>NC_142130.1:2451074-3063843 GCF_024610735.1 Ursus americanus | reverse complement strand
AGGCCCGATACACCACCTGTGCATCGAGCGGAGAGTTGGGCCGAGGTGAGGGTGCTGGTGAAAATGAGCCTGAGCCCAAGCGTTTTCATTCGGGGCGACTTCGAAAGTCGGCAGGGGTTCGGAGGGCCCTGCCTGTTCTCCCACCCTGAATGTACGGCGGTGTCCTTAGCGGCCCGGATGGGGCAGGGCCGCAGGGTGCCACCAGCACTGGGGTTGGGGGTCCCCAATCCCCTGCGTTGCGGCACCAGGCCCCTTGGGAGGGGCTAACCTAGCGTTAGTTTTAGGCCCTAGGAGGTTGGCAGGCACTATTCGCCAGCTTTGTGGAGAGCGGAGTGGCAGACCGAGGTGAAGGCGCTGGTTTGTGGGAGTGTGGGCCTGGGCGTTTTGGCACGGGGGGCCTTTGAAGGTTGCCGTGTCTCAGAGGGCCCTGCCCATTCTCCCACCCTGAATGAACGGCAGCACCCCAAGCCCCCGGGTGGCAGCTGGGCGGCAGGGTGAGTCAGGTGCTAAGGCTCAGGGTCCCCAATCCCTGGCGTTGGGGCGCCAGGCCCCTTGGGAAGGGCCCCTCCGGGGTCGATCTAGGGTTACGGTTAGCCCCCATGAGGCCGGTGGACCCGATCAGCGGCTGTGCCGCACGCGGAGGGTTGGGCCGAGGTGAGGGGACTGGCGAGACTGAGCATGAGCCCAAGCGTTTTAGCGTGGGAGGCCTTCGAAGGACGGTGGGGTCTCGGAGGGACCTGCCCGTTCTCCCGCTCTGAATGACTGGTGGGGCCCCTAGTGGCTCGGGTGGCTGAAGGGCAGCAGGGTGAGTCTGGCATTTGGGCTTGGGATCCCCATTCCCGGCGTTGCGGTGCCAGGCCACTTGGGAAGGGCCCCTCGGGGGCCGACCTACAGTTAGGGTTAGCCCCCAGGAGGCCAGCAGGCCCCATACACTGCCTGTGCATCGAGCGGAGAGTTGGGCCGAGGTGAGGGTGCTGTTGAACATGAGCCTGTGCCCAAGCGTTTTGGTTCGGGGCACCTTCGAAGGTTGGTGGGGGTTCGGAGGGCCCTGCCAGTTCTCCCACCCTGAATGACCGGAGGCGCCCCTATCAGCCAGGGTGGAGGCGGGGCAACACGTTGAGTCTGGCGCAGGGGCTCGGGGGTCCCCAATCCCCATGTGCGGCACCAAGCCCCTTGGGAGGGGCCCTTGTGGGCCGACCTATGGTTAGGGTTAACCCCCAGGAGGCCATCAGGCCCGATCCGCCGGCTGTGCTGCGAGGGGAGGCGCGGGACGAGGTGAGGGCGCTGGCGAGAAGGAGCATGGGCCTAAGCGTTTTGGGATGGGGGGCCTTCGAATGTCGCAGGGGGCTCGGAGGGCCCTGCCCGTTCTCCCGCCCTGAATGACCGGGGGCACCCCTAGCGGCCCGGTTGGTGGCGGGGTGGTAGGTTGAGTCCGACGCTGGGGCTCTGGTGGCCCCAGTCCCCGGCGTTGTGGCACCAGGCCCCTTGGGAGGGGCCACTCAGGGGCCGACCTAGGGTATGGTTATCTCCCAGGAGGCCGGCTGGCCCGATCCCCCGGCTGTGCGACGATCAGAGGGGTGGGCTGAGGTGAGGGCGCTGCCTAGCGGGAGTGTGGGCACAAGTGTTTTGATGCAGGGTGCCTTCGAAGGTCACCCGGGGCTCGGAGGGCCCTGCCCTTTCTCACTCCCTGAATGACCTGTGGCGCTGCTAGTGGCCCAGGTGGTGGCGGGGCGGCAGGGGGAGTCAGGTGCTGGGGTTCGGGGGTCCCCAATCCCTGGCGTTGCAGCGCCAGGCCGCTTGGGAAGGGCCCCTCGGTGGTCGAACTAGGGTTAGAGTTTGCCCCCAGGAGGCCGGCAGGCCCGATCCGCGGGCTCTGCTATGAGCGGAGGTGCAGGCCGAGATGAGGGTGCTGGCGAGCAGGAGCGTGGGCCCAACCGTTTTGGTGCGGGGGGCCTTTGTAGGTCGCTGGGGGCTTGGAGGGCCCTACACGTTCTCCTGCCCTGAATGACCGGTAGCACCCCTAGTGGCCCGGCTGCTGGCAGAGCGGTAACGTTAATCTGGTGCTGGGGTTCGGGGGTCTCCAATCCCCATGTTGCGGTGCCAGGCCCCTCGGTGGTCGACCTAGGGTTAGGGTTAACCCCCAGGAGGCCGGCAGGCCTGATCCACCCATTGGGTGGCAAGCGGAGGGGCGGGCTGAGGTGAGGGCACTGGTGAGCACGAGCCTGGACCCAAGCGTTTTGGTGCAGTGGGCCTTCGAAGGACAACGGGGGCTCGGAGGGCCCTGCCCGTTCTCACACCCTGAATGACCAGCGGCGCCTCTAGAGGCCCGGGTGTCAGTGGCGCAGCACGGTCAGTCCGGCGCTGGAGCTCGTGGTTCAGCAGTCCCAGGCGTTGAGGCGCCAGGCCCCATCGGACGGGTCCCTGGGGGGCCGACCTAGGGTTTGAGTTAGCCCCAGGAGTCGGGCAGGCCCAATCCGCCCTCTGTCGGGCCAGCGAAGGGGCGGGCTTAGGTGAGGGCGCTGGGGAGCAGGAGCGTGGGCCCAAGCGTTTTGGCGCGGGGTGCCTTCAAATGTCACCGTGGGCTAGGAGGGCCCTGCCCGTTCTCATGCCCTGAATGACCGGCGGCGCCCCTAGAAGCCCGGATGGTGGCGGAGCGGCAGGTTGAGTCCGACACTGGGGCTCTGGGGTCCCCAATTACCAGCGTTGCGGCCCCAGGCTCCTTGGGAGGGGCCTCTTGGGGGCCGACCTAGGGTTAGGGTAACACCCAGGAGACCAGCCGTCCCGATCCACCAGCTGTACAGCAAGTGGAGGGGCGGACGGAGGTGAGGGCACTGGCGAGCGGGAGCGTGGGCCCAAGCGTTTGGCGTGGGGCGCCTACTAATGTCGCAGGGGCTTCGGAGGACCCTGCCTGTTCACCCTCCCTGAATGACGGGCGGTGCCCCTAGCAGCCCAGGTGGCGGCGGGGCGGCAGGGTGAGTCCGGCGCTGGGGCTCGGGGTTCCCCAATCCCCAGCGTTGCGGTGCCAGGCCCCTTGGGAGGGGCCACTAGGGGGCTGACCTAGGGTTTGGGTTAGCCCCCAGAAGGCCCCCAGGCCCGATCCGCCAGCTGTGTGGCGAGCGGGGGGGAGGGTCGAGGTAAGGGCGCTGGCGAGCGGGAGCGTGGGCTCAAGCGTTTTGGTGTGGGAGGCCTTCGAAGGTCGCTGGTGGCTTGGAGGTCCCTGGCCATTCTCCCTCCCTAAATGAACGGTGGCGCCTCTAGCGGCCCAGGTGGTGGTAGGGCGGGAGGGTGAGTTGGGCGCTGGAGCTTGGGAGTCCCCAATCCCCGGTGTTGCGGCAATAGGAACCTGGGATGGGCCCCTCGGGGGCCTACCAAAGGTTAGGGTAACACCCAGGAGGCTGGCAGTCCCGATCCACCGGCTGTGCAGCAAGTGGAGGGGTGGACCGAGGTGAGGGCGCAGGCAAGCGGTAGCATGGGCCCAAGCGTTTTGGCGTGGGGGGCCTTCAAAGGTCGCCAGGGGCTCGGAGGGATCTGCCCGTTCTCCCTCCTTGAATGACCGAAGGTGTTCCTAGCGGCCCGGGTGGTGGCGGGGCAACATGGTGAGTCTGGCACTGGGGCTCTGGGGGCCCCAATCCCAGGCATTGCAGTGCCAGGCCCTTTCGGAGGGGCCCCTCAGGGGCCAACCTAGGGTTATGGGTAGCCCCAGGAGGAGGGCAGGCCTCATCCACAGGCTCTGCAGGGAGCGGAGGAGCAGGCCAAGGTGAGGGCGCTGAGGAGCGGGAGCGTGGGCTCAAGCGTTTTTCATGGGGGGCCTTCGAAGGTCGCCGTGGGCTCGGAGGGCCCTGCCCGTTCTCCCGCACTGAATGACCAGCGGCACCCCTAACGGCCCGGGTGGCGGCAGGGCAGCACAGTGATTCCGGCGCTTGGGCTCGGGGGTCCCTAATACCCGGCGTTGCGGCGCCAGGCCCCTTGGGACGGGCCCCTCGGGGGCTGACCTAGGGTTAGGGTTAGCCCCCAGAAGACTGGCAGGCTCCTTCGGCCCAGTGAATGGAGGTGTGGGTCAACGTGAGGTAGCTGGCGAGCGGGAGCGTGGGCCAGAGCATTTGGCTTTGGCTCGGGGTGCCTTCAAAGGTCGTAGGTGGCTCGGAGGGTCCTGCCCGTTCTGTCGCCCTGAAGGACTGGTGACGCCCCTAGCACCCCATGTGGCAGCGGGGCGGCAGGATACGTCCGGCGCTGGGACTTGGGGGTCCCCAATCCCTGGCATGCGGCGCCAGGCCACTTGGGAGGGGCCGCTTATGGGTGACCTAGGGATAGGGTTAGCACCCAGGAAGCCAGCAGGCCCGATCCGCCAGCTCTGCAGCGAACGGAGGGGTGGGCCGAGTTTAGGGCGCTGGCGAGCAGGACCGTGGGAGCCAGAGTTTTTGCGCGGGGGGCCTTCGAAGGTCGCAGGGGGATCAGAGGGCCCTGCCCGTTCTCCCTTCCTGAATGACTGCCCACGCCCCTAGCGCCCTGGGTGCTTGCGGGGTGGCAGAGTGAGTCCAGCACTGGCTCTCGGGGGTCCCAAATCCCCGGCATTGCGGTGCCAGGCTCCTTGGGAGGGGCCTCTAGGGAACCAACCTAG
The DNA here is from genome assembly GCF_024610735.1 of Ursus americanus. Taxonomy (NCBI): domain Eukaryota; kingdom Metazoa; phylum Chordata; class Mammalia; order Carnivora; family Ursidae; genus Ursus; species Ursus americanus. The sequence continues at coordinate 3,059,225 of NC_142130.1, read as the reverse complement.
GGTAAGTGTTAGCCTCCAGGATTCCAGCAGGCCCATTCCTCCAGCTCTGTGGCAGGCAGAGGGGCAGGCCGAGTTGAGGGCACTGGAAGGAGGGAGTGTGTGCCCAAGCGTTTTGGCATGGGGGGCCTTCGAAGGTCGCCGGGGGCTTGGAGGGCCCTTCCCGTTCTCTCGCCCTGAAAGACTGGCGGCGCCCCTAGCAGCCCGGGTTGCTGGGGGGCAACAGGGTGACTCCGGCACTGGGCTTGGGTGTCCCCAATCCCGGGCGTTGTGGCGCCAGGCCCCTTGGGAGGGGCCGCTTGGGGGCCGACCTAGGGTTAGGGTTCGTCCCCAGGAGGCCGGCAAGCCCGGCGCTAAGTGGTCCTGGCAATGTAACAAAAATGCCATACACTTATCTGTAAGAAATAACAGTGTACAGGAACCCTCTTAGCCCTAACATCATCCTTTGTGAATATGGAAGCCAGCCCCAAAGTGGTCGTGGAAGTCTGATGAAAGGGCTAAGCACTTTTCTCTCAGTCACCACACTATACAGGGAAAGACCAATGTACATCATCTTTCACGAGTAGGAAGCATTAATGAAAAGGTTCTGGAATTTCGAGGACTCTGACCCATCCTTACTGGTAATAAACCACCGTGTACAGGAAAACACCTTCAACTCTCATCAGCCTCCTCAATCCTGATTCCAATTCAACTTTGGGTGTGTAGGACTAGGGAAATGTCCACATCTTATTGCTAAGAAAAACGATGTCAGGGTAATGCCCTTCAAGTCACCTCAGCCTTCCTGAAGACGGAAGCAGGAATCAAGGTGGTTATGTTACCATGAGGTAAGGAAGATGAGCATATAAGTGAGAAACAACAGTGGGCAGGACCTCTCTTCCAACGAACAGTATCTTTGCTTAATGTTGAATCCCCATGGTAAGTGGTTGTGGGCATTTGTGAGGTCAAAATCTTAAGTGTTTTGTAAAACCTCTTGGTCATTCACACATGAGATTAAGGTAGATGGGGACTCCTAGGCAGTGATTTGTCCACTGTCAAAAATATGAAAAGATAAAAGAGACAGATGAGGTCTCCTCAGGCATTGTCCTTTATCCTCATCCTCCGTGAGGATGGCCATCTCTGGACAGCTCAGTGGCAGGGTCTCATTCACAGTGGGGGCATCTGTTCCTCACAGACATCAGGCAGGGAAATGGATTTGGTTCTCTGTGCCAGCCCAGCCACAGCTGACTGTCACAGCACCCTCTCGTGGGCTCATAAGAGTTTCACTGTCACCAGGCAGGTCATTGTATTTCATAAACCACTGTGAGAGTTTGCAATTGCCTTCATCTGCAGCCTCCTAGAGGCAAATGCAGGTGTCTGGTACCATGTGAAGTCATGTGAAGGCATCGTGAGAAAGTGTCCTTTTGCTTAAGAAAAACATGGCTGGGGCTCCTGGCTGGCTCAGCCAGTTAAGCATGTGCCTTTGGCTCAGGTTATGATCCCAGGGTTCTGGGATCGAGCCCAGGCTCCCTGCTCAGCTGGAAAGGAGGTAGGGAAATAGCTTAGAACCCACAGAGAATGTGAATAAAGGGGAGTGAAATGGAACTTGGTCTGTGTTTTGCTTTAGGCATTGGAGGTTAGTTTTTTCTCAATTGTGATTGTTCTTGAAACAGAAAAGCTGTATTTTTTTTTACCTTTAATTTTTTTCTAATAACAATTTTTTATTATGATATGTTAGTCACTATACAGTATTTCCTTAGTTTTTGATGTAGTGTTCCATGATTTATTATTTGCATATAATACCCAGTGCTTCATGCAATATGTACCTTCCTTAATACCCATCACTGGCCCATCACAACCCCCCACCCCTCTCCCCTCTGAAGCCCTCAGTTTGTTTCCCAGAGTCCATAGTCTCTCGTGGTTCATTCCCCCTTCTGTTTAGGGTCCATTGTCTAAAGGGACAGACAGTGGAAGTTCACCAAATATAAGATCGAAATTTCATTGTTCATTATAGATGCTGCCAAGTAGTTCCCAGACATTTCATTCTACTGTAGTAATTCATTATACCTGTGAAGGTGCACGTAGAAGACAATTGATGCATGCATAGTGGTAATAAAACATGCCCCTCAGTAGTAGAATAATAGAGGATGCATATGTGTAAAATTATTCGACTACAGCTTCCATGCTTTCCCTTTGGTTCCTTATTATCTATGAAATTGGACAATTTTTGTTCTCTAGGCTTAAAACTCATTGTCAGTATTCAGAGTTTTTCAATGCTGATCTTCTCCTGTATAAGTTACCAAAAACCTAAAATATGTATGAACTTAGAAAATGCTATATTGAAAATTACAGCAGGGAAGTTCCATTTTGTGAATATTGCGTCAATGGATCTCTATTTTGACATCAGTGTTCATTAGAAATGATAACATTTCATGTGAGTATAAATATCAATGTGAAAAAGAAAAGGTAGGAAGAACCTTGAATGTTTAAGTAATTGCTGAAATGACAGGTGTGTGTGTGTGTGTGTGTGTGTGTGTGTGTGTGTGTGTGTGTGTGTAATTGATTTTCAGTGAATGGTTCAGCTTCTTGTAGGGCCTCCGAGCGAGCCCAGGTGAACCTTTCAATGAGTTGGTATCTGTTTTCAGAACATGGGAATCTCTTAGTCCAATAGTCAATCAGGCAAGCTTTGAGGTCTTGAAGAGTTTCAGTCCTCAGTGATGGTGTTGCAGACCCTTGTGAGCAAACACTAGGGTATGCTCAGAGCCCTCATTAGCTGGTACCAACGTGTGACGATTTCAGACAGCATTTCCCAAAGAAGTACCTCTTGAGTCTCTGTCCTTGTCAGTTCACTACACTTCCTTACACTAGTTATGTGATCAGTGTGTTTCAGGATAATCCCCACATGTGATTTTTGCTATTTCCTACTAGTCCTATCTGTTTCTCAACTTCTTCTTTTATGGTAGGGGTTGGGAAGCAACCTGTGTGGTGTAGGAAGGGGTGTGGTAGTTGTCTGCCTTCAGAGGACCGAATGATGCCTAGAAATTGTACTGTAGTTTGAGGTCAATTGTCCATCCTCTGAGTGTCAGGAATTCCATCACTTTACTTTGATGCTAGTCTGTTCTTCAAGCTGTCCTCAGAAATAAGGACGTCATCCATCTCGGGAATACTGGTTTGTGTGTATGTTTTCATTTTAGGAAAGGCCTTGCTGTTCCTGAAAATAATACTGTAGAGCACCCTTTCCTGTTCTTATTGGCCATCAGTCAATCTTTTGTGAAGTATTCGTTTATAAATAGACTTTCTATGGTTGATGAGCAGGAATTCTTTATTGACAAGTCTTTGTCAGTGTGTGTATTGCAAATCTTTACTTCCCAGCTTGCGGTTCACTTTTTCATTTTCTTATGGTCATAAGATAAGGAGAAATGTCACATTTTTATGAAGTCCCGCTTAATTCTTTTAAATGGTTAAAGCACCGTATGTCCTTCCCCAAGATTGACAGGTTCTACATTTTCTTTCAGAAACTGTCCAATGGGAAGCTACAATCCATCTCAAATTTTTAAATTGCATTTTTAATTCTAATAGGGTATTTATAGACTGTTTTGGATTTTCTATGTACACAATCGTATTATCTGTGAATAGTCACAATTATCCCCTCAATTCTTATACTTTTTGTTTCTCTTGCCTTCGAACACTGGTAAATTCTCCAATGCAACGTTGAATAGAGCAGCATTGTTTGAAGATTTTAATATACCTTTCTCAATATCTGCCAGAAAAAGCAGTCAAAACATTGGTAATAAATGTGACCTAATTGACATATGGGGAACATTCCATAATAAGTGCAGAATACATTATTTTCAAGTGGTCATAGACTCTTTACCCAAATAGATGATAGGTGGGGCCACGAATCAAGTCTACAAATGTTAAACCCTGAAATTAACTAGATTCTATTCTTAGACCACAGGGAAATTGAGCCACAGTCATAGCGAAAAGAAAACCAGGAAGTCCTTCAATATTTAAAATTAAATGGAACTTTGCTACATATCCTAAAGGTCAGAGAGGGAATCTCAATGGAAATTCTGAACGTTTTCTACATGAGGGCTCACACACAATGATACTTTCTTTGTGAAGCGCATTATAATAACCTAGACAGGAGTTGCGCCTTAAGTCAGAGTTCTGCCTGCCCCAGCCACACCTGGCAGCCTTGGCCTGTGGTCCTCCTCAGCTGTCCTTTCTGGTGGCCCTGAGCTAAGGGGGTCAACATGGCCATATGGAAATGGGAAGCTCCCCACTCATAGTGATGACGGTGCCCCCTCCCCAGCTGCCCTTTCTGGTGGCTCTGAGCTAAAGGGGTCAACATGGCCGTATGGGAATTAGAAGCTCCCCACTCTTAGTGATGACGTTGCTATCGTATCATCCTCACCAGTCCAACAACATGATTTCTGAGTGAACTATGACACAAGAGTGACTTCTTGGCCTTCCTTAAGGTTTGAAAATCACCTGGTGAGTCATCTATTCGAAATATGGATTCAACATGTGTTCTTTCTTCTGGAAAAGAAATAGACCCAATAGCAATTATGGCTTCCTGAGCACCTGTTCTTGAGACACATCATACTGGCTCTTTGTAGCATTCTGCCTCTTAAACTTCAAACTAGGGTGTAGATATTTTTAGGCACATTTTCAGGTGGTTAGACAGGGACTCAGATGATATGAGTCACAGAGGATTTTAGTGTCAGAAACCTAAGTGGGATCCCCAAATTGACTCCAAATCCCTTGTTGTTCCTTACAGAGTACTATTTCCCTCTTATCTCTGGTTGTCTCGATCTGGAAACCTATCAAGTATCAGGATTTTCTTGTCATGTGGACATGTGGAATGAATTCAGCGTGCCTTTTCACCTCCACCCATGTAGATCATTAAGAGCATTATCTCAGTGGAGGACCTGTGGGTAGGATACTCAAAGATCCTTAGGAATACAGACAGTATAATATTTTTCTGGTATTAAAGTTACTGAAACCAACTATCTGTTTTAGTCCATTCAGGCTCTGGTATGTTCAGAGGGTGCTGTAAAACAGGTCTGAAATAGTGTTTAAAAACACTCAGCTCAGCCTCTTCTACAACGTGAGCCAATGCTTATAAACATGGATAAAATATTCCCTTAGCTACGATGACTTCCCAGCCATCGTAGTGTTTATATGGTATGACTGTGACTTACATTAGTCAACATTTGCAGAGAAAGAACTTAGTGCATCCAGGGGGCACTTCATGTTGAAATTAGTTTGTGACAACGAGCTACTGTGTTTTATTCTGCAGTCCGAGGGAATGGTGCCAGACATCTCTAAGGTGTCTAGCAGTTAAACAATTCTGATTTTAAGTGTCTGTGTGCTTCAGAGATTTGGGCAGGAGAAGGGCAGGAGTCCAGAGACTGTGAACACTTCTGTTACCTTTGCTGACCATGGAGCAGGCAGCCTTTCGTGGGTATCATTTTGATTTCTTGGTACTCTTGTGAAAGGTGCTTTTGTCTCAAATTCCTCCATTTAGGAGTAATTATAATGATAAAAGGAATTTTTATCTTATATCATCTGTGGGCCCTGATCCTGGGCTCCCAGGGAAGCTATCCTTTAACATTTACCAGCTCAAAATGACTGGGCAAAAACCTCAAAGCATGGGCCCTATTTCTGCCCCAAGAACATGTTGTACATCTGCTTCCAGGAGAAAACAATAACCAAAAAATGCCAACATAAATATAAGAAAAAATAAAGAACCTCTTTGGCTCCCATAAGATTAAGGTCATACTGACATGTACATTCTGAAAACATAAGAAAGAATCTGTCACTTTCTGGATCTAAGAAGGTCCTCATTGTTGTGTGTAACTCTGTATGTAAAACAAAACAAAAAAAATATATAAGCCTGCCCCAAATGTTCCTTCCCCGGAGCACTCCCTTCTTGGTGAAGATTGTGTCTCCCAGACAGTTGTCCTGACTTGGGTTTGAATAAAGGTCTCTTCCTTTCTCTCTAAAATGTTTTTAAAAGTTCATTCATGCAGTGTCGACAACAATAGGATTTTCTATTTAAGTGAGAAATAAATGTTCCACTCTAGTTGCATTGGGAATAGATGAATTGAGGGTTTCTTTAGAAGGGTAAGTCAGCTTTCCAGAAAAGGCAAGGTCATTGGTCTATTGAGAATGAAGATAATTACTGCTAAACAACAAGTATGTGTTGCCCCTTCGCCCAGAAACTGAAGCAGGTGTGCGGACTTTAGGTCAGAGGTGCCTTCTTCTCCCCAGCTGACAGCACTTCTCTGCTCTGGCTCCAAGACGCCCGAGGTTTTGAATGTCAGCATCGGAGTCAGCGAGGCAGCTTGTCACAGGACGCCAGTGTTCAGAGAAAGCACAGGTATGTTTGGCAAAATGTCCTAACTATGTCAGGGCTGGAGGTAAAACCTCTCATTATCCCAAAACCTCCTGGGCTTTGCTCTTTTCTCTAGTTGAGCCACAAAGTAAAATTGAAGTAGCTGTCAGCATTCTGGGTTTGGTGCAAGAATTACTTAGTTTCCCTGCTGGTAGAACTTTGCAGGGGATCACAATTTCTCTGTCCATTTATTGCTTACACATGTATTTTGACCATCTGTTTCCTAAGAACCCTCTTTTATTAGAAAGGGGAGGTGAGATTCACTCTGTGCCTGTTTGTAACATCTAATTTGTTCCTCAATAACAGTGTTTATTCAAGTGGGCCTAAGATATGGTTGAGTGGCCAGCATCTAGAGTTAGGTGGCTGTTTTCATCTGATACAGACTTGGATGATGTCATTTGACAAAGGTGATGTTTCATCATTGATTAGTTTATTCATAAGAAGAGTTAAAACTAGGGTGGAGGGAAAATTCAAAATTATCCAAAGCGGCCTGTTCCTGTTTAAGAGTTGAGCTTGACTTTCTAGTTTTACTAAATGTATTATCTCGATATTTTGAGGTGCCATATTCACTCTGTAGTTTCTTTGGTGGTGGAGTCAGAAGGAGAGTCTGGGAACTCTTTTGGATAGTGGCATGCTGGTGGCTTCAAGGGGCTTGGCGTCAGGAGCCTTGGGGTGAAGTCTGCAACTGCTTGCCTGACCCTGGGTGCATCTCCCAGAGGTTTTGTTTCCTCTTATGAAATTGCCGGCAGATAATGTTCTGCTTAAGGGGGAACCCTCCCATCCTGTTGGTGGGAATGCAAAGTGGTGCAGCCAGTCTGAGAAACAGTGTGGGGGTTCCTCAAAAAGTTAAACATTGAACAACCACATGATCCAGCAATTGCTCTCCTAGGTATTTACCCAAAGGATACAAAAATGTGGATTCGAAATGGGTACATGCACCATGATGTTTATAGCTGCAATGTCCACAGTAGCCAAACTATGGAGAGAATCCCAAAGTCCATGCACTGATGAATGGATAAAGCAGATGGGGGATATATATATATATATATATATATATATATATATATATATATATATATATATATATATATATATATATATATATATATAATGGAATATGACCCAGCTTGAAAAAGAATGAAATCTAACCATTTGAAAGTATGTGGATGAATCTAGAGTATATTAATCTAAGCAAAATCAGTGAGGAAAGACAAATATCCTATCTCTCACACTTGTGAAATTTCAGAAAGAAAATAGATGAACAGAGTTGAGGGGTGATGAGAGAGGCAAACAAGGAAATAGACTCAACCTTGGAGAACAAACTGAGTGTTGCTGCAGGACAGGGGCGTGGGGGGAAGAGTTAAATGGGTGAGGGGTATTAAGGAGGGCACTTGTGATGAGCACCGGGTACTGTATGGAGATGAGGAATCACTAAATCCTACCCCTGAAGCGAATATTCCATGGCATGTGAACGAACTGGAATTTAAGTAAAAGAAGAAAGGAAAAAGTGTTCTGCTTCATGAAGAGTGAGGTAAAATTGTAGTGATTTGGGCTGTACTATTCTACAGAGGATAGATGTAAAACACCCTGAAGTAGGATACACTAGGTTCTTTTTTTTTTTTAAAGATTTTATTTGTTTATTTGACAGAGAGAGACAGCCAGGGAGAGAGGGAACACAAGCAGGGGGAGTGGGAGAGGAAGAAGCAGGCTCATAGCAGAGGAGCCTGATGTGGGGCTCGATCCCATCACGCCGGGATCACGCCCTGAGCCGAAGGCAGATGCTTAACCGCTGTGCCACCCAGGCGCCCCGGATACACTAGGTTCTTATCACATAAAGAGTCCTCAGAAAGCTGCAATGAAAGATTCAGATTTCAGAGCATGTTCATGTTCCACTGATACGTTACAGTTTGCACAGGTAGGAAAGAAGGTGGAGAGAAAGGCAACAGAAGGGGATAGTAGGTGTGAACCTTTCATTACTTAGCGTTATAGCTTTCTCATGAAAGCCTTGCGCCAGTGTGATTTTGGAGGAAGAGAGGAATCCGGGAGCGTTGCAGGAGACGGGGGAGTTCCAGGTCTGGGTAAACTGACAGGGGTCCCAGAGGAGAGCTCAATGCATTCTGCAGCAGGGTGTGGGCAGGGTGGGCTCCAGGGGTGGCTGTGGGTCTCCTGGGTGGGAGTTGTGACAGGTGAGGGCTGTGTGCAAGTTCCTGGCTGAGGACAAGTGAGGCACAGGCAGAGAGCTGCAGAGAACCTTCTTCTGGGCCACCAGCCTCACCCAACACACACAGCCTCATCTTCTGCCCTGTCACTCCAATTCAGACTTCTCCGAAGGTGAGTGAGAAAACATCAAGAGCATCTGAACAGAAGGGAAACCATGTGCAAAGGCTCTGGGGCAGGAGAATTCCAGGTATGTCCAGGAGCAGCAAGAAGGCCCTGTGGCCACAGGAGAAAGCTTAGGACATGAGCTCAGAGAGGTAAAAGAGGGTGACAGAAAGCTATTCCAGGGCTATAACCCCATGAGACACTGTTTCACTGGGCCATCCTGGCTACAGTGTTGAGAACAGATGACAGAGGGTTGAAGATGGCAAGGCAGGTCAATGACGAAGCTTTTCCAGGAACTCAGGCACTGTGGACCGGACAGGTGGCCTTGGATGGAGTGGTTAGACCTATTCTGGGTCCATTTTGAAGATGGAGCTCACAGGATTTGCTGATGGATTAGCTATTAGGAGCAGGAGAACATAGGAATTGGGGTAACTCTCAGGTGTTGTGGGTTGTCGTGATCGAGAGTAAGGAGAGGGTTTCTCGGGGGGTAGGAGGTAGTCCGTGTTCTGCATGCTGAGGAAGGTGCCTTTCCCAGTGGATCTGCTGAGGTTTGTGTCTGGGAGGACCTTTCATATCTCCTCCCTCAGCAATGCTCAAGTACAAGTATCCCCCACTTTTTAAAAGTTCACAGGAAGACACTGGGCTTTCTTGAAAGAACTACGTTATTACCCAGCTTCAATAAGAGGAAGAGACCTGAAGAGGATTTCTCTCTTATGAAAAAAAGGTGAACCGTGAGAATCGCGTTCAGCATCTGTTTCTGGGAGAAGCACAACAGCGGTGGAGTGTACCCCAACCAGCTCCTTCCGCTGGGAACCGCTCTCTGCATCCAGCCACTAGCACTTTGAATGGTGTCTGTGAGCCTCTGCTGTGCTTCATCTTCATTTATGCTGGGCGTCCGTTAGAAACTTGTGTGCTAGGCCTAAGAAGAGCCAAAGAGAAGGAATTTTGGAGTCTGAGCACACTGTCTAATTCTTCGTGTAAATTAATGGTCATTCCTTCTTGACACCATTTCTGCTGTGCAAGGATTCTCAGAAACCTTGTACTTTCAAAGAGCAGGGAAACCTATACCCCATGCTGTGGGATTAGTTTTAGTCTCCGTGCCTGACAGAACATTTCATGACTGTAGGATTTCCTCACTCAAACATTGAGACTTTGACCACCTTCAACCGTTTCTATCACCCCATCCCCGAATCTGGCACCTGCCAACATGCTCTCAGTATCTATGCATTCAGTATTTGTTTATTCCATGTGGAATGTACATGAGAGCATCTGGTATTGGTCTTTCTGTGTCTGAGTTACTTGGCATAAGGCCCCCAAGGTCTGTGTTTCCATGTCTGCTTCTTGTGAATAATGCTGCAGTGAACGTGGGAGTGCATCTGTCTTTTTGAGGCAGCATTTTTGTGTTCTTCAAATCAATACTCAGTAGAGCCATTACTGGGTCATGGGGTAGTTGTATTTACTTTTTTAGGAACCTCCATACCGTTTGTCACAGTGGCTGCACCAATTTCCATTCCCACCAACAGTGCACAGTGTTTCCTCGTCTGCACACCCTTGACCCCACCTGGTGTCTGTCTCTGGGACAATTGCTGTTCCAACAGTTGTGAGAGGATAGCCAATTGTGGGTTTGACTGATGTTTCCCTGACGATGATTAGTGATGTCGAACAACTTTTTCTGTCTGTTGGCACCTGTGTGCCATCTTTGGAAAGTATCTATTCACATATTCCTAGCATTTTTTTATATAGTTTTTTGTTTTGTTTTGTTTTGATTTGTATGAGTGTTGTGTGTATTTTGGATATTAGCCTCTTCTCACACATATGTTTTGCAGATATTTTTTTCTTATTGGTTCAGTGGCCTTTTAAGTTTTTGACGGTTTCTTTTGCCATGTGCAAGATTTCAGTTTGATGTTGTTCCACTTGTTTATTTTTGCTTTTGTTGCCTTTTCATTTGGTTTCCGATCTGAAGACTCTTTGCCAAAACCAACGTCGAGAGACTTAGTACCTGTGTCTTCTTGGAGGTTTATGGATTCAGGTCTTATGTTCAAATCATTCGTCCATTAAAAATTTTGTGTGTGGTGTAAGAAAGTGACCCAGTTATATTCTTCTGCATTTAGTGTCCAGTTTGCCTGTTATCGCTCACTGAAGAGACAGTCCTTCCCTCATGGCATATCTTCTGCTGCTGTGTCGTAAGTTAGGATCATCTATGTGTGGGTAAGTTTCTGAGCTTTCTGTACTGTTCCACTGACCTGGTGTCTGTGTTTATTCCAGTACCATCCTGTTTTGATGACAACAGCTTTATAATCCAGCTTGAAATCCAGGAGTGTGTTGACTGCACCTCTTTCTCCAGGTTGCTTTGCGGATTTGGTGTCTTTTGTGATTCCATACAAGTTTGGGGACTGTTTTCTATTTCCTCGAATAATGACACCGGAATTCAGATAGGCATTTCATCACATCTGTCGATTGCTTTGGGTACGATGGACATGTTCACATAATTAACTCTTCCAGTTAAGGAGTATGGCGTATGCTACCATTTGTTTGTGTTGCCTTCCAAATCTTTGATTTGGATACATTCTGCCCCCCTGGACACACATATTTTTCATTTCTTTTCTGCCATGTGTTGAGTGTACTGTGTCTTTCTCATTCTTGGTTTCTTTTATCCTAGATTTTTTTATGGAATTGTAAATGGCGTTGCTTTTTTAATTTCTCTTTGTGAAAGTGTATCATCAGTATACAGAAATGCAAGAATTTGGGTCATCTGGTGGCTCCATAAGTGAAGCGTCTACCTTCAGCTCAGGTCATGATCCCAGAGTTCTGGGATTGAGCCCCGTGTTGGGCTCCCTGCTTAGCGAGTGTCTGCTTTTCCCTCTTTCTTACATTCCCCCTGCTCGTGCTTTTTCTCTTCCTGTCAAATAAATAAATAAAATTTGAAAAAAATAATGACAACAGGTCTCTGCATATTGACTTTATATCCTGCAGCTTTCTTGAATTTGTTTATTCTAACAGTTTTTTTTTTTTTCTGTGTGTGGAATCTTTCGGGATTTCATGTCATTTGCAAATTGTGCCCGTTTTCCTGTATTTATTTCATATCTTTCTCTTTTTTTAAAATTGTTATTCACCCTACAGTACTTCATTTGTTTTCGATGTAGTGTTCCATGATTCATTGTTTGCATATAACACCTAGTGCTCATTATGACAAGTGCCCTCCTTTTTTTTAAAGAATTTATTTATTTATTCAACAGAGATAGAGACAGCCACCGAAAGAGGGAACACAAGCAGGGGGAGTGGGAGAGGAAGAAGCAGGCTCACAGCGGAGGAGCCTGTTGTGGGGCTCGATCCCATAACGCCAGGATCACGACCTGAGCCAAAGGCAGGCGCTTAACTGCTGTGTCACCCAGGTGCCCCCTGCCTTGTTAATTTTAACCATTCTAACTGGTGTAAGGTGGTATTTCATAGTAGTTTTGATTTGTATTTGCCTGATGGCAAGTGATGTGGAGCATTTTTTCATGTGTCTGTTGGCCATTTGTATGTCTTCTCTGGAGAAGTATCTCTTTGTGTCTTCTGCCCATTTTTTGGGTGTCGAGTTTGAGGAGTTCTTTATAGATCTTGGATACCAGCCCTTTATCTGTAATATCATTTGCAGATATCTTCTTCGATTCCATAGGTTGCCTTTTGTTTTGTTGATTGTTTGCTTTGCCAAGAAGAAGCTTTTTATCCTGATGAAGTGCCAATAGTTCATTTTTGCTTTTATTTCCTTTGCCTTTAGAGACGTGGCTTGCAAGAAGTTGTTGTGTCCAAAGTTGAAGAGTTCTTTTGATTGTGATATGATATAGGAATCCATTATCTTTCTTTCCTGATTGTATTTGAGTCGTCTGTCTTTCTTGGTGAGTCTAGCTAAGTTTGTCAGTTTGTTTATCTTTCCAAAAAAGGCAGCTCTCATTTTCATTTTTTTTTTTTTTGGTTTTTTTAGTCTCCGTTGGATTTATTTATGCCTTCCTTTTTGTTATTTCCTTATTTCTACTAATTTGGGGCTTTGTTGGTTGTTTTTTTTTTCCCAATTCTTTACCACATAAATCAGGTTGTTTATTGGAGAGCATTCTCATGGATTGATGAAGACTTGAATTTCTATGAATGTCCCCCAGAAAGCTACTTTTGCTACATCCCCTAAGTTTTTGTAGGTTGTCTTTTTCATCAGTGTCAAGGTACTTCTAAAATTTTTTGATTTCTTCTTTGACTGTTGGTTGTTCAGTAGCATGCTGTTAAATCTCCACACATTTTTTTAAGATAATTTAAGTATCTGACAGAGAGTGAGACAGCGAGAGTGGGAACGAAAGCAGCGGGGTGGGAGAGGGAGAAGCAGGCTTCCCACTGAGCAAGGAGCCTGATTTGGGGCTAGATCCCAGGATCCTGGGATCACGACCTGAGCTGAGAGCAGATCCTTTATGACTGAGCCACCCAGGCTCCAAAAGTCTCCACCTATTTTTGACAGTCGCATTTTTTTCTTGAGACTGATTTCTAGTTTCATATCATTGTGGTTGGACAAGATTTGAAGCAGAAGGTGAAGAGAGCATTCAGATGAAAGGTTTGTTTCCTGGAGGGTTTTCTGAGGGCAGACCATGAGTTCAGTGGGCAGGAGGAAGGTTTTATGAGATGGGGGTGGGGATAACCCTTGTTAGAATTACTGACTACTACCATGCAGGCTGTGTGCTACCGTTCACACCATAGTCCTGATGGACTTGTACTTCATTAGAAATATTTTCTAGGAGGTGTAGGCATAGCCTTCACTTAAAGGTGCCATGTGGGTTCATGGCATGACCCAAGGTCAGCAACCAGGATGTATGGTATTGCGGGGGATCAGAACCAGGCTTTCTGTGGGAAGTGACAGAAATAAAGTATGGTGAGCTCCATGACCATAGGTGAGGTCCCGAGTGACCCACTGGGTGTTGGGTTCTGTGGATCTGTCTCATCAGGTGCTGTGGAATTCAGGGACACCCTCCTGTCTGTGGATTTGTGTGGAGACAGGTAGACATCAGTGTCTGGCCAGGCATGAGGGTCACACTGGACCACCACCAGAGGTGCAGCGTGCGGGGGAGCCACTGCTTGGTTTCCACGAAAGCTGACCAGGGCCTGTGACCGTGATTCCTAGCAGCTGCAAGGGGAGAGGAGGCCGGGGGTGGTGCACACTTCCTAGACTTGTGGTCAGGACTAGTCTGGAGCCCACTGAAGTCAACCACACCGGGCACAGAATGCACCCAGTCGATGTAGCTGTGGGCACTGCTCCCATGGTACTTTCGGGCCAGCTCCATGCTGCCATCTCCTGCTTTTCATCATCATCTTCAAGGTCATGTGCCTCTGCTCTTGCCCCATGGCCTCCGGGGTATTGTCCGTCCTCCGTCTGGCCCTCATCCCTGGTGCCCTGTGCAGTCCGATGCCAGGGTAGCCTTCTCAAGACAAACATCTGGCCCTGATGGAACACTTCCATGGATCTTGTGTGATGCGAGGATGATGCCCTGCCCTGGAAGGGGGCTGCAGGTCCGCAATCAGGATAGCCATGTCTCCCTTTTCAGCATGGCCTGCCCGCCCCTCAGTCTTCTTCAGGGAAGCTCTCCCCACTTCCTGAGATGACAGCTCTGATCATAAAAATGAATGTTATTTTACATATCTCTATGCCTTAGTTCATCCATGGCATGTCTTTCAACCCCGTTAGTGGGTTTTTTTCTTTTTTAGCAGTTCTGAAGGGCTGTCTGCTCAAGGAGGGGATGACCCGGGTGGGGCAGCTTTCCCTCTCATCTCCCTCAGCATGTCTCTGAGCCCTGGGGCCAGCTGTCCCAGTGAGGATTGAGGAACCCGAGCCAGACTATCCTGAGCCCAGGCTGTATCAGCTCATAGACTGATGTGTGTTGGTGGGCAGGTGGCATGGGCCAGGGGCAGGCAGTGTCTCCTTCTCATTCCTTCCCTCCCTTCCTCCCAGAGGTAGCTCAGAGCAGCCTTCAACCCCTGCATCTCCAGATCCCTTGAAATATGCCTCCTGTGTTCAGCTGGTGACCTTGGAGTTTCGCATGGATTCCACCTCCCGTACCCTCTAATGTTGCAGTTCCTGGATCAGGGGAGGGGTCGGACCCTTGTCTGTTTTTGGTCTTCTTCCTGTCCCGCACCAAGCCCACCCACCTTTGCATCTTCCATGTATGTGCTTGGAAGCAAGCCCATCCACAGGGAACCTATTAGCCAAATGGATCCAGGCAATGAACACTGAAGTAGAGATCCAAGGTCCATAGTATACCTGCTCTGAAACCTGTCCCAAAGTCTGTGACTCTCTCACACTGAAACAGAAACAATAATAGCTTTCTGGACTGTGAAGTGACATGTGTCTCTACTTCCAATCTTGAATGCATAGGTGCTGAGCCTGGACTGAAAAGGACCATGGCTCCCGTGGGCTGGAATCCACGGTAAGAACTCAGTGAAATCTGAATTTGAGGCATGGAGTGAATAATTATTGTAGAGTGAATCCTCCCAAGTAGGGCTTATGCACATTGCACTGGAAAAGCTTTTTCAAAGAGGTTCCTGAAAGAAAAATCTTTTTTAAAATTAATTTTAATTCCAGTACAGCTAACATGCAGTGTTACATTCGTTTCAGGTGTACAATAGAGTGATTTAGTAATTCTATATATTACTCAGTGGTCATCAAGAAAAGCGTCCTCTTAATCCCCTTCATCTATTTCACTCCTCCCTCTATCCACCTCCTCTCTTGTAACCATCCGTTTGTTCTCTATTGATAAGAGTTTGTATTTTGGTGTGTCTCCTTTTTCTCTTTTAGTTATTTATTTTAGTCTGTTTTCTAAATTCCCCATTAGAGTGACATCGTATGGGATTTGTCTTTCTCTGACTGACTGATTTTAGTTAGGATAATACTCTCTAGCTCCATCCATGTGGCTGCAAATGGCAAGGTTTCATTCTTTTTCAAGCCTAGTAATACTCCATTGTGTGTGTGTGTGTGTGTGTGTGTGTGTGTGTGTGAATACACACATCTATCATCTCATTTGTCAATTTTTCTACAGACACTTGGGTTGCCTCCATATTCTGATAATGTAAATAATGGTGCAAGAAACATAGGGCTGCACGTATCCTTTTAAGTTACTCTTTTCCTATTCTTTGGGTAAATACGAGTATTGTGATTGTAGGATCGTAGGGTAGTTCTATATTTAATTTTTTGAGGAACCTTCATACTGTTTTCCACGGTGGCCACCACAGTTTGCATTCCCACCCACAGTTCACGAGGATTCCCCTTCATCCACATCCTCCCAACACCTGCTCTTTGTTGTGCTTTTGATGTTAGCCATTCTGACAGGTTTGAGGTATTACCTCATTGTCCTTTGGATTTACATTTTCCTGATGATGGGTGATGGTGAACATCTTTTCACGGGACTGTTGGCCATTTGTATTTCTTCTTTGGAGAAATGTCTGTCCATGTCTTCTGCCTATTTTTTAACTGGATTATTTGTTTTTGGGGGGGGGCTGAGTAGTATCAGTTGTATATGCTTTGGACACTATCCCTTTATTGCATATGATCTTTGCAAATATCTTCTCCCTTTGAGTAGGTTGTCTTATTATTTTTACGTTTTCATTGTTCTTCTGCCGTGTGGAAACTTTTTATTTTGCTGTATTCCCAATAGTTTATTTTTGCTTTCATTTCCTTTGCCTCAGGACACAGTCTAGAAAAACGTTGGTATGGTCCATGTCAAGAAGTTACTGTCTTCCCTCCTGTAGGATTTTTATGGATTCAGGTCTCATATTGAGGTCTTGAAACTGTTTTGTGTTTTTCCGTATTATGTAAGAAAGCAGTCTAATTTCATTCTTTTGTGCGTAGCTGTATAATTTTCCCAACACCATTTGTTGTAGAGACTGTCCTTTTCCCTTTTGATATCGTTGCTTGCTTTGTGGAAGATTCATGGACCACATAATTGTGGGTTTCTGTCTGAACTTGTATTCTGTTCCTTTGGTCGCTGTGTCTATTTTTGTGCCGTACTGTCTTGTTAGGATGACTGCAGCTTTGTAGTATAACCTGAAATCTGAAATTGTGAGTCCTCCAGCTTTGTTTTTCTTTTCCACATTGCACTGGCTGTTTGGAATCTTTAGTGGTTCCATACAAATGTTTAGGATTGTTTATTCGAGGTCTTTTGTTCTTTAATTTAAATTCAATTAGCCAACTTACAGTTCATCATTAGTTTCAGATGTAGTCTTCAATAAATTTTCAGTCATGTGTAACACCCAGTGCTCATTGTATCGTGTGACCTCCTTAATGCTACTCACCCAGTTACCCCCCCCAACTTCTCCTCCAACAATCATCAGTTTCTTGCGATAGTTAAGAGTCCATCATGGGTTTTCTCCCTCTCTGATGACTTCCCATTCTATTTTCCCTTCCTTCCCCTATGGTCTTCCTTGTTTCTGATATTCCACATAGGAGTGAAAGCATATGATCATTGTCTTTCTTTCATTGACTTATTCCACTCAGCATAATACCCTCCCGCTCCACCCAGGTCGGTGTGATGGTAAGTATTCATCCTTTCTGATGGCTGAGTAATACTGCATTGTATATATGATCCACATCTTCTTTATCCATTCATCTATACATGCTCATCTGCACTCCTTCCACAGTTTGTCTATTATGGATATTGCTGCTATGAACACTGGGGTGCATGTGTCCCGTCTTCACTACCTCTGTCTCTTTGGGGTAAATACCCAGTAGTGCAATTGCTGGGACATAGGGTAGCTTTATTTATAACTTCTTGAGGGAACTCCGTACCATTTTCAAGAAGGCTGTACTGGACTGCATTCGTACAGGGGTGTAAGAGAGTTCCCGTTTCTCCACATCCTCTCCAACATGTATAGTTTCATGTCTTCTTATTTTTAGATATTCGGCCTCGTGTGATATGGCATCTATAGGGGTTTAGATTTGCATTTCCCTGAAGCCAAGTGATATGAAGCATTTATGCATGTATCTTTTGGTCACCAGTACGTCATCATCAGTGAAGTGACTTCCCATTTTAATCCATCTCAAGACCTAAAGCTGGGTAAGTCTCTGAAGCTGGATGATGCCATCAGTTGGAAGTGTGGAGAATTTCAAAAGATCTCCGTGGAGAGCAAGTTTAAAGGTCAGTGTGAAGCTACTAATTGGATCCGGGGAGATCTCTGAAAGTGGGGGTTGCCTGGGATGGGCTGATGGGGTCCCTCCGATTTTCCTATGAGTCCTTGCTGCAGCCCCAAATGGACAGTTTCCTGCTGTGGGGCAGGCTGAGTCCTCTAGTCTTGCAGAGGTGAGCCCAATGCCTGGTGCCTTAGAGGCAGGCAAATGGGGAAGGACCCTCAGCAGAGGACCCAGGGTTAGGTTAGGCCTCAAGAGACAGCAGGTCCGAACTGCCCAGTGCTCAGAGAACTCCCAGGCCGAGTGATATGAGGGCACAAGGGCGGGTGAGTGTGAGCCTTGGGGTTTAATCCGGGAGGGCCCACAAAGTTCGGGGTTCACCAGAAGGGGCTCTCAGGGGTGCTCCTATTCTCTTGCCCTGAATGCTGTGTTGTTCCCCAAAATGGTGCAGTTTACTGTGGGGTGCAGGCTGAGTCCTACGGTGGGGCTTGGGTGTCCCCAGTCCCCCGGAGTGTGGTGCCAGGATCCTAGGGAGGGACCCCTCTGTGGCCAACCTAGGGTAAGGGTTAGGGTCCAGGAGCCCGGCAGGGACAATCTTTATGCTCTGCGGCGAGCTCTGTGGACGGCTGAGAGGAGGCTTGGGGGAGGGTGAGAATGGGCCTCAGGGTTGGGGAACAGGGGGCTGCCAAAGGTAGGGATGGGCTCCGGGGGCCTCCCCAAGTTCTCGTGCCCTGTAGGCTCCGTAGAGGCCCAAGGAGCACGGTTTCCTGTCGGGTGGCAAGCTGAGTCCTGCGGTGGGGCACAGATATCCCAATTCCCCGGGTCTGACGTGTAAGGCTCCTGGGGAGACCCCCAAACCCGCAGCCGGCCTAGGGCTAGCGTTAGGCCCCAGGAGCCCCGCATGCCCGATATGCTGGCTGTATGGCGAGCTACACGGGCTGAGGTGAGGATGTGGGGAGGCTGAGCATGGGCTTCAGGGTTGGGGTTTGGGTGGCCGCTGAAGTCGCTTTTGGCTCTGGAGGGCCCTCCTGGTTCTCCCACCCTGAATGCTCTATGGCCTCCCAAGGTGCACAGTTTCTTGCGGGGTGGCAGACTGAGTCCTGCTGTGGGGCTCAGGTGTCCCGAATCCCTGCGGCTGCGGCTCCAGGCTCCTGGGGAGGGGCACATCCACAGATGAACTAGGGTTAGGGTTGGGGCCCAGGAACCCCGCAGGCCAGATCTGCCCAGTATGTGGCGAGCTCCGCCACGGGCTGAGGTGAGGGTGCGGGGTGGGGTGGGCATGGGCTTTAAGGGTGGTTTTAGGGATCGCTGAAGTTTGCCGGGGGCTCTGGGGGCACTCCTGGTTCTCCCGCCCTGAATGCTCTACAGCCTCCCAAGGGGCACGTTTTCCTGCAGGCTGGCAGGCTTTGTCCTGCAGTGGGGCTCAGGTGTCCCCAGTCCCTGGGGCTGCGGCACCGGGCCCCAGGGGAGGGGCCCTATCCAGCCGACCTAGGGTCAGGTCTAGGCCCCAGGAACCCGGCACGCCTGATCTGCCGGCTCTGCCACGAGCTCAGTGGCAAGCTGAAGGGAAGGTGTGGGGCGGGATGAGCGTGGGCCTCAGGGTTGGGGTGTAGGGGGTCACCGAGGATCGCTGGGGGCTCAGGCGGGCCCTACCAGTTCTCCTGCAGGGGATGCTCTGTGGTGCCCCAAGGGGCATGGTTTCCTGAGGGGTGGCAGGCTGAGTCCCGTGGTGGGGCTCAGGTGTACCCAATCCCCGGGCTAGGGTACAGATTAGGGTACGGGTTAAGGTTAGGGTATGGGTTACGTTTAGGGTATGGGTGAGGGGAGGGGTTAGGGATAGGGTAAGGAGAGGGTACGGGTTAGGGTTGGGTTTAGGGGTTACAGGTTGGAGGTTATGGGTTAGGGTACAGATTAGGGTTTAGGGTACGGGTTAGGTTTTAGGGTTTGGGTTTAGGGTTAGGGTTAGGGTTGGAGTACGGGTTAGGTTTAGGGTACGGGTTAGGGTTAGGGTTCGGGTTAGGGTACGCATTAGGGTACGGTTTAGTGTACGGGTTAGGATACGATTTAGGGTAAGTGTTGGGCTACCAATTTGGGTACAGTTTAATGTACAAGTTAGGGTTAGGGTAGGGGTTAAGGTTAGGGTACAGTTTAGGGTTATGGTACAGGTTAGGTTACGGTTTAGGTTTAGGGTTAGGGTACGGGTTAGGGAACGGGTTAGGGATAGGGATAGGGTACGGTTTAGGGTTAGGGTATGGGTTAGGGTACGGGTTAGGGTACAGGTTAGTGTTAGGTATGGGTTAGGTTCCGGGTTAGGGATAGGGCACGGGTTTGGTTATGGGTTATGATACGGGTTAGGGTATGGGTTAAGGTTAAGGTAAAGGTACTGGTTAGGGTTAGGGTATGGGTTACGGTTTAGGGTTTAGGGTTACAGTTAGGGTACGGGTTAGGGTTAGGGTACTGGTAGGGTTAGGGTACGGGTTATGGTACGAGTTAGGGTATGGGTTAAGGTCAGGGTTTAGGGTTAAGGTTAGGGTATGGGTTAGGGTAATTGTTAGGGTGACGGTTAGGTTTATGGTATGGTTTAAGTTACAGTTTAGGGTACAGTTTACGGTTAAGATTAGGGTACGGGTTAGGGTACGTGTTAGGGTTACGGTTAGGGTTAGGATACAGGTTAGGGTTAGGGTTAGGGTACGGGTTAAAGTTAGGGTTAGAGTACGTGTTAGGGTACGGGTTAGGGTTAGGTTTAGGGTTAGGTTATGGGTTAGGGGTAGGGTTAGCTGAAGGGGTAGGGTTAGGGGTAGGTTTAGGGGTATGGTAGGGGTCGGGGTAGGGTTAGGGTTTAGGGTTGGGGTTTGGGGTTTGGGGTTAGTGGTTAAGGTTAGTGTTTCGTGTTTAGGATTTGGGGATTAGGGTTAGGGTTTAGGGTTTAGGGTTTAGTGTTAATGTTAGGGTTTAGGGTTTAAGGATTAGGGTTTTGGGTTAGGATTAGGGTAGGGTTAGGTTTAGGGTAAGGGTTAGGGGTTAGGGTTAGGGTTAGGATTAGTTGTTAAGGTTTAGGGTTTAAGGTTAGGTGTTAGGGTTTAGGGTTAGGGTTAGACCCCAGTAGGCCAGCAGAACCTATGCCCTGGCTGTGCGGCAAGCAGAGGAGTGGGCCGAGGTGAGGGCGCTGGTGAGCTGGAGTATGGTATCCAGCGTTTTGGCGCCGGGGGCCTTTGAATGTCACTAGAGGCTCGGAGGGCCCTGCCTGTTCTCCCGCCCTGAATGACCAGCGGCGCCCCTAGCGGCCCGGATGGTGGCAGGGTGGCAGTGTGAGTCTGGCACTGCCATTTAGGAGTCCCCAATGCCCTGTGTTGCAGCACAAGGCCCCTTGGGAGGGGCCTCTCTGGGGCCGTCCTAGGGTTAGTGTTAGCTCCCAGGAGTCCGGCAGGCATGATCTGCCAGCTGTGTGGTAGCGGAGGACCTGGCCAAGGTGAAGGTGCCGGCAAGCTGGAGCGTGGGCCCAAGAATTTTGGCGCGGGGGGGCCCTGGAACGTCGCCGGGGGATTCAAGGGCCCTGCCGGTTCTCCCGCCCTGAATGGCCAGAGGCGCCCTTAGCAGCCCGGGTGTTGGCGGGGCGGCACGGTGAGCACGGCGTTGGGGCTCGTAGGTCCCCAATCCCTGGAGTTGCTGCACCAGGCCCCTTTGGAGGTTACTCTCGGGGGCCAACCTAGGGTTAGGGTTAGCCCCCAGGAGGCTGGCAGGCCCAATCCGCTGGCTGTGAGGTGAGCAGAGGGGTGTGCCGAGGTGAGGGTGCTGGTGAGCGGGAGCATGGGCCCAAGCATTTTGGCGCATGGGGCCTTAGAAGTTCACAGGGACTCGGAGGGCCCTGCCTTTTCTCCCACCCTGAATGACCGGCGGCACCCCTAGCAGCCCGGGTGGCGGCGGGTCGACAAAGTGAGTCCTGGCTGGGGCTTGGGGGTCGCCAATCCCTGGCGCTGCGGCGCCAGGCCCCTTGGGAAGGGCCCCTCGGAGGCCACCCTAGGGGTAGTGTTAGCCCCCAGGAGGCCGGCAGGCCCAATCCGCCGGTTGTGCGGTGAGCGGAGGGGTGGGCTGAGGTGAGCGCGCTGGCGAGCGGGAGCCTGGGCCTAAGACTTTTGGCGCGGTGGGCCTTTGAATGACAACGGGACTTGGAGGGCCCTGCCCATTCTCCCACACTGAATGTCTTGCATCGCCTTTAGTGGCCCGTGTGGTGGCGGGGCGGCAGGGTGAGTCCAGCGCTGGGGGTCAGGGGTTCCCAATCCCGGGCATTGCGCAGCCAGGCCCCTTGGGAGGGGCCCCTCGGGGGCTGACCTATGGTTAGGGTTAGCCCCCTGGAGTCCAGGAGACCCGATTTGCCGGCTGTACATGAGCGGAGGGGCGGGCTGAGGTAAGGGCTCTGTGGAGCGGAAGCGTAGGCCCAAGCGTTTTGGCGCGGGGAGCCTTTGAATGTCTCTGGGGGCTCGGAGGGCCCTACACGTTCTCCCGCCCTGAAAGACCGGCCACGCCCATAGCGGCCCGGGTGCCGGCGGGGCAGCAGTGTGAGTCTGGTGCTGGGGCTCAGGGATCCCCAATCCCCACGTTGTGCCACAAGGCCCCTTGCGAGGGTCTCCTCGGGGGCCTCCCAAGGTAAGGGTTTCCCCAGGAGGCCGGGAAGCCCGATCCGCGGGCTGTGCAGCAAGTGGAGGGGAAGGCCGAGTTGTGGGCACTGGCGAACGGGAGCGTGGGCCCAAGCGTTTTGGTGCAGGGGGCCTTCGATGGTTGCTGGGGGCTCGAAAGCCCCTGCCCATTCTCCCACCCTGAATGACCGGCAGCACGCCTAGCGGCCCGGGTTGCAGCAGGGCAGCAGGGTAGAGTCTGGCGCTGGGGCTCGGGGGTCCCCAATCCCAAGTGTTGCGGAGATAGGTGCCTTGGATGGGCCCCTCTGTGGCCGACCTAGGGTTAGAGTTTGCCCCCAGGAGGCCTGCAGTCCCAATCCCCCCGCTCTGCAACGAGCGGAGGGGTGGGCCGAGATGAGGGCACTGGCGAGCAGGAGCGTGGGCCCAAGCGTTTTGGTGCGGGGGGCCTTCGAAGGTTGCTGGGGCTCGGAGGGCCCTGCATGTTCTTCCGCACTGAATGACAGGCGGCTACCCTAGCGGCCCGGGTAGAGGACAGGCGGTAGGGTGAGTCAGGCGCTGGGGCTTGGGGTCCCCAATCCTCGGCATTGGGGCACCAGGCCCCTTTGGAAGGGCTCTAGGGGACCGACCAAGCGTTACTGTTAGCCCCCAGAAGGCCGGCAGACCCGATCTGCCGACTGTGTGGCGAGCAGAGGGGCGGGCCGAGGTGAGGGCGCTGTCGAGCGGAAGCATGGGCACAAGTGTTTTGGCGTGGGGGGCATTCGAAAGTTGCCGGGGGCTCAGAGCGCTCTTCCCATTCTACCGCACTGAATGCCCGACGGCACACCTAGCGGCCCGGGTTGCAGAGGGGCAGCAGTGTGAGTCTGGCGCTGGGGCCCGGGGGTCCCCAATCCCCGGTGTTGCAGCACCAGGCCCCTTGGGAGGGGCCCCTCGGGTGCGACCTAGTGTTAGGGTTAGCCCCCAGGGGGCCGACAGGCCCAATCCTATGGCTGTGTGGGGAGCGGATGGGTGGGCTGAGGTGAGAGGGCTGGCAAGTGGGAGCGTGGGCCCAAACGTTTTGGTGCGGGGGGACTTCGAACGTCGCCAGGGTCTCGGAGGGCCCTGCCCGTTCTCCCGCACTGAATGACCAGCGGTGCTTCTAGTGTCGCGGGTGGCGGTGGGGCGGCCGGGTGATTCCGGCGCTGTGGCTCGGGGTTCCCCAATCCCCGGCGTTGCGGCTCCAGGTCCCTTGGGCGGGTACCTCGGGGGCCGACCTATGGTTAGGATTAGACCCCAGGAGGCCGGCAGGCCCGATCTGCCAGCTATGCGGCGAGTGGAGGGGTGGGCAGAGGTGAGGCCACTGGCGAGTGGGAGCGTGGGCCCAGGCGTTTTGGCGCGGGGGTCCTTCGAAGGTCACCAGAAGCTTGGAGGGCCCTGCCTGTTCTCCCGCCCTGAATGACCGGCAGCGCCCCAAGCAGCCCGGGTAGTGGTGGGGCGGCAGGGTGAGTCCGGCGCTGGGGCTCAGGGGTCCCCAACTTGGCGTTGCGGTCCCAGGCCCCTTGGGAGGGTCCCCTCATGGGCCGACCTAGGGTTAGTGTTAGTCCTCAGGAGGCCGGCAGGCCCGATCCGCCGACTGTGTGGAGAGTGGAAGTGCTGGCCGAGGTGAGGCCGTTGGTGAGCGGGAGCATAGGCCCTAGCGTTCTGGCATGCGCGGACTTCGATATTTCCCGGGGGCTCGGAGGGCCCTGCCGGTTCTCCTGCCCTGAATGATCCTCGGTTCCCCTAGGGGCCCGGGCGGAAGAGGGGGGGCAGGGTGAGTCCGGTGCTTGGGCTTGGGGGTCCCAAATCCCCAGCGTGGTGGCACCAGCACCTTGGGAGGGGCCCCTCGGTTGCCGAATTAGGGTTAGGGTTACCGCCCAGGAGGCCAACAGGTCCGATCCGCCAGCTTTGCAGTGAGCAGATGGGAGGGCCGAGGTGAGGGCGCTGGTGAGCGGGAGCATGGGCCCAAGCATATTGGAGCAGGGGGCCTTCAAATTTCGCCAGGGGCTCGGAGGGCCCTGCCCGTTCTCCCGCCATGAATGACTGGTGGCGCCCCTAGCAGCCCGGGTGGCAGCAGGACGGCAAAGTGAGTCCTGGCTGGGGCTCAGGGGTCGCCAATCCCTGGTGCTGCGGCGCCAGGCCCCTTGGGATGGGCCCCTCGGTGGCTGCCCTAGGGGTAGTGTTAGCCCCCAGGAGGCTGGCAGGCCCAATCTGCTGGCTGTGCTGTGAGCGGAGGGGCGGGCCAAGGTGAGGGCGCTGGCGAGCGGGAGCGGTGGCTCAAGCGTTTTGGCACGGGGGGCCTTCAAAGGTCATCGGGGGTTCGGAGGGCCCTTCCCGTTCTCCCGCACTGAATGACCGGCGGCACCACTAGCGGCCCGGGGGCGGGAGGGCGGCAGGGTGAGTCCAGTGCTGGGGCTAGGGGTCCCCAATCCCCAGTATTGTGGCGCCAATTCCAATGGGAGGGGTCACTTGGGGGCAAACCTAGGGTTAGGGTTAGCCCCCAGGGGGTCGACAGGACAGATCCATCAGCTGTGTGGAGAGCGGATGGGCGGGCTGAGGTGAGGGGACTGGCAAGTGGGAGCGTGGGCCCAAACGTTTTGCTGCGGGGAGCCTTCGAACGTCGCCGGGGTCTCGGAGGGTCCTGCCTGTTCTCCCGCACTGAATGAGCGGCGGCGCCTCTAGCGTCGCGGGTGGCGGCGGGGCGGCTGGTGAGTCCGGCGCTGGGGCTCGGGGTTCCCCAATCCCCGGCGTTGCGGCTCCAGGTCCCTTGGGCGGGTACCTTGGGGGCCGACCTATGGTTAGGGTTAGACCCCAGGAGGCCGGCAGGCCCAATCTGCCAGCTATGCGGAGAGTGGAGGGGCGGGCGGAGGTGAGGCTGCTGGCGAGCGGGAGCGTGGGCCCAGGCGTTTTGGCGTGGGGGTCCTTTGAAAGTCACCAGGGGCTTGGAGGGCCCTGCCCGTTCTCCCGCCCTGAATGACCGGCGGCTCCCCTCGCGGCCCGGGTGGCGACAGGTTGGCATGTTGAGTCCGGCCTTGGGGCTCGGGGGTCCCCAATCCCTGGGGTTGCTGCACCAGGCCCCTTGGGAGGGGCCCCTTGGGTGCCGACCTAGGGTTAGGGTTAACCCCCAGGACGCCGGCAGGCCCTATCCGCCGGCTGTGCGGCGAGCGGAGGGGCGGACCAAGGTGAGGGCCCTGGCGAGCGGGAGCGTGGGCCCAAGCATTTTGGCACGGGGGCCTTCGAAGGTCGCCGGGGGCTTGGAGGGCCCTGCCAGTTCTGCCCCCCTGAATGACCGGGGGCACCCCTAGCAGCCCGGGTGGTGGCACGGGGGCAAGGTGAGACCGCATTTGGGCCTCAGCTTCCTCAATCCCCGGCGTTGCGGCGCAAGTCCCCTTGGGAGGGGTCCCTCTGGGGCCCAGTTTGGGTTAGGGTTAGCCCCCAGGAGGGCGGCAGGCCCGATCCGCCAGCTCTGCGGTGATTGAAGTGGCTTGCTGAGGTGAGGGCGATGGCGACCAGGAGCGTCGGCCCAAGCGTTTTGTCACGGATGGCCTTCGTAGTCGCCAGAGGCTCGGAGGGCGCTGCCCGTTCTCCCGCCCTGAATGACCGGCGGCGCCCGTAGCGGCCCGGTTGGCGACGGGGCAGCAAGGTGAGTCCGGCACCGGGGGGGTCCCCAATCCCCGGCGTGGCGGCTCTGGGCACTCGGGAGTGGTCCCTCAGGGGCCGACCTAGGGTAGGGTTAGCCCAAAGGAGGCCGGCAGGCCCGATCCACCAGCTGTGCGGCGAGCGGAGTGGTGGGCCGAGGTGAGGGTGCTGGCAATCGGGAGCGTGGGCCCAAGCATTTTGTCACAGGGGCCTTCGAAGTTCGCTAGTGGCTCAGAGGTCCCCGCCTGTTCTCCCGCCCTGAATGTGGACGGCGCTCCTAGCGGGCCGGGTTGCGGCGAGGCAGCAGGGTGAGTCCTGCGCTGGTGCTCGGGGGTCCCCAACCCGGCGTTGCCGTCCCAGGCCCCTTGGGAGGGTCACCTCGGGGGCTGACCTAGGGTTAGTGTAAGTCCCCAGGAGGCCGGCAGGCCCGACCCGCCGGCTGTACGACATCCAGAGGGGCAGGCCGAGGTGAGGGCGCTGGGGAGCGGAGCGTGGGCCCAGGCATTTTGGCACGGGTGCCTTTGAAGGTCACCAGTGGCTCGGAGGGCCCTTCCCGTTCTCTTGCCCTGAATGACCGGCGGCGAACCTAGAGGCTCGGGTGGCCTGGGGGCGGCAAGTTGAGTCCGGCGCTGGGGCTCAGGGGTACCCAATCCCCAGCGTTGCAGTGCCAGGCCTCTTGGGAACCGACCTAGGGTTAGGGTTAGCCCCCAGGAGGCCGGCAGGCTGGATCCGCCGGCTGTGCGGAGAGCAGATGCGCTGGCCGAGGTGAGGCCGCTGGTGAGCGGGAGCGTGGGCCCAAGCGTTCTGGCGTGGGCGGCCTTCGAAGGTCGCCAGGGGCTCGGAGGGCCCTGCCAGTTCTCCCACCCTGAATGTCCGGCAGCATGCCTAGCGGCCCGGGTTGCGGCAGGGCAGCAGTGTAGAGTCTGGTGCTGGGGCTCGGGGGTCCCCAATCCCAGGCGTTGCGGCGATAGGCGCCTTGGGATGGGCTCCTCAGTGGCCGACCTAGGGTTAGAGTTTGCCCCCAGGAGGCCAGCAGTCCTGATCCGCCACTCTGCAAGGAGCAGAGGGGTGGTCCGAGATGAGGGCACTGGCGAGCAGGTGCTTGGGTCCAAGCGTTTTCGTGCGGGGGGCCTTCGGAGGTCGCCGGGGGCCCGGAGGGCCCTGCATGTTCTTCCACCCTGAATGACTGGCGGCTACCCTAGCGGCCCGGGTAGAGAATGGGCAGTAGGGTGAGTCGGGCACTGGGGCTCAGGGTCCCCAATCCTCAGCGTTGGGGCGCCAGTCCCCTTCGGAAGGGCTCTAGGGGACCGACCAAGCATTACTGTTAGCCCCCAGAAGGCTGGCAGACCCGATCTGCTGGCTGTGTGGCGAGCAGAGGGGCAGGCCGAGGTGAGGGCACTGTGGAGCGGAAGCATGGGCACAAGCGTTTTGGCGTGGGGGGGAATTCGAAAGTAGTCGGGGGCTCAGAGCACCCTTCCCCTTTCTACTGCACTGAATGCCCGACGGCACACCTAGCGGCCCGGGTTGCAGAGGGGCAGCAGTGTGAGTCCGGCGCTGGGGCTCAGGGGTACCCAATCCCCGGTGTTGCAGCACCAGGCCCCTTGGGAGGGGCCCCTCGGGTGCGACCTAGTGTTAGAGTTAGCCCCCAGGAGGCCGGCAGGCCCGATTCGCCAGCTGTGCGGCGAGCGGAGCGTTGGGCGGAGGTGAGGCCACTGGCAAGCAGGAGCACGGGCCCAGGAGTTTTTGCGGGGGGGGTCCTTCGAAGGTCGCCAGGTGCTCGAAGGGCCGTGCACGTTCTTCCGCCCTGAATGACAGGCGGCTACCCTAGCAGCCCGGTTAGAGGAGGGGTGTTAGGGTGAGTCTGGCGCTGGGGCTCGGGGTCCCCAGTCCTCGGCGTTGGGCTGCCAGTCCCCTTCGGAAGGGCTCTAGGGGGCCGACCAAGCATTACTGTTAGCCCACAGGAGGCCGGCAGACCCAATCCGCCGGCTGTGCGGCGAGCGGAGGGGCGGGCCGAGGTGAGGGCTCTGGAGAGCTGGAGCGAGGGCCCAAGCGTTTTGGCGTGGGGGGACTTCGATGGCTACCGGGGGCTCAGAGGGCCTTGCCCATTCTGTCACCGTGAATGACCGGCGGCGCCCCTACCAGCCCGGGTGGCAGCGGGGCAGTAGGGTGAGTCTGGCGCTGGGGATCAGGGGTTCCCAATCCCCAGCATTGCTGTGCCAGGCCCCTTGGGAAGGGCCCCTAGTGGGCCAAACTAGGAATAGGGATAGTCCCCAAGAGGCTGGCAGGCCCGATCCGCTGGCTGTGAGACTAGCGGAGGGGCAGGCCGAGGTGAGGGCGCTGGTGCGCGGGAGCATGGGCCCAAGCGTTTTGGCGCGGGGGGCCTTCGAAAGTTGCCGGGGGCTCAGAGGGCCCTGCCCGTTCTCCTGCCCTGAATGACCGATGGCGCCCCTATCGGACCGGGTGGCAGCGGGGCAGCAGGGTGACTCCGGCGCTGGGGCTCGGGGGTCCACAATCCCCGGCATTGCAGCGCCAGGTGCCTTGGGAAGGGCCCCTCGTGGGCTGACCTATGGTTAGGGTTAGTCCCCAGGAGGCCGGCAGGCCCGATTGGCCAGCTTTGCAGTGAGCGGAGGGGCGGGCCGAGGTGAGGGTGCTGACAAGTGGGAGTGTGGGCGCAAGCATTTTGTTGAGGGGTGCCTTCGAAGGTCGCCCGTGGCTCAGAGGGCCCTGCCTGTTCTCACACCCTGAATGACCGACGGTGCCGCTAGCGGTCCATGTGCCGGTGGGGCGGCATGGTGAGTCCGGCGCTGGGGCTCAGGGGTCAGCAATCCCAGGCGTTGTGGCACCAGGCCCCATTGGACTGGCCCCTCGGGGGACGACCTAGGGTTTGGGTTAGCCCCCAGGAGGCCGGCAGGTCCGATTCGTCCGCTGTTTGGAGAGCAGAGGGGCGGGCCGAGGTGAGGGCACTGGCGAGCGGGAGCGTGGGCCCAGGCATTTTGGCACAGGTGCCTTCGAAGGTCACCAGTGGCTCGGAGGGCCCTTCCCGTTCTCTTGCCCTGAATGACCGGCGGCGAACCTAGAGGCTCATGTGGCCTGAGGGCGGCAAGTTGAGTCCGGCGCTGGGGCTCGGGGGTACCAAATCCCCGGCGTTGCAGTGCCAGGCCTCTTGGGAACCGACCTAGGGTTAGGGTTAGCCCCCAGGAGGCCGGCAGGCTGGATCCGCCGGCTGTGCGGAGAGCAGATGCGCTGGCCGAGGTGAGGCCGCTGGTGAGCGGGAGCGTGGGCCCAAGCGTTCTGGCGCGGGCGGCCTTCGAAGGTCCCCGGGGCTCAGAGGGCCCTGCCCGTTCTCCTGCCCTGAATGTCCAGCAGCATGCCTAGCGGCCCGGGTTGCGGCAGGGCAGCAGGGTAGAGTCTGGCGCTGGGGCTCGGGGGTCCCCAATCCCAGGCGTTGCAGCGATAGGTGCCTTGGGATGGGCCCCTCGGTGGCCAACCTAGGGTTAGAGTTTGCCCCCAGGAGGCCAGCAGTCCTGATCCGCCCACTCTGCAAGGAGCAGAGGGGTGGTCCGAGATGAGGGCGCTGGCGAGCAGGTGCTTGGGTCCAAGCGTTTTGGTGCGGGGGGCCTTCGGAGGTCGCCGGGGGCTCAGAGGGCCCTGCATGTTCTTCCACCCTGAATGACTGGCGGCTACCCTAGCGGCTCGGGTAGAGGAGGGGTCGTAGGGTGAGTCTGGCGCTGGGGCTCGGGGTCCCCAGTCCTCGGCGTTGGGGTGCCAGTCCCCTTCGGAAGGGCTCTAGGGGGCTGACCATGCATTACTGTTAGCCCACAGGAGGCCGGCAGACCCAATCCGCCGGCTGTGCGGTGAGCAGAGGGGCGGACCGAGGTGAGGGCACTGACGAACGGAAGTGTTGGCTGAAGCGTTTTGCCTGGGGGGGCTTTCGAAGGTCGCCGGGGACTCGGAGGGCCCTGCCTGTTCCCCCGCCCTAAATGACCATAGGGGCCCCTAGCGGCCCCGGTGGCGGTGGAGCAGCAAAGTGAGTCCGGTGCTGCGGCTCAGGGGTCACCAATCCCCGGCGTTGTGGCCCCAGGCCTCTTGGGAGGGCCCCCTCGGGTGCCGACCTAGGGTTAGAGTTACCCCCAGGAGGCCGGTAAGCCCGGTCTGCCGGCTGTGCGGCGAGCGGAGGGGCGGGTTGAGATGAGGGCATTGGCGAGCGGGAACGTGGGCCCAAAGTTTCAGAGCGAGGGTCCTAGAAGGTAACCAGGGGCTCAGAGGGTCCTGCCCGTTCTCCCTCCCTGAATGACCTATGGCGCCACTCGCAGCACTGGTGGCAGCAGGGCGGCAAGGTGAGTCCGGCGCTGGGTCTCGGGGGTCCCCAATGCCCGGCGTTGCGGCGCCAGGACCTTGGGAAGGGCCATTTGGGGGTCGACCTTGGGTTAAGTTAGCCCCCAGGAGGCACACAGGCCCGATCCGCCAGCTATGCGGCAAGTGGAGGGGTGGTCCGAGGTGAGGGCACAGGCGAGCAGGAGCTTGGGCCCAATTGTTTTGGCGCGGGGGGTCTTCGAAGGTCACCAAGGCATTGGAGGGCCCTGCCCGTTTTCCCGCCCTGAATGACTGATGGTGTTCCTAGCAACCCGGGTGGCGGCGGGGCGGCACGATGAGTCCGGCGCTGGGGCTCAGGGGTCAGCAATCCCAGGCATTGTGGCACCAGGCCCCATTGGACTGGCCCCTCGGGGGACGACCTAGGGTTTGGGTTAGCCCCCAGGAGGCCGGCAGGTCCGATTCGCCCGCTGTTTGGAGAGCAGAGGGGCGGGCCGAGGTGAGGGCACTGGCGAGCGGCAGCATTGGTCCAAGTCTTTTGGCGTGGGGTCCTTCGAAAGTCGCCGGGGGCTCGGAAGGCCCCGCCCATTCTCCCACCCTGAATGACCGGCGGTGCCACTAGGGGCCCGGGTGGCGGAAGGGCGGCACGGTTAGTCCAGCGCTGGGGCTCGGGTGTCAGCAATCCCAGGCGTTGTGGCACCAGGCCCCATTGGACGGGCCCCTCGAGGGCCGACCTAGGGTTAGGTTTAACCCACAGGAGGCCGGCAGGCCTCATCAGCCGGTTGTGCTGTGAGCGGAGGGGCGGGCCGCAGTGATGGTGCTGGAGATCGGGAAGTTGGGTCCAAGCATTTTAGCGCGGGAGGTATTCGAAGGTTGCCTGGGGCTCAGAGGGCCCTGCCCCTTCTCCCTCCTTGAATGACCGGTGGCGTCCCTACCATCCCAGTTGGCGGTGGGGCAGCAGGGAGAGTCTGGCGCTGGGGCTCGGGTGTCCCCAATCCCTGGTGTTGCGGCACAAGGCCCCTTGGGCGGGGCCCCTCGTGGGCCAACCAAGTGTTAGGGTTAGCCCCCAGGATGCCGACAGGCCTGATCTGCAGGCTGTGCGGCAAGCAGAGGAGTGGGCTAAGATGTGGCTGCTGGGGAGCAGGAGCGTGGGCCCAAGCGTTTTTGCAAGTGCGGCCTTCAAATGTCCCCAGTGGCTTGAAGGGCCCTGCCTGTTCTCCTGCACTGAATGACCGGTGGTGCCCCTAGTGGCTCGGGTGGTGTCGGGTCGGCAGGGTGAGTCCGGCGCTGGAGCTCGGGGATCCCCAATCCCCGGCGTTGCAGCACCAGGTGCCTTGGGAAGGGCCCCTCGTGGGCCAATCTAGGGTTAGGGTTAGCCCCCAGGAGGCCATAAGGCCAGATTGGCCAGCTTTGCGGTGAGTGGAGGGGCGGGCCGAGGTGAGGGCGCTGACAAGCGGGAGCGTGGGCGCAAGCATTTTGATGTGGGGTGCCTTCGAAGGTCGCCTGTGGCTCAGAGGGCCCTGCCTGTTCTCAAGCCCTGAATGACCGGCGGTGCAGCTAGGGGCCTGGGTGGTGGTGGGGCGGCACAGTGAGTCCGGCACTGGGGCTCAGGGATCAGCAATCCCAGGCATTGTGGCGCCAGGCCTCATCGGATGGGCCCCTCAGGGGCCGACCTAGGGTTAGGGTTAGCCCCCAGGAGGCCGGCAGGCCCTATCCGCCAGCTGTGCGGCGAGTGGAGGGGTGGGCCGAGGTAAGGGCGCTGGCGAGCGGGAGCGTGGGCCGAAGCGTTTTGTCGCAGGGAGCCTTCAAAGGTCTCCTGGGGCTCAGAGGGCCCTACCCGTTCTCCCGCACTGAATGACCGGCGGTTCCCCTAGCAGCCCGGGTGGCGGCGGAGCGGCAGGGTGAGTCCAGCGCTGGGGCTCCGTAGTCCCAAATCCCCGGCGTTGCTGCGCCAGGCCCCTTAGGATGGGCCCCTAGGGGGCCTACCTAGGGTTAGCGTTAGCCCCCAGGAGGCCGGTAGGCCCGATCCGCTGGCTGTGCAGCGAGAGGAGGGGCAGGCCAAGTTAAGGGCGATGGCAAGTGGGAGCGTGGTCCCAAGCGCTTTGGCGCAGTGGGCCTTCAAAAGTCGCTGGGGGCACAGAGGGCCCTGCCGTTCTCCCGCCCTGAATGACCGGTGGTGCCCCTTGTGGCCCGGGTGGCGGTGGGAGGCATGGTGAGTCCAGCGCTGGGGCTCAGGAGTCCCCAATCCTCCTTGTTGCAGCGCCAGGCCCCTTGGGAGGGGCCACTAGGGAGTTGGCCTAGGGTTTGGGTTAGCCCCCAGAAGGCCCACAGGCCCGATCCGACAGCTGTGGGGCGAGCGGAGGGGAGGGCCGAGGTAAGGACGCTGGCGAGCGGAAGCGTGGGCCCTAGCGTTTTGGTTCGGGGGCCTTCGAAGGTCGCTGGAGGCTTGGAGGGCCCTGCCCCTTCTCCCTCCCTGAATGACCGGCGGTGCCCCTAGCGGTCCAGGTGGCGGTAGGGCAGGAGGGTGAGTCGGGCGCTGGGGCTCGGGATTCCCAAATTCCCAGTGTTGCGGCAATAGGAACCTGGGATGGGCCCCTCGGGGGCCCACCAACGGTTAGGGTAACAACCAGGAGGCTGGCAGTCCTGATCCACTGGCTGTGCTGCGAGCGGAGGGGCGGACCGAGGTGAGGGCATAGGCGAGCGGGAGCATGGGCCCAAGCGTTTTGGCGCGGGGGGCCTTCGAATGTCGCCAGGGGCTCGGAGGGATCTGCCTGTGCTCCCTCCATGAATGACCGACAGTGCTCCTAGCAGCCCGGGTGGTGGCGGGGCAACATGGTGAGTCCAGCACTGGGGCTCGGGGGTCCCCAATTCCAGGCATTGCAGTTCCAGGCCCCTACAGAGGGGCCCCTCAGGGGCCAGCCTAGGGTTATGGATAGCCTCCAGGAGGAGGGCAGGCCTCATCCACTGGCTCTGCAGCGAGCGGACGGGCAGGCCGAGGTGAGGGCACTGAGGAGCGGGAGCGTGGGCTCAAGCGTTTTGGATGGGGGGGCCTTCGAATGTCGCCATGGGCTCGGAGGGCCCTGTCCATTCTCCCGCCCTGAATGACCAGGGGCACCCCTAGCGGCCCGGGTGGCAGCGGGGTGGCAGGGTGAGTCCAGCCCTGAGGCCCGGGGGTCCCTAATACACAGCGTCGCGGTGACAGGCCCCTTTGGCGGGCCCTTTGGGGGCCGTCCTAGGATTAGGGTTCGCCCCCAGGAGGCTGGCAGGCTCGTTCCGCCCATGTGCGGTGAATGGAGGTGTGGGTCGAGGTGAGGTAGCTGGTGAGCGGGAGCGTGGACCAGAGCATTTGGCTTTGGCTCGGGGTGCCTTCAAAGGTGGCAGGTGACTCGGAGGGTCCTGCCCGTTCTGTTGCCCTGAAGGACTGGCGACGCCCCTAGCGCCCCCTGTGGCGGTGGGGCGGCAGGGTGCATCTGGCACTGGGACTTGGCAGTCCCCAATCCCTGGCATGCGGTGCCAGGCCACTTGGGAGGGACCCCTCGGGGCAACTAGGGATTGGGTTAGCCCCCAGGAAGCCAGCAGGCCCGATCCGCCAGCTCTGCAGGGAGCGGAGGGGTGGGCCGAGGTAAGGGCGCTGGGGAGCAGGAGCGTGGGAGCCACAGTTTTTGCACGGGGGGCCTTCGAAGGTTGCAGGGTGATCGGAGGGCCCTGCCTGTTCTCCCTTCCTGAATGACTGGCAACGCCCCTAGCACCCTGGGTGCTTGCGGGGTGGCAGAGTGAGTCCAGCACTGGGTCTCGGGGGTCCCAAATCCCCGGCATTGCGGTGCCAGGCTCCTTGGGAGGGGCCCCTCTGGGGCCGACCTAGGGTAAGTGTTAGCCCCCAGGAGTCCAGCAGGCCCGTTCCCCCAGCTCTGTGGCAGGCGGAGGGGCAGGCCGAGGTGAAGGCGATGGCGAGACGGAGTGTGGGCCCAAGCGTTTTGGCACGGGGGGCCTTTGAAGGTTGCCGGGGGCTTGGAGGGCCCTGCCCATTCTCTAGCCCTGAACGAGTGGCTGAATACTTTATTTTCAAGTGGTCATAGACTCTTTACCCAAATAGATGATAGGTGGGGCCACGAATCAAGTCTACAAATGTTAAACCCTGAAATTAACTAGATTCTATTCTTAGACCACAGGGGAATTGAGCCACAGTCATAGCGAAAAGAAAACCAGGAAGTCCTTCAATGTTTAAAAATTAAATGGAACTTTGCTACATATCCTAAAGGTCAGAGAAGGAATCTCAATGGAAATTCTGAACCTTTTCTACATGAGGGCTCACACACAATGGCACTTTCTTTCTGAAGAGCATTATAATAACCTAGACAGGAGTTGAGCCTTAAGTCAGAGTTCTGCCTGCCCCAGCCACACCTGGCAGCCTTGGCCTGTGGTCCCCCTCAGCTGTCCTTTCTGGTGGCCCTGAGCTAAGGGGGTCAACATGGCCATATGGAAATGGGAAGCTCCCCAACCATAGTGATGACGGTGCCCACTGCCCAGCTGTCCTTTCTGGTGGCTCTGAGCTAAGGGGGTCAACATGGCCGTATGGAAATTAGAAGCTCCCCACTCTTAGTGATGACGTTGCTATCGTATCGTCCTCACCAGTCCAACAACATGATTTCTGAGTGAAATATGACACAAGAGCAACTTCTTGTCCTTCCTTCAGGTTTTGAAAGTTATCTGGTGAGTCATCTATTCGAAATACGGATTCAACATGTATACTTTCTTCTGGAAAAGAAATAGACCCAATAGCAATTATGGCTTCCTGAGCACCTGTTCTTGAGAGACATCATACTGGCTCTTTGTAGCATTCTGCTTCTTAAACTTCTCAACTAGGGTGTAGATATTTTTAGGCACATTTTCAGGTGGTTAGACAGGGACTCAGATGATATGAGTCACAGAGGATTTTAGTGTCAGAAACCTAAGTGGGATCCCCAAATTGACTCCAAATCCCTTGTTGTTCCATACAGGGTACTATTTCCCTCTTATCTCTGGTTGTCTCGATCTGGAAACCTATCAAGTATCAGGAATTTCTTGTCATGTGGACAACTGGAACAAATTCAGCGGGCCTTTTCACGTCTGCCCATGGTGATCATTAAGATCATTATCTCAGTGGAGGACCTTTGGGTAAGATACTCAAAGATCCTTAGGAATAGAGACAGTATAATATTTTTCTGGTATTAAAGTTACTGAAACCAACTATCTTTTTTAGTCCATTCAGGCTCTGGTATGTTCAGAGGGTGCTGTAAAACAGGTCTGAAATAGTATTTAAAAACACTCAGCTCAGCCTCTTCTACAAAGTGAGCCAATGATTATAAACATGGCTAAAATATTCCCTTACCTACGATGACTTCCCAGCCATCGTAGTGTTTATATGGTAAGACTGTGACTTACATTAGTCAACATTTGCAGAGAAAGAACTTAGTGCATCCCGGGGGCACTTCATGTTGAAATTAGTTTGTGACAACGAGCTACTGTGTTTTATTCCGCAGTCCAAGGGAATGGTGCCAGACATCTCTAAGGTGCCTAGCAGTTCTACAATTCTGATTTTAAGTGGTCTGTGGGCTTCAGCGATTTGGGCAGGAGAAGGGCAGGAGTCCAGAGACTGTGAACACTTCTGTTACCTGTGCTGACCATGGAGCAGGTAGGCTTCTGTGGGCATCATTTTGATTTCTTGGTACTCTTGTGAAAGGTGCTTTTGTCTCAAATTCCTCCATTTAGTAGTAATTATAATGATGAAAGGAATTTTTATTTTTTTATCATCTGTGGGCCCTGATCCTGGGCTCCCAGGGAAGCTATCCTTTAACATTTTACCCGGCTCAAAATGATTGGGCAAAACCTCAAAGCATGGGCCCTATTTCTGCCCCAAGCACATGGTGTACATCTGCTTCGAGAAGAAAACAATAACCAAAAATGCCAACATAAAGATAAGAAAAAATAAAGAACCTCTTTGGCTCCCATAAGATTAAAGTCATACTGACATGTACATACTGAAAACATAAGAAAGAGTCTGTCACTTTCTGGAATCTAAGAAGATCCTCATTGTGTTGTGTAACTCTGTACGTAAAAGAAAACAGAAAAAAATATATAAGCCTGCCCCAAATGTTCCTTCCCCGGAGCACTGACTTCTTGGTGAAGATTGTGTCTCCCAGGCAGCTGTCCTGACTTGGGTTTGAATAAAGGTCTCTTCCTTTCTCTCTAAAATGTATTTAAAAGTTCATTCATGCAATGTCGACAATAACAGTGTTTTCTATTTAAGTGAGAAATAAATGTTCCACTCTAGTTTTATTGGGAAAAGACGAATTGAGGTTTTCATTAGAAGAGTAAGTCAGCTTTCCAGAAAAGGCAAGGTCATTACTGCTAAACAACAAGTATGTGTTGCCCCTTCCCTCAGAAACCATAGCAGGTGTACAGGCTTTAGGTCAGAGGTGCCTTCTTCTCCACAGCTGACAGCACTTCTCTGCTCTGGCTCCAAGACACCCGACGTTTTGAACATCAGCATCGGAGTCAGCGAGGCAGCTTGTCACAGGACACCAGTGTTCAGAGAAAGCACAGGTATGTTTGGAAAAATGTCCTAACTATGTCAGGGCTGGAGGTAAAACCTCTCATTATCCCAAAACCTCCTGGGCTTTTCTCTTTTCTCTAGTTGAGCCACAAATTAAAATTGAAGTAGCTGTCAGCATTCTGGGTTTGGTGCAAGAATTACTTAGAGTTTCTGCAGGTAGAACTTTGCAGGGGATCACAATTTCTCTGTCCATTTATTGCTTACAAATGTATTTTGACCATCTGTTTCCTAGGAACCCTCTTTTATTAGAAAGGGGAGGTGAGATTCACTCTGTGCCTGTTTGTAACATCTAATTTGTTCCTTCATCTAACAGTGTTTATTCAATTGGGCCTACGATATAGTTGAGTGGCCAGCATCTAGAGTTAGGTGGCTGTTTTCATCTGATACAGATTTGGATGATGTCATTTGACAAAGGTGATGTTTCATCATTGATTAGTTTATTCATCAGAAGAGTTAAAATTAGGGTGGAGGGAAAATTCAAAATTATCCAAAGCGGCCTGTTCCTGTTTAAATGTTGAGCTTGACTTTCTAGTTTTACTAAATGTATTATCTCGATATTTTGAGGTGCCATATTCTCTCTGTAGTTTCTTTGGTGGTGGAGTCAGAAGGAGAGTCTGGGAATTCTTTTGGATAGTGGCATGCTGGTGGCTTCAAGGGGCTTGGCCTCAGGAGCCTTGGGGTGAAGTCTGCAACTGCTTGCCTGACCCTGGGTGCATCTCCCAGAGGTTTTGTTTCCTCTTATGAAATTGATAGCAGATAATGTTCTGCTTAAAGGGGAACCCCCCCATCCTGTTGGTGGCAATGCAAAGTGGTTCAGCCAGTCTGGGAAACAGTGTGGGGGTTCCTCAAAAAGTTAAACATTGAACAACCCCATGATCCAGCAATTGCTCTCCTAGGTATTTACCCAAAGGATACAAAAATGCAGATTCGAAGGGGGTCCATGCACCATGATGTTTATAGCAGCAATATCCACAGAAGCCAAACTATGGAGATAATCCCAAAGTCCATGCACTGATGAATGTATAAAGCAGAAGTGGGATACATATATATAATGGAATATGACCCAGCTTCAAAAAGAATGAAATCTTACCATTTGCAAGGATGTGGATGGACCTAGAGTGTATTAAGCTAAGCAAAATCATTGAGGAAAGACAAATATCCTATGCTCTCACGCTTGTGGAATTTCAGAAAGAAAACAGATGAACAGAGTGGAGGGGTAATGAGAGAGGCAAACAAGGAAATAGACTCAAACTTGGAGAACAAACTGAGTGTTGCTGCGGGACAGGGGCGTGGGGGGAAGAGTTAAATGGGTGAGGGGTATGAAGGAGGGCACTTGTGATGAGCACCGGGTACTGTATGGAGATGAGGAATCACTAAATCCTACCCCTGAAGTGAATATTCTATGGTATGTGAACGAACTGGAATTTAAGTAAGAGAAGAAAGGA
This sequence comes from Ursus americanus, assembly GCF_024610735.1. NCBI lineage: Eukaryota > Metazoa > Chordata > Mammalia > Carnivora > Ursidae > Ursus > Ursus americanus. Next base: position 3,020,758 of record NC_142130.1, on the reverse strand, counting down.
AAAAGTGTTCTGCTTCATGAAGAGTGAGGTAAAATTGTAGTGAATTGGGCTGTACTATTCTATAGATGAGAGTTGTAAAACACCCTGTTGTAGGATACACTAGTTTCTTATCACATAAGGAGTCCTCAGAAAGCTGCAATGAAAGATTCCGGTCTCAGAGCATGTTCATGTTCCACTGATATGTTACAGTTTGCACAGGTAGGAAAGAAGGTGGAGAGAGAGGCAACAGAAGGGGAAAGCAGGTGCGAACCTTTCATTTGTTAGCATTATAGCTTTCTCATGAAAGCCTTGCGATTTTGGAAGCAGAGGGGGAATCCGGAAGCTTTGCAGGAGACAGGGGAGTTCCAGGTCTGGGTAAAGCTGACAGGGGTCCCAGAGGAGAGCTGAATGCATTCTGCAGCAGGGTGTGGACAGGGGTGGCTGTGGGTCTCCTGGGTGAGAGTTGTGACAGGTGAGGGCTGTGTGCAAGATCCTGGCTGAGGACAAGGGAGGCACAGGCAGAGAGCTGGCAGAGAACCTTCTTCTGGGCCACCAGCCTCACCCAGCACACAGCCTCATCTTCTGTTCCTGTCACTCCAATTCAGACTTCTCCGAAGGTGAGTGAGAACACATCAAGAGCATTCTTAACAGAAGGGAAAGCACGTGCAAAGGCTCTGGGGCAGGAGAATTTCAGGTATGTCCAGGAGAAGCAAGATGGCCATGTGGCCAAAGGAGACAGCTTAGGACATGACCTCAGAGAGGTGACAGAAAGCCATTCCAGGGCTATAACCCCATGAGACCCTGTTTCACTGGTCCATCCTGGCTACAGTGTTGAGAACAGATGACAGAGGGTTGAAGATGGCAAGGCAGGTCAATGACAAAACTTTTCCAGGAACTCAGGCACTGTGGACCAGACAGGTGGCCTTGGATGGAGTGGTTAGACCTATTCTGGTTCCATTTTGAAGATGGAACTCACAGGATTTGCTGATGGGTTAGCTATTAGGAGCAGGAGACAGAAGAATTGGGGTAACTCCCAACTGTTGTGGGTTGTCCTGATCGAGGGGAAGGAGAGGGTTTCTCAGGGGGTAGGAGGTAGTCCGTGTTCCGCATGCTGAGGAAGGTGCCTTTCCCAGTGGATCTGCTGAGGTTTGTGTCTGGGAGAACCTTTCACATCTCCTCCCTCATCAATGCTTAAGTACAAGTATCCCCCACTTTTTAAACGTTCACAGTAAGACACTGGGTTTTCTTGAAAGAACTACGTTATTACCCAGCTTCAGTAAGAGGAAGACAACTGAAGAGGATTTCCCTCTTATGAAAAAAGGTGAACAGTGAGAATCGCATTCAGCATCTGTTTTGGGGAGAAGCACGACAGAGGCGGCGTGCACCCCAACCAGCTCCTTCCCTGGGAACCGCTCTCTGAATCCAGCCACCAGCTCTTTGAATTATGTCTGTGAGCGTCTGCTGTGCTTTATATTCATTTATGCTGTATCTCCGTCAGAAACTTTTGTCCTAAGGCCTAAGAAAAGCCAAAGAGAAGGAATTTTGGAGTCTGAGGACACTATCTAATTGTTCCGGGTAAATTAATGGCCATTCCTTCTTGACACCATTTCTGCTGTGCAAGGTTTCTCAGAAGCCCTGTACTTTCAAAGAGCAGGGAAAACTATACCTCTTGACGCTGGACAGAACATTTCATGACTGTCGGATTTTCTCATTCAAATATTGAGACTTTTACCTCCTTCACCCGTTTCTACCACCCCATCCACACATCTGGCACCTACCAATCTGCTCTCAGTATCCATGCGTTCAGTATTTGTTTATTCCACATGGAATGTACATGAGAGCATCTTGTATTGGTCTTTCTGTGTCTCAGTTACTTGGCATAAGGCCCCCAAATTCTGTGTTTCCATGTGTGGTTCTTGTGAATAATGCTGCAGTGAACGTGGGAGTTCATCTGTCTTTTTGAGGCAGTATTTTTGTGTTCTCCAAATCAATACTCAGTAGAGCCATTACTGGGTCATGTGGTAGTTGCATTTATTTTTTCAGGAACCTCCATACCTTTTGTCACAGTGGCTGCACCAATTTCCATTCCCACCAACAGTGCACAGTTTCTCCTTATCTGCAACACCCTTGACCCCACCTGGTGTCTGTCTCTGGGACAATTGCTGTTCCAACAGTTGTGAGAGGATAGCCGATTGTGGGTTTGATGATGTTTCCCTGACGATATTAAGTGATGTCGAACAACTTTCTCTGTCTGTTGGCCCCTGTGTGCCATCTTTAGAAAGTATCTGTTCACATATACCCCCCATTTTTTATACAGTTTTTTTTTGTTTTGATTTGTATGAGTGTTGTGTGTATTTTGGATATTAGCCTCTTCTCACACATATGATTCACAGATATTTTTTTCTTATTGGGTCTGTGGCCTTTTTAGTTTTTGCTGGTTTCTTTTGCCGTGTGGAAGATTTCAGTTTGAAGTTGTTCCACTTGTTTATTTTTGCTTTTGTTGCCTTTGCATTTGATGTCCGATCTGAAGACTCTTTGCCAAAACTAATGTCGAGAGACTTAGTACCTGTGTCTTCTTGGAGGTTTATGGATTCAGGTCTTATGTTCAAATCGTTCATCTATTAAAAATTTTGTGTGTGGTGTAAGAAAGTGACCCAGTTATATTCTTCTGCATTTAGTGTCCAGTTTGCCTGTTACCGCTCACTGAAGAGACAGTCCTTCCCTCATGGCATATCTTCTGCTGCTGTGTCGTAAGTTACAATCATCTACATGTGGGTAAGTTTCTGAGCTTTCTGTTCTGTTTCACTGACCTGGTGTCTGTGTTTATGCCAGTACCATTCTGTTTTGATGACAACCGCTTTGTAATCTAGCTTGAAATCCAGGAGTGTGTTCACTGCACCTTTCTTTCTCCAGGTTACTTTGGGTATTTGGTGTCTTTTGTGATTCCAGACAAGTTTGAGGACTATATTCTTTTCTTTTTTTTTTTTTTTAAAGATTTTATTTATTTATTTGACAGAGAGACAGCCAGCGAGAGAGGGAACACAGCAGGGGGGAGTGGGAGAGGAAGAAGCAGGCTCCCAGCGTTGGAGCCCGATGTGGGACTCGATCCCGGAACGCCGGGATCACGCCCCGAGCCGAAGGCAGACGCTCAACGACTGCGCCACCCAGGCGCCCCTGAGGACTATTTTCTATTTCCTCGAATAATGCCGCTGGAATTCAGATAGGGATTTCATCACATCTGTCGATTGCTTTGGGTACAATGGACATGTTCACATAACTAACTCTTCCAGTTAAGGAGCATGGCATAAGCTTCCATTTGTTTGTGTTGCCTTCCAAATCTTTGACCCATACATCCTGCCCCCCTCGACACACGTGTTTTTCATTTCTTTTCTGCAATGTGTTGAGTGTACTGTCTTTCTCATTTTTGGTTACTTTTATTCCTAGATTTTTTTTTTTGATGCAGTTGTAAATGGTATTGCTTTTTTAATTTCTCTTTGCGAAAGTGTGTCATCAGTATACAGAAATGCAAGAAGTTGGGTCATCTGGGTGGCCCCATAGGTGAAGCGTCTGCCTTCAGCTCAGGTCATGAACCCAGAGTTCTGGGATCGAGCCCCGTGTTGGGCCCCCGCTTAGCGAGAGTCTGCTTCTCCCTCTTTCTGACACTCCCTCTGCTCGTACTTTTTCTCTTCCTCTCAAATAAATAAATAAAATCTGAAAAAAAAAAGACAACAGGTCTCTGTATATTGACTTTACATCCTGCAGCTTTCTTGAATTTGTTTATTCTAACAGATTTTTTTTTTCTGTGTGGAATCTTTCGGAATTCATGTCCTTTGCAAATAGTGACAGTATTCCTGTATGGATTTCATATCTTTCTCTTTTTTTAAAAATGCTGTTAGTCACCCTGCAGTACTTCATTTGTTTTTGATGTAGTGTTCCATGATTCATTGTTTGAATATAACACCTAGTGCTCATTATGACACGTGCTCTCCTCTTTTTTTTTTAAAAGAATTTACTTATTTATTCAACAGAGATAGAGACAGCCAGCGAGAGAGGAAACACAAGCAGGGGGTGTGGGAGAGGAAGAAGCAGGCTCACAGCGGAGGAGCCTGTTGTGGGGCTCGATCCCATAACGCCGGGATCACGCCCTGAGCCGAAGGCAGACGCTTAACCGCTGTGCCACCCAGGTGCCCCAACAGGTGCCCTCCTTAATACCCATCACCAGGATAACCCATTCCCCTTCCCCTCCCTTTCTGCAACCTTCATATTGTTTCCCAGTGTCAGTAGTCTCTCATGGTTCATCTCCCCCTCTCACTCCCCCCCTTCACTTTTCTCTTCCTTCTCCTAATGTCCTCCATGCTATTCCTTCCATTCCACATAGGAGTCAAACCATATGATAATTGTCTTTCTCTGCTTGACTTAATTCCACTTAGCATAATCCCCTCCTGGTCCATCCACGTTGGTGCAAATGGTGGGTATTCATCCTTTCTGATGACTGAGTAATAGTCCATTGTATAGATGAACCACATTTTCTTTGTCCATTCATCTGTTGAAGGACATCTTGGCTCCTTCCACAGTTTGGATATTACGGACATTGCTGCTATGAGCATTGGGATACAGGTGCCCCTTCTTTTCATTACTCTGTGTCTATGGGGTAAATACCGAGTATTGCAATTGGTGGGTCGTAGGATAGCTCTGTGTTTAAGGTCTTGAGGAACCTCCATATTGGTTTCAAAAGTGGCTGTACCAGCTTGAATTCTCACGAGTAGTGTAAGAGGGCTCCCCTTTCTTCACATCCTCTCTGACTTTTTTTATTTCTGTCTTCTTAATTTTTTTTCAAGATTTTATTGATTTATTCCACAGAGATAGAGACAGCCAACGAGAGAGGGAACACAAGCAGGGGGAGTGGGAGAGGAAGAAGCAGGCTCATGACGGAGGAGCCTGATGTGGGGCTCGATCCCATAAGGCCAGGATCACACCCTGAGCCGAAGCAGATGCATAACCGCTCTGACCCCCAGGTGCCCCCTGCCTTGTTAATTTTAACCATTCTAACTGGTGTAAGGTGGTATCTCATTGTCGTTTTGATTTGTATTTGCCTGATGGCAAGTGATGTGGAGCATTTTTTCATGTGTCTGTTGGCCATTTGTATGTCTTCTCTGGAGAAGTATCTCTTTGTGTCTTCTGCCCATTTTTTGGGTGTCGAGTTTGAGGAGTTCTTTATAGATCTTGGATACCAGCCCTTTATCTGTAAAATCATTTGCAGATAACTTCTTCAATTCCATAGGTTGACTTTTTGTTTTTTGATCATTTGCTTTGCCAAGCAGAAGCTTTTTATCCTGATGAAGTGCCAATAGTTCATTTTTGCTTTTATTTCCTTTGCCTTTAGAGTCGTGGCTTGCAAGAAGTTGATGTGTTCAAGGTTGAAGAGTTCTTTTGATTTTGATATGAGGCAGGAATCCATTATCTTATTTTCCTGATTGTATTTGAGTCCTCTGTCTTTCTTGGTGAGTCTAGCTAAGTTTGTCAGTTTTGTTTATCATTCCAAAAAAGGCCACTCTCATTTTCATTGTTTTTTTTTTGTCTTTTTAGTCTCCGTTGGATTTATTTATGCATTCCTTTTTGTTATTTCCTTATTTTTACTAATTTGGAGCTTTGTTTGTTGTTTTTTTTTTCTACTTCTTTACCACATAAATCAGGTTGTTTATTGGAGAGCATTCTTATGGATTGATGAAGACTTGAATTTCTATGAATGTCCCCCATAAAGTTACTTTTGCTGCATCCTATAAGTTTTTGTAGGTTGTCTTTTTCAGCAGTGTCAAGGTACTTCCAAAAATTTTTTGATTTCTTCTTTGACTGTTGGTTGTTCAGTAGCATGTTGTTAAATCTCCACATATTTTTTAAGATTATATAAGTATCTGACAGAGAGTGAGACAGTGAGAGAGGGAACGCAAGCAGGGTGGTGGGAGAGGGAGAAGCAGGGTTCCGACTGAGCAAGGAGCCTGATTTGGAGGTAGATCCCAGAATCCTTAGATCAAGACCTGAGCTAAAAGGATATCCTTAATGACTGAGCCACCCAGGCCCCCCAATCTCCACCTATTTTTGACTGTCCCATTTTTTTCTTGAGACTGATTTCTAGTTTCATATCATTGTGGTTGGACAAGATTTGAAGCAGAAGGTGAAGAGAGCATTCAGATGAAAGGTTTGTTTCCTGGAGGGTTTTCTGAGGGCAGACCATGAGTTCAGTGGGGATGGAGGAAGGTTTTGTGAGACGAGGGATGGGGTTAACCCTTGTTAGAATTACTGACTACTACCATGCAGGCTGTGTGCTACCGTTCACACCATAGACCTGATGGACTTGTACTTCATTAGAAATATTTTCTAGGAGGTGTAGGCATAGCCTTCACTTAAAGAAAAGTGCCATGTGGGTTCATGGCATGACCCCAGGTCAGCAACCAGGATGTATTGTATTGTGGGTGATCAGAAACAGGCTTTCTGTGGGAAGTGACAGAAGTAGGGTATGGTGAGCTCCATGACCATAGGTGAGGTCCCGAGTGACCCACTGGGTGTTGGGTTCTGTGGATCTGTCTCATCAGGTGCTGTGGAATTCAGGAACACCCTCCTGTCTGTGGATTTGTGTGGAGACAGGTAGACATCAGTGTCTGGGCAGGCACGAGGGTGGCACTGGACCACCACCAGAGGTGCAGCGTGCGGGGGAGCCACTGCTTGGTTTCCACGAATGTTGACCAGGGTCTGTGACCGTGATTCCTAGCAGCTGCAAGGGGAGAGGAGGCCGGGGGTGGTGCACACTTCCTAGACTTGTTGTCAGGACTAGTCTGGATCCCACTGAAGTCAGCCACACTGGGCACAGAAGGCACCCAGTCAGTGTAGCTGTGGGCACTGCTCCCATGGTACTTTCGGGCCGGCTCCATGCTGCCACCTCCTGTTTTTCATCATCATCTTCAAGGTCATGTGCCTCTGCTCTTGCCCCACGGCCTCCGGGGTATTGTCAGTCCTCCATTTGGCCCTCGTCCCTGGTGCCCTGTGCAGTCCGATGCCAGAGTAGCCTTCTCGAGACAAACATCTGTCCCTGATGGAACACTTCCATGGATCTCGTGTGATGCGAGGATGATTCCCTGCCCTGGAAGGGGGCTGCAGTACCCAATCAGGAGAGCCATGTCTCCCTTTCCAGCATGGCCTGCCCTCCCCTCAGTCTTCTTCAGGGAAGCTCTCCCCACTTCCTGAGATGACAGCTCTGAACTTAAAAATTAATGTTATTTTACATATCTCTATGCCTTAGTTCATCCATGGCATGTCTTTCAACCCCGTTAGTGGGTTTTTTTTAGCAGTTCTGAAGGGCTGTCTGCTCAAGGAGGGGATGACTTGGGTAGGGCAGCTTTCCCTCTCATCTCCCTCAGCGTGTCTCTGAGCCCTGGGGCCAGCTGTCCCACTGAGGATTGAGGGACCCGAGCCAGCCCATCCTGAACACAGGCTGTGTCAGCTCATAGACTGATGCGTGTCGGAGCAGTGGGCAGCTGGCATGGGCCAGGGGCAGGCAGTGTCTCCTTCTCATTCCTTCCCTCCCTTCCTCCCAGAGGTAGCTCAGAGCAGCCTTCAACCCCTGCATCTCCAGATCCCTTGACCTGTGTCTCCTGTGTTCAGATGGTGACCTTGGAGTTTCGCATGGATTCTACCTCCCATACCCTCTCCCATAGCATGTCCTGGATCAGGGGAGGGTTCGGACCCTTGTCTGTTTTTGATCTTCTTCCTGTGCCGCACCATGCCCACCCACCTTTGCATCTTCAATGTATGTGCTTGGAAGCAAGCCCATCCACAGGGAACCTATTAGCCAAATGGATCCAGGCAATGAACATTGAAGTAGAGATCTAGGATCCATAACAAATCTGCTCTGAAACCTGTCCCAAAGTCTGTGACTCTCTCACACTGAAACAGAAACAATAATAGCTTTCTGGACTGTGAAGTGACATGTGTCTCTACTTCCAATCTTGAATGCATTGGTGCTGAGCCTGGACAGAAAAGGACCATGGTTCCCGTGGGCTGGAATCCACGGTAAGAACTCAGTGAAATCTGAATTTGAGGCATGGAGTGAATAATTATTGTAGAGTGAATCCTCCCAAGTAGGGCTTATGCACATTGCACAGGAAAAGCTTTTTCAAAGATGTTCCTGAAAAAAAAAATCTTTTTTAAAAATTTATTTTAATTCCATTAGAGCTAACATACAGTGTTACATTCGTTTCAGATATACAATAGAGTGATTCAGTAATTCTATATATTACACAGTGGTCATCAAGAAAAGCGTCCTCTTAATCCCATTCATCTATTTTACTCATCCCTCTATCCACCTCCTCTCTGGTAACCATCCGTTTGTTCTCTATTGTTAAGAGTTTGTATTTTGGTGTGTCTCCTTTTTCTCATTTATTTATTTATTTATTTATTTATTTTTGTTTCTTAAATTCCCCATTAGAGTGACATCGTATGGGATTTGTCTTTCTCTGACTGACTGATTTTAGTTAGGATAATACTCTCTAGCTCCATCCATGTGGCTGCAAATGGCAAGGTTTCATTCTTTTTCAAGCCTAGTAATACTCCATTGTGTGTGTGTGTGTGTGTGTGTGTGTGTGTGTGTGTGAATACACACATCTATCATCTCATTTGTCAATTTGTCTACAGACACTTGGGTTGCTTCCATATTCTGATAATGTAAATAATGGTGCAAGAAACATAGGGCTGCACGTATCCTTTTAAGTTACTCTTTTCCTATTCTTTGGGTAAATACGAGTATTGTGATTGTAGGATCGTAGGGTAGTTCTATATTTAATTTTTTGAGGAACCTTCATACTGTTTTCCACGGTGGCCACCACAGTTTGCATTCCCACCCACAGTTCACAAGGATTCCCCTTCATCCACATCCTCCCAACACCTGCTCTTTGTTGTGCTTTTGATGTTAGCCATTCTGACAGGTTTGAGGTATTACCTCATTGTCCTTTGGATTTACATTTTCCTGATGATGGGTGATGGTGAACATCTTTTCACGGGACTGTTGGCCATTTGTATTTCTTCTTTGGAGAAATGTCTATCCATGTCTTCTGCCTATTCTTTAACTGGATTATTTTTTTGGGGGGGGGGGCTGAGTAGTATCAGTTGTATATGCTTTGGACACTATCCCTTTATTGCATATGATCTTTGCAAATATCTTCTCCCTTTGAGTAGGTTGTCTTATTATTTTTACATTTTCATTGTTCTTCTGCCGTGTGGAAACTTTTTATTTTGCTGTATTCCCAATAGTTTATTTTTGCTTTCGTTTCCTTTGCCTCAGGAGACAGTCCAGAAAGTCGTTGGTATGGTCCATGTCAAGAAGTTACTGTCTTCCCTCCTGTAGGATTTTTATGGATTCAGGTCTCATATTGAGGTCTTGAAACTGTTTTGTGTTTGTCTGTATTGTGTAAGAAAACAGTCTAATTTCATTCTTTTGGGCGTAGCTGTCTAGTTTTCCCAACACCATTTGTTGTAGAGACTGTCCTTTTCCCTTTTGATATCGTTGCTTGCCTTGTGGAAGATTCATGGACCACATAATTGTAGGTTTCTGTCTGAAATTGTATCCTGTTCCTTTGGTCGCTGTGTCTATTTTTGTGCCGTACTGTCTTGTTAGGATGACTGCAGCTTTGTAGTATAACCTGAAATCTGAAATTGTGAGTCCTCCAGCTTTGTTTTTCTTTTCCACATTGCACTGGCTGTTCAGAATCCTTAGTGGTTCCATACAAATGTGTAGGATTGTTTATTCGAGGTCTTTTGTTCTTTAATTTAAATTCAATTAGCCAACTTACAGTACATCATTAGTTTCAGATGTAGTCTTCAATAAATTTTCAGTCGTGTGTAACACCCAGTGCTCATTGTATCATGTGACCTCCTTAATGCTACTCACCGAGTTACCCCCCGCCCCCAACTTCTTCTCCAACAATCATCAGTTTCCTGTGATAGTTAAGAGTCCATCATGGGTTTTCTCCCTCTCTGATGACTTCCCATTCTATTTTCCCTTCCTTCCCCTATGGTCTTCTTCCTTGTTTCTGATATTCCACATAGGAGTGAAAGCATATGATCATTGTCTTTCTTTCATTGACTTATTCCACTCAGCATAATACCCTCCAGCTCCACCCAGGTCGGTGTGATGGTAAGTATTCGTCCTTTCTGATGGCTGAGTAATATTCCATTATATATATGATCCACATCTTCTTTATCCATTCATCTATCCATGGTCATCTGCACTCCTTCCGCAGCTTGTCTATTATGGATATTGCTGCTATGAACACTGTGGTGCATGTGTCCCGTCTTCACTACCTCTGTCTCTGGGGGTAAATACCCAGTAGTGCAATTGCTGGGACATAGGGTAGCTTTATTTCTAACTTCTTGAGGAAACTCAGTACCATTTTCAAGAGTGGCTGTGCCGGATTGCATTCGTACAGGGGTGTAAGAGGGTTCCCGTTTCTCCACATCCTCTCCAACATGTATAGTTTCATGTCTTCTTATTTGTAGATATTCAGCCTCGTGTGATATGGCATCTATAGGGGTTTAGATTTGCATTTCCCTGAAGCCAAGTGATATGAAGCATTTATGCATGTATCTTTTGGTCACCAGTACGTCATCATCAGTGAAATGACTTCCCATTTTAATCCATCTCAAGACCTAAATCTGGATAAGGCACTGAAGCTGGATGATGCCATCGGTTGGAAGTGTGGAGAATTTCAAAAGATCTCTGTGGAGAGCAAGTTTAAAGGTCAGTGTGAGGCTACTAATTGGATCCAGGGAGATCTCTGAAAGTGGGGATTGCCTGGGATGGGCTGAGGGGGGCCCTCCGATCTTCCAATGAATCCTTGCTGCAGCCCCAAATGGACAGTTTCCTGCTGTGGGGCAGGCTGAGTCCTCTAGTCGTGCAGAGGTGAGCCCAATGCCTGCTGCCTTGGAGGCAGGCAAACTGGGAGGGACCCTCAGCAGAGGACCCACGGTTAGGTTAGGCCTCAAGAGACAGCAGGTCCGAACTGCCCAGTGCTCAGAGAACTCCCAGGCCGAGTGAGATGAGGGCACAAGTGCGGGTGAGTGTGAGCCTTCGGGTTTCATCCGGAAGGGCCCACAAAGGTTGGGGTTCACCAGAAGGGGCTCTCAGGGGGTGCCCAAATTCTCTTGCCCTGAATGCTCTGTTGTGCCCCAAAATGGTACAGTTTACTGTGGGTTGCAGCCTAGTCCTACGGTTGGGCTTGGGTGTCCCCAATCCCCCGGAGTGGGGTGCCAGGACACTGGGGAGGGGCCCCTCTGTGGCCAACCTAGGGTAAGGGTTAGGGTCCAGGAGCCCGGCAGGGACAATCTGCAAGCTGTGCAGCGAGCTCTGTGGAGGTCTGAGAGGAGGCCATGGGGGAGGGTGAGCATGGGCCTCAGGGTTGGGGCATGGGGGGCTGCCAAAGGATGGGGATGGGCTCCGGGGGCCTCCCCAAGTTCTCGTGCCCTGTAGGCTCCGTAGAGCCCCAAGGGGCACAGTTTCCTGTCGGGTGGCAAGCTGAGTGAGTCCTGCGGTTGGGCACAGGTATCCCAATTCCCCGGGGCTGCTGTGTAAGGCTCCTGGGGAGGCCCCCACACCCACAGCCGACCTAGGGCTAAGGTTAGGCCCAGGAGCCCCGCAGGCCCGATCTGCTGGCTGTATGGCTAGTTACACGGGCTGAGGTGAGGATGTGGGGAGGGTGAGCGTGGGCCTCAGGGTTGGGATGCGGGAGGCCACCGAAGTTCGCTGGTGGCTCAGGAAGAGCAAGCGTGTGGCTCATGAAGGCCCTCCTGATTCTCCCGCCCTGAATGCTCTATGGCCTCCCATAGAGCGTGGGCCTCAGTGTTGGGGTGCGGGAGGCCTCCCATAGAGCATGGGCCTCAGGGTTGGGGTGCGGGAGGCCACCGAAGTTCGCTGGTGGCTCAGGAAGAGCAAGCGTGTGGCTCAGAAAGGCCCTCCTGCTTCTCCCGCCCTGAATGCTGTATGGCCTCCCAAGGTGCACGGTTTCCTGCGGGGTGGCAGACTGAGTCCTGCTGTGGGGCTCAGGTGTCCTGAATCCCCGCGGCTGCGGCTCCAGGCTCCTGGGGCGGGGCCCCTCCACAGATGAGCTAGGGTTAGAGTTGGGGCCCAGGAACCCCGCAGGCCCGATCTGCCCAGTATGTGGCGAGCTCTGCCGTGGGGTGAGGTGAGGGTGTGGGGTGGGGTGAGCATGGGATTCAAGGGTGGGTTTAGGGATCACCGAAGTTCGCCGGGGGCGCTGGGGGCCCTCCTGGTTCTCCCGCCCTGAATGCTCTCAGCCTCCCAAGGGGCACGGTTTCCTTCGGGCTGGCTGGCTTAGTCCTGCAGTGGGGCTCAGGTGTCCCCAGTCCCTGGGGCTGCGGCACCGGGCCCCAGGGAGGGGCCCTACCCAGCCAACCTAGGGTCAGGTCTAGGCCTCAGGAACCCGGCAGGCCTGATCTGCCGGCTCTGCGACGAACTCGGTGGCAAGCTGAAGGGAAGGCGTGGGGTGGGATGAGCGTGGGCCTCAGGGTTGGGGTGTAGGGGGCCGCCGAGGATTGCTGGGGGCTCAGGGGGACCCTACCAGTTCTCCTGCGCAGGATGCTCTGCGGCCCCCCAAGGGGCATGATTTCCTGAGGGGTGGCAGGCTGAGTCCCGTGGTGGGGCTCAGGTGTACCCAATCCCCGGGGTTAGGGTATGGATTAGGGTATGGGTTAAGGTTAGGGTATGGGTTACAGTTAGGGTATGGGTGAGGGTAGGGGTTAGGGTTAGGGTAAGGAGAGGGCACTGGTTAGGGTTGGGTTTAGGGGTTCCAGGTTAGAGGTTATGGGTTAGGGTACAGATTAGGGTTTAGGGTATGGGTTAGGTTTTAGGGTTTGGGTTTAGGGTTAGGGTTAGGGTTGGAGTACGGGTTAGGTTTAGGGTACGGGTTAGGGTTAGGGTATGGGTTAGGGTACGCATTAGGGTACGGTTTATGGTACGGGTTAGGGTACGGTTTAGGCTAAGTCTTTGCGTATGGATTTGGGTACGGCTTAGGGTATGGGTTAGGGTTAGGGTACGGGTTACATAACGGGTTAGGGATAGGGATTGGGTACGGTTGAGGGTTAGGGTATGGGTTAGGGTACGGGTTAGGGTACAGGTTAGGTTTCGGTATGGGTTAGGGTATGGGTTAGGGTCCGGGTTAGAGATAGGGTACGGGTTAGGTTATGGGTTACGGTATGGGTTAGGGTATGGGTTAAGGTTAAGGTAAGGGTATGGGTTAAGGTTAAGGTAAGGGTACTGGTTAGGGTTAGGGTACGGGTTACGGTTTAGGGTTTAGTGTTACGGTTAAGGTACAGGTTAGGGTTAGGGTACAGGTAGGGTTAGGGTACGGGTTATGGTACGAGTTAGGGTATGTGTTAGGGTCAGTGTTTAGGGTTTAGGGTTAAAGTTAGGGTATGGGTTAGGGTACTTGTTAGTGTTACAGTTAGGTTTAGGGTACAGTTTAAGTTACGGGTTAGGGTACAGTTTAGGGTTAGGGTTAGGGTACGGGTTAGGGTACGGGTTAGAGTACGTGTTAGGGTTACGGTTAGGGTTAGGGTACATGTTAGGGTCAGGTTTAGGGTACGGGTAGAGTTAGGCTTAGGGTACGGGTTAGGGTTATGTTTAGGGTTAGGGTTAGGGGTAGGGGTAGGGTTAGCTGAAGGGGTAGGGTTAGGGGTAGGGTTAGGGGTATGGTAGGGGTCGGGGTAGGGTTAGGGTTTAGGGTTTGGGGTTTGGGATTTGGGGTTAGTGGTTAAGGTTAGGGTTTAGTGTTTAGGGTTTCGGGATTAGGGTTAGGGGTTAGGGTTTAGGGTTTAGTGTTAATGTTAGGGTTTAGGATTTAAGGATTAGGGTTTAGGGTTAGGTTTAGGGTAGGGTTAGGGTTAGGGTAAGGGTTATGTGTTAGGGTTAGGATTAGGGGTTAAGGTTTAGGGTTTAAAGTTAGGGGTTAGGGTTTAGGGTTAGAGTTAGACCCCAGTAGGCCAGCATGACCGATGTGCCAGCTGTGCGGCGAGCGGAGGAGTGGGTCGAGGTGAGGGCGCTGGCGAGCAGGAGTATGTTATCCAGCGTTTTGGCGCAGGGGACCTTTGAACATCCCTAGAGGCTCGGCGGGTCCTGCCCATTCTCCCGCCCTGAATGACCGGTGGCGCCCCTAGCGGCCCGGGTCGTGGCGGGGTGGCAGTGTGAGTCTGGCACTGCAGTTTGGGGGTCCCCAATGCCATGCGTTGCAGCGCAAGGCCCCTTGGGAGGGGCCCCTTTGGGTTACTGTTAGCACCCAGGAGTCCGGTAGACATGATCCCCCAGCTGTGCGGTAGCGGAGGGCCAGGCTGAGGTGAGGGCGCTGGCGAGCTGGGGCGTGGGCCCAAGCATTTTGGCGTGGAGGGCCTTGGAAGGTCGCCTGGGGATTGGATGGCCCTGCCGGTTCTCCTGCCCTGAATGGCCAGCGGCACCCCTAGCGGCCCGGATCGTGGCGGGGCGCCACGGTGAGTATGGCGCTGGGGCTCGGGGGTCCCCAATCCCTGTCGTTGCTGTGCCAGGCTCCTTGGGAGGTTCCCCTTGGGGGGCAACCTAAGGTTAGGGTTAGCCCCCAGGAGGATGGCAGGCCCGATCCGCTGGCTGTTTGGGGAGCAGAGGGGCGGGTCGAGGTGAGGGCACTGGTGAGCGGGAGCATGGGCCCAAGCATTTTGGTGCGTGGGCCCTTAGATATTCACTGGGACTCGGAGGGCCCTGCCCATTCTCCCGCCCTGAATGACCGGCGGTGCCCCTAGTGGCCTGGGTGCCAGCGGGGTGGCAGGGTGATTCCCGTGCTGGGGCTTGGGGGTCATCAATCCCCGATGTTGCGGCGACAGGCCCCTTGGGAGGGGCCCCTCAGGGGCCAACCTAGGGTTAGGTTTAGCCCCCAGGAGCCCAGCAGGCCCAATCTGCCTCCTGAGCGGCGAGCAGAGGGGCGGGCCAAGGTGAGTGCGCTGGCGAGCGGGAGCGTGGTCCCAAGCGTTTTGGAGTGGGGGGGCCTTCGAAGGTCACCGGGGGCTTGGAGGGCCCTGCCTGTTCTCTCGCCTGAATGACTGGCGGCGCCCCTAGTGGCCCAGGTGATGGCGGGGCGGCAGGGTGAGTCAGGTGCTGAGGCTTGGGCTTCCCTATACCCGACGTTGCAGTGCCAGGCCCCTTGGGAAGGGCCCCTCTGGGGCAGATGTAGGGTTAGAATTAGCCCACAGGAGGCCGGCAGGCCCAATCCACTGTCTTGAAGCGAATGGAGTCGCGGTCCTAGGTGAGGGCGCTGGCGAGCGGAGCGTGGGCCCCAGCGTTTTGGTGCTGGGGGCCTTCAAAGTTCACCGGGGCTCAGAGGGCCCTGCCTGTTCTCCCGCCCAAAACTACCAGTGATGCCCTAGCACCACTGGTGTCAGCGGGGCAGCAGGCTGAGTCCGGCATTACGACTCGAGGGTCCCCAATCCCTGGCGTTGTGGCAGCAGGCCCCTTCAGAGGGGCCCCTCTGGGGCCGACGTAGGATTAGAGTTAGCCCCCAGGAAGCAGGCCGGCCTGATCCCCCAGCTGTGCAGAGAGCGGAGGGGCGGGCTGAGGTGAGAGCGCTGGCAAGCTCCAGTGTGGGCCCCAGCGTTTTGGCGCGGATGGCCTTCAAAATCACCAGAGTCTCGAGGGCCCTGCCCATTCTCCCACCCTGAAGGACCAGCGACGCCCCAGCGGGCCCGATGTCGACGGGGTGGCAGGGTGAGTCTGGCGCTGCGGCTCGGGTGTCCCCAATCCCCGGCTTTGGTCACCAGTCCCCTTGGGAGGGGCCCCTCTGGGGCCAACCTAGTGTTAGGGTTAGCCCCCAGGAGGCCGGCAGGCCCCATATGCCAGCTGTGCAGTGAGCGGAGGGGCGGGCCATGGTGAGGGCACTGGCGAGCTGGAAGGTGGTACCCAAAGTTTTGGCGCCGGGAGCCCTCGAATGTCGCCGGGGACTCGGAGGGCCCTGCCCATTATCCCACCCTGAATGAGTGGCGGCTCCCCTAGCAACCCGAGTGGTGGCGGGGCGGCAGGGTGGGTCTGGCGCTGAGGCTCAGGGGTCCCCAATGCCAGGTGTTGTGGCACCAGGCCCCTTGGGAGGGGCCCCTTGGGGGCCGACCTAGGGTAAAGGTTAGCTCCTGGGGGCCGGCAGGCACGATCCGCAGTCTGGGGCGAATGGAGGCGTGGTCGAAGATCAGGTCGCTGGCGATCAGGAGAGTGGGCCCCAGCGTTTTGGCGCTGGGGGACATCGAAGGTCACCTGGGCAGGGAGGGCCCTGCCCGTTCTCCCGCCCTGAATGATCGGCGGTACCCTAGCGGCCCTGGTGTGGGCGGGGCGGAACGGTGAGTCCAGTGTTGCGACTCGGGGGTCCCCAATCCCTGGCGTTCGGCGGCAGTCCCTTTGGGAGGGGCCCCTTGGGGGCCGACCTAGGGTTAGGATTATCCCCCAGGAGGCCGGCAGTCTCGATCCACCGGCTCTGTGGCGAATGGAGGGGTGGGCCAAGGTGAGGTCGCTGGCGAACGGAAGCGTGGGCCCCAACATTTTGGCTCGGTGGGCCTTTGAATGTTGCAGGGAGCTCGGAGGGCCCTGCTCGTTCTCCCGCCATGAAGGACCGGCGACGCCCCTAGCTCCCCGGGTGGCAGTGGGGTGGCAAGGTCAGTCCAGCACTGGTGCTTGGGTTTCCCCAATCCCCAGTGTTGCGGCGCCAGGTCCCTTGGGAGGGGCCCCTTGGGGACTGTCCTAGGGTTAGGTTAACCCCCAGGAGGCCAGCAGTCCCGATCCGCCGGCTGTGCAGTGAGTGGAGGGATTGACCGTGGTAGGGCGCAGTCGAGCGGTAGCGTGGTACCCAGCGTTTTGGCGTGGGGGGCCTTCTTATTTCACCGGAGGCTCTGAGGGCCCTGCCAGTTATCCCGCCCTGAATGCCCGGCGGCACCCCTAGCAGCCCAAGTGGCACCAGGGCGGCAGGGTGAGCCTGGCGCTGGGGCTTGCGGGTCCCCAATCCCTGCCGTTGCGGCACCAAGCCTCTTGGAGGGGCCACTCTGGGGCCCACCTAGGGTTAGGGTTAGCCCCGAGGAGCCCAGGAGTCCGGATCTGCCAGCTGTGTGGCTAGAGGGGGGGCGGGCCGAGGTGAGGGCGCTGTAGAGCGGGAGCATGGGCCTCAGCGTTTTGGCGCGGGGGACCTATGAATGTCGCCGGGGGCTCGGAGGGCCCTGCCCGTTCCCCCCCTCCCCGAATGACCGGTGGTGCCCCAAGTGGTCCGGGTGGTGGCGGAGGGGCAGGTTGAGTACATTGCTGGGGCTTGGGGGTCCTCAATCTCTGGCGTCGTGGCGCCAGGCCCTTTGGGAGTGCCCTTCGGGGGCGGACGTAGGGTTAGGGTTAACCCCCAGGAGGCCCGCAGGTCCGATACAATGGCTGTGGGGCGAGCAGTGGGGTGCGCCGAGGTGAGGGCGCTGGCGAGTGGAAGCGTGGTACCAACGTTTTGGCATGGGGGCCTTCGAAGTTCGCCAGGGGTCTGAGGATCCTGCCCTTTCTCCCACCCTGAATGACTGGCGGCACCCTTAGCAGCCTGGGTGGTGGCGGGGAGGCATGGCGAGTCTGGCGCTGAGGCTCGGGAATCCCCAATCCCAGGCGTTGGGGCGCCAGGCCCCTAGGATGGGCCCCTTGGTGCCGACCTAGGGTTAGGTTTAGCCCCTAGGAGGCCTGCAGGCCCAATTTGCCAGCTGTGTGACAAGCGGAGGGGCGGACTGAGGTGAGGGCCCAGGTGAGTGGGAGCATGGGCCCCAGTGTTTTGGCACAGATGGCCTTCGAAAGTCACTGGGTTCTCAAGAGCCCTGCCCGTTCTCCCACCCTGAATGACCTGCGATACCCCAGTGGGTCTGGTGTCGGCGGGGTGGCAGGGTGATTCCAGCGCTGAGCTAGGGGTTCCCCAATCCCAGGCATTGCGGCGCCAGTCCCCATGGGAGTGGCCCCTCGGGGGCCGACCTAGGGTAGGGTCAGCCCCCAGGAGGCCGGCAGGCCTGATACGCCACTGTGGGGCGAGCGGAGGGGCGGGCTGAGGTGAGGGTGCTGGTGAGCGGGAGCGTGGCCATAGCGGTTTGGCTCCGGGGGCCTTCGAATGTCCCGCGGCTCAGAAAGCCCTGCCCCTTCAACCGACCTGAATGACTGGCGGTGCCCCTAGCAGTCCGGGTGACGAGAGACGGCAGGGTGAGTCCGGCGTTAGGAATCGGGAGTCCCCAATCCCCGGCGTTGCGGGATCAAGCCCCTTCAGATGGGCCCCTCATGGGCCGATCTAGGGTTAGAGTTAGCTGCCAGGAGGCCGGCAGGCCCGATATGCCAGCTAGACTGTGAGAGGAGGGGCGGGCCGAAGTAAAGGTGCTGGTGAGCGGGAGCCTGGGCACCAGCGTTTTGACTTGGGGCTTTCAAAGTTCGCTGGGCTCTCGAGGGCCCTGCCCGTTCTCCCACCCTGAATGAACAGCGATGCCCCAGCGTGCCCGGTGTCAGCGGGGAGGCAAGGTGAGTCTGGCGCTGGGGCTCGGGGGTCCCCAATCCCCAGCATTGCGGGGACAGGCCCCTTGGGAGGGGCTCCTTGTGGGCCGACCTAGGGTTAGAGTTAGCACCCAGGAGGCTGGCAGGCCCAATCCTCTGGCTGGGCAGAGAGAGGTGGTTTGCCAGAGGTAAATGTGCTGCCAAGCGGGAGCGTGGGCCCCTGCATTTTGGCATGGGAGGCTTCAAATGTCACAGGTTTCTCCAGGGCCCTGTCCGTTCTCCCGCCCTGAATGACCAGCGCACCCCTAGCGGCCCGGGTGGCGGCGTTGCGGC
Organism: Ursus americanus; assembly: GCF_024610735.1. NCBI lineage: Eukaryota > Metazoa > Chordata > Mammalia > Carnivora > Ursidae > Ursus > Ursus americanus. The sequence goes on along the minus strand of NC_142130.1, from coordinate 3,001,896 downwards.
AGGGTGAGTCTGGCTCTGGGGCTTGGGGTTCCCGATCCCCGGTGTAGCGGCACAAGGACCCTTGGGAGGGGCCCCTGAGGGGCAGACCTAGGGTTAGGGTTAAGACACAGGAGGCCAGCAGACCCGATCCCCCTGCTGTGCTGAGAGTTGAGGGGCGAGCCGAGGTGAGGGCGCGGGAAGCGGGAGCCTGGGTACCAGCGTTTTGGTGCCGGGAGCACTTGAAGGTCACAGGGGGCTCGGAAGGCCCTGCCCCTTCTCCCCCCCTGAATGACCTGCGGCGCCCCTAGTGGCCCGGGTGGCGACAGTGCGGCAGGGTGAGTCTGGCTCTGGGGCTCTGAGTCACCAACCCCCAGCATTGCAGAGCCAGGCCCCTTGGGATGTCCCCCATGGGGCCCACCTAGGGTTTCAGTTAGCCCTCAGGAGCCCGGCAGGCCCTATCCACCAGTTCTGCAGCAACCGGAGGGGTTTGCCAAGGTGAGGGTGCTGGGGAGCAGGAGCGTGGGAGCCACCTTTTTTGCCCGGGGGTCCTTAGAAGGTTGCAGGGGAAACGGAATGCCCTGCCAGTTTTCCCACCCTGAATGACCGGCGGTGCCCTTAGCGGCCCGGGTGGTGGCGGGGCGGCAGGTGAGTCCGGTGCTGGGGCTCGGGGGTCCCCAATCCACCGCGTTGCACTGCCAGGTCCCTTGGGAGGAGCCCCTCGGGGGCTGACCTAGGGTTAAGGTCAGCCCCTAGGACGCCAGCAGGCTCAATCCAACAGCTGTGTGGCGAATGGAGTGGTGGGTTGAGGTGAGGTCTCTGTGGAGCAGGAGCTTGGGCCCAAGTGTTTTGGCTCCAGAGGCCTTCAAATGTTTCCGGGGACTCAACGGGCCCTGCCCATTCTCCTACCTAACTAACCGGCAGCGCTCCTAGCCGCCCAGGTGGCAGCAGGGCAGCAAGGTGAGTCAGGCGCTGCAGCTTGGGTATCCCCAATCCCCGGCGTTGCGGCGACAGGCCCCTTGGGAGGGGCCCCTCGGGGGCCAACCTAGGGTTAGGTTTAGCCCCTAGGAGGCTGGCAGGCACTATTCGCCGGCTGTGCAGTGAGCTGATCGGTGGGGCGAGGTGAGGGGGCTGGCAAGCGGGAGCGTGGGCCCAAGCGTTTTGGTGCAGGGGGCCTTCAAAGGTCACCGGGGCTCGGAAGGCCCTGACCATTCTCCCATCCTGAATGACCGGCAGTGCCCCTAGCGTCCCAGGAGGCGGCGGGGCAGCAGGGTGAGTCCGGCGCCAGTGCTCGGGGGTCCCCAATTCCTGGAGTTGCGGCGCCAGGCCCCTTTGGAGGTGCCCCTCGGGGACTGACCTAGGGTAGGGTTTGACCCCAGGAGGCCGGCAGCCCCAATCAGCTAGCTGTGTGGTGTGCAGAGCAGCGGCCGAGGTAAGGGCGTTGGCGAGCGGGAGCGTGGACCAAAGCGTTTAGGCGTGGGGGCCTCCGAAAGTCGCCGGGGGCTTGGAGGGCCCGGCCCGTTCTTTCGCCCTGAATGACCGGCGGCACCACTCGCAGCCCGGGTGTGGCGGGGCGGCAGGGTGAGTGCAGCACTGGGGCTTGGGGGTTCGAAATCCCTGGCGTTGCGGCGCCAGGCCACCTGGGAGGGTCCACTCGGGGCCGACCTAGGGTTAGGGTTAGCCCCCAGGAGGACAGCAGGCCCGATACACTGCCTGTGCGTCGAGCGGAGAGTTGGGCCGAGGTGAGGGTGCTGATGAACATGAGCCAGGGCCCAAGGGTTTTGGTTCGGGGTGCCTTCGAAGGTCGGTGGGGGTTCGAAGGGCCCTGCCCGTTCTCCCACCCTGAATGAATGGCAGCGTCCCTAGCGGCAAGTGTGGGGCGGGGCGGCAGGGTGCATTCAGCGCTGGGGCTTGGGGGTTCCCAATCCCCGGCGTTGCGGCGCCAGGCTGCTTAGGAATGGACCCTCAGGGGCCGACCTAGGGTTAGGGTTAGCACCCAGGAGGCCGGCAGGCCCTATCCGCCAGCTGTGCAAGGAGGGGAGATGCGGGCCGAGTTGAGGGTGATGGCGAGCGGGCGCGTGGGCTCCAGCGTTTTGGCGTCCTGGCCCTTAGAATGTTGCCATGGCTCGGAGGGCTGTGCCCGTTCTCCTGCCCTGAATAACCAGCAACGCCCCTAGCGGCTCCGTTGGCAGTGGGGCGGCAGGGTAAATGCCACCCTGCGGCTCAGGGATCCCCAATCCCCAGTGTTGCGGTGCCAGGCCCCTTGGGAGGGGCTCCTCGTGGGCCGACCTAGGGTTAGAGTTAGCCCCCATGAGGCTGGCAGGCCCGATCCTCTGGCTGGGCGGTGAGAGGTGGGCGGGCCGAGGTAAAGGTGCTGGGGAGCGGGATTGTGGGCCCCTGCATTTTGGTACTGGAGGCTTCAAATATCACTGGTTCTCCAGGGCCCTGTCCATTCTCCTGCCCTGAATGACCGGCGGCGCCCCTAGCGGCCCGGGTGACAGGGTAGTGGGAGGGTGAGTCTGGCTCTGGGTCTTGGGGTCCCAGATCCCTGGCGTAGTGGCACCAGGACCCTTGGGAGGGGCCCCTGGGGGGCCGACCTAGGGTTAGGGTTAGGCCCAAGGAGACCGTCAGGCCCAATCCACACGCTGTGCGGTGAGCGGAGGTGCGGGCCGAGGTGAGGGCGCTGGGGAGCGGGAGCGTGGGCACCAGCATTTTGGCACGGGGAGCCTTTGAAGGTCACCAGTGGCTCAGAAGGCCCTGCCCTTCTCTTGCCCTCTATGACCAGCGGCGCCCCTAGCGGCCCGGGTGGGGACAGTGCGGCAGGGTGAGTCTGGCTCTGGGGCTCTGAGTCACCAATCCCCAGCATTGCAGGGCCAGGCCGCTTGGGATGTCTGCACAGGGCCGACCTAGGGTTTTGGTTAGCTGCCAGGAGCCCGGCAGGCCCTATCCACCGGCTCTGAAGCAAGCGGAGGGGCGGGCCGAGGTGAGGAAGCTGGCGAGCAGGATCCTGGGAGCCAACGTTTTTTTTCGGGGAGCCCTCAAAGGTCAGCGTGGGCTCGGAGGGCCCTGCCCGATCTCCTGCCCTGATTGACCAGCGGGGCCTCTAGCAGCTTGGGTGGCTGAAGGGCAGCAGGGTGAGTCCGGCACATGGGCTCGGGGTCCCCATCCCCAGCATTGCGACGCCAGGCCCCTTGGGAAGGGCCCCTTGGTGGCCGACCTATGGTTAGGGTTAGCCTCTAGGAGCCCCGCAGGCCCAATAAACCACCCGTGCATCGAGCGAAGAGTTGAGGCGAGGTGAGGGTGCTGGTGAACATGAGCCTGGGCCCAAGCGTTTTGGTTCGGTGCACCTTCGAATATCGGCAGGGGTTCGGAGGGCCCTCCAGTTCTCCCACCCTGAATGAATGGCGGCGCCCCTAGCGGCCCGTGTGGGGCGGGGTGGCAGCGTGCATCCGGCGCTGGGACATCAGGGTCCCCAATCCCTGGCATTGCGGCACCAGGCCCCTTAGGAAGGGAGCTTCAGGGGCTGTCCTAGGGTTAGGGTTAGCGCCCAGGAGGCACGCAGGCCGGAGTTCCCAGCTCTGCGAAGAGCAGAGGTGTGGGCCGAGTTGAGGGTGATGCAGAGCGGGAGAGTGGTCCCCAGCGTTTTGGCGCCCTGGGCCTTCGAATGTTGCCATGTCTCAAAGGGCCCTGCCCGTTCTCCTGCCCTTAATAACAAGCGGCATGCTTTGCGGCTCCGCTGGCGGTGGGGCGGCAGGGTGAGTCCCGCACTGCGGCTCAGGGATCCCCAATCCCCAGCGTTGCTGGGCCAGGCCCCTTGGGAGGGGCTCCTCGTGGGCAGACCTAGGGTTAGAGTTAGCACCCAGGAGGCCAGCAGGCCCAATCCTCTGGCTGGGCGGCAAGAAGTGCACGGGCCGAGGTAAAGGCTCTGGCGAGCGGGAGTGTGGGCCCCTGCATTTTGGCATGGGAGGCTTCAAATGTAGCTGGTTTCTCCAGGGCCCTGTCTGTTCTCCCGCCCTGAATGAGCAGCGGCGCCCTAGCAGCCTCGGTGGGGACAGTGTGGCAGGGTGAGTCTGGCTCTGGGGCTCTGAGTCACCAATCCCCAGCGTTGCAGAGCCAGGCCCCTTGGTTTGTGCCCCACGGGGCCAACCTAGGATTTCAGTTAGCCCCCAGGAGCCTGGCAGGCACTATCCACTGGCTCTGCAGCAAGCGGAGGGGAAGGCCGAGGTGAGGGCGCTGGCGAGCAGGAGGATGAGAGCCAATGTTTTTGCGCGGGGGGCCTTCGAAGGTCAGTGGGGGCTCCGAGGGCCCTGCCCATTCTCCCGCCCTGATTGACCAGTGGTCTCTAGCGGCTCGGGTGGCTGAAGGGCAGCAGGGTGAGTCCGGCACTTGGGCTCGGGGTCCCCATCCCCAGCGTTGTGACGCCAGGCCCCTGGGAAGTGCCCCTTGGGGGCCGAACTATGGTTAGGGTTAGCCCCCAGGAGGCTGGCAGTCCCAATACACCACCTGTGCGTCGAGCGGAGAGTTGGGCCGAGGTGAGGGTGCTGATGAACATGAGCCAGGGCCCAAGGATTTTGGTTCGGGGTGCCTTCGAAGGTCGGTGGGGGTTCGAAGGGCCCTGCCCGTTCTCCCACCCTGAATGAATGGCAGCATCCCTAGCGGCAAGTGTGGGGCGGGGCGGCAGGGTGCATCCAGCGCTGGGGCTTGGGGGTTCCCAATCCCCGGCGTTGCGGCGCCAGGCTGCTTAGGAATGGACCCTCAGGGGCCGACCTAGGGTTAGGGTTAGCGCCCAGGAGGCCGGCAGGCCCTATCCGCCGGCTGTGCGAGGAGCGGAGGTGTGGGCCGAGTTGAGGGCAATGGCGAGCCGGAGCGTGGGCCCCAGCGTTTTGGCGTCCTGGGCCTTCAAATGTTGCCATGTCTCAGAGGGCCCTGCCCATTCTCCTGCCCTGAATAACCAGCGGCGCCCCTAGCGGCTCCGTTGGCGGTGGGGCTGCAGGGTGAGTCCTGAGCTGCGGCTCGGGGATCCCCAATCCCCAGCATTGTGGGGCCAGGCCCCTTGGGAGGGGCTCCTCATGGGCTGACCTAGGGTTAGAATTGGCACCCAGGATGCCGGCAGGCCCAGTCCTCTGGCTGGGCGGCAAGAGGTGGGCGAGCCGAAGTAAAGGCGCTGGGGAGCGGGAGCCTGGATCCCTGCATTTTGGCGCTGGAGGCTTCAAATGTCACCGGTTTCTCCAGGGCCCTGTCCGTTCTCCCGCCCTGAATGAGCGGCTGCGCCCCTAGTGGCCAGGGTGGCTGCGTTGTGGCAGGGTTAGTCTGGTTCTGGGGCTTGGGGTTCCAGATCCCTGGCGTAGAGGCACCAGGATCCTTGGGAGGGACCCTGGGGGGCCGCCCTACGGTTAGGGTTAGCCCACACAAGGCCGGCAGGCCCGATACGCCCTCTGTGCAGGGAGCAGAGGGATGGGCCGAGGTGAGGGCGCTGGGGAGCGGGAGCGTGGGCACCAGGGTTTTGGCGCGGGGAGCCTTCGAAGGTCACCGGTGGCTCAGAGGACCCTGTCTGTTCTCGCGCCCTGAATGACCGGCGACGCCCCTAGTGGCCAGAGTGGCAACAGGGAGGCAGGGTGAGTCTGGCGATGGGGCCTGTGGTCCTAGTCCCAGGCTTGGTGGCGCCAGGCCCCTTGGGAGGGGCCCCTCTGGGGACTACCTAGCTTTAGGGTTACTCCAGGAGTCCAGCGGCCTGATCCGCTGGCTGTGCATAGAGCGGAGGGGCAGGCCGACGTGAATGCGCTGGCGAGCAGGAGCGTGGGCCCAAGCGTTTTGGTGCGGGGGGCCTTCGAAGGTCACCGGGGGCTCAGAGGGCCCTGCCCCTTCTCCCGCCCTGAATGAACGTCGGCGCTCCTAGCAGCCTGGGTGGCTGCAGGGCGGCAGGGTGAGTTCGGCGCTGGTGCTTGGGTGTCCCCAAGCAGGGGCGTGGTGGCTCCAGGCACTTGGGAGGGGAACCTCAGGGGCTGACCTAGGGTTAGGGTTAGCTCAAAGGAGGCCGGCAGGCCCGATACACCGGCTGTGCAGTGAGTGGCGTAGCGGGCCGAGGTCAGGGCGCTGGAGAGCAGGAGCGTGGGTCCAAGCGTTTTGGCGAGGGGGCCTTCAAAGGTCGCCGGGGGCTTGGAAGGCCCTGCCCGTTCTCCCGACCTGAATGCCCGGCGATGTCCCTAGTGGCCCGGGTTGTGGTGGGGCGGCACGGTAAGTCCGACGCTGGGGCACGGGGGTCCCCAATACTCGGCATTGGGGCGCCAGACCCCTTGGGAAGGGCCCTCGGGGGCTGACATAGTGTTTGTGTTAGCCCCCAGGAGTCCGGCAGACCCGATCCACCAGCTGTGTAGCGAGCAGTGGGGCAGGCCGAGGTGAGGGCACTGTAGAGCGGGAGCATGGGCCCTAGCGTTTTGGCATGGGGGCATTCAAAATTCGCCGGGGGTTCAGAGCGCACTTCCCATTCTACCTCGCTGAAAGCCCGACGGAGCACCTAGCGGCTCCCGTTGCAGAGGGGTGGCAGGGTGAGTCTGGTGCTGGGGCTCAGGGATCCCTAATCCCTGGCGTTTCGGCACCAGACCCCTTGGGATGGGCCCCTCGGCGGCTGACTTAGGGTTTGGGTTAGCCTCCAGGAGGCCAGCAGGCCCAATCCGCCAGCTGTGCAGCGAGTGGACGGTCGGGCGGAGGTGAGGTCGCTGGTGAGCGGGAGCATGGGCCCAGGCGTTTTGGCGTGGGGGTCCTTCGAAGGTCGCCGGGGGCTCGGAGGGCCCTGCACGTTCTTCTGCCCTGAATGACCGGCAGCTACCCTAGCGGCCCGGGTAGAGGACAGGCTGTAGGGTGAGTCGGGCGCTGGGGCTTGGGGTCCCAATCCTCAGCGTTGGGGTGCCAGACCCCTTCGGAAGGGCTCTAGGGGAACGACCAAGTGTTACTGTTAGCCCCCAGAAGGCCGGCAGACCCGATATGCCGGCTGTGTGGCGAGCAGAGGGGCGGGCCTAGGTGAGGGCGCTGTGGAGCGGAAGCGTGGGCCCAAGCGTTTTGGCGTGGGGGGCATTCGAAAGTTGCCGGGGGCTCAGAGCGAGCTTCCCGTTCCACTGCAGTGAATGCCCGACGGCACACCTAGCGGCCCGGTTTGCAGAGGGGCAGCAGTGTGAGTCTGGCGCTGGGGCTCAGGGGTCCCCAATCCCTGGTGTTTCAGTGCCAGGCCCCTTGGGAGGGGCCCCTCGGGTGCGACCTAGTGTTAGAGTTAGCCCCCAGGAGGCCGGCAGGCCCGATCTGCCAGCTGTGCGGCGAGTGGAGTGGTGGGCCGAGGTGAGGGCGCTGACGGTCGGGAGTGTGGGCCCAAGCGTTTTGGCACTGGGGACTTCGAAGGTCGCTGGTGGCTCAGGGTCCCCGCCCGTTCTCCTGCCCTGAATGAGGACAGCACTCCTAGCGGACCGGGTCATGGCGAGGCGGCAGGGTGAGTCTTGAGCTGGTGCTCGGGGGTCCCCAAGCCCCGGGGTGGCGGTGCCAGGCCCCTAGGGAGGGGCCCCTCCAGGGCCAAAATATGGTTTGGGTTAGCTCCCAGGAGGCCGTCAGGCCTGATCAGCCAGCTGTGCGGTGAGCAGAGGGACGGGCCAAGGTGAAGCTGCTGGCGAGCGGGAGCATGGGCCCAAGTGTTTTGGCGCGGGGAGACTTCAAAGGACTCCGGGTGCTCTGAGGGCCCTGCCCGTTTTCCCACCCTGAATGACTGGCGGTGCCCCTGTCGGTCGGGGTGGAGGCGGGGCAACATGTTGAGTCCGGCGCAGGGGCTTGGGGATTCCCAATCCCCACATGCAGCACCAAGCCCCTTGGGAGGGGCCCTTGTGGGCTGACCTATGGTTAGGGTTAACCCCCAGGAGGCCAGCAGGCCAGATCCACCGGCTGTGCTGCGAGGGGAGGCGCGGGCCGAGGTGAGGGCGCTGGGGAGAAGGAGCATGGGCCTAAGCGTTTTGGGGCGGGGGGCCTTCAAATGTCGCAGGGGGCTCAGAGGGCCCTGCCCGTTCTCCCGCCCTGAATGACCGGCGGCGCCCCTATCAGCCCAGGTGGAGGCGGGGCGGCAGGGTGAGTCCGGTGCTGGGGCTCGGGGGTCCAAAATCATGGGCGTTCTGGCACCAGGCCTGTTGGGAGAGGCCCCTCTGGGGTTGACCTAGGGTTAGTGTTAGCCCCCAGGAGGCCTGCAGGCTCCATCCACTGGCTGTGCGGTGAGTGCAGGGGCGAACCAAGGTGAGGTCCCTGGCGAGCAAGAGCGTGCACCCAAGCGTATTAGCGTGGGGGGCCTTCAAGGTCTCCAGGGGCTCGGAGGGCCCTGTCCATCCTCCCATCCTGAAAGACCGACAGCGCCCATAGTGGCCCGGGTGGCGATGGGGAGGCACGGTGAGTCCGACGCTGGGTTTCGTGGGTCCTCAATCCCCAGCGTTGCGGTGCAAGGCCACTTAGGGGGGCCCCTCGGGGGTCGACCTAGGTTTAGGGTTAGCACCCAGGATGCCAGCAGGCCCGATCCGCCTGCTGTGCGGCAAGTGGAAGGGCAGCCCGAGGTGAGGGCGCTTCGAGCGGGAGCGTGGGCCCAAGCGTTTTGGCACGGGGGGCCTTTGAAGGTCACGAGGACTCGGAGCGCCCTGTTCTCCTGCCCTGAATGACGGGTGGCGCCCTAAGCTGCCCGTGTGGCGGTGGGGTGGCAGGGTGAGTCGAGTGCTGGGGCTCGGGGGTCCCCAACCCGGCGTTGTGGTCCCAGGCCCCTTGGGAGGGGCCCCTCGGTGACCGACCTAGGGTTTGGGTTAGCCCCCAGAAGGCCCACAGGCCCTATCCTCCATCTGTGCGGCGAGCGGAGGGGAGGGCTGAGGTAAGGGCGCTGGCGAGCTGGAGCCTGGTCCCAAGCGTTTTGATGCAGGGGGCCTTCGAAGGTCGCCGGTGGCTTGGAGGGCCCTGGCCATTCTCCCTCTCTGAATGAACAGCGGTGCCTCTAGCGGCCCAGGTGGCGGTAGGGCGGGAGGGTCAGCTGGGCACTGGGGCTCAGGAGTCCCCAATCCCCAGTGTTGAGGCAATAGGAACCTGGGATGGGCCCCTCAGGGGCCCACCAAAGGTTAGGGTAACACCCAGGAGGCTGGCAGTCCTGATCCACCGGCTGTGCAGCGAGCGGAGGGGCGGAATTAGGTGAGGGTGCAGGCGAGCGGTAGCATGGGCCCAAGCATTTTGGTGCAGGGGGCCTTTGAAGGTCGCCAGGGGCTCGGAGGGATCTGCCCGTACTCCCTCCCTGAGTGACCGACGGTGTTCCTAGTGGCCTGGGTGGTGGCGGAGCAACACGGTGAGTCCGGCGCTGGGGTTCGGGGGTCCCCAATCCCAGGCATTGCGGTGCCAGGCCCCTTTGGAGGGGCCCCTCAGGGGCCAACCTAGGGTTATGGGTAGCCCCAGGAGGAGGGCAGGCCTCATCCACCAGCTCTGCAGCGAGCGGAGGGGCGGGCCGAGGTGAGGGCACTGAGGAGCAGGAGCGTGGACTCAAGCGTTTTGGATGGGGGGGCCTTGGAAGATCGCCGTGGGCTCGGAGGGCCCTGCCTGTTCTCCCACACTGAATGACCAGCGGCACCCCTAGCGGCCCAGGTGGTGGTGGGGCAGCAGGGTGAGTCCGGCGCTGGGGCTCGGGGGTCCCTAATACACGGCGTTGCAGCGCCAAGCCCCTTGGGACGGGCCCCTCCTGGGCTGACCTAGGATTAGGGTTATCCCCCAGGAGACTGGCAGGCTCGTTCCGCCCATGTGCAGTGAATAGAGGTGTGGGTCGAGGTGAGGTAGCTGGCGAGCGGGAGCGTGGGACAGAGCATTTTGGCTTTGTCTCGGGGTGCCTTCGAAGGTCGCAGGTGGTTTGGAGGGTCCTGCCCGTTCTGTCGCCCTGAAGGACTGGCGATGCCACTAGCACCCCATGTGGTGGCGGGGCGGCAGGGTGCGTCTGGCGCTGGGACTTGGGGGTCCCCAATCCCTGGGATGCAGAACCAGGCCACTTGGGAGGGGCCCCTCAGGGGCGACCCAGGGATAGGGTTAGCCCCCAGGAAGCCAGCAGGCCTGATCCGCCAGCTCTGCAGCAAGCGGAGGGGTGGGCCGAGGTTAGGGCGCTGGGGAGCAGGAGCATGCGAGCCAGAGTTTTTGCGCGGGGGGCCTAAGAAGGTCGCCGGGGCTTGGAGGGCCCTGCTCGTTCTCTCGCCCTGAAAGACTGGCAGCGCCCCTAGCAGCCTGGGTTGCTGCGGGGCAGCAGGGTGACTCCGGCGCTGGGCTCGGGGGTCCCCAATCCCGGCGTTGTGGCACCAGGCCCCTTGGGAGGGGCCCCTCGGGGGCCGACCTAGGGTTAGGGTTCGTCCCCAGGCGTCCGGCACGCCCGGCGCTAAGAGGTTCTGGCAATGTAACAAAAATGCCATACACTTATCTGTAAGAAATAACAGTGTACAGGAACCCTCTTAGCCCTAACGTCATCCTTTGTGAATATGGAAGCCAGCCCCAAAGTGGTCCTGGAAGTCTGACGAAAGGGCTAAGCACTTTTCTCTGAGTCACCACACTATACAGGGAAAGACCAATGTACATCATCTTTCACGAGTAGGAAGCATTAATGAAAAGGTACTGGAATTTCGAGGACTCTGACCCATCCTTCTTGGTAATAAACCACTGAGTACAGGAAAACACCTTCAACTCTCATCAGCCTCCTCAATCCTGATTCCGATTCAAATTTGGGTGTGTAGGACTAGGGAAATGTCCACATCTTATTGCTAAGAAAGAACGATGTCAGGGTAATGCCCTTCAAGTCACCTCAGCCTTCCTGAAGACTGAAGCAGGAATCAAGGTGGTTATGTTACCATGAGGTAAGGAAGATGACCATATAAGTGAGAAACAACAGTGGGCAGGACCTCTCTTCCAATGAACAGTATCTTTGCTTAATGTTGAATCCCCATGGTAAGTGGTTGTGGGCATTTTTGAAGTCAAAATCTTAAGTGTTTTGTAAAACCTCTTGGCCATTCACAGATGAGACTAAGGTAGTTGGGGACTCCTAGGCAGTGATTTGTCCACTGTCAAAAATATGAAAAGATAAAAGAGACAGATGAGGTCTCCTCAGGCATTGTCCTTTATCCTCATCCTCCGTGAGGATGGCCATCTCTGGACAGCTCACTGACAGGGTCTCATTCACAGTGGGGGCATCTGTTCCTCACAGACATCAGGCAGGGAAATGGATTTGGTTCTCTGTGCCACCCCAGCCACAGCTGAGTGTCACAGCACCCTCTCGTGGGCTCATAAGAGTTTCACTGTCACCAGGCAGGTCATTGTATTTGATAAACCACTGTGAGAGTTTGCAATTGCCTTCATCTCCAACCTCCTAGAGGCAAATGCAGATCTCTGGCACCATGTGAAGTCATGTGAAGGCATTGTGAGAAAGTGTCCTTTTGCTTAAGAAAAACATGGCTGGGGCTCCTGGCTGGCTCAGCCAGTTAAGCATGTGCCTTTGGCTCAGGCTATGATCCCAGGGTTCTGGGATCGAGCCCAGGCTCCCTGCTCAGCAGGAAAGGAGGTCGGAAATAGCTTAGAACCCACAGAGAATGTGTATAAAGGGGAGTGAGATGGAACTTGGTCTGTGTTTTGCTTTAGGGATTGGAAGTTAGTTTTTTCTCAATTCTGATTGTTCTTGAAACAGAAAAGCTGTATTGGTTTTTTTTTTTACCTTTAAATTTTTTCTAATAATAATTTTTTATTATGATATGTTAGTCACTATACAGTATTTCCTTAGTTTTTGATGTAGTATTCCGTGATTCATTATTTGCTTATAACACCCAGTACTCCATGCAATATGTACCTTCCTTAATACCCATCACTGGCCCATCCCAATCCCCCACCCCCCTCCCCTCTGAAGCCCTCAGTTTGTTTCCCAGAGTCCATAGTCTCTCGTGGTTCATTCCCCCTTCTGTTTAGGGTCCATTGACTAAAGGGACAGACAGTGGAAGTTCACCAAATATAAGATCGAAATTTCATTGTTCATTATAGATGCTGCCAAGTAGTTCCCAGACATTTCATTCTACTGTAGTAATCCATTATACCTGTGCAGGTGCACGTGGAAGACAATTGATGCATGTGTAGTGGTAATAAAAAACGCCCCTCAGTAGTAGAATAATAGAGGATGCACATGTGTAAAATTATTCGACTACAGCTTCCATGCTTTCCCGTTGGTTCCTTATTATCTATGAAATTGGACAATTTTTGTTCTCTAGGCTTAAAACTCATTGTCAATATTTAGAGTTTTTCAATGCTGATCTTCTCCTGTATATGTTACCAAACAGCTAAAATATTTATGAACTTTAAAAAACGCTATATTGAAAATACAGGGAAGTTCCATTTTGTGAATATTGTGTCAATGGATCTCTATTTTGACATCAGTGTTCATTAGAAATGATGACATTTCATGTGAGTATGAATATCAATGTGAAAAAGAAAAGGTAGGAAGAACCTTTAATATTTAAGTAATTGGTGAAATGACAGGTGTGTGTGTGTGTGTGTGTGTGTGTGTGTGTGTGTGTGTGTGTGTGTAATTGATTTTCAGTGAATGGTTCAGCTTCTAGTAGGGCCTCCGAGAGAGCCCAGGTGAACCTTTCAATGAGTTGGTATCTGTTTTCAGAACATGGGAATCTCTTAGTCCAATAGTCAATCAGGCAAGCTTTGAGGTCTTGAAGAGTTTCAGTCCTCAGCGATGGTGTTTCAGACCCCTGTGAGCAAACCCTAGGGTATGCTCAGAGCCCTCATTAGCTGGTACCAAGGTGTGACGATTTCAGACAGCATTTCCCAAAGAAGTACCTCTTGAGTCTCTGTCTTTGTCAGTTCCCTACACTTCCTTACACTAGTTATGTAATCAGTGTGTTTCAGGATAATCCCCACATGTGATTTTTGCTATTTCCTACTAGTCCTATCTGTTTCTCATCTTCTTCATTTATGGTAGGGGTTGGGAAGCAACCTGTGTGGTGTAGGAAGGGGTGTGGTAGTTGTCTGCCTTCAGAGGACCGAATGATGCCTAGAAATTGTACTGTAGTTTGAGGTCAATTGTCCATCCTCTGAGTGTCAGGAATTCCATCACTTTACTTTGATGCTAGTCTGTTCTTCATGCTGTCCTCAGAAATAAGGATGTCATCCATCTAGGGAATACTGGTTTGTGTGTATGTTTTCATTTTAGGAAAGGCCTTGCTGTTCCTGAAAATAATACTGTAGAGCACCCTTTCCTGTTCCTATTGGCCATCAGTCAATCTTTTCTGAAGTATTTGTTTATAAATAGACTTTCTATGGTTGATGAGCAGGAATTCCTTTTTGACAAGTCTTTGTCAGTGTGTGTATTGCGAAATTTACTTCCAAGCTTGCGGTTCACTTTTTCATTTTCTTATGGTCATAAGATAAGAAGAAATGTCACATTTTTATGAAGTCCCACTGAATTCTTTTAAATTGTTAGTGCACACTGTGTTCTACCCCAAGATTGACAGGTTCTACGTTTTCTTTCAGAAACTGTCCAATGGGAAGCTACAATCCATCTCAAATTTATAAATTGCATTTTTAATTCTAATAGGGTATTTATAGACTGTTTTGGATTTTCTATGTACACAATCATGTCTGTGAATAGTCACAATTATCCCCTCAATTCTTATACTTTTGGTTCTCTTGCCTTCTAACACTGGTAGATTCTCCGATACCACGTTGAATAGAGCAGCATTGTTTGAAGATTTTAATATACCTTTCTCAATATCTGACAGAAAAAGCAGACAAAGCATTAGTAAAAATGTGACCTAATTGACATATAGGGAACATTCCATATTAAGTGCAGAATACATTATTTTCAAGTGGTCATAGACTCTTTACCCAAATAGATGATAGGTGGGGCCACGAATCAAGTCTACAAATGTTAAACCCTGAAATTAACTAGATTCTATTCTTAGACCACATGGGAATTGAGCCACAGTCATAGCGAAAAGAAAACCAGGAAGTCCTTCAATGTTTAAAAATTAAATGGAACTTTGCTACATATCCTAAAGGTCAGAGAGGGAACCTCAATGGAAATTCTGAACCTTTTCTACATGAGGGCTCACATACAATGATACTTTATTTGTGAAGAGCATTATAATAACCTAGACAGGAGTTGAGCCTTAAGTCAGAGTTCTGCCTGCCCCAGCCACACCTGGCAGCCTTGGCCTGTGGTCCCCCTCAGCTGTCCTTTCTGGTGGCCCTGAGCTAAGGGGGTCAACATGGCCATATGGAAATGGGAAGCTCCCCACTCATAGTGATGGCGGTGCCCCCTCCCCAGCTGCCCTTTCTGGTGGCTCTGAGCTAAGGGGGTCACCATGGCCGTATGTAAATTAGAAGCTCCCCACTGTTAGTGATGACGTTGCTATCATATCGTCCTCACCAGTCCAACAACATGATTTCTGATTGAAATATGACACAAAGCGACTTCTTGGCCTTCCTTCAGGTTTGAAAATCATCTGGTGAGTCATCTATTAGGAATATGGATTCAACATGTGTTCTTTCTTCTGGAAAAGAAATAGACCCAATAGCAATGATGGCTTCCTGAGCACCTGTTCTTGAGAGACATCATACTGGCTCTTTGTAGCATTCTGCCTCTTAAACTTCTCAACTAGGGTGTAGATATTTTTAGGCACATTTTCAGGTGGTTAGACAGGGACTCAGATGATATGAGTCACAGAGGATTTTAGTGTCAGAAACCTAAGTGGGATCCCCAAATTGACTCCAAATCCCTTGTTGTTCCATACAGGGTACTATTTCCCTCATATCTCTGGTCGTCTCGATCTGGAAATCTATCAAGTATCAGGATTTTCTTGTCATGTGGACAACTGGAACAAATTCAGCTGGCCTTTTCACCTCTGCCAATGGTGATCATTAAGATCATTATCTCAGTGGAGGACCTGTGGGTAAGATACTCAAAGATCCTTAGGAATACAGACAGTATATTATTTTCCTGGTATTAAAGTTACGAAAACCAACTATCTTTTTGAGTCAATTCAGGCTCTGGTATGTTCAGAGGGTGCTGTAAAACAGGTCTGAAATAGTATTTAAAAACACTCAGCTCAGCCTCTTCTACAACGTGAGCCAATGCTTATAAACATGGCTAAAATATTGCCTGACCTACGATGACTTCCCAGCCATCGTAGTGTTTATATGGTATGACTGTGACTTACATTAGTCAACATTTGCAGAGAAAGAACTTAGTGCATCCAGGGGGCACTTCATGTTGAAATTAGTTTATGACAACGAGCTACTGTGTTTTATTCTGCAGTCCAAGGGAATGGTGCCAGACATCTCTAAGGTGTCTAGCAGTTAAACAATTCTGATTTTAAGTGTCTGTGTGCCTCAGAGATTTGGGCAGGAGAAGGGCAGGAGTCTAGAGACTGTGAACAGTTCTGTTACCTGTGCTGACCATGGAGCAGGTAGCCTTGTGTGGGCATCATTTTGATTTCTTGGTGTTCTTGTGAAAGGTGCTTTTGTCTCAAATTCCTCCATTTAGGAGTAATTATAATGATAAACGGAATTTTTATCTTATATCATCTGTGGGCCCTGATCCTGTGCTCCCAAGAAAGCTATCCTTTAACATTTTACCCGGCTCAAAATGACTGGGGAAAACCTCAAAGCGTGGGCCCTGTTTCTGCCTCAAGCACATGTTTACATCTGCTTCGAGAAGAAAACAATAACCAAAAATGCCAACATAAAGATAAGAAAAAATAAAGAACCTCTTTGGCTCCCATATGTTTAAAGTCATACTGACATGTACATACGGAAAATATAAGAAAGAGTCTGTCACTTTCTGGAATCTAGGAGATCCTCATTGTGGTGTGTAACTCTGTACGTAAAACAAAACAGAAAAAAATATATAAGCCTGCCCCAAATGTTCCTTCCCCGGGGCACTCCCTTCTTGGTGTAGATTGTGTCTCCCAGGCAGCTGTCCTGACTTGGGTTTGAATAAAGGTCTCTTCCTTTCCCTCTAAAATGTTTTTAAAAGTTCATTCACACAATGTCGACAATAACAGTGTTTTCTATTTAAGTGAGAAATAAATGTTCCACTCTAGTTCCATTGGGAATATACGAATTGAGGGTTTCTTTAGAAGAGTAGGTCTGCTTTCCAGAAAAGGCAAGGTCATTGGTCTATTGAGAATGAAGATAATTTCTGCTAAACAACAAGAATGTGTTGCCCCTTCGCCCAAAAACCAAAGCAGGTGTGCAGGCTTTAGGTGAGAGGTGCCTTCTTCTCCCCAGCTGACAGCACTTCTTTGCTCTGGGTCCAAGACACCAGAAGTTTTGAACATCAACATCTGAGTCAGCGAGGCAGCTTGTCACAGGACGCCAGTGTTCAGAGAAAGCACAGGTATGTTTGGCAAAATGTCCTATCTATGTCAGGGCTGGAGGTAAAACCTCTCATTATCCCAAAACCTCCTGGGCTTTTCTCTTTTCTCTAGTTGAGCCACAAAGTAAAATTGAAGTAGCTGTCAGCATTCTGGAAGTGCAAGAATTACTTAGTTTCCCTGCAGGTAGAACTTTGCAGGGGATCACAATTTCTCTGTCCATTTATTGCTTACAGATGTATTTTGACCATCTGTTTCCTAGGAACCCTCTTTTATTAGAAAGGGAAGGTGAGATTCACTCTGTGCCTGTTTGTAACATCTAATTTGTTCCTTCATCTAACAGTGTTTATTCAATTGGGCCTAAGATATGGTTCAGTTGCCAGCATCTAGAGTTAGGTGGCTTTTTTTCATTTGATACAGACTTGGATGACGTCATTTGACAAAGGTGATGTTTCATCATTGATTAGTTTATTCATCAGAAGAGTTAAAATTAGGGTGGAGGGAAAATTGAAAATTATCCAAAGCGGCCTGTTCCTGTTTAATAGTTGAGCTTGACTTTCTAGTTTTACTAAATGTATTATCTCGATATTTTGAGGTGCCATATTCTCTCTGTAGTTTCTTTAGTGGTGGAGTCAGAAGGAGAGTCTGGGAATTCTTTTGGACAGTGGCATGCTGGTGGCTTCAAGGGGCTTGGCGTCAGGAGCCTTGGGGTGAAGTCTGCAACTGCTTGCCTGACCCTGGGTGCATCTCCCAGAGATTTTGTTTCCTCTTATGAAATTGCCGGCAGATAATGTTCTGCTTAAAGGGGAACCCTCCCATCCTGTTGGTGGCAATTCAAAGTGGTGCAGCCAGTCTGGGAAACAGTGTTGGGGTTCCTCAAAAGTTAAATATTGAACAACCCCATGATCCAGCAATTGCTCTCCTAGGTATTTACCCAAAGGATACAAAAATGCAGATTCAAAGGGGGAACATGCACTATGATGTTTATAGCAGTTATGTCCACAGTAGCCAAACTATGGAGAGAATCCCAAAGTCCATGCACTGATGAATGGTTCAAGCAGATGTGGGATACATATATATAACGGAATATGACCCAGCTTCAAAAAGAATGAAATCTTACCATTTGCAAGGATGTGGATGGACCTAGAGTGTATTAGGCTAAGCAAAATCATTGAGGAAAGACAAATATCCTATGCTCTCACGCTTGTGGAATTTCAGAAAGAAAACAGATGAACAGAGTGGAGGGGTGATGAGAAAGGCAAACAAGGAAATAGACTCAACCTTGGAGAACAAACTGAGTGTTGCTGCAGGACAGGGGCGTGGGGGGAAGTGTTAAATGGGTGAGGGGTATTAAGGAGGGCACTTGTGATGAGCACCGGGTACTGTATGCAGGTGAGGAATCACTAAATCCTACCCCTGAAGCGAATATTCCATGGCATGTGAACTAACTAGAATTTAAGTAAGAGAAGAAAGGAAAAAGTGTTCTGCTTCATGAAGAGTGAGGTAAAATTGTAGTGAATTGGGCTGTACTATTCTATAGATGAGAGTTGTAAAACACCCTGTTGTAGGATACACTAGTTTCTTATCACATAAGAAGTCCTCAGAAAGCTGCAATGAAAGATTCAGGTCTCAGAGCATATTCATGTTCCACTGATATGTTACAGTTTGCACAGGTAGGAAAGAAGGTGGAGAACAAGGCAACAGAAGGGGAAAGTAGGTGTGAACCTTTCATTAGTTAGCGTTTTAGCTTTCTCATGAAAGCCTTGCGCCAGTGTGATTTTGGAAGAAGAGGAGGAATCTGGGAGCTTTGCAGAAGAAAGGGGAGTTCCAGGTCTAGGTAAAGCTGACAGGGGTCCCAGAGGAGAGCTGAATGCATTCTGCAGCAGGGTGTTGGCAGGGTGGGCTCCAGGGGTGGCTGTGGGTCTCCTGGGTGGGAGTTGTGACAGGTGAGGGCTGTGTGCATGTTCCTGGCTGAGGACAAGTGAGGCACAGGTGGAGAGCTGACAGAGAACCTTCTTCTGAGCCACCAGCCTCACCCAACACACACAGCCTCATCTTCTGTCCCTGTCACTCCAATTCAGACTTCTCTGAAGGTGAGTGAGAACACATCAAGAGCATTAGAAACAGAAGGGAATGCATGTACAAAGGCTCTGGGGCAGGAGAATTCCAGGTATGTCCAGGAGCACCAAGAAGGCCCTGTGGCCACAGGAGACAGATTAGGACATGAGCTCAGAGAGGTGACAGAGGGTGACAGAAAGCCATTCCAGGGCTATAACCCCATGAGACCCTGTTTCACTGGGCCATCCTGGCTACAATGTTGAGAACAGATGACCTAGGGTTGAAGATGGCAAGGCAGGTCAATGACGAAGCTTTTCCAGGAACTCAGGCACTGTGGACCAGACAGATGGCCTTGGATGGAGTGGTTAGATCTATTCTGGGTCCATTTTGAAGATGGAGCTCACAGGATTTGCTGATGGGTTAGCTATTAGGAGCAGGAGAACGGAGGAATTGGGGTACTCCCAGCTGTTGTGGGTTGTCCTGATCGAGGGGAAGGAGTGGGTTTCTCAGGGGGTAGGAGGTAGTCCGTGTTCCACATGCTGAGGAAGGTGCCTTTCCCGGTGGATCTGCTTAGGTTTGTGTCTGGGAGAACCTTTCACATCTCCTCCCTCAGCAATGCTCAAGTTCAATATCCCCCACTTTTTAAACGTTCACAGTAAGACACTGGGCTTTCCTGAAAGAATTACGTTATTACCCAGCTTCAGTAAGAGGAAGAGACCTGAAGAGGATTTCCCTCTTATGAAAAAAGGTGAACAATGAGAATCGCGTTCAGCATCTGTTTTGGGGAGAAGCATGACAGAGGCGGCATGCACCCCAACCAGCTCCTTCCGCTGGGAACCGCTCTCCGCATCCAGACACCAGCACTTTGAATGGTGTTTGTGAGCCTCTGCTGTGCTTTGTCTTCATTTATGCTGGGCCTCCCTTAGAAACTTGTGTCCTGAGGCCTAAGAAAAGCCAAAGAGAAGGAATTTTGGAGTCTGAGCACACTGTCTAATTGTTTGTGTAAATTAATGGTCATTCCTCTTGACACCATTACTGCTGTGCAAGGTTTCTCAGAAGCTCTGTACTTTCAAAGAGCAGGGAAACCTATACCCCATGCTGCAGGGTTAGTTATAGTCTCCATGCTGGACAGAACATTTCATGACTGTCGGATTTTCTCACTCAAACATTGAGACTTTGACCACCTTCACCCGTTTCTACCACCCCACCCCCGAATCTGGCACCTACCAATCTGCTCTCAGTATCTATGCGTCAGTATTTGTTTATTCCACGTGGAATGTACATGAGAGCATCTGGTATTGGTCTTTCTGTGTCTCAGTTACTTGGCATAAGGCCCCCAAGGTCTGTGTTTCCATATCTGGTCCTTTGAATAATGCTGCAGTGAACGTGGGAGTGCATCTGTCTTTTTGAGGCAGTATTTTTGTGTTCTCTGAATCAATACTCAGTAGAGCCATTACTGGGTCATGTGGTAGTTGCATTTATTTTTTCAGGAACCTCCATACCATTTGTCACAGTGGCTGCACCAATTTCCATTCCCACCAACAGTGCACAGTGTCTCCTCGTCTGCACACCTTTGACCCCACCTGGTGTCTGTCTCTGGGACAATTGCTGTTCCAACAGTTGTGAGGGGATAGCCGATTGTGGGTTTGACTGATGTTTCCCTGACGATGATTAGTGATGTCGAACAACTTTTTCTGTCTGTTGGCACCTGTGTGCCATCTGTGGAAAGTATCTATTCACATACTCCCCCCATTTTTTATACAGTTTTTTTCTGTTTCTTTTGATTTGTATGAGTGTTGTGTGTATTTTGGATATTAGCCTCTTCTCACGCATATGATTCGCAGATATATTTTTCTTATTGGGTCAGTGGCCTTATAAGTTTTGAATGCTTTCTTTTCCGTGTGGAAGATTTCAGCTTGATGTTGTTCCACTTATTTATTTTTGCTTTTGTTGCCTTTTCATTTGGTGTCCGATCTGAAGACACTTTGTCAAAACCAATGTCGAGAGACTTAGCACCTGTGTCTTCTTGGAGGTTTATGGATTCAGGTCTTATGTTCAAATCATTCATCCATTAAAAATTTTGTGTGTGGTGTAAGAAAGTGGCCCAGTTATATTCTTCTGCATTTAGTGTCCAGTTTGCCTGTTTTCGCTCACTGAAGAGACAGTCCTTCCCTCATGGCATATCTTCTGCTGCTGTGTCATAAGTTAGGATCATCTACGTGTGGGTAAGTTTCTGAGCTTCCTGTTCTGTTCCACTGACCTGGTGTCTGTGTTTATGCCAGTACCATCCTGTTTTGATGACAACAGCTTTGTAACCTAGCTTGAAATCCAGGTGTGTGTTGACTGCACCTTTCTTTCTCCAGGTTCCTTTGGGTATTTGGGGTCTTTTGTGATTCCATACAAGTTTGAAGACTGTTTTCTATTTGCTGTAATAATGCCACTGGAATTCAGATAGGGATTTCATCACATCTGTCGATTGCTTTGGGTACGATGGACATGTTCACATAATTAACTCTTCCAGTTAAGGAGCATGGCGTATGCTTCCATTTGTTTGTGTTGCCTTCCAAATCTTTGACCCATACATTCTGCCCCCTCAACACTCATGTTTTTCATTTCTTTTCTGCCATGTGTTGAGTGTACTATGTCTTTCTCATTTTTGGTTACTTTTATTCCTAGATTTTTTTTGATGCAATTGTAAATGGCATTGCTTTTTTAATTTCTCTTTGTGAAAGTGTGTCATCAGTATACAGAAATGCAAGAAGTTGGGTCATCTGAGTGGCCCCATAGGTGAAGCGTCTGCCTTCAGCTCAGGTCATGAACCCAGAGATCTGGGATCCAGCCCGGTGTTGGGCTCCCTGCTTAGCGAGGGTCTGCTTTTCCCTCTTTCTGACACTCCCCCTTCTCGTGCTTTTTCTCTTCCTGTCAAATAAATAAATAAAATTTGAAAATAAATAAAGACAACAGGTCTCTGTATATTGACTTTATATCCTGCAGCTTTCTTGAATTTGTTTATTCTAACAGTTTTTTTTTTTTTTTTTGTGGAATCATTCAAGATTTCATGTCATTTGCAAATAGTGACAGTTTTCCTGTATGGATTTCATATCTTTCTCTTTTTTTAAAATGATGTTAGTCACCCTACAGTACTAATTTGTTTTTGATGTAATGTTTCATGATTCATTGTTTGCATATAACACCTAGTGCTCATTATGACACGTGCCCTCCTTAATACCCATCACCAGGATAACCCATTCCCCTACCCTCCCTTTCTGCAACCTTCAGTTTGTTTCCCAGTGTCAATAGTCTCTCATGGTTCACCCCCCCCTAATTCCCCCCCTTCACTTTTCCCTTCCTTCTCCTAATGTCCTCCATGCTATTCCTTCCATTCCACATAGGAGTGAAACCATATGATAATTGTCTTTCTCTGCTTGACTTAATTTCACTTAGCATAATCCCCTCCTGTCCATCCACGTTGGTGCAAATGGTGGGTATTCATCCTTTCTGATGACTGAGTAATATTCCATTGTACAGATGAACCATATCTTCTTTGTCCATTCATCTGCTAAAGGACATCTTGGCTCCTTCCACAGTTTAGGTATTATGGACATTGCTGCTATGAGCATTGGGATACAGGTGTCCCTTCTTTTCATTACTCTGTGTCTATGGGGTAAATCCCCAGTAGTGCAATTGGTGGGTCGTAGGATAGCTCTGTGTTTAACGTCTTGAGGAACCTCCATATTGTTTTCAAAAGTGGCTGTACCAGCTTTATTCTCACGAGTAGTGTAAGAGGGCTCCCCTTTCCCCACATCCTCTCTGACTTTTTTTTATTTCCTGTCTTGTTAATTTTTTTTCAACATTTTATTTATTTATTCCACAGAGATAGAGACAGCCAGTGAGAGAGGGAACACAAGCAGGGGGAGTGGGAGAGGAAGAAGCAGGCTCATAGTGGAGGAGCCTGATGTGGGGCTCGATCCCATAAGGCCAGGATCACGCCCTTAGCCGAAGGCAGACGCTTAACCACTGTGCCACCCAGGTGCCCCCTGCCTTGTTAATTTTAATCATTCTAACTGGTGTATGGTTGTATCTCATTGTCATTTTGATTTGTATTTGCCTGATGGCAAGTGATGTGAAGCATTTTTTCATGTTTCTGTTGGCCATTGGTATGTCTTCTCTGGAGAAGTATCTCTTTGTGTCTTCTGCCCATTTTTTGGGTGTCGAGTTTGAGGAGTTCTTTATACATCTTGGATACCAGCCCTTTATCTGTAATATCATTTGCAGATATCTTCTTTGATTCCATAGGTTGCCTTTTTGTTTTGTCGATCATTTGCTTTGCTGTGCAGAAGCTTTTTATCTTGATGAAGTGCCAATAGTTCATTTTTGCTTTTATTTCCTTTGTCTTTAGAGACCTGTCTTGCAAGAAGTTGTTGTGTTTAAGTTTGAAGAGTTCTTTTGATTTTGATATGATATAGGAATCCATTATCTTTCTTTCCTGATTGTATTTGAGTCCCCTGTCTTTCTTGGTGAGTCTAGCTAAGTTTGTCAGTTTTGTTTATCTTTCCAAAAAAGGCAGCTCTTATTTTCATGCTTTTTATTTTTTTGTCTTTTTAGTCTCTGTTGGATTTATTTATGCCTTCCTTTTTGTTATTTCCTTATTTCTACTAATTTGGGGCTTGGTTTGTTGTTTTATTTTCTACTTCTTTACCAAATAAATCACGTTGTTTATTGGAGAGCATTCTCATGGATTGATGAAGAGTTGAATTTCTATGAACGTCCCCAGTAGAGCTACTTTTGCTGCATCCCATAAGTTTTTGTAGGTTCTCTTTTTCATCAGTGACCAGGTACTTCTAATTTTTTTTCTTCTTTGACTGTTGGTTGTTCAGTAGCATGTTGTTAAATCTCCACATATTTTTTTTAGATTATTTCAGTATCTGACAGAGAGTGAGACAGCAAGAGAGGGAATGCAAGAAGGGGGTTGGGAGAGGGAGAAGCAGGCTTACCACTGAGCAAGGAGCCTGATTCTGGGCTAGATCCCAGGATCCTGGGATCACGACCTGAGCTGAAGGCAGATCCTTAAGACTGAGCCACCCAGGCCCCCCAATCTCCACATATTTTTGACTGTCCCATTTTTTCTTGAGACTAATTTCTAGTTTCATATCATTGTGGTTGGACAAGATTTGTAGCAGAAGGTGAAGAGAGCATTCAGATGAAAGGTTTGTTTCCTGGAGGGTTTTCTGAGGGCAGACCATGAGTTCCGTGGGGACGGAGGAAGGTTTTGTGAGTCGGGGGGTGTGGTTAACCCTTCTTAGAATTACTGACTACTACCATGCAGGCTGTGTGCTACCATTCACAACGTAGTCCTGATGGACTTGTACTTCATTAGAAATATTTTCTAGGAGGTGTAGGCATAGCCTTCTCTAAAAGAAAGGTGCCATGTGAGTTCATGCAATGACCCCAGGTCAGCAACCAGGATGTATGGTATTGTGGGGGATCAGAACTAGGCTTTCCGTGGGAAGTAACAGAAATAGGGTATGGTGAGCTCCATGACCATAGGTGAGGTCCCGAGTGACCCACTGGGTGTTGGGTTCTGTGGATCTGTCTCATCAGGTGCTGTGGAAATCAGGGACACCCTCCTGTCTGTGGATTTGTGTGGAGACAGGTAGACATCAGTGTCTGGCCAGGCACGAGGGTCGCACTGGACCACCACCAGAGGTGCAGCGTGCGGGGGAGCCACTGCTTGGTTTCCACGAAAGCTGACCAGGGTCTGTGACCGTGATTCCTATCAGCTGCAAGGGGAGAGGAGGCCGCGGGTGGTGCACACTTTCTAGACTTGTGGTCAGGACTAGTCTGGAGCACACTGAAGTCAGCCACACCAGGCACAGAAAGCACCCAGTCAGTGTAGCTGTGGGCACTGCTCCCATGGTACTTTTGGGCCGGTTCCATGCTGCCACCTCCTGCTTTTCATCATCATCTTCAAGGTCATGTGCCTCTGCTCTTGCCCCATGGGCTCCGGGGTGTTGTCCGTCCTCCATCTGGCCCTCGTCCCTGGTGCCCTGTGCAGTCCGATGCCAGGGTAGCCTTCTTGAGACAAACATCTGGCCCTGATGGAACACTTCCATGGATCTCGTGTGATGCGAGGATGATGCCCTGCCCTGGAAGGGGGCTGCAGGTCCCCAATCAGGAGAGCCATGTCTCCCTTTTTAGCATGGCCTGCCCTCCCCTCAGTCTTCTTCAGGGAAGCTCTCCCCACTTCCTGAGCTGACAGCTCTGAACTTAAAAATGAATGTTATTTTACATATCTCTATGCCTCAGTTCATCCATGGCATGTCTTTCAACCCCGTTAGTGTTTTTTTTTTTTTTTAGCAGTTCTGAAGGGCTGTCTGCTCAAGGAGGGGATGACCTGGGTGGGGCAGCTTTCCCTCTCATCTCCCTCAGCATGTCTCTGAGCCCTGGGGCCAGCTGTCCCACTGAGGATTGAGGGACCCGAGCCAGCCCATCCTGAGCACAGGCTGTGTCAGCTGTGTAGACGGATGCGTTTCGGAGTGATGGGCAGCTGGCATGGGCCAGGGGCACGCAGTGTCTCCTCATTCCTTCCCTCCCTTCCTCCCAGAGGTAGCTCAGAGCAGCCTTCAACCCCTGCATCTCCAGATCCCTTGACCTATGCCTCCTGTGTTCAGCTGGTGACCTTGGAGTTTCGCATGGATTCTACCTCCCGTACCCTCTCCCGTAGCAGTTCCTGGATCAGAGGAGGGTTCGGACTCTTGTCTGCTTTTGGTCTTCTTCCTGTCCCGCACCAAGCCCACCCACCTTTGCATCTTCCATGTATGTGCTTGGAAGCAAGCCCATCCACAGGGAACCTATTAGCCAAATGGATCCAGGCAATGAACATTGAAGTAGAGATCCAGGATCCATAATATACCTGCTCTGAAACCTGTCCCAAAGTCTGTGACTCTCTCACACTGAAACAGAAACAATAATAGCTTTCTGGACTGTGAAGTGACATGTATCTCTACTTCCAATCTTGAATGCATAGGTGCTGAGCCTGGACAGAAAAGGACCATGGCTCCCGTCGGCTGGGATCCACAGTAAGAACTCAGGGAAATCTGAATTCAAGACATAGAGTGAATAATTATTGTAGAGTGAATCCTCCCAATAGGACTTATGCACATTGCACAGGAAAAGCTTTTTCAAAGAGGTTCCTGAAAGAAAAATCTTTTTTAAAAATTTATTTTAATTCCAGTAGAGCTAACATACAGTGTTACATTCGTTTCAGGTGTAGAAGAGAGTGATTCAGTAATTCTATATATTACTCAGTGGTCATCAAGAAATGTGTCCTCTTAATCTGCTTCATCTATTTCACTCATCCCTCTATTCACCTCCTCTCTGGTAACTATCCGTTTGTTCTCTCTTGTTAAGAGTTTGTATTTTGGTGTGTCTTCTTTTTCTCTTTTATTTATTTATTTATTTTTGTTTGTTTCTTAAATTCCCCATTAGGCTGACATCGTATGGGATTTGTCTTTCTCTGACTGACTGATTTCAGTTAGGATAATACTCTCTAGCTCCATCCATATGGCTGCAAATGGCAATGTTTCATTCTTTTTCAAGCCGAGTAATACTCCACTGTGTGTGTGTGTGTGTGTGTGTGTGTGTGTGTGTGTGCGTGTGCGTGTGCGTGTGTGAATACACACATCTATCATCTCATTTGTCATTTTTTCTACAGACACTTGGGTTGCTTCCATATTGTGATATTGTAAATAATGGTGCAAGAAACATAGGGCTGCACGTATCCTTTTAAGTTACTGTTTTCCTATTCTTTGGGGAAATACCAGTAGAGTGGGTGTTGGATCGTAGGGTAGTTCTATATTTAATTTTTTGAGGAACCTTCATACTGTTTTCCACGGTGGCCACCACAGTTTGCATTCCCACCCACAGTTCGCGAGGATTCCCCTTTCTCCACATCCTCCCAACACCTGCTCTTTGTTGTGCTTTTGATGTTAGCCATTCTGACAGGTTTGAGGTATTACCTCATTGTCCTGTGGATTTACATTTTCCTGATGATGGGTGATGGTGAACATCTTTTCACGGGACTGTTGGCCATTTGTATTTCTTCTTTGGAGAAATGTCTGTCCATGTCTTCTGCCTACTTTTAAACTGGATTATTTGTTTTTTGGGGGTCGAGTAGTATCAGTTGTATATGTTTTGGACACTATCCCTTTATTGCATATGATCATTGCAAATATCTTCTCCCTTTGAGTAGGTTGTCTTATTATTTTTATGTTTTCATTATTCTTCTGCCATGTGGAAACTTTTTATTTTGCTGTATTCCCAATAGTTTATTTTTGCTTTCATTTCCTTTGCCTCAGGACACAGTCTAGAAAAACGTTGGTATGGTCCATGTCAAGAAGTTACTGTCTTCCCTCCTGTAGGATTTTTATGGATTCAGGTCTCATATTGAGGTCTTGAAACTGTTTTGTGTTTGTCTGTATTGTGTAAGAAAGCAGTCTAATTTCATTCTTTTGTGCGTAGCTGTGTAGTTTTCCCAACACGATTTGTTGTAGAGACTGTCCTTTTCCCTTTTGATATCTTTGCTTGCTTTGTGGAAGATTCATGGACCACATAATTGTGGGTTTCTGTCTGAACTTGTATCCTGTTCCTTTGGTCACTGTGTCTACTTTTGTGC
The DNA here is from genome assembly GCF_024610735.1 of Ursus americanus. Classification (NCBI taxonomy): domain Eukaryota; kingdom Metazoa; phylum Chordata; class Mammalia; order Carnivora; family Ursidae; genus Ursus; species Ursus americanus. The sequence continues at coordinate 2,974,797 of NC_142130.1, read as the reverse complement.
CGTATTCTCTTGTTAGGATGACTGCAGCTTTGTAGTATAACCTGAAATCTGCAATTGTGAGTCCTCCAGCTTTGTTTTTCTTTTCCACATTGCACTGGCTGTTTGGAATTTTTAGTGGTTCCATACAAATGTTTAGGATTGTTTATTCGAGGTCTTTTGTTCTTTAATTTAAATTCAATTAGCCAACTTACAGTACATCATTAGTTTCAGATGTAGTCTTCAATAAAATTTCAGTCGTGTGTAACACCCAGTGCTCATTGTATCGTGTGACCTCCTTAATGCTACTCAGCCAGTTACCCCTTAAACTTCTCCTCCAACAATCATCAGTTTCTTGCGATAGTTAAGAGTCCATCATGGGTTTTCTCCCTCTCTGATGACTTCCCATTCTATTTTCCCTTCCTTCCCCTATGGTCTTCTTCCCTTTTTCTGATATTCCACATAGGAGTAAAAGCATATGATCATTGCCTTTCTTTCATTGGCTATTTCCACTCAGCATAATACCCTCCAGCTCCACCCAGGTCGGTGTGATGGTAAGTACTCATCCTGTCTGATCGCTGAGTAATATTCCATTATATATATGATCCACATCTTCTTTATCCATTCATCTATCCATGCTCATCTGCACTCCTTCCACAATTTGTGTATTATGGATATTGCTGCTATGAACACTGGGGTGCATGTGTTCCGTCTTCACTACCTCTGTCTCTTTGGGGTAAATACCCAGTAGTGCAATTGCTGGGACATCGGTAGCTTTATTTATAACTTCTTGAGGAAACTCCGTACCATTTTCAAGAGTGGCTGTGCCGGACTGCATTCGTACAGGGGTGTAAGAGGGTTCCCGTTTCTCCACATCCTCTCCAACATGTATAGTTTCATGTCTTCTTATTTTTAGATATTTGGCCTCGTGTGAAATGGCATCTATAGGGGTTTAGATTTGCATTTCCCTGAAGCCAAGTGATATGAAGCATTTATGCATGTATCTTTTGGTCACCAGTACGTCATCATCAGTGAAGTGACTTCCCATTTTAATCTATCTCAAGACCTAAAGCTGGGTAAGGCACTGAAGCTGGATGATGCCATCGGTTGGAAGTGTGGAGAATTTCAAAAGATCTCCGTGGAGAGCAAGTTTAAAAGTCAGTGTGAAGCCACTAATTGGATCTGGGGAGATCTCTGAAAGTGGGGGTTGCCTGGGATGGGCTGAGGGGGGCCCTCCGATTTTCCTATGAGTCCTTGCTGCAGCCCCAAATGGACATTTTCCTGCTGTGGGGCAGGCTGAGTCCTCTAGTCATGCAGAGGTGAGCCCAATACCTGGTGCCTTGGAGGCAGGCAAACAGGGAGGGACCCTCAGCAGAGGACCCATGGCTAGGTTAGGCCTCAAGAGACAGCAGTTCTGAACTGCCCAGTGCTCAGAGAACTCCCAGGCCTACTGAGATGAGGGCACAAGGGTGGGTGAGTGTGAGCCTTGGGGTTTCATCCGGACGGGCCCACAAAGGTCGGGGTTCACCAGTAGGGGCTCTCAGGGGTTGCCCCAATTCTCTTGCCCTGAATGCTCTGTTGTGCCCCAAAATGGTACAGTTTAATGTGTGCTGCAGGCTAAGTCCTACGGTGGGGCTTGGGTGTCCCCAATCCCCCGGGGTGGGGTGCCAGGACCCTGGGATGGGAACCTTCTGTGGCCAACCTAGGGTAAATGTTAGAGTTCAGGAGCCTGGCAGGGACAATCTGCAGGCTGTGCGGCGAGCTCTGTGGAGGGCTGAGAGGAGGCCATGCTGGAGGGTGAGCATGGGTATCAGGGTTGGGGCACGGGGGGCTGCCAATGGATGGGGATGGGCTCCGGGGGCCTCCCCAAGTTCTCGTGCCCTGTAGGCTCCGTTGAGCCCCAAGGGGCACGGTTTCCTGTCGGATGGCAAGCTGAGTCCTGCGGTGGGGCACCGGTATCCCAATTCCCCAGGGCTGCGGTGTAAGGCTCCTGGGGAGGCCCCCACACCTGCGGCCGACCTAGGGCTAGGGTTTCGCCCCAGGAGCCCTGCAGGCCCAATCTGCTGTCTGTATGGTGAGCTACACGTGCTGAGGTGAGGGTGTGAGGAGGGTGAGCGTGGGCCTCAGGGTTGGGGTGCGGGAGGCCGCCGAAGTTCGCTGGTGGCTCAGCAGGGCCCTCCAGGTTCTCTAGCCCTGAATGCTCTATGGCCTACCAAGGTGCATGGTTTCCTGCGGGGTGGAGACTGAGTCCTACTGTGTGGCTCAGGTGTCCCGAATCCCCACGTTTGCAGCTCCAGGCTCCTGGGGAGGGGCCCCTCCACAGATGAACTAGGGTTAGCGTTGGGGTCCAGGAGCCCCGCAGGCCAGATATGCCCACTATGTGGCGAGCTCCACCGCGGGCTGAGGTGAGGGTGCGGGGTGGGGTGAGCATGGGCTTCAAGGTTTGGTTTATGGATCGCCGAATTCGCCGGGGGCTCTGGGGGCCCTCCTGGTTCTCTCGCCCTGAATGCTCTACAGCCTCCCAAGGGGCACGGTTTCCTGCCGGCTGGCAGGCTTTGTCCTGCAGTGGGGCTCAGGTGTCCCCAGTCCCTGGGGCTATTGCACCGGGCCCCAGGGGAGGGGCCCTACCCAGCTGACCTAGGGTCAGGTCTAGGCCCCAGTAACCTGACAGGCCTGAGCTCGGTGGCAAGCTGAAGGGAAGGCGTGGGGCGGGATGAGCGTGGGGCGGGATGAGCGTGGGCCTCAGGGTTGGGGTGTAGGGGGCCGCCGAGGATTGCTGGGGGCTCAGGGGGTCCTACCAGTTCTCCTGCACGGGATGCTCTGTGGTGCCCCAAGGGGCATGGTTTCCTGAGGGGTGGCAGGCTGAGTCCCGTGGTGGGGCTCAGGTGTACCCAATCCCCAGGGTTAGGTTACGGATAAGGGTATGGGTTACGGTTAGGGTATGGGTTACGGTTAGGGTATGGGTGAGTGTAGGGGTTAGGGTTAGGGTAAGGAGAGGGTGCAGGTTAGGGTTGGGTTTAGGGGTTACCGGTTAGAGGTTATGGGTTAGGGTACAGATTATTGTTTAGGGTACGGGTTAGGGTTTAGGGTTTGGTTTTAGGGTTAGGGGTAGATTTGGAGCACGGGTTAGGTTTAGGGTATGGGTTAGGTTTAGGGTACGGGTTAGGGTACGCATTAGGGTACGGTTTAGGGTACGGGTTAGGGTACAGTTTAGGTTAAGTGTTGGCGTACGGAAATGGGTACGGTTTAGGGTACAGGTTAGGGTTAGGGTACGGGTTAGGGTTAGGGTACAGTTTAGGGTTACGGTACAGATTAGGTTACGGTTTAGGGTTAGGGTTAGGGTACGGTTTAGGGAACGGGTTAGGGATAGGGATAGGGTACGGTTTAGGGTTAGGGTATGGGTTAGGGTCCGGGTTAGGTATTAGGTACGGGTTAGGGTATTGGTTAGGGTACGGGTTAGGGTATGGGTTAAGGTTAAGGTAAGGGTACTGGTTAGGGTTAGGGTACAGGTAGGGTTAGGGTACGGGTTATGGTATGAGTTAGGGTATGGGTTAGGGTCAGGGTTTAAGGTTTAGGGTTTAGGTTATGGTACGGGTTATGGTAATTGTTAGGGTTATGGTTAGGTTTAGGGTACGGTTTAAGTTACGGGTTAGGGTACAGTTTAGGGTTAGGGTTAGGGTATGGGTTAGGGTACGGGTTAGAGTACATGTTAGGGTTACGGTTAGGGTACAGGTTAGGGTTAGGGTTAGGGTACGGGTTAGAGTTAAGGTTAGAGTATGGGTTAGGGTATGGGTTAGGGTTAGGTTTAGGGTTAGGTTACGGGTTAGGGGTAGGGTTAGCTGAAGGGGTAGGGTTAGGGGTAGGGTTAGGGGTATGGTAGGGGTCAGGGTAGGGTTAGGGTTTAGAGTTATGTTTTAGGATTTTGGGTTAGTGGTTACGGTTAGGGTTTAGTGTTTAGGGTTTCAGGATTAGGGTTAGGGTTTAGGGTTTAGTGTTAATGTTAGGGTTTAGGGTTTAAGGATTAGGGTTTACGGTTAGGTTTAGGGTAGGGTTAGGTTTAGGGTAAGGGTTAGGGGTTAGGGTTAGGGTTAGGATTAGGGGTTAAGGTTTAGGGTTTAAGGTTAGGGGTTAGGGTTAGGGTTAGACCCCAGGCCAGCAGGACCGATGCGCCGGCTGTGCGGCGAGCGGAAGAGTGGGCCGAGGTGAAGGCGCTGGCGAGCAGGAGTATGGTATCTAGCGTTTTGGCGCAGGGGGCCTTTGAATGTCGCTAGAGGCTTGGAGGACCCTGCCCTTTCTCCTGCCCTGAATGACCGGCGGCGCCCCTAGCGGCCCGGGTGGTGGCAGGGTGGCAGTGTGAGTCTGGCACTGCGGTTTGGGGGTCCCCAATGCCATGCGTTGCAGTGCAAGGCCCCTTGGGAAGGGCCCCTCTGGGGCCGTCCTAGGGTTAGTGTTAGCACCCAGGAGTCCGGCAGGCATGATCCGCCAGCTGTGCAGTAGCAGAGGGCCAGGCCGAGGTGAGGGCACCAGCGAGCTGGAGCGTGGGCCCAAGCATTTGGCACGGGGGGCTTGGAAGGTTGCTGGCGGATTGGAGGGCCCTGCTGGTTCTCCCTCCCTGAATGGCCAGTGGCGCCCCTAGCAGCCCGGGTGGTGGCGGGGCAGCATGGTGAGTACAGCGCTGGGGCTCGGGGGTCCCCAATCCCTGGCGTTACTGCACCAGGCCCCTTGGGAGGTTCCCCTTGGGGGCCAACCTAGGGTTAGGGTTAGCCCCCAGGAGGCTGGCAGGCCCGATCTGCTGGCTGTGTGAGGAGCGGAGGTGCGGGCCGAGTTGAGGGCAATGGCGAGTGGGAACGTGGTCCCCAGCGTTTGGCACCCTGGGCCTTCGAATGTTGCCATGGCTCATAGTGCCCTGCCCATTCTCCTGCCCTGAATAAGCAGCGGCGCCCCTAGCGGATCCGTTGGTGGTAGGGTGGCAGGGTGAGTCCCGCACTGTGGCTCTGGGATCCCCAATCCCCAGCGTTGCTGCGCCAGGCCCCTTGGAAGGGACTCCTCCTGGGCTGACCTAGGGTTAGAGTTAGCCCCCAGGAGGCTGGCAGGCCCAATCCTCTGGCTGGGCAGTGAGAGGTGGGCAGGCCGAGGTAAAGGCCCTGGCAAGCGGGAGCGTGGGCCCCTGCATTTTGGCGTGGGAGGCTTCAAATATCGCCGGTTTCTCCAGGGCCCTGACCATTCTACCACCCTGAATGACCAGCAGCGCCCCTTGTGGTCCGGGTGGCGACAGTGTGGCAGGGTGAGTCTGGCTCTGGGGCTCTGAGTCACCAATCCCAAGCGTTGCAGAGCCAGGCCCCTTGGGATGTGCCCCACGGGGTCGACCTAGGGTTTCAGTTAGTCCCCAGGAGCCTGGCAGGCACTATCCGCTGGCTCCAGCAAGCGGAGGGGCAGGCCAAGGTGAGGGTGCTGGCGAGCAGGAGCGTGGGAGCCAACTTTTTTGAGTGGGGGGCCTTGGAAGGTGGCAGGGGAAACGGAAGGATTTGCCAGTTCTCCCATCTGAATGACCCACGGCGCCCCTAGCGGTCCGGGTGGTGGCAGGGCGGCAGGTGAGTCCGGCGCTGGGGCTCAGGGGTCCCCAATCCACCCAGTTGCGGCACCAGGCCCCTTGGGAGGGGCCCCTCGGGGGCTGACCTAGGGTTAGGGTCAGACCCCAGGACGCCAGAAGGCTCACTCCGCCAGTTGTGCGACGAAAGGAGTAGTGGGTCAAGGTGAAGTCTCTGTGGAGCAGGAGCATGGGCCCAAGCGTTTTGGCGCGGGGGGCCTTCGAATGTCTTCAGGGACTCAGCGGGCCCTACCCATTCTCCTCCCTGAATGACCGGCGGCGCACCTAGCTGCCCTGGTGGCGGCAGGGCGGCAGGGTGAGTCAGGCGCTTCGGCTCCGGTATCTCCATTCCCCAGCGTTGTGGTGCCAGTCCCCTTGGGAGCGGCCCCTTGGGTGCCAACCTAGGGTTAGGTTTAGCCCGTAGGAGCCTGGCAGGCCCTATTCACCAGCTGTGTGGACAGCGGAGTGGCGGACCGAGTTGAGGGCGCTGGTGAGCGGGAGCGTGGGCCTGGGCGTTTTGGCGCCGGGGCCTTTGAAGGTCACCGTGTCTCGGAGGGCCCAGCCCTTTCTCCCTCCCTGAATAATGGCAGCACACCAAGACCCTGGGTGGCAGCTGGGTGGGAAGGTGAGTCCGGCGCTGGGGCTCAGGGGTCCCCAATCCCCGGCGTTGCGGCGCCAGGCCAATTGGGAAGGGCCACTCGGGGGTCAATCTAGGGTTGCAGTTAGCCCCCAGAAGGCCAGTGGACCCGATCAGCGGCTGTGCAACAAGTGGAGGGTTACCCCGAGGTGAGGGTGCTGGCGAACCTGAGCATGACTCAAAGCGTTTTAGGGTGGGGGGCCTTTGAAGGTCAGCGGGGGCTCGGAGGGCCCTGCCATTTCTCCCACCCTGAATGAATGGCGGCGCCCCTAGTGGCCCGTGTGGGGCGGGGCGGCAGGGTGCATCCGGCGCTGTGGCTTGGGGGTCCCCAATCCCTGGCGTTGCGGCACCAGGCCCCTTAGGAAGTGACCGTCAGGGACCATCCTAGGGTTAGGGTTAGCGCCCAGGAGGCCAGCAGGCCCGATCCGCTGGCTGTGCGAGGAGCGGAGGTACGGGCCGAGTTGAGGGCGATGGCCTGCGGGAGCATGGGCCCCAGTGTTTTGGTGCGCTGGGCCTTGGAATGTTGCCATGGCTTGGAGTGCCTTGCCCCTTCTCCTGCCCTGAATAAACAGCGGCGCCCCTAGCGGCTCCATTGGCAGTGGGGCAGGAGGGTGAGTCCCGCGCTGGGGCTCGGGGTCCCCATCCCCAGTGTTGCGATGCCAGGCCCCTTGGGAGGGGCCCCTCGGGGGCCAACCTAGGGTTAGGTTTAGCCCCCAGGAGGCTGGTAGGCCTTATTCGCAACCTGTGTGGAGAGTGAAGTGGCGGGCCGAGGTGAGGGCGCTGGTGATTGGGAGCGTGGGCCTGGGCGTTTTGGCGCGGGGGGCCTTCAAAGGTCACCGTGTCTCGGAGGGCCCTGCCCGTTCTCCCGCCCTGAATGAACGGCAGCACTCCAAGCCCCCGGGTGGTGGCTGGGCAGCAGGGTGAGTCAGGTGCTGAGGCTCGGGGTCCCCAATTGCTGGGGTTGCGGCGCCAGGCCCCTTGGGTGGGGCCCTCGGGGGTCGATCTAGGGTTACGGTTAGCCCCCAGGAAGCCGGTGGACCAGATCAGCGGCTGTGTGGCACGCGGAAGGTTGGGCCGTGGTGAGGGCACTGGCAAGACTGAGCATGAGCCCAAGTGTTTTAGTGCAGGGGGTCTTCGAAGGTCGGTGGGGGCTCAGAAGGACCTGCCCGTTCTCCTGCTCTGAATGACTGGCGGGGTCCCTAGAGGCTCAGGTGCCTGAAGGGCAGCAGGGTGAGTCCGGCACTTGGGTTGGGGTCCCCATTCCCGGCGTTGTGGCGCCAGGCCACTTGGGAAGGGCCCCTCCGTGGCCCACCTACAATTAGGGTTAGCCCCCAGGAGGCCGGCAGGCCTGATACACCACCTGTACGTCGAGCGGAGTGTTGGGCTGAGGTGAGGGTGCTGGTGAACATAAGCCTGGGCCCAAGCGTTTTGGTTCAGGGTGGCTTTGTAGGTCGGCGGAGGTTCTGAGGGCCCTGCCCGTTCTCCCACCCTGAATGAATGGCGGCGCCCCTAGCAGCCCGGGTGGGGTGGGGCGGCAGGTTGCATCCGGCGCTGGGGCTTGGGGGTCCCCAATCCCTGGCGTTGTGGCACCAGGCCCCATGGAAAGGGCCCCTCGGGGGCTAACCTAGGGTTACATTTAGCCCCTAGGTGGCCGGCGGTCCCTATTCGCCAGCTGTGTGGAGACCGGAGTGGTGGACCGAGGTGAGGGCGCTGGTGAGTGGGAGGGTGTGCCTGGGCGTTTTGGCCCGGGGGGCCTTCAAAGGTCGCCGTGTCTCAGAGGGCCCTGCCCGTTCTCCCACCCTGAATGAACAGCAGCACCCCAAGTCGCTGGGTGGTGGCTGGGTGGCAGGGTGAGTCAGCTGCTGAGGCTCGGGTCCCCAACCCCCGGCATTGTGGTGCCAGGCCCCTTGGGAGAGGCCGCTTGGGGTTGATCTAGGGTTAAGGTTAGCCCCCAGGAGGCCGGTGGACCCGATCAGCAGCTCTTCAGCACGCGGAGGGTTTGGCCGAGTTGAGGGCGCTGGCGAGACTGAGCATGAGCACAAGCGTTTTAGCCCGGGGGCCTTCGAAGGTTGGCGGGGGCTCGGAGGGACCTTCCCGTTCTCCCGCTCTGTATGACCGGCGGGGCACCTGAGCCTCGGGTGGCTGAAGGGCAGCAGGGTGAGTCCGGCACTTGGGCTCAGGGTCCCCATCCCCAGCGTTGCAGCGCCAGGCCACTTGGGAGAGACCCGTGGGGGTCCGACCTAGGGTTAGGGTTGGCCCTCAGGAGGCTGGCAGGCCCGATCCACCCACTGTGCATCAAGTGGAGGGGCGGGCCGAGGTGAGGGCACTGGGGAGAGGGAGTGTGGGCACCAGCATTTTGGCGCCCTGGGCCTTCGAATGTTGCCATGGCTAGGAGGGCCCTGCCCGTTCTCCTGCCCTGAATAACCAGCGGTGCCCCTAGCAGCTCCGTTGCTGGTGGGGCGACAGGGGGAGTCCCGCGCTGCGGCTCGGGGATCCCCAATCCCCGGCGTTGCGGCGCCAGGCCCCTTGGTATGGGCCCCTCGGGGGCAGACCTAGGCTTAGGGTTAGCCCCCAGGAGGCTGGCAGGCCCGATTGGCTGGCTATGCGGTCTGCGGAGCAGTGGTCCGAGGTGAGGGCGCTGGCGAGCGGGAGCGTAGGCCCAAGCATTTTGGCGCGGGGCGCCTTCGAATGTCTCCGGGGGCTTGGAAAGCCCTGCCCCTTCTTTCGCCATGAATAACCGGCGGCGCCCTTAGCGGCCCGGGTGTGGCAAAGTGGCAGGGTGAGTCAGGCACTTGGACTCGGGTTCCCCATCCCCAGCGTTCCGAGGCCAGGCCCCTTGGGAAGGCCCCTCGGGGGGCGACCTATGGTTAGCGTTAGCACCCTGGATGCCGGCGGGCCCGATACACCACCTGTGTGTCGAGCAGAGTTTGGCCGAGGTGAGGGTGCTGGTGAACATGAGCCTGGGCCAAAGTGTTTTGGTTCCGGGCGCCTTCAAAGGTCAGTGGGGTTTCGGAGGGCCCTGCCCTTTCTCCCACCCTGAATGAACGTCAGCGCCCCTAGTGGCCCAGTGCACCAGGTGGCAACAGTGCACCAGGGTGAGTCCTGCTCTGGGGCTCTGAGTCACCAATCCCAAGCGTTGCAGAGCCAGGCCCCTTGGGATGTGCACCACGGGGCAGGCCTAGGGTTTCGGTTAGCCCCCAGGAACCCAGCAGGCCCAATCCTCTGTCTGGGCGGTGAGAGGTGGGCGGGCTGAGGTAAAGGCGCTGGCGAGTGGGAGCGTGGGCCCCTGCATTTTGGTGCAGGAGGCTTCAAATGTCGCTGGTTTCTCCAGGGCCATGTCCATTCTCCAACCCTGAATGACCAGCGGCGCCCCTAGTGGGCCGGGTGACGGCGTTGCGGCAGGGTGTCTCGCTCTGGGTCTTGGGGTCCCCAATCCCCGGCGAAGCGGCACCAGGACCCTTGGGAGGGGCCCCTGGGTGGCAGACCTAGGGTTAGGGTTAGCCCCCAGGAGGCCAGCAGGTGGGATCCGCCCACTGTCTGGGGAGTGGAGGGCGGGGCCGAGGTGAGGGCGTTGGGGAGCGGGAGCGTGGGCACCAGCGTTTTGGCACGGGGAGCCTTTGAATGCCACCGGGGCCACGGAAGGCCCTGCCCCTTCTTTCGCCCTGAATGACTGGCAGTGCTCCTAGCGGCCCGGGTGGTGGCATTGCGGTAGGGTGAGTGTGGCTCTGGGGCTTGAAGTTCCCGATCCCCGGTGAAGCGGCACCAGGACCCTTGGGAGTGGCCCCTGGGCGGCCGACCTAGTGTTAGGGTTAGCACCCAGGAGGCTGGGAGGCGGGATCCGCCCACTGTGCGTGGGGCGGAGCGGCGGGCCTAGGTGAGGGCGCTGGCGAGCAAGATCATGGGCCCAAGCATTTTGGCACCAGGGGGCCTTCGAATGTCTCTGGGGACTCGGCGGGCCCTGCCCATTCTCCTCCCTGAATGACCGGTGGCGCCTCTAGCAGCCCAGGTGGCGGCGGGGCGGCATGTAGGTCAGGGCATAGGGCTCGGGGGTCCCCAGTCCACCCCTTTGCGGCGGCAGGCCCCTTGGGAGGGGCCCCTCGGAGGCTGACCTAGGGTTAGGTTTAGCCCCTAGGATGCTGGCAGGGCCTATTCGCCAGCTGTGTGGAGACTGGAGTGGTGGACCGAGGTGAGGGCACTGGTGAGCGGGAGCGTGGGCCCGGGTGTTTTGGCGTGGGGGGCCTTTGAAGGTCGCTGTGTCTCGAGGGCCCTGCCCGTTCTCACGCCCTGAATGAATGGCAGCACCCCAAGCCCCCACGTGGTGGCTGGGTGGCAGGGTGAATCCAGTGCTGAGGCTCGGGGGTCCCCAATCCCCAGCATTGCTGCACCAGACCCCTTGGGAGTGGCTCCTCGGGGGTCGATCTACATTTATGGTTAGCCCCCAGGAGGCCGGTGGACCTGATCAGCGGCTGTGCGGCACACAGAGGGTTGGGCTGAGGTGAGGGCGATGCAGAGCAGGAGCGTGGTCCCCAGCGTTTTGGCTCCCTGGGCCTTTGAGTGTTGCCTTGGCTCGAAGGGCCCTGCCCGTTCTCCTGCCCTGAATGACCGGGGGTGCCCCAGCAGCCCGGGTGGTGGCACGGGGGCAGGGTGAGACCGCAGTCGGGGCTTGGGTTCCCCAATCCCCGGCGTTGCGGTGCCAGTCCCCTTGGGAGGGGCCCTCGTGGGCCGACCTATGGTTAGGGTTAACCCCCAGGAGGCCAGCAAGCCTAATCTGCCGGCTGTGCTGCGAGGGGAGGCGCGGGCCAAGGTGAGGGCGCTGGGAGAAGGAACATGGGCCTAAGCGTTTTGGGGCGGGGTGCCTTGGAATGTCGCAGGGGGCTCGGAGGGCCCTGCCCATTCTCCCGCCCTCAATGACCGGCGACGCCCCTAGCAGCCCAGGTGGAGGCGGCTTGGCAGGGTGAGTCTGGCGCTGGGGCTTGGGGTTCCAAAATCACGTGCGTTCTGGCGCCAGGCCTGTTGGGAGAGGCCCTGTGGGGCCGACCTAGGGTTAGTGTTAGCCCCCAGGAGGCCAGTAGGCCCGATCCGCCGGCCGTGCGCTGAGCGGAGGGGCGGGCCAAGGTGAGGGCACTGGAGAGCGGGAGCATGGGCCCAAACCTTTTGGTGTGGTGGGCCTTCGAAAGATGATGGGACTCGGAGGGCCCTGCCCATTCTCCTGCACAGAATGTCTTGCTGGGCCCCTAGAGGCCCATGTGGTGGCGGAGCGGCAGGGTGAGTCCGGTGCTGGGGGTTGGGGGTTCCCAATCCCCTGCCATTGCGCAGCCAGGCCCCTTGGGAGGGGCCCCTCGGGGGCAGACCTAGGGTTAGGGTTAGCCCCCTGGAGGCTGGGAGGCCCGATCTGCCGGCTGTGTGTGAACGGAGGGGCAGGCTGAGGTAAGGGCTCTGGCAAGCGGGAGCGTAGGCCCAAGTGTTTTGGCGCGGTGGGCCTTTGAAGGTCTCAGGGGGCACGGAGGGCCCTACACATTCTTCAGCCCTTAATGACCGGCCACGCCCATAGTAGCCCGGGCGCAGGCGGGGCGGCAGGTGAGTCCGGTACTGGGGCTCGGGGGTCCCCAATCCCCACATTGTGGTGCCAGGCCCCTTGGGAGGGTCTCCTCAGGGGCCTCCCAAGGTGAGGGTTTCCACAGGAGGCCGGCAGGCCCGATCCGCCGGCTGTGCAACGAGCGGAGGGCAGGCCGAGTTGTGGGCGCTGGTGAGCGGGAGCGTGGGCCCAAGCGTTTTGGCTCAGGGGGCCTTCGATTGTCGCTGGGGGCTCGGAAGGTCCTGCCCGTTCTCCCACCCTGAATGACCGGCAGGCGCACTTAGTGGCCCGGGTTGCGGCAGGGCAGCAGGGTAGAGTCTGGCGCTGGGGCTCGGGGGTTCCCAATCCCAGGTGTTGCGGTGATAGGCACCTTGGGATGGTCCCCTCGGTGGCCGACCTAGGGTTAGAGTTTGCCCCCAGGAGGCCAGCAGTCCCGATCCGCCCACTCTGCAAGGAGCGGGGGGGTGAGCCGAGATGAGGGCACTGGGGAGCAGGAGCGTGGGCCCAAGCGTTTTAGTGCCGGGGGCCTTCGAAGGTCGTCGGGGGCTCGGAAGGCCCTACCCGTTGTCCCGCCCTGAATGACCGGTGGCACCCCTAGAGACCCGGGTGGCGGTGGTCCGGCAGGGTGAGTCCGGCGCTGGGGCTCGGGGGTCCCCAATCACCACGTTGCTGCCTAAGGCCCCTTGCGATGGGCTCCTCAGGGGCCTACCTAGTGTAGGGTTAGCCGCAGGAGGCCAGCAGTCCCGATCTGTTGGCTGTGCGGCGAGCGGAGGGGCGGGCCGAGGTGAGGGCGCTGAGTAGCGGGAGCGTGGGCGCAAGCGTTTTGATGTGGGGTGCCTTCGAAGGTCCATCGGGGCTCGGAGGTCCCTGCCCTTTGTCCCGCCCTGAATGACCAGCGGCGCCCCTAGCAGCCCAGGTGGTGGCGGGGCGGCAGGGTGAGTCCGGTGCTGGGGCTTGGGGTCCTCAATCCCAGGCGTTGCGGCTATAGGCCCCTTGGGATGGGTCCCTCGGTGTCCGAAATAGGGTTTGAGTTAGCCCCCAGGAGGTCGGCAGGACCTATCTGCCGGCTCTGCAATGAGCGGAGGGGCGGTTCGAGATGAGGGCGCTAGGGAGCTGCACCGTGGGACCAAGCATTTTGGCACGGGGTGCCTTTGAATGTTGCAGTGGGCTCGGAGGGCCCTGCCTGTTCTCCCGCACTGAATGACCAGTGGCGCCCCTAGCGGCCCAGGTGGCGGCGGGTCGACAAGGTGAGTCCTGGCTGTTGCTCGGGGGTCCTGAAACCCCGGCGTTGCGGCGCCAGGTCCCTTGTTAGGGGCCCCTTGTGGGCCGACCTAGGGTTAGCATTAGCCCCCAGGAGGCCGGTAGGCCCGAACCGCTGGCGGTGTGGCGAGCAGAGGGGTGGGCCAAGGTGAGCGCGCTGGTGAGCGGGAGCGTGGGCCCAAGCGTTTTGGCGCAGGGGGCCTTCGATGGTCGCCGGGGGGTGGAGGGCCCTGCACGTTCTCCCACGCTGAGTGACCGGCGGCGCTAGCGGCCCGGGGGGCGGTGGTCCGGCAGGGTGAGTCTGGCGCTGGGGCTGGGGGTCCCCAATCCCCGGCCCTTGGGAGGGGCGCCTCGGGGCCCGACCTCGTGTTAGGGTGAGACCCCATGAAGCCGGGAGGCCCGATCCTCCAGCTGTGCGTGGAGAGGAGGGGTGGGCCGAGGTAAGGGCGCTGGCGAGCGGGAGCATGGGCCCAAGCTTTTTGGTGTGGGGGGCCTTCAAAGGTCTCTGGTGGCTCGGAGGGCCCTACCCATTCTCCAGCCCTGAATGACCGGCGGCGACCTTAGCAGCCCGGGTGGCGGCGGGGCGGCAGGGTGTGTTCGGAGCTGGGGCTCGGGGGTCCCCGATCCCCACGTTGCGGCGCCAGGCCCCTTGGGAGGGGCTCCTCGGGGGCCGACCTAGGGTTAGGGTTAGCCCCCAGGAGGCCGGCAGGCCCGATCCGCCGGCTGTGCAGCGAGTGGAGAGGAAGGCCGAGGTGAGGGCGCAGGCGAGCGGGAGTGTGGGCCCAAGCGTTTTGTCGTGGTGGGCCTTTGAAATAAGACGGGGGCTCAGAGGGCCCTGCCTGTTCTCCCGAACTGAATGTACTGAGGCGCCCGTAGCGGACCGTGTGGCGGCGGGGCGGAAGGGTGAGTCGGCGCTTGTTCTCGGGGGTCCCCAATCCCTGTCGTTGCGGTGCCATGCCCCTTGGGATGGGTCCCTTGGGGTCCGAGCTAGGGTTTGAGTTAGCACCCAGGAGGCTGGCAGGACCGATCCGCTGGCTCTGTGACGAGTGGAGGGGTGGTTCGAGATGAGCGCGCTGGAGTGCAGGGCCATGGGACCAGGCACATTGGCGCGGGGGTCTTCGATGGTCGCAGGTGGCTCAGAAGGCCCTGCCCGTTCTCCTGCCCTGAATGAACGGTGGCGACCCTAGCAGCCCAGGTGGTGGCAGGGCAGCAGTGTGAGTCCAGCGCTGGGGCTCGGGGGTCCCCAATCCCTGGTGTGGTGACGCCTGGCCCCATGGGAGGGTCTCCTCAGCGGCCGATCTATGGTTAGGGTTAGCCCCCAGGAGGCTGGCACTCCTGATCAATCAGCGCTGCGACTTCAGTGGGGCGGGCCGAGGTGAGGGCGCTGGCGAGCGGGATCGTGAGCCCAAGAGTTTTGGCGCGGGTGGCCTTCAAAGGTAGCCGGGGGCTCTGAGGGCCCTGCCCGTTCTCCTGCCCTGAATGACCGGTGGCAACCCTAGTGGCCCGGGTGGCCTGGGGGTGGCATGTTGAGTCCGGCGCTGGGGCTAGGCGGTACCCAATCCCCGGTGTTGCGGTGCCAGGCCTCTTGGGAGCCAACCTAGGGTTAGGGTTAGCCCCCAGGAGGCTGGCAGGGCGGATCCGCCGGATGTGCAGAGAGCGGAAGCACTGGCTGAGGTGATGCCGCTGGTGTGCGGGAGCATGGGCCCAAGCGTTCTGGCGCGGGTGGCCTTCGAAGGTCGCCGGGGGCTCGGAGGGCCCTGCCCATTCTCCCGCCCTGAATGATCCTCGGTTCCCCTAGCGGCCCGGGTGGAAGAGGGGGTGCAGGGTGAGTCCAGTGCTTGGGCTTGGGGGTCCCAAATCCCCAGCGTGGCAGCACCAGCACCTTGGGATGGGCCCCTCAGTGGCCGACCTAGTGTTAGAGTTTGCCCCCAGGAGGCCGGCAGTCCCGATCTGCCCGCTCTTCAACGAGCAGAGGGGTAGTCCGAGATGAGGGCACTGGCGAGCAGGAGCGTGGGCCCAAGCGTTTTGGTGTGGGGGGCCTTCGAAGGTCATTGGGGGCTCGGAAGGCCCTACTCGTTGTCCCACCCTGAATGACTGGCGGCACCCCTAGCGACCCAGGTGGCGGTGGTCCGGCAGGGTGAGTCCGGCGCTGGGGCTCGGGGGTCCCTAATCACAGCGTTGCTGCCCCACTCCCCTTGGGATGGGCTCCTCGGGGGCTTACCTAGGGTTAGGGTTAGCTCCAGGAGGCCAGCAGTCCCGATCTGCCGGTGGTGCGGCGAGCGGAGGGAAGGGCCAAGGTGAGGGCGCTGAGTAGCGGGAGCGTGGGCGCAAGCATTTTGATGTGGGGTGCTTTCGAAGGTGGCCCAGGGCTCGGAGGGCCCTGCCCTTTCTCCCGCCCTGAATGACCGGCGATGCCCCTAGTGGCCCGGGTGGTGGCGGGGCGGCAGGGTGAGTCCGGCGCTCCTCAATCCCAGGCGTTGCGGCAATAGGCCCCTTGGGATGGGTCCCTCGGGGTCTGACCTAGGGTTTGAGTTAGCCCCCAGGAGGCCGGCAGGCCCGATCCGCCAGCTGTGCGGTGAGCAGAGCAGCGGGCCGAGGTAAGGGCACTGACTAGCAGTTGCGTGGCCGCAAGCGTTTTGGCGCGGGGTGCCTCGAAGTCGCCGGGGGCTCTGAGGGCCCTACCCTTTCTGCCACACTGAGTGACCTGCAGCGCCCCTAGCGGCCTGGGTGCCGGCGGACCGGCAGGGTGATTCTGGCGCTGGGGTTTGGGGGTCCCCAATCCCTGGCGCTGTGGCGCCAGGCCCCTTGGGAGGGGCCCCTCGGGGGCCGACCTAGGGTTAGTGTTAGCCCACAGGAAGATGGCAGACCATATCCGCCGGTTGTGCGGTGAGCGAAGGAGCGGGCTGAGGTGAGGGTGCTGGCAAGCGGGAGCGTGGACCCAAGCATTTTGGCGTGGTGGGCCTTCGAACAACGACGGAGTCTCAGAGGGCCCTGCCCGTTCTTCCGCACTGAATGTCCTGCTTCACCCCTAGTGGCCCATGCAGCGGTGGGGCGGCAGGGTGAGTCTGGCAAATGGGCTCGTTGTTTCCCAATCCCAGGCGTTGCGGAGCCAGGCCCCTTGGGAGGGGCCCCTCGGGGGCCGACCTAGTGTTAGGGTTAGGCCCAAGGAGGCTAGCAGGCCCGATCCGCCAGCTGTGCAGCGAGCAGAAGGGCGGGCTGAGGTGAGGGCACTGCCTAGCGGCATTGTGGGCACAAGCGTTTTGATGCAGGGTGCCTTCGAATGTCGCCTGTGGCTCGGAGGGCCCTGCCAGTTTTCACGCCCTGAATGACCTGCGGCGCCGCTAGCGTCCTGGGTGGTGGCGGGGGGCAGGGGGAGTCAGGCGCTGGGGTTCGGGGGTCCCCAATCCCTGGCATTGCAGTGCCAGACCGCTTGGGAAGGCCCCTTGGTGGTCGACCTAGGGTTAGAGTTTGCCCCCAGGAGGCCGGCAGGCCTGATCCGCAGGCTCTGCTATGAGAGGAGGGGCGGGCCGATATGAGGGCGCTGGCAAGCAGGAGCGTGGGCCCAACCATTTTGGCACGGGGGGCCTTCGTAGTTCGCGGGGGTCTTGGAGGGCCTACACGATCTCCCGCCCTGAATGACCGGCGGCACCCTTAGCAGCCCGGCCTCCGGCAGAGCGGTAAGATTAGTCTGGTGCTGGGGCTCGGGGGTCCCCAATCCCCGCGTTGCGGTGCCAGGCCCCATGGGAGCGGCTCCTCGGGGGCCTACCTAGGGTTAGGGTTAACCCCCAGGAGGCCAGCAGGCTCGATCCGCCCACTGGGTGGCGAGCTGAGGGGCGGGCTGAGGTGAGGGCGCTGGTGAGCGTGAGCGTGGACCCAAGCATTTTGGCGCGGTGGGCCTTCGAAGGACAACGGGGGCTCGGAGGGCCCTGCCCGTTCTCACGCCCTGAATGACCGGCGGCACCTCTAGCGGCCCGGGTGTCAGCGGGGCAGCATGGTCAGTTCGGCGCTGGAGCTCGTGGTTCAGCAGTCCCAGGCGTTGTGGTGCCAGGCCCCATCTGAGGGGTCCCTCGGGGGCCGACCTAGGGTTTGAGTTAACCCCCAGGAGTCGGGCAGGCCCTATCTGCCCCCTGTCGGACGAGCGATGGGGCGGACCGAGGTGAGGGCACTGGCGAGCAGGAGCGTGGGCCCGAGCGTTTTGGCACGGGGCGCCTTCGAATGTCACCGTGGGCTAGGAGGGCCCTGCCCATTCTCACGCCCTGAATGACCGGCGGCGCCTCTAGAAACCCGGATGGTGGCGGGGCGGCAGGTTGAGTCTGACGCTGGGGCTCTGGGGTTCCTCAATCCCAGGGGTTGCGGCCCCAGGGTCCTTGGGAGGGGCCCTCGGGGGCCGACCTAGGGTTAGGTAACACCCAGGAGGCCAGCCGTCCCGATCCGCCGGCTGTACAGCAAGTGGAGGGGCGGACAGAGGTGAGGGCGCTGGTGAGTGGGAGCGTGGGCCCAAGCGTTTGGCGTGGGGCACCTACTAATGTCGCAGGGGCGTTGGAGGACCCGGCTCGTTCACCCGCCCTGAATGACGGGCGGTGCCCCTAGCGGCCCAGGTGGCAGCGGGGCGGCAGGGTGAGTCCGGCGCTGGGGCTCGGGGGTCTCTAATACCCGGCATTGCGGCGCCAGACCCCTTGGGAGGGGACCCTCGGGGGCCGACCTAGGGTTAGGGTTAGCCCCCAGGAGGCTGGCAGGCTCGTTCCGCCCATGTGCGGCGAATGGAGGTGTGGGTCGAGGTGAGGTAGCTGGCGAGCAGGAGCGTGGGCCAGAGCATTTTGGCTCTGGCTCGGGGTGCCTTCGAAGGTCGCAGGTGGCTCGGAGGGTCCTGCCCGTTCTGTCGCCCTGAAGGACTGGCGATGCCCCTAGTGCCCCATGTGGTGGTGGGGCGGCAGGGTGCGTCTGCCGCTGGGAAATGGGGGTCCCCAATCCCTGGCATGTGGCGCCAGGCCACTTGTGAGGGGCCCCTCGGTGGTGACCTAGGGATAGGGTTAGCCCCCAGGAAGCCAGCAGGCCCGATCCGCCAGCTCTGCAGGGAGCATAGGCATGGGCCGAAGTTAGGGCGCTGGCGAGCAGGAGCGTGGGAGTCACAGTTTTTGCGTGGGGGGTCTTCGAAAGTTGCAGGGTGATCGGAGGGCCCTGCCCTTTCTCCCTTCCTGAATGACTGGCAAGGCCCCTAGCACCCTGGTTGCTTGTGGGGTGGCAGAGTGAGTCCAGCACTGGGGCTCCGGGGTCCCAAATCCCAGGCATTGCGGTGCCAGGCTCCTTGGGAGGGACCCCACAGGGGCTGACCTAGGGTTAGGTTTAGCCCCTAGGATGCCGGCAGGCCCTATTCACCAGCTGTGTGGAGACTGGAGTGGCGGACCGAGGTGAGGGCACTGGTGAGCGGGAGCGTGGGCCCGGGTGTTTTGGCACGGGGGGCCTTTGAAGGTTGCCATGTCTCGGAGGGCCCTGCCTGTTCTCCCAACCTGAATGAACGGCAGCACCCCAAGCCCCCGGGTGGCGGCTGGGTGGCAGGGTGAGTGCAGTGCTGAAGGCTTGGGGGTCCCCAATCCCTGGCGTTGTGGTGCCAGGCCCCTTGGGAGGGGCTCCTCGGGGGTCGATCTAGGGTTAAGATTAGCCCCCAGGAGGCCGGTGGACCCGATCAGTGGCTGTGCGGCTCGCGGAGGGTTGGGACGAGGTGAGGGTGCTGGGAGACTGAGCATGAGCCCAAGCATTTTAGTGCGGCGGGCCTTCGAAGGTCGGCGGGGGCTCAGAGGGACCTGCCCGTTCTCCCGCTCTGAATGACCGGCAGGGCACCTAAGGCTCGGGTGGCTGAAGGGCAGCAGGGTGAGTCCGGCACTTGGGCTCGGGGTCCCCATCCCCAGCATTGCGGCCCCAGGCCACTTGGGATGGGCCCCTGGGGGGCCGACCTAGGGTTAGGGTTAGCCCTCAGGAGGCCAGCAGACCCGATCCGTCCACTGAGAGGTGAGCGGAGGGGCGGGCCAAGGTGAGGGTGCTGTGGAGCGGGAGCGTGGGCACCAGCGTTTTGGCGCCCTGGGCCTTTGAATGTTGCCATGGCTCGGAGGGCCCTGCCCCTTCTCCTGGCTGAATAACCAGCGGTGCCCCTAGTGGCTCCGTTGCTGGTGGGGCAACGGGGGGAGTCCTGCACTGTGGCTCGGGGATCCCCAATCCCCGGTGTTGCGGCGCGAGGCCCCTTGGTATGGGCCCCTCGGGGGCAGACCTAGGCTTAGGGTTAGCCCCCAGGAGGCCGGCAGGCCCGATTGGCTGGCTGTGTGGTCTGTGGAGCAGCGTTCCGAGGTGAGGGCGCTGGCGAGCGGGAGCGTAGGCCCAAGCGTTTTGGCGCAGGGCGCCTTCAAATGTCTCCAGGGGCTCGGAAAGCCCTGCCCCTTCTTTCGCCATGAATAACCGGCAGCGCCCTTAGCGGCCTGGGTGTGGCAAGGCGGCAGGGTGAGTCTGGCACTGCGGCTCGGGGGTCCACATTACCTGGCTCTCGGAGCTAGGCCCCTTGGAAGGGGCACTCGGGGGCCGACATAGGGTTAGGGTTAGCCCCCAGGAGGGTGGCAGGCCCTATTCGCTGGCTGTGCGGTGAGCTGATCGCAGGGCCGAGGTGAGGGCGCTGGCGAGCGGGAGCGTGGGCCCAAGCTTTTTGGCGCGGGGGGCCTTCAAAGGTCGCCGCCGCTTGGAGGGCCCTGACCATTCTCCCATCCTGAATGACCGGCGACGCCCCTAGCAGCCCAGGAGTCAGCGGGGCGGCAGGGTGAGTCCGGCGCCGGTGCTCGGGGGTCCCCAATCCCTGGCGTTGTGGCACCAGGCCTCTTGGGAGGTGCCCCTTGGGGACCGACCTAGGGTTAGGGTTAGACCCCAGGAGGCCGGCAACCCGGATCGGCTTGCTGTGCGGTGTGCGGTTCAGCGGTCCGAGGTAAGGGCGTTGGTGAGCGGGAGTGTGGGACAAAGCGTTTCGGCGTGGGGGCCTACAAAATTGCCGGGGACTTGGAGGGCCCTGCCCGTTCTTCTGCCCTGAATGACTGGCGGCTCCACTCGCGGCCTGGGTGTGGCGGGCCGCAGGGTGAGTGCGGGACTGGGGCTCGGGGGTTCGAAATCCCTGGCGTTGCGGCGCCAGGCCACCTGGGAGGGTCCACTCGGGGCCGACCTAGGGTTAGGGTTAGCCCCCAGGAGGCCGGCAGGCCAGATCCACTGACTGTGTGGTGTGCAGAGCGGAGGGCCGAGGTGAGGGCGCTGGCAAGCGGGAGCGTGGGCCCACGCATTTTGACGTGGGGGGCCTTCGAAAGTCCCGGGGGTTCGGAGGGCCCTGCCTGTTCTCCTTCCCTGAATGACCGGCGGCGCCACTCAAGGCCCGGGTGACATAGGGGCAGCAGGGTGAGTCTGGTGCTGCGGCTTGGGGGTCCCCAATCCCCAGCATTGCAGCACCAGGCCACTTCGGAGGGGCCCCTCGGGGGGAGACCAAGGGTTAGGGTTAGCCCCCATGAGGCCGGCAGGCCCAATTGGCTGGCTGTGCGGTGTGCGGAGCAGCGGTCCAAGGTGAGGGCGCTGGCAAGCGGGAGCGTGGGCACGGGCATTTTGGCGCGGTGGGCCTTTGAAGGTCGCCATGTCTCAGAGCACCCTGCCCGTTCTCCCGCCCTGAATGAACGGCAACACCCCAAGCCCCCGGGTGGCGGCTGGGTGGCAGGGTGAGTCCAGTGCTGAAGGCTAGGGGGTACCCAATCCCTGGCGTTGTGGTGCCAGGCCCCTTGGGAGGGGCCCCTTGGGGGTCGATCTAGGGTTAAGGTTAGCCCCCAGGAGGCTGGTGGACCCGATCAGTGGCTGTGGGGCTCGCGCAGGGCTGGGCCAAGGAGAGGGCGCTGGCGAGACTGAGCATGAGCCCAAGCGTTTTAGTGCGGGGGGCCTTCGAAGGTCGGCAGGGGTTCGGAGGGACCTGACCTTTCTCCCGCTCTGAATGACTGGTGGGGCCCCTAGAGGCTCCGGTGCCTGAAGGGCAGCAGGGTGAGTCCGGCACATGGGTTGGGGTCCCCATTCCCGGAGTGTGGTGCCAGGCCACTTGGGAAGGGCCCCTCCGGGGCCGACCTACACTTAGGGTTAGCCCCCAGGAGGCCAGCAGGCCCTATACACCGCCTGTGCATCGAGCGGAGAGTTGGGCCGAGGTGAGGGTGCTGGTGAACATGAGCCTGGGCCCAAGCGTTTTGGTTCGGGGCGCCTTCGAAGGTCGGTGGAGGTTCGAAGGGCCCTGCCCGTTTTCCCACCCTGAATGAATGGCGGCGCCCCTCGGGGCACGTGTGGGGCGGGGCGGCAGGGTGCATCCAGCCCTGGGGCTTGGGGGTTCCCAATCCCCGGCGTTGTGGTTCCAGACCCCTTAGGAAGGGACCCTCAGGGGCCATCCTAGGGTTAGGGTTAGCACCTAGGAGGCCGGCAGGCCCGATCCGCCAGCTGTTCGGTGAGCGGAGGTGCGGTCCGAGGTGAGGGGGCTGGGGAGCGGGAGCGTGGGCACCAGCGTTTTGGCACCCTGAGCCTTGGAATGTTGCCATGACTTGGAGGGCCCTGCCCTTTCTCCTGCCCTGAATAACCAGCGAAGCCCCTAGCGGCTCTGTAGCTGTGGGGCGGCAGGGTGAGTCCCGCGCTGTGGCTCGGGGATCCCCATTCCCCAGAATTGCAGGGCCAGGGCCCTTGCGAGGGGCTCCTCTTTGGCTGACCTAGGGATAGAGTTAGCACCCAGCAGGCCAGCAGGCCCAATCCTCTGGCTGGGCGGTGAGAGGTGCGTGGGCCGAGGTAAACGCTCTGGTGAACGGGAGTGTGGGCCCCTGCATTTTGGCACGGGAGGCTTCAAATGTCGCCGGTTTCTCCAGGGCCCTGTCAGTTCTCCCGCCCTGAATGACCAGCAGCGCCCCTAGCAGCCCGGGTGGTGGCATTGCGGCAGGGTGAGTCTGGCTCTGGGGCTTGGGGTTCCTGATCCCAGGCATAGGGGCACCAGGACCCTTGGGAGGGGTCCGTCGGGGGTCGACCTAGGGTTAGGTTTAGCCTAAAGGAGGCCAGCAGGCCCGATCCGCTGGCTGTGCGGCGAGTGGAGGGCCAGGCCTAGATGAGGGCGCTGGCGAGTGGGAGCGTGGGCCCAAGAGTTTTGGCGCTGGTGGCCTTTGAATGTAGCCGGGGGCTCGGAGGGCCCTGCCCTTTCTTCCGCCCTGAATGACCGGCGGCGCCCCTAGCGGCCCAGGTGGTGGCAGGGCCGCAGGGTTCATCTTGCGGTGGGGCTCGGATGTCCCCAATCCCTTGCATGGCGGCAACAGGCCCCTTGTGAGGTGCCCCTCTGGGGCCTACCTAGCTTTAAGGTTAGCCCCCAGGAGGCCGACAGACTGGATCCGCCAGCTGTGCGGCAACTGGAGGGGCGTGCCGATGTGAATGCGCTGGAGAGCGGGAGTGTGGGCCCAAGCATTTGGCGCGGGGGGCCTTCGAAAGTCACCGGCGTCTAGGAGGGCCCTGCCTGTTCTTCCGCCCTGTGAGGACGTTGCCCCTAGCGGGCCGGATCACAACGGGGTGGCAGGATGAGTCCAGAGCTGGGGCTCGGGGGTCACCAATCCCCGGCGAGGCATCGCCAGGCCCCTTGGGAGGGTTCCCTCTGGGCTGACCTACGGTTATGGTTAGCCCAAAGGAGGTCGGCAGGCCCGATCCGCCGGCTGTGCGGCGAGCAGAGGGACGGGCCGAGGCGAGGGCGCTGGCGAGCAGGAGCTTGAACCCAAGCGTTTTCGCGTGGCGGGCCTTCGAAGGTCGCCGGGGGCTCGGAAGGCCCTGCCCGTTCTTCCGCCCTGAAATAGGACAGCAACCCCAGCGGGTAGGGTCACGGTGAGGCAGCAGGTTGAGTCCGGCGCTGGTGCTTGTGGGTCCCCAATCCCTGGCGTGGCGGCACCAGGCCCCTTGGGAAGGGCCCCTCGTGAGCCGTCCTAGGGTTATAGTTAGACCCCAGGAGGCCGGCAGGCCTGGTCTGCCGGCTGTGTGGGGAGCAGAGGAACGGGCGCTGGCGAGCGGGAGCATGGGCCCTAGTGTTTTGGCGCATGGGGCCTTCGAATGTCACTGGGGGCTCGGAGGCCCCTGCCTGTTCTCCCGCCCTGAATGCCCGACGGCTCCCTAGCGGCCAGGGTGGCGGAGGGGCGGCAGGGTGAGTCCGGAGCTGGGGCTCGGGGGTCCCCAATACCCGTCGTGGCACTGCCTGTCCCCTTGGGAGGGGTCCCTCGGGGGCCGACCTAGGATTATCGTTAGCCCAAAGGAGTCTGGCAGGCCCGAACCGCCAGCTCTATGACGTGCAGAGGGGCTGGCCGAGGCAGGGCACTGGCGAGCGGGAGCGTGGACCCTAGGGTTTTGGCGCCAGGAGCCTTCGAATGTCAGTGGGGGCTCGGAGGGCCTTGCCTGTTCTCCCTCCCTGAATGACCGGCGGAGCTCCTAGCGGCCCGGGTGTTGGCGGCGCGGCAGGATGCTTCCAGCGTTGGGGCTCGGGGATCCCGAATCCCAGGCGTAGTGGTGCCAGGGCCCCTTGGGAGGGGCCCCTCTGGGGCCGACCTAGCGTTAGGGTTAGCCCCCAGGAGGCCAGCAGGCCCGATCCGCCGGCTCTGCCGCATGCGGAGGGGCTGGCCGAGGTGAGGGCACTGGCGAGCGGGAGCGTGAGCCCAAGAGTTTTCGCGCAGGGCTTTCAAAGTTTGCTGGGGGCTCGGAGGGCACTGCAGGTTCTCCTGCCCTGAATGACCAGCGGCACCCCTAGAGGCCAGGGTGGTGGCGGGGCTGCAGGGTGAGTCCGGCGCTAGGGATCCGGCATCCCCTATCCCTGGCGTGGCAACGCCAGGCCCCTTGGAAGGGGCCCCTTGGGGGCCGACATAGGGTTTGGAGTTAGCTCCCAGGAGGCCGACAGGCCTGATCCGCTGGCTGTGTGGCGTGTGGAGTGGCTGGCGGAGGTGAAGGTGCTGGCGAGCGGGAGCATGGGCCCAAGCTTTTTGGCGAGGGGGCCTTCGAAGGTCGCCTGGGGCTCTGAGGGCCCTTCCGTATCTCCAGTCCTGAATGACCAGTGACGCCCTGAGCCTGCCGCATCGCGGGGGAGCGGCAGGGTTCCTCAGGCACTGGTGCTCTCAGGTCCCCAATCCCCGGTGTGGTGGCTCCAGGCCCCTTGAGAGGGGCCCCTATTGAGCCCACCAACGGTTACTGTTAGCCCCCGGGAGGCAGGCAGGCCCGATCCACCAGCTGTGTGGCCAGTGGAGGGGCAGGCTGAGGTGAGCGTGATGGCGCGCGGTAGCGTGGACCCATGCGTTTTGGCGCGGGGGCCTTCGAAGGTCGCCGGGGGCTTGAGAGACCCTGCACGTTCTCTAGCCCTGAAAGACTGGTGGCGCCCCTAGCAGCCCAGGTTCCTGCGGGGCAACAGGGTGACTCCGGCGCTGGGCTCGGGGGTCCCCAATCCCCGGCGTTGTGGCGCCAGGCCTCCTGGGAGGGGCCCCTCGGGGGCTGACCTAGGGTTAGGGTTCGTCTCCAGGAGGCCGGCAAGCCCGGCACTAAGTGGTTCTGGCAATGTAACAAAAATGCCATACACTTATCTGTAAGAAATAACAGTGTACAGGAACCCTCTTAGCCCTAACACCATCCTTTGTGAATATGGAAGCCAGCCCCAAAGTGGTCCTGGAAGTCTGACGAAACGGCTAAGCACTTTTCTCTGAGTCACCACACTATACAGGGAAAGACCACTGTACATCATCTTTCACGAGTAGGAAACATTAATGAAAAGGTTCTGGAATTTCGAGGATTCTGACCCATCCTTATTGGTAATAAACCACCGTGTACAGGAAAACACCTTCAACTCTCATCAGCCTCCTCAATCCTGATTCCGATTCAACTTTGGGTGTGTAGGAGTAGGGAAATGTCCACATCTTATTGCTAAGAAAGAATGATGTCAGGGTAATGCCCTTCAAGTCACCTCAGCCTTCCTGAAGATGGAAGCAGAAATCAAGGTGGTTATGTTACCATGAGGTAAGGAAGATGTGCATATAACTGAGAAACAACAGTGGGCAGGACCTCTCTTCCAACGAACAGTATCTTTGCTTAATGTTGAATCCCCATGGTAAGTGGTTGTGGGCATTTGTGAGGTCAAAATCTTAAGTGTTTTGTAAAACCTCTTGGCCATTCACAGATGAGACTAAGGTAGTTGGGGACTCCTAGGCAGTGATTTGTCCACTGTCAAAAATATGAAAAGATAAAAGACACAGATGAGGTCTCCTCAGGCATTGTCCTTTATCCTCATCCTCCGTGAGGATGGCCATCTCTGGACAGCTCAGTGGCAGGGTCTCATTCACAGTGGGGGCATCTGTTCCTCACAGACATCAGGCAGGGAAATGGATTTGGTTCTCTGTGCCAGCCCAGCCACAGCTGACTGTCACAGCACCCTCTCGTGGGCTCATAAGAGTTTCACTGTCACCAGGCAGGTCATTGTATTTGATAAACCACTGTGAGAGTTTGCAATTGCCTTCATCTGCAACCTCCTAGAGGCAAATGCAGGTCTCTGGTACCATGTGAAGTCATGTGAAGGCATCGTGAGAAAGTGTCCTTTTGCTTAAGAAAAACATGGCTGGGGCTCCTGGCTGGCTCAGCCAGTTAAGCATGTGCCTTTGGCTCAGGTTATGATCGCAGGGTTCTGGGAACGAGCCCGGGCTCCCTGCTCAGCACGAAAGGAGGTTGGAAATAGCTTAGAACCCACAGAGAATGTGAATAAAGGGGAGTGAGATGGAACTTGGTCTGTGTTTTGCTTTAGGGATTGGAAGTTAGTTTTTTCTCAATTGTGATTGTTCTTGAAACAGAAAAGCTGTATTGGTTTTTTTTTACCTTTAATTTTTTTTCTAATAATAATTTTTTATTATGATATGTTAGTCACTATACAGTATTTCCTTAGTTTTTGATGTAGTGTTCCGTGATTCATTATTTGCATATAACACCCAGTGCTCCATGCAATATGTACCTTCCTTCATACCCATCACTGGCCCATCCCAATCCCCCACCCCTCTCCCCTCTGAAGCTCTCAGTTTGTTTCCCAGAGTCCATAGTCTCTCGTGGTTCATTCCCCCTTCTTTTTAGGGTCCATTGTCTAAAGGGACAGACAGTGAAAGTTCACCAAATATAAGATCGAAATTGAATTGTTCATTATAGATGCCGCCAAGTAGTTCCCAGACATTTCATTCTACTGTAGTAATTCATTATACCTGTGCAGGTGCACGTGGAAGATAATTGATGCATGTATAGTGGTAATAAAAAACGCCCCTCAGTAGTAGAATAATAGAGGATGCATATGTGTAAAATTATTCGACTACAGCTTCCGTGCTTTCCCTTTGGTTCCTTATTATCTATGAAATTGGACAATTTTTGTTCTCTAGGCTTAAAACTCATTGTCAGTATTCAGAGTTTTTTCAATGCTGATCTTCTCCTGTATAAGTTACCAAAAACCTAAAATATGTATGAACTTTAAAAAAAGCTATATTGAAAATGACAGCAGGGAAGTTCCATTTTGTAAATATTGTGTCAATGGATCTCTATTTTGACATCAGTGTTCATTAGAAATGATGACATTTCATGTGAGTAGGAATATCAATGTGAAAAAGAAAAGGTAGGAGGAACCTTGAATGTTTAAGTAATTGGTGAAATGACAGGTGTGTGTGTGTGTGTGTGTGTGTGTGTGTGTGTGTGTGTGTGTGTGAGTCTGATTTTCAGTGAATGGTTCAGGTTATTGTAGGGCCTCTGAGAGAGCCCAGGTGAACCTTTCAATTAGTTGGTATCTGTTTTCAGAACATGGGAATCTCTTAGTCCAATAGTCAATCAGGCAAGCTTTGAGGTCTTTAAGAGATTCAGTCCTCAGAGATGGTGTTGCAGACCCTTGTGAGCAAACCCTAGGGAATGCTCAGAGCCCTCATTAGCAGGTACCAACGTGTGACGATTTCAGACAGCATTTCCCAAAGAAGTACCTCTTGAGTCTCTGTCCTTGTCAGTTCCCTACACTTCCCTACACTAGTTATGTGATCAGTGTGTTTCAGGATAATCCCCACATGTGATTTTTGCTATTTCCTACTAGTCCTATCTGTTTCTCATCTTCGTTTATGGTAGGGGTTGGGAAGCAACCTGTGTGGTGTAGGAAGGGGTGTGGTAGTTGTCTGCCTTCAGAGGACCGAATGATGCCTAGAAATTGTACTGTAGTTTGAGGTCAATTGTCCATCCTCTGAGTGTCAGGAATTCCATCACTTTACTTTGATGCTAGTCTGTTCTTCATGCTGTCCTCAGAAATAAGGATGTCATCCATCTAGGGAATACTGGTTTGTGTGTATGTTTTCATTTTAGGAAAGGCCTTGCTGTTCCTGAAAATAATACTGTAGAGCACCCTTTCCTGTTCTTATTGGCCATCAGTCAATCTTTTGTGAAGTATTCGGTTATAAATAGACTTTCTATGGTTGATGAGCAGGAATTCTTTATTGACAAGTCTTTGTCAGTGTGTGTATTGCAAATCTTTACTTCCCAGCCTGCGGTTCACTTTTTCATTTTCTTATGGTCATAAGATAAGGAGAAATGTCACATTTTTATGAAGTCCCACTGAATTCTTTTAAATGGTTAGTGCAACCTATTTCCTACCCCAAGATTGACAGGTTCTACGTTTTCTTTGAGAAACTGTCCAATGGGAAGCACAATCCATCTCAAATTTATAAATTGCATTTTTAATTCTAATAGGGTATTTATAGACTGTTTTGGATTTTCTATGTACACAATCGTATTATCTGTGAATAGTCACAATTATCCCCTCAATTCTTATAATTTTTGTTTCTCTTGCCTTCTAACACTGGTAGACTCTCCGATGCCACGTTGAGTAGAGCAGCATTGTTTGAAGATTTTAATATACCTTTCTCAATATCTGACAGAAAAAGCAGACAACTCATTGGTAACAAATGTGACCTAATTGACATATAGGGAACATTCCATAATAAGTGCAGAACACATTATTTTCAAGTGGTCATAGACTCTTTACCCAAATAGATGATAGGTGGGGCCACGAATCAAGTCTACAAATGTTAAACCCTGAAATTAACTAGATTCTATTCTTAGACCACAGGGGAATTGAGCCACAGTCATAGCGAAAAGAAAACCAGGAAGTCCTTCAATGTTTAAAAATTAAATGGAACTTTGCTACATATCCTAAAGGTCAGAGAGGGAATCTCATTGGAAATTCTGAACCTTTTCTACATGAGGGCTCACACACAATGGCACTTTCTTTGTGAAGAGCATTATAATAACCTAGACAGGAGTTGAGCCTTAAGTCAGAGTTCTGCCTGCCCCAGCCACACCTGGCAGCCTTGGCCTGTGGTCCCCCTCAGCTGTCCTTTCTGGTGGCCCTGAGCTAAGAGGGTCAACATGGCCATACAGAAATGGGAAGCTCTCCACTCATAGTGATGACGGTGCCCCCTCCCCAGCTGCCCTTTCTGGTGGCTCTGAGCTAAGGGGGTCACCATGGCCGTATGTAAATTAGAAGCTCCCCACTCTTAGTGATGACGTTGCTATCGTATCGTCCTCACCAGTCCAACAACATGATTTCTCAGTGAAATATGACACAAGAGCGACTTCTTGGCCTTCCTTCAGGTTTGAAAATCATCTGGTGAGTCATCTATGAGAAATATGGACTCAGCATGTGTTCTTTCTTCTGGAAAAGAAATAGACCCAATAGCAATTATGGCTTCCTGAGCACCTGTTCCTGAGAGACATCATACTGGCTCTTTGTAGCATTCTGCCTCTTAAGCTTCTCAACTAGGGTGTAGATATTTTTAGGCACATTTTCAGGTGGTTAGACAGGGACTCAGATGATATGAGTCACAGAGGATTTTAGTGTCAGAAACCTAAGTGGGATCCCCAAATTGACTCCAAATCCCTTGTTGTTCCATACAGGGTACTATTTCCCTTTTATCTCTGGTCTTCTCGATCTGGATACCTATCAAGTATCAGGATTTTCTTGTCATGTGGACAACTGGAACAAATTCAGCTGGCCTTTTCACCTCTGCCAATGGTCATCATTATGATCATTATCTCAGTGGAGGAACTGTGGGTAAGATACTCAAAGATCCTTAGGAATACAGACAGTATAATATTTTTCTGGTATGAAAGTTACTGAAACCAACTATCTTTTTTAGTTGATTCACGCTCTGGTATGTTCAGAGGGTGCTGTAAAACAGGTCTGAAATAGTATTTAAAAACACTCATTTCAGCCTCTTCTACAACGTGAGCCAATGCTTATAAACATGGCTAAAATATTGCCTTACCTACGATGACTTCCCAGCCATCCTAGTGTTTTTATGGTATGACTGTGACTTACATTAGTCAATATTTGCAGAGAAAGAACTTAGGGCATCCAGGGGGCACTTCATGTTGGAATTAGTTTGTGACAACGAGCTACTGTGTTTTATTCTGCAGTCCAAGGAAATGGTGCCAGACATCTCTAAGGTGTCTAGCAGTTCTACAATTCTGATTTTACGTGGTATGTGTGCTTCAGAGATTTGGGCAGGAGAAGGGCAGGAGTCTAGAGACTGTGAACATTTCTGTTACCTGTGCTGACCATGGAGCAGGTAGCCTTCTGTGGGCATCATTTTGATTTCTTGGTACTCTTGTGAAAGGTGTTTTTGTCTCAAATTCCTCCATTTAGTAGTAATTATAATGATGAAAGTAATTTTTATCTTATATCATCTGTTGGCCCTGATCCTGGGCTCCCAGGGAAGCTATCCTTTAACATTTTACCCAGCTCAAAATGACTAGGCAAAACTTCAAAGCATGGGCCCTATTTCTGCCCCAAGCACATGTTGTACATCTGCTTCGAGAAGAAAACAATAACCAAAAATGCCAACATAAAGATAAGAAAAAATAAAGAACCTCTTTGGCTCCCAAAAGATTAAAGTCATACTGACATGTACATACTGAAAACATAAGAAAGAGTCTGTCACTTTCTGGAATCTAAGAAGATCCTCATTGTGGTGTGTAACTCTGTACGTAAAACAAAACAGAAAAAAACATATAAGCCTGCCCCAAATGTTCCTTCCCCGGAGCACTCCCTTCTTGGTGAAGATTGTGCTCCCAGGCAGCTGTACTGACTTGGGTTTGAATAGAGGTCTCTTCCTTTCTCTCTAAAATGTTTTTAAAAGTTCATTCAGGCAATGTCGACAATAACAGTGTTTTCTATTTAAGTGAGAAATAAATGTTCCACTCTAGTTATATTGGGAATAGACAAAATGAGGGTTTCTTTAGAAAAGTAAGTCTGCTTTCCAGAAAAGGCAAGGTCATTGGTCTATTGAGAATGAAGATAATTACTGCTAAACAACAAGTATGTGTTGCGCCTTTGCCCAAAAACCGAAGCAGGTGTGCAGGCTTTAGGTCAGAGGTGCCTTCTTCTCCACAGCTGACAGCACTTCTCTGCTCTGGCTCCAAGACTCCCGACGTTTTGAATGTCAGCATTGGAGTCAGCGAGGCAGCTTGTCACAGGATTCCAGTGTTCAGAGAAAACACAGGTATGTTTGGCAAAATGTCTTAACTATGTCAGGGCTGGAGGTAAAACCTCTCATTATCCCAAAACCTCCTGTTCTTTTCTCTTTTCTCTAGTTGAGCCACAAATTAAAATTGAAGTTGCTGTCAGCATTCTGGGTTTGGTGCAAGAATTACTTAGTTTCCCTGCAGGTAGAACTTTTCAGGGGATCACAATTTTTATGTCCATTTATTGCTTACAAATGTATTTTGACTATCTGTTTCCTAGGAACCCTCTTTTATTAGAAAGGGAAGGTGAGATTCACTCTGTGCCTGTTTGTAACATCTACTTTGTTCCTTCATCTAACAGTGTTTATTCAATTGGGCCTAAGATATGGTTGAGTGGCCAGCATCTAGGGTTAGGTGGCTTTATTCATCTGATACAGACTTGGATGATGTCATTTACAAAGGTGATGTTTCATCATTGATTAGTTTATTCATCAGAAGAGTTAAAATTAGGGAGGAGGGAAAATTGAAAATTATCCAAAGCTGACTGTTCCTGTTTAAAAGTCGAGCTTGACTTTCTAGTTTTACTAAATGTATTATCTCGATATTTTGAGGTGCCATATTCTCTCTGTAGTTTCTTTGGTGGTGGAGTCAGAAGGAGAGTCTGGGAATTCTTTTGGATAGTGGCATGCTGGTGGCTTCTAGGGGCTTGGCGTCAGGAGCCTTGGGGTGAAGTCTGCAACTGCTTGCCTGGCCCTGGGTGCATCTCCCACAGGTTTTGTTTCCTATTATGATTATGCCAGCAGATAATGTTCTGTGTAAAGGGGAACTCTCCCATCCTGTTGGTGGGAATGCAAAGTGGTGAGCCAGTCTGGGAAACAGTGTGGGGGTTCCTCAAAAAGTTAAACATAGAACAACCACATGATCCAACAATTGCTCTCCTAGGTATTACCCAAAGGATACAAAAATGCAGATCCAAAGGGGTCCATGCACTATGATGTTTATAACAGCAATGTCCACAGTAGCCAAACTATGGAGACAATCCCAAAGTCCATGCACTGATGAATGGATAAAGCAGATGTGGGATACATATATATAATGGAATATGACCCAGCTTCAAAAAGAATGGAATATTACCATTTGCAAGGATGTGGATGGATCTAGAGTATATTAAGCTAAGGAAAATGAGTGAGGAAAGACAAATATCCTACGCTCTCACGCTTGTGGAATTTCAGAAAAAAAAACAGATGAACAGAGTGAGGGGTGATGAGAGAGGCAAACAAGGAAATAGACTCAAACTTGGAGAACAAACTGAGTGTTGCTGCAGGACAGGGGCGTGGGGGGAAGAGTTAAATGGGTGAGGGGTATTAAGGAGGGCACTTGTGATGAGCACCGGGTACTGTATGCAGGTGAGGAATCACTAAATCCTACCCTTGAAGCAAATATTCCATGGCCTGTGAACTAACTGGAATTTAAGTAAGAGAAGAAAGGAAAAAGTGTTCTGCTTCATGAAGAGTGAGGTAAAATTGTAGTGAATTGGGCTGTACTATTCTATAGATGAGAGTTGTAAAACACCCTGTTGTAGGATACACTTGTTGCTTAAAATAAGGAGTCCGCAGAAAGCTGCAATGAAAGATTCAGATCTCAGAGCATGTTCATATTCCACTGATATGTTACAGTTTGCACAGGTAGGAAAGAAGGTGGAGAGAAAGGCAACAGAAGGAGAAAGTAGGTGTGAACCTTTCCTTAGTTAGCGTTATAGCTTTCTCATGAAAGCCTTGCGCCAGTGTGATTTTGGAGGAAGAGGAGGAATCCGGGAGCTTTGCAGGAGACAGGGGAGTTCCAGGTCAGGGTAAAGCTGACGGGGGTCCCAGAGGAGAGCTGAATGCATTCTGCAGAAGGGTGTGAGCAGGGTGGGCTCCAGGGTTGGCTGTGGGTCTCCTGGGTGGGAGTTGTGACAGGTGAGGGCTGTGTGCATGTTCCTGGCTGAGGACAAGTGAGGCACAGGCAGAGAGCTGGCAGAGAACCTTCTTCTGGGCCACCAGCCTCACCCAACACACACAGCCTCATCTTCTGTCCCTGTCACTCCAATTCAGACTTCTCCGAAGGTGAGTGAGAACACATGAAGAGCATTCTGAACAGAAGGGAAAGCATGTGCAAAGGCTCTGGGCCAGGAGAATTCCAGGTATGTCCAGGAGCAGCAAGAAGGCCCTGTGGCCACAGGAGACAGCTTAGGACATGAGCTCAGAGAGGTGACAGAGGGTGACAGAAAGCTATTCCAGGGCTATAACCCCATGAGATGCTGTTTCACTGGGCCATCCTGGCGACAGTGTTGAGAACAGATGACAGAGGGTTGAAGATGGCAAGGCAGGTCAATGACGAAGCTTTTCCAGGAACTCAGGCACTGTGGACCAGACAGGTGGCCTTGGATGGAGTGGTAAGACCTATTCTGGGTCCATTTTGAAGATGGAGCTCACAGGATTTGCTGATGGGTTAGCTATTAGGAGCAGGAGAACAGAGGAATTGGGGTAACTCCCAGCTGTTGTGGGTTGTTCTGATCGAGGGAAGGAGAGGGTTTCTCAGGGGGTAGGAGGTAGTCCGTGTTCCACATGCTGAGGAAGGTGCCTTTCCCGGTGGATCTGCTTAGGTTTGTGTCTGGGAGAACCTTTCACATCTCATCCCTCAGCAATGCTCAAGTACAAGTATCCCCCACTTTTTAAACGTTCACAGTAAGACACTGGGTTTTCTTGAAAGAACTACATAATTACCCATCTTCAGTAAGAGGAAAAGACCTGAAGCGGATTTTCCTCTTATGAAAAAAGGTGAACAGTGAGAATCGCGTTCAGCATCTGTTTTGGGGAAAAGCACGACAGAGGCGGCGTGCACCCCAACCAGCTCCTTCCGCTGGGAACCGCTCTCCGCATCCAGACACCAGCACTTTGAATGGTGTCTGTGAGCCTCTGTTGTGCTTTATCTTCATTTATGCTGGGCCTCCGTTAGAAACTTGTGTCCTGAGGCCTAAGAAAAGCTAAAGAGAAGGAATTTTGGAGTCTGAGCACACTGTCTAATTGTTCCGTGTAAATTAATGGCCATTCCTTCTTGACACCATTTCTGATGTTCAAGGTTTCTCAGAAGCCCTGTACTTTCAAAGAGCAGGGAAACCTATACCCCATGCTGCAGGGTTAGTTTTAGTCTCCATGCTGGACAGAACATTTCATGACTGTCGGATTTTCTCACTCAAACATTGAGACTTTGACCACCTTCACCCGTTTTCTAGCACCCCATCCCCGAATCTGGCACCTACCAATCTGCTCTCAGTATCTATGTGTTCAGTATTTGTTTATTCCACGTGGAATGTACATGAGAGCATCTGGTATTAGTCTTTCTGTGTCTGAGTTACTTGGCATAAGGCCCCCAAGGTCTGTGTTTCCATGTCTGGTTCTTGTGAATAATGCTGCAGTGAACGTGGGAGTGCATCTGTCTTTTTAAAGCAGTATTTTTGTGTTCTCCGAATCAATACTCAGTAGAGCCATTACTGGGTCATGTGGTAGTTGCATTTACTTTTTTAGGAACCTCCATACCGTTTGTCACAGTGGCTGCACCAATTTCTATTCCCACCAACAGTGCACAGTGTCTTCTCATCTGCACACCCTTGACCCCACCTGGTGTCTGTCTCTGGGACAATTGGTGTTCCAACAGTTGTGAGGGGATAGCCGATTGTGGGTTTGACTGATGTTTCCCTGACGATATTTCGTGATGTCGAACAACTTTTTTTGTCTGTTGGCACCTGTGTGCCATCTTTGGAAAGTATCTATTCACATACCCCCCCCATTTTTTATACAGTTTTTTTTGTTTCTTTTGATTTGTATGAGTGTTGTGTGTATTTTGGATATTAGCCTCTTCTCACACATATGATTCACAGATATTTTTTTCTTATTGGGTCAGTGGACTTTTAAGTTTTTGCTGGTGTCTTTTGCCGTGGGGAAGATTTCCGTTTGATGTTGTTCCACTTGTTTACTTTTGCTTTTGTTGCCTTTGCATTTGGTGTCCGATCTGAAGACTCTTTGCCAAAACCAACGTCGAGAGACTTAGTTCCTGTGTCTTCTTGGAGGTAAATGGATTCAGGTCTTATGTTCAAATCATTCATCCATTAAAAATTTTGTGTGTGGTGTAAGAAAGTGGCCCAGTTATATTCTTCTGCATTTAGTGTCCAGTTTGCCTTTTACCGCTCACTGAAGAGAAAGTCCTTCCCTCATGGCATATCTTCTGCTGCTGTGTCGTTAGTTAGGATCATTAACGTGTGGGTAAATTTCTGAGCTTTCTGTTCTGTTCCACTGACCTGGTGTCTGTGTTTATGCCAGTACCATCCTGTTTTGATGACAAAAGCTTTGTAATCTAGCTTGAAATCCAGGAGTGTGTTGACTGCGCCTTTCTTTCTCCAGGTTCCTTTGGGTATTTGGGGTCTTTTGTGATTCCATACAAGTTTGAGGACTGTTTTCTATTTGCTCGAATAATGCCGCTGGAATTCAGATAGGGATTTCATCACATCTGTCGATTGCTTTGGGTACGATGGACATGTTCACATAATTAACCATTCCAGTAAGGAGCACAGCTTATGCTTGCATTTGTTCGTGTTGCCTTCCAACTCTTTGACCCATACATCCTGCCCCCCTTGACACACATGTTTTTCATTTCTTTTCTGCCATGTTTTGAGTGTACTATGTCTTTCTCATTTTTGGTTACTTTTATTCCTAGATTTTTTTTGATGAAATTGTAAATGGCATTGCTTTTTTTAATTTCTCTTTGTGAAAGTGTGTCATCAGTACACAGAAATGCAAGATGTTGGGTCATCTGGGTGGCCCCATAGGTGAAGCGTCTGCCTTCAGCTCAGGTCATGATCCCAGAGTTCTGGGATTGAGCCCCGTGTTGGGCTCCCCACTTAACGAGCGTCTGCTTCTCCCTCTTTATGACACTCCCCCTGAATGTGCTTTTTCTCTTCCTCTCAAATAAATAAATAAAATCTGAAAAAAATTAAAGACAACAGGTCTCTGTATATTGAATTTATATCCTGCAGCTTACTTGAATTTGTTTAAAGTAACAGTTTTTTTTTGGTGGAATCTTTCAGGATTTCATGTCATTTGCAAATAGTGATAGTTTTCCTGTATGGATTTCATATCTTTCTCTTTTTTTTAAAATGATGTTAGTCACCCTACAGTACTTCATTTGTTTTTGATGAAGTGTTCCATGATTCATTGTTTGAATATAACACCTAGTGCTCATTATGACACGTGCCCTCCTTAATACCCATCACCAGGATAACCCATTCCCCTACCCTCCCTTTCTGCAACCTTCATTTTGTTTCCCAGTGTCAATAGTCTCTCATGGTCCATCTCCCCCTCTCATTCCCCCCCTTCACTTTTCCCTTCCTTCTTCTAATTTCCTCCATGCTATTCCTTCCATTCCACATAGGAGTGAAACCATATGATAATTGTCTTTCTCTGCTTGCCTTAATTTCACTTAGCATAATCCCGCCTGGTCCATCCACAATGGTGCAAATGGTGGGTATTCATCCTTTCTGATGACTGAGTAATATTCCATTGTATAGATGAACCACATCTTCTTTGTCCATTCATCTGCTGACGGACATCTTGGCTCCTTCCACAGTTTGGCTATTATGGACATTGCTGCTATGAACATTGGAATACAGGTGCCCCTTTTTTCATTACTCTGTGTCTATGGGGTAAATACCCACTGGTGCAATTGGTGTGTCGTAGGATAGCTCTGTGTTTAACGTCTTGAGGAACCTCCATATTGTTCAAAAGTGGCTATGCCAGCTTGAATTCTCACAAGTAGTGTAAGAGGGCTCCCCTTTCTTCACATCCTCTCTGACTTTTTGTAACTTCCTGTCTTGTTAATTTCCTTTTCAATATTTTATTTATTTATTCAACAGAGTTAGAGACAGCCAGCGAGAGAGGGAACACAAGCAAGGGGAGTGGGAGAGGAAGAAGCATGCTCATAATGGAGGAGCCTGATGTGGGGCTCGATCCCATAATGCCAGGATCACGCCCTGAGCCAAAGGCAGGCGCTTAACCACGGTGCCAACCAGGTGCCCCCTGCCTTGTTAATTTTAACCATTCTAACCGGTGTAAGGTGGTATCTCATTGTCGTTTTGATTTGTATTTGCCTGATGGCAAGTGATGTGAAGCATTTTTTCATGTTTCTGTTGGCCATTTGTATGTCTTCTCTGGAGAAGTGTCTCTTTGTGTCTTCTGCCCATTTTTTGGGTGTCGAGTTTGAGGAGTTCTTTATAGATCTTGGATACCAGCCCTTTATCTGTAATATCATTTGCAGATATCTTCTTCAATTCCATAGGTTGCCTTTTTGTTTTGTTGATCGTTTGCTTTGCTGTGCAGAAGCTTTTTATCTTGATGAAGTGCCAATAGTTCATTTTTGCTTTTATTTCCTTTGCCTTTAGAGACGTGGCTTGCAAGAAGTTGTTGTGTCCAAGTTTGAAGAGTTCTTTTGATTTTGATATGATACAGGAATCCATTATCTTTCTTTTCTGATTGTATTTGAGTCCTCTGTCTTTCTTGGTGAGTCTAGCTAAGTTTGTCAGTTTTGTTTGTCTTTCCAAAAAAGGCAGCTCTCATTTTCATTTTTTTTTGTTTTTTTTGGTCTTTTTAGTCTCTGTTGGATTTGTTTATGCATTCCTTTTTGTTATTTCCTTATTTCTATTAATTTGGCTCTTTGTTTGTTGTTTTATTTTCTACTACTTTACCACATAAATCAGGTTGTTTATTGGAGACCATTCTCATGAATTGATGAAGGCTTGAATTTCTATGAATGTCCCCCATAACGCTACTTTTGCTGCATCCCATAAGTTTTTGTAGGTTGTCTTTTTCATCAGTGTCAAGGTACTTCTAAAATCTTTTTTGATTTCTTCTTTGACTGTTGGTTGTTCAGTAGCATGTTGTTAAATCTCCACATATTTTTTTAAGATTATTTAAGTATCTGACAGAGAGTGAGACAGTGAGAGAGGGAACGCAAACAGGGGGGTGGGAGAGGGAGAAGCGGGCTTCCCGCTGAGCAAGGAGTCTGATTCCAGGCTAAATCCCTGGATCCTGGGATCAGGACCTCAGATGAAGGCAGATCCTTAACAACTGATCCACCCAGGCTCCCCAATCTCCACCTATTTTTGACTGTCCCATTTTTTTCTTGAGACTGATTTCTAGTTTCATATCATTGTGGTTGGACAAGATTTGAAGCAGAAGGTGAAGAGAGTATTCAGATGAAAGGTTTGTTTCCTGGAGGCTTTTCTGAGGGCAGACCATGAGTTCCGTGGGGATGGAGGAAGGTTTTGTGAGACGGGGAGTTTGGTTAACCCTTGTTAGAATTACTGAGTACTACCATGCAGGCTGTGTGCTACTGTTCACACCAAAGTCCTGATGGACTTGTACTTCATTAGGAATATTTTCTAGGAGGTGTAGGCATAGCCTTCTCTTAAAGAAACGTGCCATTGGGTTCATGGCATGACCCCAGGTCAGCAACCAGGATGTATGGTATTGTGGGTGATCAGAAACAGGCTTTCTGTGGGAAGTGACAGAAATAGTTTGTGGTGAGCTCCATGACCATAGGTGAGGTCCCGAATGACCCACTGGGTGTTGGGTTCCGTGGATCTGTCTCATCAGGTGCTGTGGAATTCAGGGACACCCTCCTGTCTGTGGATTGGTGTGGAGACAGGTAGACATCAGTGTCTGGCCAGGCACGAGGGTCGCACTGGAGCACCACCAGAGGTGCAGCGTGCAGGGGAGTCACTGCTTGGTTTCCACGAAAGCTGACCAGGGTCCTTGACCGTGATTCCTAGCAGCTGCAAGGGCAGAGGCTGCCGGGGGTGGTGCACACTTCCTAGAGTTGTGGTCAGGACTAGTCTGGAGCACACTGAAGTCAGCCACACTAGGCAGAGAAGGTACCCAGTCAGTGTAGCTGTGGGCACTGCTCCCATGGTACTTTCGGGCCAGCTCCATGCTGTCACCTCTTTTCATCATCATCTTCAAGGTCATGTGCCTCTGCTCTTGCCCCACGGCCTCCGGGGTATTGTCAGTCCTCCATCTGGCCCTCGTCCCTGGTGCCCTGTGCAGTCCGATGCCAGGGTAGCCTTCTCGAGACAAACATCTGGCCCTGATAGAACGCTTCCATGGATCTTGTGTGATGCGAGGATGATGCCTTGCCCTGGAAGGGGGCTGAAGGTCCCCATCAGGAGAGCCATGTCTCCCTTTTCAGCATGGCCTGCCCTCCCCTCAGTCTTCTTCAGGGAAGCTCTCCCCACTTCCTGAGCTGACAGCTCTGAACATAAAAATGAATGTTATTTTACATATCTCTATGCCTTAGTTCATCCATGGCATGTCTTTCAACTCCGTTGGGTTTTTTTTTTAGCAGTTCTGAAGGGCTGTCGTCTCAAGGAAGGGATGACCTGGGTGGGGCAGCTTTCCCTCTCATCTCCCTCAGCACGTCTCTGAGCCCTGGGGCCAGCTGTCCCACTGAGGATTGAGGGACCGGAGCCAACCCATCCTGAGCCCAGGCTGTGTCAGCTGTTTAGACTGACGGGTGTCGGAGCACTGGGCAGCAGGCATGGGCCATGGGTAGGCAGTGTCTCCTTCTCATTTCTTCCCTCCCTTCCTCCCAGAGGTAGCTCAAAGCAGCCTTCAACCCCTGCATCTCCAGATCCCTTGACCTATGCCTCCTGTGTTCAGCTGGTGACCTTGGAGTTTCACATGGATTCTACCACCCGTACCATCTCCCGTAGCAGTTCCTGGATCAGGGGAGGCGTCGGAACCTTGTCTGTTTTTGATCTTCTTCCTGTCCCGCACCAAGCCCACCCACCATTGCTTCTTCCATGTATGTGCTTGGAAGCAAGCCCATCCACAGGGAACCTATTAGCCAAATGGATCCAGGCAAAGAACTTTGAAGTAGAGATCCAGGATCCATAATAAACCTGCTCTGAAATCTGTCCCAAAATCTGTGACTCTCTCACACTGAAACAGAAACAATAATAGCTTTCTGGACTGTGAAGTGACATGTGTCTCTACTTCCAATCTTGAATGCATAGGTGCTGAGCCTGGACAGAAAAGGACCATGGCTCCCGTGGGCTGGAATCCACGGTAAGAACTCAGTGAAATATGAACTTGAGGCATGGAGTGAATAATTACTGTAGAGTGAATCCTCCCAAGTAGGGCTTATGCACATTGCACAGGAAAAGCTTTTTCAAAGAGGTTCCTGAAAGTAAAATCTTTTTTTAAACTTTATTTTAATTCCAGTAGAGCTAATATATAGTGTTACATTCGTTTCAGGTGTACAATAGAGTGATTCAGTAATTCTATATATTACTCAGTGGTCATCAAGAAAAGCGTCCTCTTAATCCCCTTCATCTATTTCACTCCTCCCTCTATCCACCTCCTCTCTGGTAACCATCCGTTTGTTCTCTCTTGTTAAGAGTTTGTATTTTGGTGTGTCTCCTTTTTCTCTTTTAGTTATTTATTTTTGTTTGTTTCTTAAATTCCCCATTAGAGTGACATCGTATGGGATTTGTCTTTCTCTGACTGACTGATTTTAGTTAGTATAATACTCTCTAGCTGCATCCATGTGGCTGCAAATGGCAAGGTTTCATTCTTTTTCAAGCCGAGTAATACTCCATTGCGTGTGTGTGTGTGTGTGTGTGTGTGTGTGTGTGTGTGTGTGTGAATACACACATCTATCATCTCATTTGTCAATTTTTCTACAGACACTTGGGTTGCTTCCATATTGTGATATTGTAAATAATGGTGCAAGAAACATAGGGGTGCACGTATCCTTTTACGTTACTGTTTTCCTATT
The DNA here is from genome assembly GCF_024610735.1 of Ursus americanus. Taxonomy (NCBI): domain Eukaryota; kingdom Metazoa; phylum Chordata; class Mammalia; order Carnivora; family Ursidae; genus Ursus; species Ursus americanus. The sequence goes on along the minus strand of NC_142130.1, from coordinate 2,934,336 downwards.
CTTTGGGTAAATACGAGTAGTGTGATTGTTGGATCGTAGGGTAGTTCTATATTTAATTTTCTGAGGAACCTTCATACTCTTTTCCACAGTGGCCACCACAGTTTGCATTCCCACCCACAGTTCGCGAGGATTCCCCTTTATCCACATCCTCCCAACACCTGCTCTTTGCTGTGTTTTTGATGTGAGCCATTCTGACAGGTTTGAGGTATTACCTCATTGTCCTTTGGATTTACATTTTCCTGATGATGGGTGATGGTGAACATCTTTTCACGGGACTGTTGGCCATTTGTATTTCTTCTTTGGAGAAATGTCTGTCCATGTCTTCTGCCTATTTTTTAACTGGATCATTTGTTTTTTGGGGGTCGAGTAGTATCAGTTGTATATGTTTTGAACACTATCCCTTTATTGCATATGATCATTGCAAATATCTTCTCCCTTTGAGTAGGTTGTCTTATTATTTTTACATTTCCATTGTTCTTCTGCCGTGTGGAAACTTTTTATTTTGCTGTATTCCCAATAGTTTATTTTTGTTTTCATTTCCTTTGCCTCAGGACACAGTCTGGAAAAACGTTGGTATGGTCCATGTCAAGAAGTTACTGTCTTCCCTCCTGTAGGATTTTTATGGATTCAGGTCTCATAATGGGGTCTTGAAACTGTTTTGTGTTTGTCTGTATTGTGAAAGAAAGCAGTCTAATTTCATTCTTTTGGGCGTAGCTGTCTAGTTTTCCTACACCATTTGTTGTAGAGATTGTCCTTTTCCCTTTTGATATCGTTGCTTGCTTTGTGGAAGATTCATGGACCACATAATTGTGGGTTTCTCTCTGAACTTGTATCCTGTTCCTTTGGTCGCTGTGTCTATTTTTTGCTGTACTGTCTTGTTAGGATGACTGCAGCTTTGTAGTATAACCTGAAATCTGAAACTGTGAGTCCTCCAGCTTTGTTTTTCTTTTCCACATTGCACTGGCTGTTCGGAATCTTTAGTGGTTCCATACAAATGTTTAGGATTGTTTATTCGAGGTCTTTTGTTCTTTAATTTAAATTCAGTTAGCCAACTTACAGTACATCATTAGTTTCAGATGTAGTCTTCAATCAATTTTCAGTTGTGTGTAACACCTAATGCTCATTGTATCGTGTGACCTCCTTAATGCTACTCACCCAGTTACACCCCCCCAACTTCTCCTCCAACAATCATCAGTTTCTTGTGATAGTTAAGAGTCCATCATGGGTTTTCTCCCTCTCTGATGACTTCCCATTCTATTTTCCCTTCCTTCCCCTATGGTCTTCTTCTTTGTTTCTGATATTCCAAATAGGAGTGAAAGCATATGATCATTGTCTTTCTTTCATTGACTTATTCCACTCAGCATAATACCCTCCAGCTCCACCCAGGTCGGTGTGATGGTAAGTATTCATCCTATCTGATGGCTGAGTAATATTTCATTATATATATGATCCACATCTTCTTTATCCATTCATCTATCCATGGTCATCTGCACTCCTTCCACAGCTTGTCTATTATGGATATTGCTGCTATGAACACTGGGGTGCATGTGTCCTGTCTTCACTACCTCTGTCTCTTTGGGGTAAATACCCAGTAGTGCAATTGCTGAGACCTAATGTAACTTTATTTATAACTTCTTGAGGAAACTCCGTACTATTATCAAGAGTGGCTGTACCGGACTGCATTCGTACAGGGGTGTAAGAGGGTTCCCGTTTCTCCACGTCCTCTCCAACATGTATAGTTTCATGTCTTCTTATTTTTAGATATTCGGCCTCGTGTAATATGGCATTTATAGGGGTTTAGATTTGCATTTCCCTGAAGCCAAGAGATATGAAGCATTTATGCATGTATCTTTTGGTCACCAGTACGTCGTCATCAGTGAAGTGACTTCCCAGTTTAATCCATCTCAAGACCTAAAGCTGGGTAAGGCACTGAAGCTGGATGATGCCATCGGTTGGAAGTGTGGAGAATTTCAAAATACCTCCGTGCAGAGCAAGTTTAAAGGTCAGTGTGAAGCTACTAATTGGATCCGGGGAGATCTCTGAAAGTGGGGGTTGCCTGGGATGGGCTGAGGGGGGCCCTCCGATTTTCCTATGAATCCTTGCTGGAGCCCCAAATGGACAGTTTCCTGCTGTGGGGCAGGCTGAGTACTCTAGTCATGCAGAGGTGAGCCCAATGCCTGGTACCTTGGAGGCAGCAAACGGGGAGGGGCCCTCAGCAGAAGACCCAGGTTTAGGTTAGGCCTCAAGAGACAGCAGGTCCGAACTTCCCCGTGCTCAGAGAACTCCCAGGCCGAGTGAGATGAGGGCACAAGGGCGGGTGAGTGTGAGCCTTGGGGTTTCATCCAGAAGGGCCCACAAAGGTCGGGGTTCAGCAGAAGGAGCTTTCAGGGGGTGCCCCATTTTCTTGCCCTGAATGCTCTGTTGTGCCCCAAAATGGTACGGTTTACTGTGGGTTGCAGGCTGAGTCCTATGGTGGGGTTTGGGTGTCCCTAATCTCCTGGAGTGGGGTGCCAGGACCCTGGGAAGGGGCCCCTCTGTAGCTAACCTAGTGTAAGTGTTAGGGTCCAGGAGCCCGGCAGGAACAATCTGCATGCTGTGCGGTGAGCTTTGTGGAGGGCTGAGAGGAGGCCATGGGGGAGGGTGAGCATGGGCCTCAGGGTTGGGGCACGGGGGGCTGCCAAAGGATGGGATGGGCTCCGGGGCCTCCCAAATTTCTCGTGCCTTTAGGCTCCATAGAGCCCCAAGGGGCACGGTTTCCTGTCGGGTGGCAAGCTGAGTCCTGAGATGGGGCACAGGTATCGCAATCCTCCGGGGCTGCAGTGTAAGTTTCCTGGGGAGGCCCCCACACCCACAGCCGACCTAGGGCTAGGGTTAAGCCCAGGAGCCCCACAGGCCCGATCTGCTGGCTGTATGGCTAGCTACAGGGGCTGAGGTGAGGGTGTGGGGAGGGTGAGCGTGGGCCTCAGGATTGGGGTGCAGGAGGCCACCGAAGTTCGCTGGTGGCTCAGGAGGGCCCTCCTGGTTCTCCCGCCCTGAATGCTCTATGGCCTCCCAAGGCGCACGGTTTCCTGCGGGGTGGCAGACTGAGTCTTGCTGTGGGGCTCAGGTGTCCCGAATCCCCGCAGCTGTGGATCCAGGCTCCTGGGGGAGGGGCCCCTCCACAGCTGAACTAGGGTTAGGGTTGGGGTCCAGGAACCCCGCAGGCCAGATCTGCCCACTATGTGGCGAGCTCCACCGTGGGCTGAGGTGAGGGTGTGGGGTGGGGTGAGCATGGGCTTCAAGGTTGGGTTTAGGGATCGCCGAAGTTCGCTGGGGGCTCTGGGGGCCCTACTGGTTCTCCTGCCCTGAATGCTCTACAGCCTCCCAAGGGGCACGGTTTCCTGCGGGCTGGCAGGCTTTGTCCTGCAATGGGGCTCAGGTGTCCCCAGTCCCTGGGGCTGTGGCACCAGGCCCCAGGGGAGGGGCCCTACCCAGCCGACCTAGGGTCAGGTCTAGGCCCCAGGAACCCGGCAGGCCTGATCTGCAGGCTCTGCGACGAGCTCAGCGGCAAGCTGAAGGGAAGGCGTGGGGCGGGATGAGCATGGGCCTCAGAGTTGGGGTGTAGGGGGCTGCCGAGGATTGCTGGGGGCTCAGGGGGGCCCTACCAGTTCTCCTGCAAGGGATGCTCTGCGGCGCCCCAAGGGGCATGGTTTCCTGAGGGTTGGCAGGCTGAGTCCTGTGTTGGAGCTCAGGTGTACCCAGTCCCCGGGGTTAGGGTACGGATTAGGGTATGGGTTAAGGTTACGTATGGGTTAAGTTTAGGGTATGGGTGAGGGTACGGGTTAGGGTTAGGGTACGGGTTAGGGAACGGTTAGGGATAGCGATTGGGTATGGTTTAGGGTTAGGGTATGGGTTAGGGTACGAGTTAGGGTACAGTTTAGGGTTAGGTATGGGTTAGGGTATGGTTTAGGGTCCGCGATAGAGATAGGGTACGGGTTAGGGTATGGGTTAGGGTCTCGGTTAGAGATAGGGTACGGGTTAGCGTATGGGTTAGGGTACGGGTTAGGTTATGTGTTAAGGTTAATGTAAGGGTACTGGTTAGGGTTAGGGTACGGGTTACAGTTTAGGGTTTAGGGTTACGGTTAGGGTACGGGTTAGGGTTAGGGTACGGGTAGGGTTAGGGTACGGGTTATCGTACGAGTTAGGGTATGGGTTAGGGTCAGGATTTAGGGTTTAGGGTTAAAGTTAGGGTATGGGTTAGGGTACTTGTTAAGGTTACGGGTAGGTTTAGGGTACAGTTTAAGTTATGGGTTAGGGTACAATTTAGGGTTAGGGTTAGTGTATGTGTTAGGGTACAGGTTAGAGTACGTGTTAGGTTTACGGTTAGGGTTAGGGTACAGGTTAGGGTTAGGGTTAGGTTACTGGTAGAGTTAGTGTTAGGGTATGGTTAGGGTTAGGTTAGGGTTAGGTTACGGGTTAGGGATAGGGTTAGCTGAAGGGGTAGGGTTAGGGGTTGGGTTAGGTGTATGGTAGGGGTCGGGGTAAGGTTAGGGTTTAGGGTTAGGGTTTGGGTTTTGGGGTTAGTGGTTAAGGTTATGGTTTAGTGTTTAGGGTTTCGGGATTAGGGTTAGGGTTTAGGGTTTAGGGTTTAGTGTTAATGTTAGGGTTTAGGATTTAAGGATTAGGGTTTATTGTTAGGTTTAGGGTAGGGTTAGTGTTAGGGTAAGGGTTAGGGGTTAGGGTTAGGGTTAGGCATTAAGGTTTAGGGTTTAAGGTTAGGGGTTAGGATTTAGCGTTAGAGGTAGACCCCAGTAGGCCAGCAGGACCAATGCGCCAGCTGTGCAGGGAGCGGAGGAGTGGGACGAGGTGAGGGCGCTGGCGAACAGGAGTATGGTATCCAGCGTTTTGGTGCAGGGGGCCTTTGAACGTGGCTAGAGGCTTGGAGGGCCCTGCCCGTTTCCCGCCCTGAATGACCGGCTGTGCCCCTAGCGGCCTGGGTGGTGGTGGGTTGGCAGTGTGAGTCTTGCACTGCGATTTGGGGGTCCCCAATGCCATGCATTGCCGCGCAAGGCCCCTTGGGAGGGGCCCCTCTGGGGCCATCCTAGGGTTACTGTTAGCACCCAGGAGTCCGGTAGACATGAACCACCAGCTGTGCGGTAGCGGAGGGCCAGGCCGAAGTGAGGGCGCTGGCGAGCTGGAGCGTGGGCCCAATCATTTTGGTGCGGGGGGCCTTGGAAGGTTGCCGGAGGATGGAGGGCCCAGCCGGTTCTCCCGCCCTGAAAGGCCAGAGGCGCCCCTAGTGGCCTGGGTGGTGGCAGGGCAGCACGGTGAGTATGGCGCTGGGGCTCGGGGGTCCCCAATCCCTGGCGTTGCTGCGCCAGGCCCCTTGGGAGGTTCCCCTTGGTGGCCAACCTAAGGTTAGGGTTAGCCCCCAGGAGGCTGGCAGGCCAGATCCGCTGGCTCTGCAGCGAGCAGAGGGATGGGTCGAAGTGAGGGCGCTGGTGAGCGGGAGCATGGGCCCAGGCATTTTGGTGCGTGGGCCCTTAGAAGTTCACCGGGACTCAGAGGGCCCTGCCCCTTCTCCCGCCCTGAATGACCGGCGGTACCCCTAGTGGCCTGGGTGCCAGCGGGGCGGCAGGGTGAGTCCAGCGCTGGGGCTTGGGGGTCATCAATCCCCGGTGTTGCGGTGACAGGCCCCTTGGGAGGGGCCCCTCGGGGGCCAACCTAGGGTTAGCGTTAGCCCCCAGGAGCCCAGCAGGCCTGATCCGCTTGCTGAGCGGCGAGCAGAGGGGCGGGCCGAGGTGGGTGCGCTGGCGAGCGGGAGCGTGGGGTCAAGCATTTTGGAGCAGGAGTCCTTCCAAAGTCACTGGGGGCTCAGAGGGCCCTGCTCATTCTCTCGCCTGAATGACCGGTGGCGCCCCTAGCGGCCCGGGTGATGGCGGGGCGGCAGGGTGAGTCCGGTGCTGAGGCTGGGGCTTCCCTATACCCGACGTTGCAGTGCCAGGCCCCTTGGGAGGGGCCCCTCGGGCCCGACCTAGGGTTAGGGTTAGCCCCCAGGAGGCCGGCAGGCCCAATCCGCCTGCTGTGCAGCGAGTGGAGGGGCAGGTCGAGGTGAGGGCGCTGGGGAGCGGGAGCGTGGGCACCAGCATTTTGGCGCGGGGGGCCTTCGAAGGTCACCAGGGGCTCAGAAGGCCCTGCCCCTTCTTTCACCCTGAATCACCGGCAACGCCCCTAGCGGCCTGGGTGGCAACAGTGCAGCAGGGTGAGTCAGGCTCTGGGGCTCTGAGTCACCAATCCCAAGCGTTGCAGAGCCAGGCCCCTTGGGATGTGCCCCATGGGGCTGACCTAGGGTTTTGGTTAGCCCCCAGGAGCCCGGCAGGCCCTATCCACCAGCTCTGAATCAAGCGGAGGGGTGGGCCGAGGTGAGCGCGCTGGCGAGCAGGAGCGTGGGAGCCAACTTTTTTGCACGGGGGGCCTTCGAAGGCCGCCGGGGAAACCGAGGGCCTTGCCAGTTCTCCCACCCTGAATGACCCGCAGCGCCCCTAGCAGCCCGGGTGGTGGCAGGGCGGCAGGTGAATCTGGCGCTGGGGCTCAGGGGTCCCCAATCCACCGCGTTGGGGCACCAGGCCGCTTTTGAGGGGCCCCTCGGGGGCTGACCTAGGGTTAGGGTCAGACCCCAGGACGCCAGCAGGCTCAATCTGCCAGCTGTGCGGCGAAAGGAGTGGTGGGTCAAGGTGAGGTCTGTGTGGAGCGGGAGCGTGGGCCCAAGCATTTTGGCGCAGGGGGCCTTCGAATGTTTCCGGGGATCCGGAAGGCCCTACCTATTCTCCTCCCTGAATGACCGGTGGCGCACCTAGCTGCCCTGGTGGCGGCAGGGCAGCAGGGTGAGTTAGGTGCTTCGGCTCTGGTATCTCCAATCCCCAGCGTTGTGACGCCAGGCCCCTTGGGAGCGGCCCCTCGGGTGCCAACCTGGGGTTAGGTTTAGCCCGTAGGAGGCCGGCAGGCCCTATTCGCCAACTGTGTGGATAGTGGAGTGGCGGACCAAGGTGAGGGCGCTGGTGATCGGGAGCGTGGGCCCGGGTGTTTCGGCGCCGGGGGCCTTTGAAGGTCACCGTGTCTCAGAGGACCCTGACCTTTCTCCCTCCCTGAATAATAGCAGCACCCCAAGACCCCTGGTGGCATCTGGGCGGCAGGGTGAGTCCGGCGCTGGGGCTCAGGGGTCCCCAATCCCAGGAGTTGTGGCGCCAGGCCCTTTGGGAGGGGCCGCTCGGGGGTCAATCTAGGGTTACGGTTAGCCCCCAGAAGGCTGGTGGACCCAATCACTGGCTGTGCAACAGGCGGAGGGTTGCCCCGAGGTGAGGGCGCTAGCGAGCCTGAGCATGACCCCAAGGGTTTTAGCGCAGGGGGCCTTCGAAGGTCAGCGGGGGCTCGGCGGGCCCTGCAGGTTCATCCACCCTGAATGAATGGCGGCGCCCCTAGCGGCCCGTGTGGGGCGGGGTGGCAGCGTGCATCTGGCGCTGGGGCACAGGAGTCCCCAATCCCCAGCGTTGCAGCGCCAGGCCACTTAGGAAGAGACCCTCAGGGGCCATCCTAGGGTTAGGGTTAGCGCCCAGGAGGCTGGCAGGCCCGATCTGCCAGCTGTACAAGGAGCGGAGGTGCAGGCCGAGTTGAGGGCGATGGCGAGCGGGAGCGTGGGCCCCAGCGTTTTGGCGTGCTGGGCCTTGGAATGTTGCCATGGCTCGGAGGACCCTGCCCTTCTCCTGCCCTGAATAAACAGCGGCGCCCCTAGCAGCTCCATTAGCTGTGGGGCGGCAGGGTGAGTCCCACGCTGTGGCTCGGGGTCCCCATCCCCAGCGTTGTGACTCCAGGCCCCTTGGGAGGGGCCACTCGGGGGCCAACCAAGGTGGGCTTTAGCCACCAGGAGGCTGGCAGGCCCTATTCGCAACCTGTGTGGAGACCGGAGTGGCGGACCGAGGTGAGGGCGCTGGTAGTGGGAGGGTGTGCCTGGGTGTTTTGGCCCGGGGGGGCCTTCGAAGGTCGCCGTGTCTCACAGGGCCCTGCCCGTTTTCCCGCCCTGAATGAACTGCAGCACCCAAGCCCCTGGGTGACGGCTGGGCGGCAGGGTGAGTCAGGTGCTGAGGCTCGGGTCCCCAATCCCTGGCGTTGCAGCACCAGGCCCCTTGGGAGAAGCCACTCGGGTTCGTCTAGGGTTACGGTTAGCCCCCAGGAAGCCGGTGGACCCAATCAGCAGCTCTTCGGCACGCGGAGTGTTTGGCCGAGGTGAGGGCGCTGGAGAGACTGAGCATGAGCACAAGCGTTTTAGCCCCGGGGGGCCTTCGAAGGTCCGTGAGGGCTCGGAGGGACCTGCCTGTTCTCCCGCGCTGTATGACCAGCAGGGCACCTAAGGCTTGGGTGGCTGAAGGGCAGCAGGGTGAGTCCGGCACTTGGGCTCAGGGGTCCACAATCCCCAGTGTTGCGGTGCCAGGACCCTTGGGAGGGGCCCTCGGGGGTCAATCTAGGGTTACGGTTAGCCCCCAGGAGGCCGATGGACCCGATCAGCAGCTGTGCAGCACGCGGAGGGTTGGGCCGAGGTGAGGGTGCTGGTGAACATGAGCCTGGGCCCAAGCGTTTTGGTTCGGTGCGCCTTCGAAGGTCGGCAGGGTTTCGGAGGGCCCTGCCAGTTCTCCCACCCTGAATGAATGGCGGCGCCACTAGCGGCCGGTGTGGGGCGGGGTGGCAGCGTGCATCTGGCGCTGGGGCCTGGGGGTACCCAATCCCCGCGTTGAGGTGCCAGGCCCCTTAGGAAGGGACCCTCAGGGGCCGTCCTAGGGTTCTAGTTACCGCCCAGGAGGCCGGCAGGCCTGAGTCGCCGGCTGTGCAAGGAGCGGAGGTGCAGGCCGAGTTGAGGGTGCAGGAGAACATGAACCTGGGCCCAAGCGTTTTGGTTCAGGGCGCCTTTGAAGGTCGGTGGGCATTCAAAGGGCCCTGCCCCTTCTCCCACCCTGAATGAATGGCGGCGGCCCTAGCGGCACGTGTGGGGCGGGGCGGCAGGGTGCATCCAGCGCTGGGGCTTGGGGGTCCCCAATCCCTGGCGTTGCGGCGCCAGGCCCCTTAGGAAAGGACCCTCAGGGGCCGTCCTAGGGTTAGGGTTAGCGCCCAGGAGCCCGGCAGGCCCGATCCGCCGGCTGTGCGAGGAGTGGAGGTGTGGGCTGAGTTGAGGGGGATGTGGAGTGGGAGCGTGGACCCCAGCGTTTTGGTGTCCTGGGCCTTCGAATGTTGCCATGTCTCGGAGGGCCCTGCCCATTCTCCTGCCCTGAATAACCAGCGGCGCCCCTAGCGGCTCCGTTGGCGGTGGGGCTGCAGGGTGAGTCCTGAGCTGCAGCTAGGGGATCCCCAATCCCCAGCATTGTGGGGCCAGGCCCCTTGGGAGGGGCTCCTCCTGGTCCGACCTAGGGTTAGAGTTAGCACCCAGGAGGCCGGCAGGCCCAATCCTCTGGCTGGGTGGCGAGAGGTGGGCTGGCCGAAGTAAAGGCGCTGGAGAGCGGGAGCATGGGCCCCTGCATTTTGGCGCTGGAGGCTTCAAATGTAGCTGGTTTCTCCAGGGCCCTGTCCCTTCTCCCGCACTGAATGAGCGGCGGCGCCCCAAGCGGCCTGGGTGGCAGCGTTGCAGCAGCGTGAGTCTGGTTCTGGGTCTTGAGGTCCCCGATCCCCTGTGTATAGGCACCAGAATCCTTGGGAGGGACCCTGGAGGGCCGACCTATGGTTAGGGTTAGCCCACACAAGGCCCGCAGGCCAGATCCACCCACTGTGCAGGGAGCGGAGGGGCAGGCCGAGGTGAGGGTGCTGGGGAGCGCGAGCGTGGGCACCAGGGTTTTGGCGCAGGGAGCCTTCGAAGGTCGCCAGTGGCTTGGAGCACCCTGTCCCTTCTCAAGCCCTGAATGACCGGCGGCGCCCCTAGTGGCCCGAGTGGCAGCAGGGAGGCAGGGTGAGTCTGGCAATGGGGCCTGTGGTCCTAGTCCCAGGCTTTGTGGCGCCAGGCCCCTTGGGAGGGGCCCCTCTGGGGCCTGCCTAGCTTTAGGGTTACCTCCAGGAGTCCGGCAGCCTGATCCGCTGGCTGTGCGTCAAGCAGAGGGGCGGGCCGACGTGAATGTGCTGGCAAGCGGGAGCGTGGGCTCAAGCGTTTTGGCCCGGGGGGCCTTCGAAAGTCACCGGGGGCTCAAAGGGCCCTGCCCGTTCTCTCGCCCTGTGAGGACTTTGCCCCTAGGGGGCCGGGTCACGGCGGGGCGGCAGGGTGAGTCTGGAGCTAGGGCTCGTGTGGCGGAGCCAGGCACTTGGGAGTGGTCCCTCGGGGGCCTACCTAGGGTTAGGGTTAGCCCAAAGGAGGCCGGCAGGCCCTTTCTGCCAGCTGTGCGGCGAGAGGAGTGGTGGGCCAAGGTGAGGGCGCTGGCGAGCGGGAGCGTGGGCCCAAGCGTTTTGGCATGGGACTCCTTCGAAAGTCACCGGGTCTCAGACATCCTTGCACCTTCTCCTGCCCTGAATGACTGGCGGCGCCCCTAGCAGCCCGGGTGGTGGCGGGGCGGCTGGGTGAGTCTGGCGCTCATGCTCCTGGGTCCCCAATCTCCGGCGTGGCGGAGGCAGTACCCTTGGGAAGGGCCCCTCGGGGGCCGACCTAGGTTTAGGGTTAGCCCCCAGGAGCCCAGCAGGCCCGATCCGCCAACTGTGTGGCGAGCGGAGGGGAGGGCTGAGGTGAGCGCGCTGGCGAGCGGGAGCTCGGGCCCAAGCATTTTGGCGCAGGGGGCCTTCGAAGGTCACCAGGGGCTTGGAGGGCCCTGCCCCTTCCTCTGCCCTGAAGGACCGGCGGCGCCCCTAGCAGCCCGGGTGGTGGCGGGGTGGCAGTGAAAGTCCGGCGCTGGGGCTCGATTGTCCCCAGTCCCCGGCGTGACGGCGCCAGTCCCCTTGGGAGGGCTCCTCAGGGGCTGAACTAGGGTTAGGGTTAGCCCCCAGGAGGCTGGTAGGCCCGATCCGCTGGCTGTGTGGCGAGCGGAGGGTGGGGCCCAGGTGAGGGCAATGGTGAACAGGAGCGCGGGCCCTAGCGTTTTGGCGCAGGTTGCCTTCGAAGGTCACAGGGGGCGTGGAGGTCCCTGCAAGTTCTCCCACTCTGAATGAGGACGGCGAGCCTATTGGGCCAGGTGTTGGCAGGGCAGCAGGGTGAGTCCGGCGCTGGTGCTCGGGGGTTCCCAATCCCTGGCGTGGTGGTGCCAGACCCCTTGGGAGGGGACCCTCGACAGCCCACCTAGGGTTAGGGTTAGACCCCAGGAGGCCGCCAGGCCCGATCCACTGGTTGTGCGGCTTGCGGAGGGGCTGGCCGAGGTGAGGGCACTGGTGAGCAGAAGCGTGGGCCAAAGCATTTTGGTGTGGGGGGCCTTCGAATGTCACCGGGGGCTTGGAGGGCCCTGCCTGTTCTCCAACCTAGATGACCGGCGGTGCCCCTAGCGGCCCGGGTGTCGGTGGGGTGGCAGGGTGTGTCCAGTGGTTTGGCTCGGGGGTCCCCAATCACCAGCGTGGCAGTGCCAGGCCCCTTGGAAGGGGCCTCTCGTGAGCTGACCTAGGGAAGGGTTAGCCCCCAGGAGGCCAGCAGGCCCGATCCGCCGGCTGTGCAGCGAGCGAGGGGTGGGCTGAGGTGAGCACGCTGGCGAGCGGGAGCGTGGGCCCAAGCATTTTGGCACAGGGGGCCTCCGAATGTCACCGGGGGCTCAGAAGGCCCTGCCCGTTCTCCCGCCATGAATGACTGGTGGCGCCCCTAGCGGCCGGTGTGGTGGTGGGCCAGCAGGGTGAGTCCGGAGCTGGGGCTCGGTGGTCCCCAATCTCCGGCGTGGCAGCGCCAGGCACTTGGGAGTGGTCCCTCGGGTGCTGACCTAGCGTTAGGGTTAGCCCAAAGGAGGCCGGCAGGCCCCATCCACCGGCTGTGCGGATTATGGAGTGGCAGGCCAAGGTGAGGGCTCTGGCTAGCGGGAGCATGGGCCCAAGTGTTTTTGCGCGGGGGGCCTTCCAAGGTCGCCGGGGGCTCAGAGGTCCCTGCCCGTTCTCCCGCCCTGAATGAGCGTCGGCGCCCCTAGCAGCCCGGGTGGCCGCAGGGCGGCAGGGTGAGTTCGGCGCTGGTGCTTGGGGGTCCCCAAGCAGGGGCGTGGTGGTTCCAGGCCCCTTGAGAGGGGCCCCTCGGGGGCTGACATAGGGTTTGTGTTAGCCCCCAGGAGGCCGGCAGGCCCAATCTGCCAGCTGTGTGGCGTGCAGAGGGGCAGGCTGAGGTAAAGGTGCTGGAGAGCGGGAGCGTGGGCCCAGGCGTTTTGGCACGGTGGCCTTCGAAAATCGAGGGTGGCTCGGAAGGCTCTGCACGTTCTCTAGCCCGGAATGACCGGCGGCGCCCCTAGCGGCCCTGGTGGCGGCGGGGCGGCAGGGTGCGTCTGGTGTTGCGGCTCAGGGGTCCCCAATCCCTGGCGTGGCAGCGCCAGGCCCCTTGGGATGGGCCCCTCTGGGGCCGACCTAGGGTTAGGGTTAGCCCCCAGGAGGATTGCAGGCCCGATCCGCCAGCTGTTCAGAGAGTGGAGGGGCAGGCTGACGTGAGGGCGCTGGTGAGTGGTAGCATTGGCCCAAGCGTTTTGGCGCGGGAGGCCTTGGATGTTCGCCGGGGCCTCGGAGGGCCCTGCCAGTTCTCCCGCCCTGAATGACCGGTGGTGCCCCTAGCGGCCACGGTGGCAGCAGGGCACAGGGTGAGTCTGGAGCTGGGGCTCAGGGGTCCCCAATCCCCGGTGTGGTGGCTCCAGGCACTTGGGGGGGAACCTCAGGGGCTGACCTAGGGTTAGGGTTAGCTCAAAGGAGGCCGGCAGGCCCGATACACCAGCTGTGCAGTGAGGGGAGTGGCGGGCTGAGGTCAGGGCGCTGGCGAGCAGGAGCGTGAGCCCAAGCGTTTTGGCGAGGGGGCCTTCGAAGGTTGCCAGGGGCTCGGAAGGGCCCTGCCCGTTCTCCCGCCCTGAATGACCGGCGGCGCCCCTAGCGGGCCGGGTGATGGCGGGGCGGCAGGGTGTGTTCAGAGCTGGGGCTTGGGCGTCCCCAATCTCTGTCATTGTGGTGCCAGGCCCCTTGGGAGGGGCCCCTCTGGCGCCGACCTAGAGTTAGGGTTGTCCCCCAGGGCACCGGCAGGCCCGATCCGCCGGCTGTGCGGCGAAGGTGGGGCGGGCTGAGGTGAGGGCGCTGGTGAGTGGGAGCATGGGCCCAAGCGTTTTGGCGTGGGGGGCCTTCAAAAGTTGCCGGGGGCTCGGAGGGCCCTGCCCGTTCTCCCGCCCTGAAAACTGGCGGCGCCCCTGGCGCCCTGGGTTGCGGTGGGGTGGCCGGGTGAGTCCGGTGGTGGGACTCGGGGGTCCCCAATCCCAGGCCATGCAACTCCAGGCTCCTTGGGAGGGGCCCATAGGGGGCCGACGTAGGTTTAGGGTTAGCCCCCAGGAAGCTGGCAGTCCTCATCCGCTGGCTGTGCTGCGAGCAGAGCGGCGTGCCGAGGTGAGGGCGCTGGTGTACGGGGGCGTGGGCCCAGCCTTTTGGCGCGGGGGGCCTTCGAAAGTACCTGGGGGCTTGGAAGGCCCTGTCCGTTCTCCCGACCTGAATGACCGCCAATGCCCCTAGTGGCCCGGGTTGCGGTGGGGCGGCACGGTAAGTCCGGCGCTGGGGCACGGGGGTCCCCAATACTCAGCGTTGGGGTGCCAGGCCCCTTGGGAAGGGCCCTCAGGGTCCGAACCAGCGTTAGTGTTAGCCCCCAGGAGGCCGGCAGACCCGATCCGCCAGCTGTGTAGCGAGCAGTGGGGCAGGCCGAGGTGAGGGCACTGTAGAGCGGGAGCATGGGCCCAAGCGTTTTGGTGTGGGGGCATTCGAAAGTCACCGGAGGTTCAGAGCGCACTTCCCGTTCTACCGCGCTGAAAGCCCGACGGCACACCTAGCGGCTCGGGTTGCAGAGGGGCGGCAGGGTGAGTCCGGTGCTGGGGCTCGGGGATCCCCAATCCCTGGCGTTTTGGCACCAGACCCCTTGGGAGGGGCCCCTCGGGGTCTGACTTAGGGTTTGGGTTAGCCTCCAGGAGGCCAGCAGGCCCGATCCGCCAGCTGTGCAGCGAGCTGATGGTCAGGCGGAGGTGAGGTCGCTGGCGAGCGGGAGCGTGGGCCCAAGCGTTTTGGCGTGGGGGGCGTTCAAAGGTCGCCGGGGGCTCGGAGGGCCCTGCCCGATCTCCCGCCCTGAATGAGGACGTTGCCCCTAGCGGGCCAGGTCACAGTGAGGCGGTAGGGTGAGTCCGGCGCTGGGGCTCGGGAGTCCCCAATCCCCGGCATGGCGGTGCCAGGCCCCTTGGGAGGAGCCCCTTGGGGGCCGACCTAGGCTTAGAGTTAGCCCCCCGGAGGCCAGCAGCCCCGATCTGCCCGCTGTATGGCGAGTGATGTGGCGGGCCGAAGTGAGGGTTCTGGCGAGCAGGAGCGTGGGCCCGAGTGTTTTCACACAGGGGGCCTTCGAAGGTCGCCATTGGCTCGGAGGGCCCTGCCCGTTCTCCCGCCCTTAATGACCGGCGGGGACCCTAGCGGCCCGGGTGGCAGCAGGGCGGGAGGGTGAGTCTGACAATGGGGCTCGGGGGACACCAAACCCCGGCGTGGTGACGCCAGGCACCTTGGGAAGGGCCCCTCGGGGGCTGACTTAGGTTTAGGGTTAGCCCCCAGGAGTCCGGCAGGCCCGATCCGCTGGCTGTGCAGCGAGTGAAGGGGTGGGCTGAGGTGAGGGCGTTGGCAAACGGGAGCGTGGGCCCAAGCGTTTTGGCGAGGGTGGCCTTCGAAGGTCGCCGGGGGCTCGGAGGGCCCTGCCTGTTCTCCCACTCTGAATGACTGGCAGCGCCCCTAACAGCCCAGGTGGAGGCGGGGCGGTAGGGTGGCTCCAGTGCTGGGGATCTGGGGTCCCCAATCCCTGGCGTGGCGGCGCCAGGCCCATTGGGACGGGCCCCTCGGGGGCTGATGTAGGGTTTGGGTTAGCCCCCAGGAGGCTGGCAGGCCCAATCCACCGCATGTGCGGTGTGCGGAGGGGCTGGCCTAGGTGAGGGCGCTGGCGAGTGGGACTGTGGGCCCAAGCGTTTTGGCGTGGGGGGCCTTCGAAGGTGGCCGGGGGCTGGAAAGGCCCTTCCCGTTCTTCCGCCCTGAATGACCGGTGGCGCCCCTAGCGGCCCGGGTAGTGGCGGGGTGGCAGGTTGAGTCTGACGCTGGGGCTCTGGGGTCCCAAATCCCGGGCTTTGTGGCGCCAGGCCCCTTGAGAGGGGCCCCACGGGGGCCGCCCTAGTGATAGTGTTAGCCCACAGGAGGCCTGCAGGCCCTATCCGCCGGCTGTCAGGCGAGCGGAGGGGCGGGCCGAGATGAGGGCGCTGGGGAGAAGGAGCATGGGCCCAAGCATTTTGGCATGGGGGGCTTCAAAGTTCGCAGAAGGCTCGGAGGGCCCTGCCCGTTCTCCCGCCCTGAATGACGCGTGGCGTCCCTAGCGGACCGGGTGGCCGGGTGGCGGCAAGTTGAGTCCGGCGCTGGGACTTGGGGGTACCCCATCTCTGGCATTGCGGTACCCAGCCTCTTTGGCGCCGACCTAGGATTAGGCTTAGCCCACAGGAGGCTGGCAGGCTCAATCCACCAGCTGTGGGGCGAGCAGAGGGGCAGGCGGAGGTGAGGGCGCTGATGAGCGGGAGCGTGGGCCAGAGCATTTTGGCTTTGGCTCCGGGTGCCTTCGAAGGTCGCAGGTGACTCAGAGGGTCCTGCCCGTTCTGTTGCCCTGAAGGACTGGCGACGCCCCTAGTGCACCATGTGGTGGTGGGGTGGTAGGGTGAGTCCGGCACTGGGACGTGGGGGTCCCCAATCCCTGGCATGCGGCGCCAGGCCACTTGGGAGCGGCCCTTTGAGGGTGACCAAGGGATAGGGTTAGACCCCAGGAAGCCAGCAGGCCTGATCTGCCAGCTCTGCAGCAAGCTTAGGGGTGGGCCGAGGTTAGGGTGCTGGCGAGCAGGAGGGTGGCAGCCAGAGTTTTTGCACGGGGGGCCTTCGAAGGTCGCAGGGGGATCGGAGGGCCCTACCTGTTCTCCCTTCCTGAATGACTGGCAACGCCCCTAGCACCCTGGGTGCTTGGGGGGTGGCAGAGCGAGTCCAGCACTGGGGCTCAGGGGTCCCAAATCCCCAGCATTGTGGTGCCAGGCTCCATGGGAGGGGCACCTCAGGGGCTGACCTAGGGTAAGTGTTAGCACCCAGAAGTCCAGTGGGCCCGTTCCCCCAGCTCTGCGGCAGGCATAAGGGCAGGCCGAGGTGAGGGCACTGGCGAGAGGGAGAGTGGGCCCAAGCTTTTTGGCTTGGGGGGACTTCGAAAGTCGCTGGGGGCTTGGACGGCCCTGCATGTTCTCTCACCCTGAATGACTGGCGGCGCCCCTGGCAGCCCAGGTTGCTGCGGGGTGGCAGGGTGACTCCGGCGCTGGGCTCGGGGGTCCCCAATCCCCGGCGTTGTGGCACCAGGCCCCTTGGGAGAGGCCCCTCGGGGGCCGACCTAGGGTTAGGGTTCGTCCCCAGGAGGCCGGCAAGCCCGGCGCTAAGTGGTTCTGGCAATGTAACAAAAATGCCATACACTTATCTGTAAGAAATAACAGTGTACAGGAACCCTCTTAGCCCTAACATCATCCTTTGTGAATATGGAAGCCAGCCCCAAAGTGGTCGTGGAAGTCTGACGAAAGGGTTAAGCACTTTTCTCTGAGTCACCACACTATACAGGGAAAGACCAATGTATATCATCTTTCACGAGTAGGAAGCATTAATGAAAAGGTTCTCGAATTTCGAGGACTCTGACCCATCCTTATTGGTAATAAACCACCGTGTACAGGAAAACACCTTCAACTCTCATCAGCCTCCTCAATCCTGATTCCGATGCAACTTTGGGTGTGTAGAACTAGGGAAATGTCCACATCTTATTGCTAAGAAAGAACGATTTCAGGGTAATGCCCTTCAAGTCACCTCAGCCTTCCTGAAGATGGAAGCAGGAATCAAGGTTGTTATGTTACCATGAGGTAAGGAAGATGACCATATAAGTGAGAAACAACAGTGGGCAGGACCTCTCTTCCAACGAACAGTATCTTTGCTTAATGTTGAATCCCTATGGTAAGTGGTTGTGGGCATTTGTGAGGTCAAAATCTGAAGTGTTTTCTAAAACCTCTTGGCCATTCACAGATGAGACTAAGGTAGTTGGGGACTCCTAGGCAGTGATTTGTCCACTGTCAAAAATATGAGAAGATAAAAGAGACAGATGAGGTCTCCTCAGGCATTGTCCTTTATCCTCATCCTCCATGAGGATGGCCATCTCTGGACAGCTCAGTGGCAGGGTCTCATTCACAGTGGGGGCATCTGTTCCTCACAGACATCAGGCAGGGAAATGGATTTGGTTCTCTGTGCCAGCCCAGCCACAGCTGAGTGTCACAGCACCCTCTTGTGGTCTCATAAGAGTTTCACTGTCACCAGGCAGGTCATTGTATTTGATAAACCACTGTGAGAGTTTGCATTTGCCTTCATCTGCAACCTCCTAGAAGCAAATGCAGGTCTCTGGTACCATGTGAAGTCATGTGAAGGCATCGTGAGAAAGTGTCCTTTTGCTTAAGAAAAACATGGCTGGGGCTCCTGGCTGTCTCAGCCAGTTAAGCATGTGCCTTTGGCTCAGGTTATGATCCCAGGGTTCTGGGATCGAGCCCGGGCTCCCTGCTCAGCACGAAAGGAGGTAGGGAAATAGCTTAGAACCCACAGAGAATGTGAATAAAGGGGAGTGAAATGGAACTTGGTCTGTGTTTTGCCTTAGCGATTGGAAGTTACTTTTTTCTCAATTGTGATTGTTCTTGAAACAGAAAAGCTGTATTGGTTTTTTTTTTTTACCTTTAATTTTTTTCTACTAATAATTTTTTATTATGATATGTTAGTCACTATACAGTATTTCCTTAGTTTTTGATGTAGTGTTCCATGATGTAGTGTTCCACCCCACCTCATTAGCTGGTACCAAGGTGTGATGATTTCAGACTGCATTTCCCAAAGAAGTACCTCTTGAGTCTCTGTCCTTGTCAGTTCCCTACACTTCCTTACACTAGTTATGTGATCAGTGTGTTTCAAGATAATCCCCACATGTGATTTTTGCTATTTCCTACTAGTCCTATCTGTTTCTCATCTTCTTCTTTTATGGTAGGGGTTGGGAAGCAACCTGTGTGGTGTAGAAAGGGGTGTGGTAGTTGTCTGCCTTCAGAGGACCGAATGCTGCCTAGAAATTGTACTGTAGTTTGAGGTCAATTGTCCATCCTCTGAGTGTCAGGAATTCCATCACTTTACTTTAATGCTAGTCTGTTCTTCAAGCTGTCCTCAGAAATAAGGACGTCATCCATCTAGGGAATACTGGTTTGTGTGTATGTTTTCATTTTAGGAAAGGCCTTGCTGTTCCTGAAAATAATACTGTAGAGCACCCTTTCCTGTTCTTATTGGCCATCAGTCAATCTTTTGTGAAGTATTCGTTTATAAATAGACTTTCTATGGTTGATGAGCAGGAATTCTTTTTTGACAAGTCTTTGTCAGTGTGTGTATTGCAAATCGTTACTTCCCAGCCTGCGGTTCACTTTTTCATTTTCTTATGGTCATAAGGTAAGGAGAAATGTCACATTTTTATGAAGTCCCACTGAATTCTTTTAAATGGTTAGTGCACCCTATGTCCTACCCCAAGATTGACAGGTTCTACGTTTTCTTTCAGAAACTGTCCAATGGGAAGCTACAATCCATCTCAAATTTATAAATTGCATTTTAATTCTAATAAGGTATTTATAGACTGTTTTGGATTTTCTATGTACACAATCGTATTATCTGTGAATAGTCACATTTATCCCCTCAATTCTTATACTTTTTGATTCTCTTGCCCTCTAACACTGGTAAATTCTCCAATGCAACTTTGAATAGAGCAGCATTGTTTGAAGATTTTAATATACCTTTCTCAATATCTGACAGAAAAAGCAGACAAAACATTGGTAACAAAAGTGACCTAATTGACATATAGGGAACATTCCATAATAAGTGCAGAATACATTATTTTCAAGTGGTCATAGACTCTTTACCCAAATAGATGATAGGTGGGGCCACGAATCAAGTCTACAAATGTTAAACCCTGAAATTAACTAGATTCTATTCTTAGACCACAGGGGAATTGAGCCACAGTCATAGCGAAAAGAAAACCAGGAAGTCCTTCAATGTTTAAAAATAAACGGAACATAGCTACATATCCTAAGGGTCACAGAGGGAATCTCAATGCAAATTCTGAACCTTTTCTACATGAGGTCTCACACACAATGATACTTTATTTGTGAAGAGCATTATAATAACCTAGACAGGAGTTGAGCCTTAAGTCAGAGTTCTGCCTGCCCCAGCCACACCTGGCAGCCTTGGCCTGTGGTCCCCCTCAGCTGTCCTTTCTGGTGGCCCTGAGCTAAGGGGGTCAACATGGCCATATGGAAATGGGAAGCTCCCCACTCATAGTGATGACGGTGCCCCCTCCCCAGCTGCCCTTTATGGTGACTCTGAGCTAGGGGGGGTCAACATGGCCGTATGGAAATTAGAAGCTCCCCACTCTTAGTGATGACGTTGCTATCGTATCATCCTCACCAGTCCAACAACATGATTTCTGAGTGAACTATGACACAAGAGTGACTTCTTGGCCCTCCTTCAGGTTTTAAATTCATCTGGTGAGTCATCTATTCGAAATATGGATTCAACATGTGTTCTTTCTTCTGGAAAAGAAATAGACCCAATAGCAATTATGGCTTCCTGAGCACCTGTTCTTGAGACACATCATACTGGCTCTTTGTAGCATTCTGCCTCTAAAACTTCTCAACTAGGGTGTAGATATTTTAGGCACATTTTCAGGTGGTTAGACAGGGACTCAGATGATATGAGTCACAGAGGATTTTAGTGTCAGAAACCTAAGTGGGATCCCCAAATTGACTCCAAATCCCTTGTTGTTCCATACAGGGTACTATCTTCCTCTTATCTCTGGTCTTCTCAATCTGGAAACCTATCAAGTATCAGGATTTTCTTGTCATGTGGACAAGTGGAATGAATTCAGCGGGCTTTTTCACCTCTGCCCATGGTGATCATTAAGATCATTATCTCAGTGGAGGACCTCTGGGTAAGATACTCAAAAATCCTTAGGAATACAGACAGTATAATATTTTTCTGGTATTAATGTTACTGAAACCAACTATCTTTTTTAGTTGATTCAGGCTCTGGTATGTTCAGAGGGTGCTGTAAAACAGGTCTGAAATACTGTTTAAAAACACTCAGCTCAGCCTCTTCTACAAAGTGAGCCAATGATTATAAACATGGCTAAAATATTGCCTTACCTACGATGACTTCCCAGGCATCGTAGTGTTTCTATGGTATGACTGTGACTTACATTAGTCAACATTTGCAGAGAAAGAACTTAGTGCATCCAGGGGGCACTTCATGTTGAAATTAGTTGGTGACAACGAGCTACTGTGTTTTATTCTGCAGTCCAAGGGAATGGTGCCAGACATCTCTAAGGTGCCTAGCAGTTCTATAATTCTGATTTTAAGTGGTCTGTGTGCTTCAGCGATTTGGGCAGGAGAAGGGCAGGAGTCCAGAGACTGTGAACACTTCTGTTACCTGTGCTGACCATGGAGCAGGTAGCCTTCTGTGGGCATCACTTTGATTTCTTGGTATTCTTCTGAAAGGTGCTTTTGTCTCAAATTCCTCCATTTAGGAGCAATTATAATGATAAACGGAATTTTTATCTTATATCATCTGTGGGCCCTGATCCTGGGCTCCCAGGGAAGCTATCCTTTAACATTTTCCCAAGCTTAAAATGACTGGGCAAAACCTCAGAGCATGGGCCCTATTTCTGCCCCAAGCACATGTTGTACATCCGCTTTGAGTAGAAAACAATAACCAAAATGCCAACATAAAGATAAGAAAAAATAAAGAACCTCTTTGGCTCCCATAAGATTAAAGTCATACTGACATGTACATACTGAAAACATAAGAAAGAGTCTGTCACTTTCTGGAATCTAAGAAGATCCTCATTGTGGTGTGTAACTCTGTATGTAAAACAAAACAGAAAAAAATATATAAGCCTGCCCCAAATGTTCCTTCCCCGGAGCACTCCCTTCTTGGTGAAGATTGTGTCTCCCAGGCAGCTGTCCTGACTTGGGTTTGAAAAAAGGTCCCTTCCTTTCTCTCTAAAATGTTTTTAAAAGTTCATTCACACAATGTTGACAATAACAGTGTTTTCTATTTAAGTGAGAAATAAATGTTCCACTCTGGTTGCATTGGGAATAGACGAATTGAGGGTTACTTTAGAAGAGTAAGTCTGCTTTCCAGAAAAGGCAAGGTCATTGGTCTATTGAGAATGAAGATAATTACTGCTAAACAACAAGTATGTGTTGTCCCTTCGCCCAGAAACTGACGCAGGTGTGCAGGCTTTAAGTCAGAGGTACCTTCATCTTCCCAGCTGATGGCACTTCTCTGCTCTGACTCCAAGACACCCGTGGTTTTGAACGTCAGCATCGGAGTCAGAGAGGCAGCTTGTCACAGTACGCCAGTGTTTAGAGAAAGCACAGGTATGTTTGGCAAAATGTCCTATCTATGTCAGCGCTGGAGGTAAAACCTCTCATTATCCCAAAACCTCCTGGGCTTTTCTCTTTTCTCTAGTTGAGCCACAAAGTAAAATTGAAGTAGCTGTCAGCATTCTGGGTTTGGTGCAAGAATTACTTAGTTTCCCTGCAGGTAGAACTTTGCAGGGGATCACAATTTCTCTGTCCATTTATTGCTTACAAATGTATTTTGACCATCTGTTTCCTAGGAACCCTCTTTTTTAGAACGGGAAGGTGAGATTCACTCTGTGCCTGTTTGTAACATCTAATTTGTTCCTTCATCTAACAGTGTTTATTCAATTGGGCCTAAGATATGGTTGAGTGGCCAGCATCTAGAGTTAGGTGGTTTATTTCATCTGATAGAGACTTGGATGATGTCATTTGACAAAGGCGATGTTTCATCATTGATTAGTTTATTCATCAGAAGAGCTAAAATTAGGGTGGAGGGAAAATTGAAAATTATTCAAAGCGGCCTGTTCCTGTTTAAAAGTTGAGCTTGACTTTCTAGTTTTACTAAATGTATTATCTCGATATTTTGTGGTGCCATATTCTCTCTGGAGTTTCTTTGGTGGTGGAGTCAGAAGGAGAGTCTGGGAATTCTTTTGGATAGTGGCATGCTGGTGGCTTCAAGGGGCTTGGCGTCAGGAGCCTTGGGTGAATTCTGCAACTGCTTGCCTGACCCTGGGTGCATCTCCCAGAGGTTTTGTTTCCTCTTATGAAATTGCCAGCAGATAATGTTCTGCTTAAAGGGGAACTCTCCCATCCTGTTGGTGAGAATGCAAAGTGGTGCAGCCAGTCTGGGAAACAGTGGGGGGTTCCTCAAAAAGTTAAACATTGAACAACCACATGATCCAGCAATTGCTCTCCTAGGTATTTACCCAATGGATACAAAAATGCAGATTCAAAGGGGGTCCATGCACCATGATGTTTATAGCAGCAAAGTCCACAGTAGCCAAACTATGGAGAGAATCCCAAAGTCCATGCACTGATGAATGGATAAAGCAGATGTGGGATACATATATATATAATGGAATATGACCCAGCTTCAAAAAGAATGAAATCTTACCATTTGCAAGGATGTGGATGGATCTACAGTGTATTAAGCTAAGCAAAATCAGTGAGGAAAGACAAATATCCTATGCTCTCACGCTTGTGGAATTTCAGAAAGAAAACAGATGAACAGAGTGTTTGGGTGATGAGAGAGGCAAACAAGGAAATAGACTCAAACTTGGAGAACAAACTGAGTGTTGCTGCAGGACAGGGGCGTGGGGGGAAGAGTTAAATGGGTGAGGGGTATTAAGGAGGGCACTTGTGATGAGCACCTGGTTCTGTATGCAGGTGAGGAATCACTAAATCCTACCCCTGAAGTGAATATTCCATGGCATGTGAACTAACTGGAATTTAAGTAAAAGAAGAAAGGAAAAAGTGTTCTGCTTCATGAAGAGTGAGGTAAAATTGTAGTGAATTGGGCTGTACTATTCTATAGATGAGAGTTGTAAAACACCCTGTTGTAGGATACACTAGTTACTTATCACATAAGGAGTCCTCAGAAAGCTACAATGAAAGATTCAGATATCAGAGCATGTTCATGTTCCACTGATATGTTACAGTTTGCACAGGTAGGAAAGCAGGTGGAGAGAAAGGAACAGAAGGGGAAAGTAGGTGTGAACCTTTCATTAGTTAGCATTATAGCTTTCTCATGAAAGCCTTGCGCCAGTGTGATTTTGGAAGAAGAGGAGGAATCGGGGAGCTTTTCAGGAGACTGGGGAGTTCCAGGTCTGAGTAAAGCTGACAGGGGTCCCAGAGGAGAGCTGAATGCATTCTGCAGCAGGGTGTGTCCAGGGTGGGCTCCAGGGGTGGCTGTGGGTCTCCTGGGTGAGAGTTATGACAGGTGAGGGCTGTGTGCAAGTTCCTGGCTGAGGACAAGTGAGGCACAGGCGGAGAGCTGGCAGAGAACCTTCTTCTGGGCCACCAGCCTCACCCAACACACAGCCTCATCTTCTGTCTCTATCACTCCAATTCAGACTTCTCCGAAGGTGAGTGAGAACATATCAAGAGCATTCTGAACAGAAGCGAAAGCATGTGCAAAGGCTCTGGGGCAGGAGATATTCAGGTATGTCCAGGAGTAGCAAGATGGCCCTCTGGCCACTGGAGACAGCTTAGGACATGAGCTCAGAGAGGTGACAGAGGGTGACAGAAAGCCATTCCAGGGCTATAACCCGATGAGACACTGTTTCACTGGGCCATCCTGGCGACAGTGTTGAGAACAGATGACGGAGGGTTGAAGATGGCAAGGCAGGTCAATGATGAAGCTTTTCCGGGAACTCAGGCACTGTGGACCAGACAGGTGGCCTTGGATGGAGTGGTTAGAACTATTCTGGGTCCATTTTGAAGATGGAGCTCACAGGATTTGCTGATGGGTTAGCTATTAGGAGCAGGAGAACGGAGGTATTGGGGTAACTCCCAGCTGTTGTGGGTTGTCCTGATCAAGGGGAAGGAGAGGGTTTCTTGGGAGGTAGGAGGTAGTCTGTGTTCTGCATGCTGAGGAAGGTGCCTTTCCGGTGGATCTGCTGAGGTTTGTGTCTGGGAGAACCTTTCACATCTCCTCCCTCAGCAATGCTCAAGTACAAGTATCCCCCACTTTTTAAACGTTCACAGTAAGACACTGGGCTTTTTTGAAAGAATCCCATTATTACCCAGCTTAAGTAAGATGAAGAGACCTGAAGAGGATTTCCCTCTTATGAAAAAAGGTGAACAGTGAGAATCGCGTTCAGCATTTGTTTTGGGGAGAAGCACGACAGAGGCGGCGTGCACCCCAACCAGCTCCTTCCCCTGGGAACCGCTCTCCGTATCCAGACACCAGCACTTTGAATGGTATCTGTGAGCCTCTGCTGTGCTTTATCTTCATTTATGCTGGGCCTCCATTAGAAACTTGTATCCTGAGGCCTATGAAAAGCCAAAGAGAAGGAATTTTGGAGTCTGAGCACACTGTCTAATTGTTCCGTGTAAATTAATGGCCATTCCTTCTTGACACCATTTCTGCTGTGCAAGGTTTCTCAGAAGCCCTGTACTTTCAAAGAGCAGGGAAACCTATACCCCATGCTGCGGGATTAGTTTTAGTCTCCTGTTGGACAGAACATTTGATGACTGTCAGATTTTCTCACTCAAACATTGAGACTTTGACCACCTTCACCCGTTTCTACCGCCTCATCCCCGAAACTGGCACCTACGAATCTGCTGTCAGGATCTATGCGTTCACTATTTGTTTATTCCACGTGGAATGTACATGAGAGCATCTGGTATTGGTCTTTCTGTGTCTGAGTTACTTGGCCTAAGGCCCCCAAGGTCTGTGTTTCCATGTCTGGTTCTTGTGAATAATGCTGCAGTGAATGTGGGAGTGCATCTTTCTTTTTGAAGCAGTATTTTTGTGTTCTCCAAATCAATACTCAGTAGAGCCATTACTGGGTCATGTGGTAGTTGTCTTTATTTTTTCAGGAACCTCCATACCGTTTGTCACAGTGGCTGCACCAATTTCCATTCCCACCAACAGTGCACAGTGTCTCCTCATCTACACACACTTGACCCCACATGGTGTCTGTCTCTGGGACATTTGCTGTTCCAACAGTTGTGAGGGGATAGCCTATTGTGGGGTTGACTGATGTTTCCCTGACGATGATGAGTGATGTCGAACAACTTTTTCTGTCTGTTGGCACCTGTGTGCCATCTTTGGAAAGTATCTATTCACATATTCCCCCCATTTTTTAATACAGTTTTTTTTTTTATTTGTATGAGTGTTGGGTGTATTTTGGATATTAGCCTCTTCTCACACATATGATTCGCAGATATTTTTTTCTTATTGGGTCCGTGGCCTTTTAAGTTTTTGCTGGTTTCTTTTACCGTATGGAAGATTTCAGTTTGATGTTGTTCCACTTGTTTATTTTTGCTTTTCTTGCCTTTGCATTTGGTGTCCGATCTGAAGACTCTTTGCCAAATCCAATGTCGAGAGACTTAGTACCTGTGTCTTCTTGGAGGTTTATGGATTCAGGTCTTATGTTCCTATCATTCATCCATTAAAAATTTTGTGTGTGGTGTAAGAAAGTACCCAGTTATAATCTTCTGCATTTAGTGTCCAGTTTGCCTGTTACCGCTCACTGAAGAGACAGTCCTTCCCTCATGGCATATCTTCTGCTGCTGTGTCGTAAGTTAGGATCATCTACTTGCGGGTAAGTTTCTGAGCTTTCTGTTCTGTTCCACTGACCTGGTGTCTGTGTTTCTGCCAGTACCATCCTGTTTTAATGACAACAGCTTTGTAATCTAGCTTGAAATCCAGGAGTGTGTTGACTGCACCTTTCTTTCTCCAGGTTGCATTGGGTATTTGGGGTCTTTTGTGATTCCATCCATGTTTGAGGACTGTTTTGTATTTGCTTGAATAATGCCACTGGAATTCAGATGGGGATTTCATCACATGTGTCGATTGCTTTTGGTACAATGGACATGTTCACATAATTAACTCTTCCAGTTAAGGAGCATGGCATATGCATCCACTTGTTTGTGTTGCCTTCCAAATCTTTGACCCATACATTCTGCCCCCCTCGACACACATGTTTTTCATTAGTTTTCTGCCATGTGTTGAGTGTACTATGTCTTTCTCATTTTTGGTTACTTTTATTCCTAGATTTTTTTTTTTTGGTGCAATTGTAAATGGCATTGCTTTTTAAATTTCTCTTTGCTAACGTGTGTCATCAGTATACAGAAATGCAAGAAGTTGGGTCATCTGGGTGGCCCCATAGGTGAAGCGTCTGCATTCAACTCAGGTCATGATCCCAGAGTTCGGGGATCGAGCCCGTGTTGGGCTCCCCGCTTAGCGACGGTCTGCTTCTCCCTCTTTCTGACACTCCCCCTGCATGTGCTTTTTCTCTTCCTGTCAAATAAATAAATGAAATCTGAAAAAAATAAAGACAACAGGTCTCTGTATATTGACTTTATATCCTGCAGCTTTCTTGAATTTGTTTAAACTAACAGTTTTTTTGTGGAATTTTTTGGGATTTCATGTCATTTGCAAATAGTGACAGTTTTCCTGTATGGATTTCATATCTTTCTCTTTTTTTAAAATGATGTTAGTCACCCTACAGTACTTCATTTGTTTTTGATGTAATGTTCCATGATTCATTGTTTGCATATAACACCTAGTGCTCATTATGACACGTGCCCTCCTTAATACCCATCACCAGGATAACCCATTCCCCCACCACTCCCTTTCTGCAACCTTCATTTTGTTTCCCAGTGTCAATAGTCTCTCATGGTTCATCTCCCCCTCTCATCCCCCCCCCCTTCACTTTTCCCTTCCTTCTTCTAATGTCCTCCATGCTACTCCTTCCATTCCACATAGGAGTCAAACCTTATGATAATTGTCTTTCTCCGCTTGACTTAATTTCACTTAGCATAATCCCCTCCTGGTCCATCCACGTTGGTGCAAATGGTGGGTATTCATCCTTTCTGATGACTGAGTAATATTCCATTGTATAGATGAACCACATCTTATTTGTCCATTCATCTGCTAAAGGACATCTTGGCTCCTTCCACAGTTTGGCTATTATGGACATTGCTGCTATGAACATTGGGATATAGGTGCCCCTTCTTTTCATTACTCTGTGTCTATGGAGTAAATACCCAGTAGTGCAATTGGTGGGTCATAGGATAGCTCTGTGTTTAATGTCTTGAGGAACCTACATATTGTGCAAAAGTGGCTATACCAGCTTGAATTCTCACAAGTAGTGTAAGAGGGCTCCCCTTTATTCACATCCTCTCTGACTTTTTGTAACTTCCTGTCTTGTTAATTTTTTCTAGATTTTATTTATTTATTCCACAGAGATTGAGATAGCCAGCGAGAGAGGGAACACAAGCAGGGGGAGTGGGAGAGGAAGAAGCAGGCTCATAGCGGAGGAGCCTGATGTGGGGCTCGATCCCATAATGCCAGGATCACGCCCTGAGCCGAAGGCAGACGCTTAACTGCTGTGCCACCCAGGTGCCCCCTGCCTTTTAATTTTAACCATTCTAACTGGTGTAAGGTGGTATCTCATTGTCGTTTTGATTTGTATTTGCCTGATGGCAAGTGATGTGGAGCATTTTTTCATGTGTCTGTTGGCCATTTGTATGTCTTCTCTGGAGAAGTATCTCTTTGTGTCTTCTGCCCATTTTTTGGGTGTCGAGTTTGAGGAGTTCTTTATAGATCTTGGATACCAGCCCTTTATCTGTAATATCATTTGCAAATATCTTCTCGATTCCATAGGTTGCCTTTTTGTTTTGTTGATCATTTGCTTTGCCCTGCAGAAGCTTTTTATCCTGATGAAGTGCCAATAATTCATTTTTGCTTTTATTTCCTTTGCCTTTAGAGACGTGGCTTGCAAGAAGTTGTTGTGTCCAAGTTTGAAGAGCTCTTTTGATTTTGATATGATATAGGAATCCATTATCTTTCTTTCCTGATTGTATTCGAGTCCTCTGTCTTTCTTGGTGAGTCTAGCTAAGTTTGTCAATTTTGTTTATCTTTCCAAAAAAGGCAGCTCTCATTTTCATTGTTTTTGTTTTTTTGGTCTTTTTAGTCTCTGTTGGATTTATTTATGCATTCCTTTTTGTTATTTCCTTATTTCTACTAATTTGGGGCTTTGTTTGTTGTTTTATTTTCTACTTCTTTACCACATAAATCAGGTTGTTTATTGGAGAGAATTCTTAGGGATTGATGAAGGCTTGAATTTCTATGAATGTCCCCCATAAAGCTACTTTTGCTGCATCCCATAAGTTTTTGTAAGTTGTCTTTTTCATCAGTGTCAAGGTACTCCTAAATTTTTTTTTTTGATTTCTTCTTTGACTGTTGGTTGTTCAGTAGCATGTTGTTAAATCTCCACATATTTATTTAAGATTATTTAAGTATCTGACAGAGAGTGAGACAGTGAGAGAGGGAACGCAAGGAGGGGGTGGGAGAGGAAGAAGCGGGCTTCCCGCTGAGCAAGGAGCCTGATTCCAGGCTAAATCCCAGGATCCTGGGATCAGGACCTGAGCTGAAGGCAGATCCTTAACAACTGATCCACCGAGGCCCCCCAATCTCCACCTATTTTTGACTGTCCCATTTTTTTCTGGAGACTGATTTCTAGTTTCATATCATTGTGGTTGGACAAGATTTGAAGCAGAAAGTGAAGAGAGCATTCAGATGAAAGGTTTGTTTCCTGGAGGGTTTTCTGAGGGCAGATCATGAGTTCCATGGGACAGAGGAAGGTTTTGTGAGACGGGGGGTGAGGTTAACCTTTGTTAGAATTACTGACTACTACCATGCAGGCTGTGTGCTACTGTTCACACCATATACCTGATGGACATGTACTTCATTAGAAATATTTTCTAGGAGGTGTAGGCATAGTCTTCACTTAAAGGAAGGTGCCATGTGGGTTCATGGCATGACCCCAGGTCAGCAACCAGGATGTATTGTATTGTGGGGGATCAGAAACAGGCTTTCTGTAGGAAGTGACAGAAATAGAGTATGGTGAGCTCCATAACCATAGGTGAGGTCCCGAGTGACCCACTGGGTGTTGGGTTCTGTGGATCTGTCTCATCAGGTGCTGTGGAATTCAGGGACACCCTCCTGTCTGTGGATTTGTATGGAGACAGGTAGACATCAGTGTCTGGCCAGGCACGAGGGTCGCACTGGACCACCACCAGAGGTGCAGCGTGCGGGGGAGCCACTGCTTGGTTTCCACAAAAGCTGACCAGGGTCTGTGACCATGATTCCTAGCAGTTGCAAGGGGAGAGGAGACCGGGGGTGGTGCACAGTTCCTAGACTTGTGGTCAGGACTAGTCTGGAGCACACTGAAGTCAGTCACACTGGGCACAGAAGGCACCCAGTCAGTGTAGCTGTGGGCACTGCTCCCATGGTACTTCAGGCCGGATTCATGCTGCCACCTCCTGCATTTCATCATCATCTTCAAGGTCATGTGCCTCTGCTCTTGCCCCATGGTCTCCGGGGTATTGTCCGTCCTCCATCTGGTCCTCATCCCTGATGCCCTGTGCAGTCCGATGCCAGGGTAGCCTTCTCGAGACAAACATCTGGCCCTGATGGAACACTTCCATGGATCTCGTGTGATGCGAGGATGATGCCCTGCCCTGGAAGGGGGCTGCAGGTCCCCAATCAGGAGAGCCATGTCTCCCTTTTCAGCATGGCCTGCCCGCCCCTCAGTCTTCTTCAGGGAAGTTCTCCCCACTTCCTGAGATGACAGCTCTGAACTTAAAAATGAATGTTATTTTACATAAATCTATGCCTTAGTTCATCCATGGCATGTCTTTCAACCCCGTTAGTGGGTTTTTTCTTTTTTTTAGCAGTTCTGAAGGGCTGTCTGCTCAAGGAGGGGATGACCTGGGTGGGGCAGCTTTCCCTCTCATCTCCCTCAGCATGTCTCTGAGCCCTGGGACCAGCTCTCCCACTGAGGATTGAGGGAACTGAGCCAGCTCATCCAGAGCCCAAGCTGTGTCAGCTCATAGATGGATGCGTGTTGGAGCGGTGGGCAGCTGGCATGGGCAAGGGGCAGGCAGTGTCTCCTTCTCATTCCTTCCCTCCCTTCCTCCCAGAGGTAGCTCAGAGCAGCCTTCAACCCCTACATCTCCAGATCCCTTGACCTGTGCCTCCTATGTTCAGCTGATGACCTTGGAGTTTCCCATGGATTCTACCTCCCGTACCCTGTCCTGTAGCAGTTCGTGGATCAGGGGAGGGGTTGGACCCTCTCTGTTTTTGGTCTTCTTCCTGTCCCGCATCATGCCCACCCACCTTTGCATCTTCCATTTATGTGCTTGGAAGAAAGCCCATCCACAGGGAACCTATTAGCCAAATGGATCCAGGCAATGAACATTGAAGTAGAGATCCAGGATCCATAATAAACCTCCTCTGAAACCTGTCCCAAAGTCTGTGACTCTCTCACACTGAAACAGAAACAATAATAGCTTTCTGGACTGTGAAGTGACATGTGTCTCTACTTCCAATCTTGAATGCATAGGTGCTGAGCCTGCACAGAAAAGGACCATGGCTCCCGTGGGATGGGATCCACGGTAAGAACTCAGTGAAATCTGAATTTGAGGCATGGAGTGAATAATTATTGTAGAGTGAATCCTCCCAAGTAGGGCTTATGCACATTGCACAGGAAAAGCTTTTTCAAAGAGGTTCCTGAAAGAAAAATCTTTTTTAAAAATTTATTTTAATTCCAGTAGAGCTAACATACAGTGTTACATTCGTTTCAGGTGTACAGTAGAGTGATTCAGTAATTCCATATATTACTCAGTGGTCGTCAAGAAAAGCGTCCTCTTAATCCCCTTCATCTATTTCACTCATCCCTCTATCCACCTCCTCTCTGGTAACCATCCGTTTGTTCTCTATTGTTAAGAGTTTGTATTTTGGTGTGTCTCCTTTTTCTCTTTTAGTTATTTATTTTTGTTTGTTTCTTAAATTCCCCATAAGAGTGACATCGTATGGGATTTGTCTTTCTCTGACTGACTGATTTTAGTTACGATAATACTCTCTAGCTCCATCCGTGTGGCTGCAAATGGCAAGGTTTCATTCTTTTTGAAGCCGAGTAATACTCCAGTGTGTGTGTGTATGTGTGTCTGTGTGTGTGCATGTGTGTGTGAATACACACATCTATCATCTTATTTGTCAATTTTTCTACAGACACTTGGGTTGCTTCCATATTGTGATATTGTAAATAATGGTGCAAGACACATAGGGGTGCATGTATCCTTTTAAGTTACTGTTTAACTAGTCTTTGGGTAAAGACGATTAGTGTGATTGTTGGATCATAGGGTAGTTCTATATTTAATTTTTTGAAGAACCTTCATACTGTTTTCCACGGTGGCCATCACAGTTTGCATTCCCACCCACAGTTCACGAGGATTCCCCTTTATCCACATCCTCCCAACACCTGCTCTTTGTTGTGCTTTGATGTTAGCCATTCTGACAGGTTTGAGGTATTACCTCATTGTCCTTTGGATTTACATTTTCCTGATGATGGGTGATGGTGAACATCTTTTCACGGGACTGTTGGCCATTTGTATTTCTTCTTTGGAGAAATGTCTGTCCATGTCTTCTGCCTATTTTTTAACTGGATTATTTGTTTTTGGGGGGTCGAGTAGTATCAGTTGTATATGTTTTGGACACTATCCCTTTATTTGCAAATATCTTCTCCCTTTGAGTAGGTTGTCTTATTATTTTTACGTTTTCATTGTTCTTCTGCCGTGTGGAAACTTTTTATTTTGCTGTATTCCCAATAGTTTATTTTGCTTTCATTTCATTTGCCTCAGGAGACAGTCCAGAAAAACGTTGGTATGGTCCATGTCAAGAAGTTACTGTCTTCCCTCCTGTAGGATTTTTATGGATTCAGGTCTCATATTGAGGTCTTGAAACTGTTTTGTGTTTGTCTGTATTGTGTAAGAAAGCAGTCTAATTTCATTCTTTTGTGTGTAGCTGTCTAGTTTTCCCAACACCATTTGTTGTAGAGATTGTCCTTTTCCCTTTTGATATCGTTGCTTGCTTTGTGGAAGATTCATGGACCACATAATTGTGGGTTTCTCTCTGAACTTGTATCCTATTCCTTTGGTCGCTGTGTCTATTTTTGTGCCGTACTGTCTTGTTAGGATGACTGCAGCTTTGTAGTATAACCTGAAATCTGAAATTGTGAGTCCTCCAGCTTTGTTTTTCTTTTCCACATTGCACTGGCTGTTTGGAATCTTTAGTGGTTCCATACAAATATTTAGGATTGTTTATTTGAGGTCTTTTGTTCTTTAATTTAAATTCAATTAGCCAACTTACAATACATCATTAGTTTCAGATGTAGTCTTCAATAAATTTTCAGTCGTGTATAACACCCAGTGCTCATTGTATCGTGTGACGTCCTTAATGCTACTCACCCTGTTACCTCCCCAACTTCTCCAACAATCATCAGTTTCTTGTGATAATTAAGAGTCCGTCATGGGTTTTATCCCTCTCTGATGACTTCCCATTCTATTTTCCCTCCCTTCCCCTATGGTCTTCTTCCCTTTTTCTGATATTCCACATAGGAGTGAAAGCATATGATCATTGCCTTTCTTTCATTGGCTTATTCCACTCAGCATAATACCCTACAGCTCCACCCAGGTCGGTGTGATGGTAAGTATTCATCCTATCTGATGGCTGAGTAATATTCCATTATATATATAATCCACATCTTCTTTATCCATTCATCTATCCATGCTCATCTGCACTCCTTCCACAGCTTGCCTATTATGGATATTGATGCTATGAACACTGGGGTGCATGTGTCCCATCTTCACTACCTCTGTCTCTTTGGGGTAAATACCCAGTAGTGCAATTGCTGGGACATAGGGTAGCTTTATTTCTAACTTCTTGAGGAAACTCCGTACTGTTTTCAAGAGTGGCTGTACCAGACTACATTCGTACAGGGGTGTAAGAGAGTTCCCATTTCTCCACATCCTCTCCAACATGTATAGTTTCATGTCTTCTTATTTTAGATATTCGGCCTGGTGTGATATGGCATCTATAGGGGTTTAGATTTGCATTTCCCTGAAGCCAAGTGATATGAAGCATTTATGCATGTATCTTTTGGTCACCAGTACGTCGTCATCAGTGAAGTGACTTCCCATTTTAATCCATCTCAAGACCTAAAGTTGGGTAAGGCACTGAAGCTGGATGATGCCATCGGTTGGAAGTGTGGAGAATTTCAAAAGATCTCCATGAAGAGCAAGTTTAAAGGTAAGTGTGAAGCTACTAATTGGATCCGGGGACATCTCTGAAAGTGGGGATTGCCTGGGATGGGCTGAGGGGGGCCCTCCGATTTTCCTATGAATCCTTGCTGCAGCCCCAAATGGAAAGTTTCCTGCTGTGGGGCAGGCTGAGTCCTCTAGTCGTGCAGAGGTGAGCCCAATGCCTGGTGCCTTGGAGGCAGGCAAACGGGGAAGGACCCTCAGCAGAGGACCCAGGGTTAGGTTAGGCCTCAAGAGACAGCATGTCCGAACTGCCCAGTGCTCAGAGAACTCCCAGGCCGAGTGAGATGAGGGCACAAGGGCGGGTGAGTGTGAGCCTTGGGGTTTCATCCGGAAGGGCCCACAAAGGTTGGGGTTCACCAGAAGGGGCTCTCAGGGGGTGCCCCAATTCTCTTGCCCTGAATGCTCTGTTGTGCCCCCAAAATGGTACAGTTTACTGTGGGCTGCAGGCTGAGTCCTACGGTTGGGCTTGGGTGTCCCCAATCCCCCAGAGTGGGGTGCAAGGACCCTGGGGAGGGGCTCCTCTGTGGCCAACCTAGGGTAAGGGTTAGGGTCCAGGAGCCCGGCAGGGACATACTGAAGGCTGTGTGGCACGCTCTGTGGAGGGCTGAGAGGAGGCCATGGGGGAGGATGAGCATGGGCCTCAGGGTTGGGGCACAGGGGACTGCCAATGGTGGGGATGGGCTCTGGGGGCCTCCCCAAGTTCTCGTGCCCTGTAGACTCCGTAGAGCCCCAAGGGGCACGGTTTCCTGTCGGGTGGCAAGCTGAGTCTTGCAGTGGGGCACAGGTATCCCAATTCCCCGGGGCTGCAGTGTAAGGCTCCTGGGGAGGTCACCACACCCACGGCCGACCTAAGGCTAGGGTTAGGTCCCAGGAGCCCCGCATGCCCGATATGCTGGCTGTATGGCGAGCTACACGGGCTGAGGTGAGGGTATCAGGAGGGTGAGCGTGGGCCTCAGGGTTGGGGTGCGGGAGGCCGCCGAAGTTCGCTGGTGGCTCAGGAGGGCCCTCCTGGTTCTCCCACCCTGAATGCTCTATGGCCTCCCAAGGTGCACAGTTTCCTGCACGGTGGCAGACTGAGTCCTGCTGTGGGGCTCAGGTGTCCCGAATCCCCACGGCTGTGACTCCAGGCTCCTGGGGAGGGGCCCCTCCACAGATGAACTATGGTTAGGGTTGGGGCCCAGGAACCTCGCAGGCCAGATGTGCCCACTATGTGGCGAGCTCCGCCACGGGCTGAGTTGAGGGTGGGGGGTGGGGTGAGCATGGGCTTCAAGGTTGGGTTTAGGGATCGCCAAAGTTCGCCTGGGGTTCTGGGGGCCCTCCTGGTTCTCCCGCCCTGAATGCTCTACAGCCTCCCAAGGCGCACGGTTTCCTGCAGGCTGGCAGGCTTTGTCCTGCTGTGGGGCTCAGGTGTCCCCAGTCCCTGGGGCTGCAGCACCGGGCCCCAGGGGAGGGGTCCTACCCAGCAGACCTAGGGTCAGGTCTAGGCCCCAGGAACCCAGCAGGCCTGATCTGCCGGCTCTGCGACGTGCTTGGTGGCAAGCTGAAGGGAAGGCGTGTGGCGGGATGAGCGTGGGCCTCAGGGTTGGGGTGTAGGGAGCCGCCAACGATCGCTGGGGGCTCAGGGGGGCCCTACCAGTTTTCTTGCATGGGATGCTCTGTGGCTCCCCAAGGGGCATGGTTTCCTGAGGGGTGGCAGGCTGAGTCCCGTGGTGGGGCTCTGGTGTACCCAATCCCTGGGTTTAGGGTACGGACTAGGGTACGGGTTAAGGTTAGGGTATGGGTTACGGTTAGGGTATGGGTGAGGGTAGGGGTTAGGGTTAGGGTAAGGAGAGAGTACGGGTTAGGGTTGGGTTTATGGGTTACAGGTTAGAAGTTATGGGTTAGGGTACAGATTAGGGTTTAGGGTATGGGTTAGGGTTTAGGGTTTGGGTTTAGGGTTAGGGTTAGGGTTGGAGTACGGGTTAGGTTTAGGGTACGGGTTAGGGTTAGGGTATGGGTTATGGTACGCGTTAGGCTATGGTTTAGGGTACGGGTTAGTGTACGATTTAGGGTAAGTGTTGGCGTATGGATTTGGGTATGGTTTAGGGTACGGGTTAGGGTTACGGTACGGGTTAGGGTTAGGGTACAGTTTAGGGTTATGGTACAGGTTAGGTTACGGTTTAGGGAACGGGTTAGGGATAGGGATAGGGTATGGTTTATAGTTAGGGTATGGGTTAGGGTACGGGTTAGGGTACAGGTTAGGGTTAGGTATGGGTTAGGGTCCGGGTTAGGGATAGGGCACGGGTTAGGGTATGGGTTTGGGTACGGGTTATGGTATGGCTTAAGGTTAAGGTAAGGGTACTGGTTAGGGTTAAGGTACAGGTTACGGTTTAGGGTTTAGGGTTACGGTTAGGGTATGGGTTAGGGTTAGGGTACGGGTAGGGTTAGGGTACGGGTTATGGTACGAGTTAGGGTATGGGTTAGAACCGGGTTTAGGGTTTAGGGTTAAGGTTAGGGTACAGGTTAGGGTACTTGTTAGGGTTACGGTTAGGGTTAGGGTATGGTTTAAGTTACGGGTTAGGGTACAGTTTAGGGTTAAGGTTAGGGTACGGGTTAAGGTATGGGTTAGAGTACGTGTTAGGGTTACAGTTAGGGTAAGGTTCAGGTTAGGGTTAGGGTTAGGGTACGGGTTAGAGTTAGGGTTAGAGTACAGGTGAGGGTACGGGTTAGGGTTAGGTTTAGGGTTAGTTTACGGGTTAGGGGTAGGGTTAACTGAAGGGGTAGGGTTAGGCGTAGGGTTAGGGGTATGGTAGGGGTCAGGGTAGGGTTAGGGTTTAGGGTTAGTGTTTGGGGTTTGGGGTTAGTGGTTAAGGTTAGGGTTTCATGTTTAGGGTTTCAGGATTAGGTTTAGGGCTTAGGGTTTAGGGTTTAGTGTTAATGTTAGGGTTTAGGGTTTAAGGATTAAGGTTTAGGGTAGGGTTAGGGTTAGGGTAAGGGTTAGGGGTTAGAGTTAGGGTTAGGATTAGGGTTTAAGGTTTAGGGTTTAAGGTTATGGGATTAGGGTTTAGGGTTAGTGTTAGACCCCAGTAGGCCAGCAGGACCCATGCGCTGGCTGTGCGGCGAGCGGAGGAGTGGGCCGAGGTGAGGGCGCTGGCGAGCGAGGGAATAGTATGCAGCGTTTTAGTGCGGGGGGACTTTTAACGTCGCTAGAGGCTCAGAGGGCCCTGCCCGTTCTCCCGTCCTGAATGACCGGAGGCGCCCCTAGTGACCCGTGTGGTGGCAGGCTGGCAGTGTGAGTCTGGCACGGCGGTTTAGGGGTCCCCAATGCCGTGCGTTGCAGCGCAAGGCCCCTTGGTCGGGGCCCCTCTGGGGCCGTCCTAGGGTTAGTGTTAGCACCCAGGAGTCCGGCAGACATGATCCGCCAGCTGTGCGGTAGTGGAAGGCCAGGCCTAGGTGAAGGCGCCGGCGAGTTGGAGCATGGGCCCAAGCATTTTGGCGCGGGGGGGCCTTGGAAGGTCACCAGGGGATTGGAAGGCCCTGCCGGGTCTCCCGCCCTGAATGGCCAGAGGCGCCCTTAGCGGCCCAGGTGGTGGCAGGGCGGCACGGTGAGCACGGCGTGGGGCTCGGGGGTCCCCAATCCCTGGCGTTGCTGCACCAGGCCCCTTGTGAGGTTCCCCTCGGGGGCCAACCTAGGGTTAGGGTTAGCCCCCAGGAGGCTGGCAGGCCCGATCCGCTGGTTGTGTGTGAGCAGAGGGGCGGGCCGAGGTCAGGGCGCTGGTGAGCAGGAGCATGGGCCCAAGCATTTTGGCACATGGGGCCTTAGAAGTTCACTGGGATTCGGAGGGCCCTGCCCGTTCTCCCGCCGGCGGGAGAATGAATGACCGGCGGTGCACCTAGCAGCCCGGGTGGCGGCGGGACGGCAAAGTGAGTACTGGCTTGGGCTCGGGGGTTGCCAATCCCTGGCACTGAGGCGCCAGGCCCCTTGGGAAGGGCCCCTCATAGGCCGCCATAAGGGTAGTGTTAGCCCCCAGGAGGCAGGCAGGCCCAATGTGCTGGCTGTGCGGCAACCAGAGGGGCGGGCCGAGGTGAGGGCGATGGCGAGCGGGAGCGTGGGCCCAAGCGTTCTGGCGCGGGCGGCCTTCGAAGGTCGCCAGGGGCTCGGAGGGCCCTGCCCGTTCTCCCACCCTGAAAGACTGGCAGCACGCTTAGTGGCCTGGGTTGCGGCAGGGCAGCAGGGTAGAGTCTGGTGCTGGGGCTCGGGGGTCCCCAATCCCAGGCGTTGCGGCGATAGGCGACTTGGGATGGGCCCCTCGGTGGCCGACCTAGGGTTAGAGTTTGCCCCCAGGAGGCCGGAAGTCCCGATCCACCCACTCTGCAAGGAGCGGAGGGGTGGGCCAAGATGAGGGCGCTGGCGAGCAGGAGGGTGGGCCCAAGCGTTTTGGTGCGGGGGGCCTTTGAAGGTCGCCGGGGGCTCAGAGGGCCCTGCACGTTCTTCTGCCCTGAATGCCCGACGGCACACCTAGCGGCCCAGGTTGCAGAGGGGCAGCAGTGTGAGTCCGGCGCTGGGGCTCGGGGGTCCCCAATCCCCGGTGTTGCAGCGCCAGGCCCCTTGGGAGGGGCCCCTCGGGTGCGACCTAGTGTTAGGGTTAGCCCCCAGGAGGCCGGCAGGCCCAATTCGCCAGCTGTGTGGCGAGTGGAGGGTCGGGCGGAGGTGAGGCCGCTGGCGAGCATGATCAAGGGCCCAGGAGTTTTTGCGGGGGGGTCCTTCGAAGGTCGCCAGGTGCTCGGAGGGCCGTGCACGTTCTTCCGCCCTGAATGACAGGCGACTACCCTAGCGGCCCGGTTAGAGGAGGGGCGGTATGGCGAGTCTGGCGCTGGGGCTCGGGGTCCCCAGTCCTTGGCGTTGGGGTGCCAGGCCCCTTCGGAAGGGCTCTAGGGGGCTGACCAAGCATTAATGTTCGCCCCCAGGAGGCTGGCAGACCCGATCTGCCGGCTGTGTGTCGAGCAGAGGGGCAGGCCGAGGTGAGGGCGCTGTCGAGCGGGAGCATGGGCCCAAGCGTTTTGGCACGGGGAGCCTTCAAATGTTGCCAGGGTCTTGTAGGGATCTGCCCGTTCTCCCTCCCTAAATGACCTACAGTGCTCCTAGTGGCCCGGGTGGCGGCGGGGCGACACGGTGAGTCCGGCGCTGGGGCTCGGGGTCCCCAATCTCAGGCATTGCGGTGTCAGGCCCCTTCAGAGGGGCCCCTCAGGGGCCAACCTAGGGTTATGGGTAGCCTCCAGGAGGAAGGCAGGCCTCATCCACCGGCTCTGCAGCGAGCGGAGGGGCAGGCCAAGGTGAGGACGCTGAGGAGCAGGAGCATGGGCTCAAACGTTTTGGATGGGGGGGCCTTCGAAGGTCGCCATGGGCTCGGAGGGCCCTGCCCGTTCTCCCGCCCTGAATGACCAGTGGCACCCCTAGCGGCCCGGGTGGCAGCGGGGCGGCAGGGTGAGTCCAGCGCTGGGGCTCGGGGGTCCCTAATACCCGGCGTTGCGGCGCCAGGCCCCTTGGGCGGGCCCCTCAGGGGCCGACCTAGGGTTAGGGTTAGCCCGCAGGAGGCTGGCAGGCTCGTTTCACCATGTGTGGTGAATGGAGGTGTGGGTCGAGGTGAGGTAGCTGGCGAGTGGGAGCGTGGGCCAGAGCATTTTGGCTTTGGCTCGGGGTGCCTTCGAAGGTCCCAGGTGGCTAGGAGGGTGCTGCCCGTTCTGTCGCCCTCAAGGACTGGCGACGCCCCTAGTTCCCCATGTGGCTGTGGGGCGGCAAGGTGCATCTGGCGCTGGGACTTGGGGGTCCCCAATCCCTGGCATGCGGCGCCAGGCCACTTGGGAGGGGCCCCTCGGGGGCGACCTAGGGATAGGGTTAGCCCCCAGGAAGCCAGCAGGCCCTATCCGCCAGCTCTGCAGCGAGTGGAGGGGTGGGCCGAGGTTAGGGCGCTGGCGGACAGGAGCGTGGGAGCCAGAGTTTTTGTGAGTGTGGCCTTTGAAGTCGCAGGGGGATCGGAGGGCCCTGCCCGTTCTCCCTTCCTGAATGACTGGCAACGCCCCTAGTGCCCTCGGTGCCTATGGAGTGGCAGAGTGAGTACAGCACTGGGGCTCGGGGGTCCCAAATCCACAGCATTGCAGTGCCAGGCTCCTTGGGAGGGGCCCCTCGGGGCTGACCTAGGGTAAGTGTTAGCCCTTAGGAGTCCTGCAGGCCCTTTCTGCCAGCTCTGCGGCAGGCGGAGGGACAGGCCAAGGTGAGGGCGCTGGAGAGAGGGAGTGTGGGCCCAAGCGTTTTCGCGCAGGGGCCTTCGAAGGTCGCCGGGGGCTTAGAGGGTCCATCAGGTTTTCTCACCCTGAAAGACTGGTGGCGCCCCTAGCAGCCCGGGTTGCTGCAGGGCGGCAGGCTGACTCCGGTGCTGGGATCGGGGACCCCAATCCCCGGCGCTGTGGAGCAAGGCCTCTTGGGAGGGGCCCCTCGGGGGCCGACCTAGGGTTAGGGTTCGTCCCCAGGAGGCCGGCAAGCCCGGCGCTAAGTGGCTCTGGCAATGTAACAAAAATGCCATACACTTATCTGTAAGAAATAACAGTGTACAGGAACCCTCTTAGCCCTAACATCATCCTTTGTGAATATGGAAGGCAGCCCCAAAGTGGTCGTGGAAGTCTGACGAAAGGGCTAAGCACTTTTCTCTGAGTCACCACACTATACAGGGAAAGAACAATGTACATCATCTTTCACGAGTAGGGAGCATTAATGAAAAGGTTCTCGAATTTCGAGGACTCTGACCCATCCTTATTGGTAATAAAACACCGTGTACAGGAAAACACCTTCAACTCTCATCAGCCTCCTCAATCCTGATTCCGATTCAACTTTGGGTGTGTAGGACTAGGGAAATGTCCACATCTTATTGCTAAGAAAAACGATGTCAGGGTAATGCCCTTCAAGTCACCTCAGCCTTCCTGAAGACGGAAGCAGGAATCAAGGTGGTTATGTTACCATGAGGTAAGGAAGATGAGCATATAAGTGAGAAACAACAGTGGGCAGGACCTCTCTTCCAACGAACAGTATCTTTGCTTAATGTTGAATCCCTATGGTAAGTGGTTGTGGGCATTTGTGAGGTCAAAATCTTGAGTGTTTTGTAAAACCTCTTGGCCATTCACAGATGAGACTAAGGTATTGGGGACTCCTAGGCAGTGATTTGTCCACTGTCAAAAATATGAAAAGATATAAAAGAGACAGATGAGGTCTCCTCAGGCATTGTCCTTTATCCTCATCCTCCGTGAGGATGGCCATCTCTGGACAGCTCAGTGGCAGGGTCTCATTCACAGTGGGGGCATCTGTTCCTCACAGACATCAGGCGGGGAAATGGATTTGGTTCTCTGTGCCAGCCCAGCCACAGCTGAGTGTCACAGCACCCTCTCGTGGGCTCATAAGAGTTTCACTGTCACCAGGCAGGTCATTGTATTTGATAAACCACTGTGAGAGTTTGCAATTGCCTTCATCTGCAACCTCCGAGAGGCAAATGCAGGTCTCTGGTACCATGTGAAGTCATGTGAAGGCATCGTGAGAAAGTGTCCTTCTGCTTAAGAAAAACATGGCTGGGGCTCCTGGCTGGCTCAGCCAGTTAAGCATGTGCCTTTGGCTCAGGTTATGATCCCAGGGTTCTGGGATCGAGCCCGGGCTCCCTGCTCAGCTGG
Source organism: Ursus americanus (assembly GCF_024610735.1). NCBI lineage: Eukaryota > Metazoa > Chordata > Mammalia > Carnivora > Ursidae > Ursus > Ursus americanus. Next base: position 2,893,156 of record NC_142130.1, on the reverse strand, counting down.
AAAGGAGGTAGGGAAATAGCTTAGAACCCACAGAGAATGTGAATAAAGGGGAGTGAAATGGAACTTGGTCTGTGTTTTGCTTTAGGGATTGGAAGATAGTTTATTCTCAATTGTGATTGTTCTTGAAACAGAAAAGCTGTATTTTTTTTACCTTTAATTTTTTTTCTAATAATATTTTTTTATTATGATATGTTAGTCACTATACAGTATTTCCTTAGTTTTTGATGTAGTGTTCCGTGATTCATTATTTGCATATAACACCCAGTGCTCCATGCAATATGTACCTTCCTTAATACCCATCACTGGCCCATCCCAATCCGCCACCCCTCTCCCCTCTGAAGCCCTCAGTTTGTTTCCCAGAGTACATAGTCTCTTGTGGTTCATTCCCCCTTCTCTTTAGGGTCCACTGTCTAAAGGGACAGACAGTGGAAGTTCACCAAATATAAGATCGAAATTTCATTGTTCATTATAGATGCCACTAAGTAGTTCCCAGACATTTCATTCTACTGTAGTAATTCATTATACCTGTGAAGGTGCACGTGGAAGACAATTGCTGCATGCATAGTGGTAATAAACATGCCCCTCAGTAGTAGAATAATAGAGGATGCATATGTGTAAAATTATTCGAAAGCTTCTATGCTTTCCCTTTGGTTCCTTATTATCTATGAAATTGGACAATTTTTGTTCTCTAGGCTTAAAACTCATTGTCAGTATTCAGAGTTTTTCAATGCTGATCTTCTCCTGTATAAGTTACCAAAAACCTAAAATATGTATGAACTTTAAAAAACGCTATATTGAAAATGACAGCAGGGAAGTTCCATTTTGTGTATATTGCGTCAATGGATCTCTATTTTGACATCAGTGTTCATTAGAAATGATAACATTTCATGTGAGTATAAATATCAATGTGAAAAAGAAAAGGTAGGAAGAACCTTGAATGTTTAAGTAATTGGTGAAATGACAGGTGTGTGTGTGTGTGTGTGTAATTGATTTTCAATGAATGGTTCAGCTTCTTGTAGGGCCTCCGAGAGAGCCCAGGTGAACCTTTCAATTAGTTGGTATCTGTTTTCCGAATTTGGGAATCTCTTAGTCCAATAGTCAATCAGGCAAGCTTTGAGGTCTTGAAGAGTTTCAGTCCTCAGCGATGGTGTTGCAGACCCTTGTGAGCAAACCCTAGGGTATGCTCAGAGCCCTCATTAGCTGGTACCAAGGTGTGACGATTTCAGACAGCATTTCCCAAAGAGGTACCTCTTGAGTCTCTGTCCTTGTCAGTTCCCTACACTTCCTTACACTAGTTATGTGATCAGTGTGTTTCAGGATAATCCCCACATGTGATTTTTGCTATTTCCTACTAGTCCTAAATGTTTCTCAACTTCTTTTATGGCAGGGGTTGGGAAGCAACCTGTGTGGTGTAGGAAGGGGTGTGGTAGTTGTCTGCCTTCAGAGGACCGAATGATGCCTAGAAATTGTACTGTAGTTTGAGGTCAATTGTCCATCCTCTGAGTGTCAGGAATTCCATCACTTTACTTTGATGCTAGTCTGTTCTTCAAGCTGTCCTCAGAAATAAGGAGTGTCATCCATCTAGGGAATACTGGTTTGTGTGTATGTTTTCATTTTAGGAAAGGCCTTGCTGCTCCTGAAAATAATACTGTAGAGCACCCTTTCCTGTTCTTATTGGCCATCAGTCAATCTTTTGTGAAGTATTCGTTTATAAATAGACTTCTTATGGTTGATGAGCAGGAATTCTTTATTGACAAGGATTTGTCAGTGTGTGTATTGCACATCTTTACTTCCCAGCCTGCGGTTCACTTTTTCATTTTCTTATGGTCATAAGATAAGGAGAAATGTCACATTTTTATGAAGTCCCACTGAATATTTTTAAATGGTTAGTGCACACTATGTCCTACCCCAAGATTGACAGGTTCTACGTTTTCTTTCAGAAACTGTCCAATGGGAAGCTACAATCCATCTCAAATTTATAAATTGCATTTTGAATTCTAATAGGGTATTTATAGACTGGTTTGGATTTTCTATGTACACAATCGTATTAACTGTGAATAGTCACAATTATCCCCTCAATTCTTATACTTTTTGTTTATCTTGCCTTCTAACACTGGTAGATTCTCCGATGCCATGTTGCATAGAGCAGCATTGATTGAAGATTTTAATATACCTTTCTCAATATCTGACAGAAAAAGCAGACAACTCATTGGTAAAAATGTGACCTAATTGACATATAGGGAACATTCCATAATAAGTGCAGAATACGTTATTTTCAAGTGGTCATAGACTCTTTACCCAAATAGATGATAGGTGGGGCCATGAATCAAGGCTACAAATGTTAAACCCTGAAATTAACTAGATTCTATTCTTAGACCACAGGGGAATTGAGCCACAGTCATAGCGAAAAGAAAACCAGGAAGTCCTTCAACGTTTAAAAATTAAATGGAACTTTGCTACATATCCTAAAGGTCAGAGAAGGAATCTCAATGGAAATTCTGAACCTTTTCTACATGAGGGCTCACACACAATGGCACTTTCTTTCTGAAGAGCATTATAATAACCTAGACAGGAGTTGAGCCTTAAGTCAGAGTTCTGCCTGCCCCAGCCACACCTGGCAGCCTTGGCCTGTGGTCCCCCTCAGCTGTCCTTTCTGGTGGCCCTGAGCTAAGGGGGTCAACATGGCCATATGGAAATGGGAAGCTCTCCACTCATAGTGATGATGGTGCCCACTCCCCAGCTGTCCTTTCTGGTGGCTCTGAGCTAAGGGGGTCAACATGGCCGTATGGAAATTAGAAGCTCCCCACTCTTAGTGATGACGTTGCTATCGTATCGTCCTCACCAGTCCAACAACATGATTTCTGATTGAAATATGACACAAGAGCGACTTCTTGGCCTTCCTTCAGGTTTGAAAATCATCGGGTGAGTCATCTATTAGAAATATGGATTCAACATGTATTCTTTCTTCTGGAAAAGAAATAGACCCAATAGCAATTATGTGTTCCTGAGCACCTGTTCCTGAGAGACATCATACTGGCTCTTTGTAGCATTCTGCCTCTTAAACTTCTCAACTAGGGTGTAGATATTTTTAGGCACATGTGCAGGTGGTTAGACAGGGAGTCAGATGATATGAGTCACAGAGGATTTTAGTGTCAGAAACCTAAGTGGGATCCCCAAATTGACTCCAAATCCCTTGTTGTTCCATACAGGGTACTATTTCCCTCTGATCTCTGGTCGTCTCGATCTGGAAACCTATCAAGTATCAGAATTTTCTTGTCATGTGGACAACTGGAACGAATTCAGCTGGCCTCTTCACCTCTGCCCATGGTGATCATTAAGGTCATTATCTCAGTGGAGGACCTCTGGTTAAGATACTCAAAGATCCTTAAGAATAGAGACAGTATAATATTTTTCTGGTATTAAAGTTACTGAAACCAACTATCATTTTTAGTCCATTCAGGCTCTGGTATGTTCAGAGGGTGCTGTAAAACAGGTCTGAAATAGTATTTAAAAACACTCAGCTCAGCCTCTTCTACAAAGTGAGCCAATGCTTATACACATGGCTAAAATATTCCCTTACCTACGATGACTTCCCAGCTATCGTAGTGTTTATATGGTATGACTGTGACTTACATTAGTCAACATTTGCAGAGAAAGAACTTAGTGCATCCAGGGGGCACTTCATGTTGAAATTAGTTTGTGACAACGAGCTACTGTGTTTTATTCTGCAGTCCAAGGGAATGATGCCAGACATCTCTAAGGTGTCTAGCAGTTCTACAATTCTGATTTTAAGTGGTCTGTGTGCTTCAGAGATTTGGGCAGGAGAAGGGCAGGAGTCCAGAGACTGTGAACACTTCTGTTACCTGTGCTGACCATGGAGCAGGTAGCCTTCTGTGGGCATCATTTTGATTTCTTGGTACTCTTGTGAAAGGAGCTTTTGTCTCACATTCCTCCATTTTAGAGTAATTATAATGATGAAAGTAATTTTTATCTTATATCATCTGTGGGCCCTGATCCTGGGTTCCCAGGGAAGCTATCCTTTAACATTTTAACCGGCTCAAAATAATTGGGCAAAAACTCAAAGCATGGGCCCTATTTCTGCCCCAAGCACATGTTGTACATCTGCTTCGAGAAGAAAACAATAACCAAAAATGCCAACATGAAGTTAAGAAAATATAAAGAACCTCTTTGGCTCCCATAAGATTAAAGTCATACTGACATGTACATACTGAAAATGTATGAAATCATTGCATTTCCTAAAGCCCAATCCTTGGAGGGTCTGAGAGCCACTGACCTTGCCCAGAACCAGGCACACCCCAGCAGGGAGGGGTGGTGCAGAAAGGGAAGGGGCAGGACTCTGAGGGTGTTCTGCAGCTAGAGGGGTCCCTGGAATGGGCCAGGTGTGTGGGGGGAGCCCGGCCCAGGACTCCACCTATGCCTGTGCTGGGTGTTGGGTAGAGGAGGCACCTCTTGGACCCCCTGCACTTTCAGGGTTCCAGGGGCTTGAGGGCTGTTGCCTGGATTCCCAGGGGCTGGGGCACCACTCTCCCTGACAGATCACCACTTGGGGGTGGAGCTACGTCTCTGTGGGCTGTTCCAGAGTTGCAGTGGGGTGCAAACCTGGGACAGAAGAAGGGGAACTGGTAGAGAGAGAGTTGCCCTGCGGAGGTCCCAGCTGGTTAGTGAGCAGCATGCACCGTGGGTGGGGGGGTCCGGGGGTAGGGTGCGCCTCAGGTGGGAGGCAGGGTTCTAGAAGGGCACCTGGAGAGGGTTCATTGTGGGTACTCAGGTGAGTTTTCTTTTTCCCTTTAAAGTCTCTTCTGCCTCATGTCTTCAACTGGCCTTATTCCCCATACCCATGAACTCAAGGGCGCCCAATGACCTGAGCTTTTGTGGGAATGGTTGCAGAATTTCAGGGTTTCCCCTGTTCCCCGGGAAGAGTGCGGGTAAGGACCTCACAGAGTCCCCACCTTCAGTGATGTGTCCCCCGGTTCTCAGACACAGTGCAGGAGATGCATCTTGAGCAGTACCCCGAGTTCAGCAGGGTGTGTCCTGGTCCCCCAGGCACAGGTGTGGCAGTAGCAAGCCCCAGAGCCGTCCCCCAACTTCAGCATTAGGCCCCGTGTGCCCCCAGGTTAGTGGTAATTGGCTGTTAGAATCATGCAGGAAAATCCTCCAGGTGGGGGCCTGAAGAAGGGCGTAAACCAGACGCCACTCTAATTGCATTGGGAATAGACAAATTGAGAATTTCTTTAGAAGAGTAAGTCTGCTTTCCAGAAAAGGCAAGGTCATTGGTCTATTGAGAATGAAGATAATTACTGATATACAACAAGTATGTGTTGCCCCTGCACCCAGAAACCGAAGCAGGTGTTCAGGCTATAGGTCAGAGGTGCCTTCTTCTCCCCAGATGACAGCACTTGTCTTCTCTGGCTCCAAGACACCCGAGGATTGAACGTCAGCATCGGAGTCAGCGAGGCAGATTGTCACAGGACGCCAGTGTTCAGAGAAAGCACAGGTATGTTTGGCAAAATGTCCTTTCTATGTCAGGGCTGGAGGTAAAACCTCTCATTATCCCAAACTTCCTGGGCTTTTCTCTTTTCTCTAGTTGAGCCACAAAGTAAAATTGAAGTAGCTATCAGCATTCTGGGTTTGGTGCAAGAATTACTTAGTTTCCCTGCTGGTAGAACTTTGCAGGGGATCACAATTTCTGTCCATTTATTGCTTACAAATGTATTTTGACCATCTGTTTCCTAGGAACCCTCTTTTATTACAAAGGGAATGTGAGATTCACTCTGTGCCTGTTTGTAACATCTAATTTGTTCCTTCATCTAACAGTGTTTATTCAATTGGGCCTAAGATATGGTTGAGTGGCCAGTATCTAGAGTTAGGTGGCTTTTGTCATCTGATACAGACTTGGATGATGTCATTTGACAAAGGTGATGTTTCATCATTGATTAGTTTATTCATCAGAAGAGTTAAAATTAGGGTGGAGGGAAAATTGAAAATTATCCAAAGTGGTCTGTTCCTGTTTAAAAGTTGAGCTTGACTTTCTAGTTTTACTAAATGTATTATCTCGATATTTTGTGGTGCCATATTCACTCTGTAGTTTCCTTGGTGGTGGAGTCAGAAGGAGAGTCTGGGAATTCTTTTGGATAGTGGCATGCTTGTGGCTTCAAGGGGCTTGGCGTCAGGAGCCTTGGGGTGAATTCTGCAACTGCTTGCCTGACCTTGGGTGCATCTCACAGAGCTTTCATTTCCTCTTATGAAATTGCCGGCAGATAATATTCTGCTTAAAGGGGAACCCTCCCATCCTGTTGGTGGCAATGCAAAGTGGTGCAGCCAGGCTGGGAAACAGTGTGGGGGTTCCTCAAAAAGTTAAACATTGAACAACCACATGATCCAGCAATTGCTGTCCTAGGCATTTATGCAAAGGATACAAAAATGCAGATTCAAAGGGGGTCCATGCACCATGATGTTTATAGCAGCAATGTCCACAGTAGACAAACTATGGAGAGAATCCCAAAGTCCATGCACTGATGAATGTATAAAGCAGATGTGGGATACATATATATATATATATATAATGGAATATGACCCAGCTTCTAAAAGAATGAAATCTTACCATTTGCAAGGATGTGGATGGATCTTGCATGTATTAAGCTAAGCAAAATCAGTGAAGAAAGAGAAATATCCTATGCTTTCACACTTGTGTAATTTCAGAAAGAAAACAGATGAACAGAGTGGAGGGGTGATTAGAGAGGCAAACAAGGAGATAGACTCAACCTTGGAGAACAAACTGAGTGTTGCTGCAGGACAGGGGCGTGGGGGGAAGAGTTAAATGGGTGAGGGGCATTAAGGAGGGCTCTTGCGATGAGCACCGGGTTCTGTATGCAGGTGAGGAATCACTAAATCTTACCCCTGAAGCGAATATTCCATGGCATGTGAACTAACTGGAATTTAAGTAAAAGAAGAAAGGAAAAAGTGTTCTGCTTCATGAAGAGTGAGGTAAAATTGTAGTGATTTGGGCTGTACTATTCTATAGATGAGAGTTGTAGAACACCCTGTTGTAGGATACACTAGTTGCTTATCACATAAGGAGTCCTCAGAAAGCTGCAATGAAAGATTCAGGTATCATAGCATGTTCATGTTCCACTGATATATTACAGTTTGCACACGTAGGAAAGAAGGTGGAGAGAAAGGCAACAGAAGGGGAAAGTAGGTGTGAACATTTCATTAGTTAGCATTATAGATTTCTCATGAAAGCCTTGCATCAGTGTGATTTTGGAAGCAGAGGGGGAATCTGGGAGCTTTGCAGGAGATGGGGGAGTTCCAGGTCTGGGTAAAGCTGACAGGGGTCCCAGAGGAGAGCTGAAAGCATTCTGCAGCAGGATGTGGGCAGGGTGGGCTCCAGGTGTGGCTATGGGACTCCTGAGTGAGAGTTGTGACAGGTGAGGGCTGTGTGCAAGTTCCTGGCTGAGGACAAGTGAGGCACAGGCGGAGAGCTGGCAGAGAACCTTTTCCTGGGCCACCAGCCTCACCCAACACACAGCTTCATCTTCTGTCCCTTTCACTCCAATTCAGACTTCTCAGGTGGTGAGTGAGAACACCTCAAGAGCATTCAAAACAGAAGGGAAAGCATGTGCAATGGCTCTGGGGCAGGAGAATTCCAGGTATGTCCAGGAGCACCAAGAAGGCCCTGTGGCCACAGGAGACAGCTTAGGACATGAGCTCAGAGAGGTGACAGAGGGTGACAGAAAGCCATTCCAGGGCTATAACCCCATGAGACCCTGTTTCACTGGGCCATCCTGGCTACAGTGTTGAGAACAGATGACAGAGGGTTGAAGATGGCAAGGCAGGTCAATGACGAAGCTTTTCCAGGAACTCAGGCACTGTGGACCAGACAGGTGGCCTTGGATGGAGTGGTTAGACCTATTCTGGGTCCATTTTGAAGATGGAGCTCACAGGATTTGCTGATGGGTTAGCTATTAGGAGCAGGAGAACGGAGGTATTGGGGTAACTCCCAGCTTCTGTAGGTTGTCGTGATCGAGGGGAAGGAGAGGGTTTCTCGGGGGTTTGGAGGTAGTCCGTGTTCCGCATGCTGAGGAAGGTGCCTTTCCCGGTGGATCTGCTGAGGTTTGTGTCTGGGAGAACCTTTCACATCTCCTCCCTCAGCAATGCTCAAGTATAAGTATCCCCCACTATTTAAACGTTCACAGTAAGACACTTGGTTTTCTTGAAAAACTATGTTATTACCCAGCTTCAGTAAGAGGAAGAGACCTGAAGAGGATTTCCCTCTTATGAAAAAAGGTAAACAGTGAGAATCGCATTCAGCATCTGTTTTGGGGAGAAACACGACAGAGGCGGCGTGCACCCCAACAAGCTCCTTCTGCTGGGAACTGCTCTCCGCATCCAGCCACCAGCACTTTGAATTGTGTTTGTGAGCCTCTGATGTGCTTTATCTTCATTTATGCTGCGCCTCCATTGGAAACTTGTTTGCTGAGGCCTAAGAAAAGCCAAAGAGAAGGAATTTTGGAGTCTGAGCACACTGTCTAATTGTTCCCTGTAAATTAATGGCCATTCCTTCTTGACACCATTTCTGCTGCGCAAGGTTTCTCAGAAGCCCTGTACTTTCAAAGAGCAGGGAAACCTATACCCAATGCTTCGGGGTTAGTTTTAGTCTCCTGCTGGACAGAACATTTGATGACTGTCAGATTTTCTCACTCAAACATTGAGACTTTGACCACCTTCACGCGTTTCTACCACCCCATCCCCGAATCTGGCACCTACCAATTTGCTCTCAGTATCTATGCGTTCAGTATTTGTTTATTCCACGTGGAATGTACATGAGAGCATCTGGTATTGGTCTTTCTGTGTCTGAGTTACTTGGCATAAGGCCCCCAAGGTCTGTGTTTCCATATCTGGTTCTTGTGAATAATGCTGTAGTGAATGTGGGAGTGCATCTGTTTTTTTGAGGCAGTATTTTTGTGTTCACCGAATCAATACTCAGTAGAGCCATTACTGGGTCATGTGGTAGTTGCATTTATTTTTTCAGGAACCTCCATACCGTTTGTCACAGTGGCTGCGCCAATTTCCTTTCCCACCAACAGTGCACAGTGACTCCTCCTATGCATACCCTTGACCCCACATGGTGTCTGTCTCTGGGACAATTGCTGTTCCAATAGTTGTGAGGGGATAGCCGATTGTGGGTTTGACTGATGTTTCCCTGACGATGATTAGTGATGTCGAACAACTTTTTCTGTCTGTTGGCACCTGTGTACCATTTTGGAAAGTATCTATTCACATATTCCCCCCATTTTTATACTTTTTTTTTGTTTGGATTTGTATGAGTGTTGTGTGTATTTTGGATAGTAGCCTCTTCTCACACATATGATTGAGAGATATTTTTTTCTTATTGGGTCAGTGGCCTTTTAAGTTTTTGATGGTTTCTTTTGCCGTGTGGAAGATTTCAGTTTGATGTTGTTCCACTTGTTTATTTTTGCTTTTGTTGCTTTGCATTTGGTGTCCGATCTGAAGACTCTTTGCCAAAACCAATGTTGAGAGACTTAGTACCTGTGTCTTCTTGGAGGTTTATGCATTCAGGTCTTATGTTCCTATCATTCATCCATTAAAAATTTTGTGTGTGGTGTAAGAAAGTGACCCAGTTATATTCTTCTGCATTTAGTGTCCCGTTTGCCTGTTACCGCTCACTGAAGACACAGTCCTTCCCTCATGGCATATCTTCTGCTGCTGTGTCGTAAGTTAGGATCATCTACGTGTGGGTAAGTTTCTGAGCTTTCTGCTCTGTTCCACTGACCTGGTGTCTGTGTTTATGCCATTACCATCCTGTTTTAATGACAACAGCTTTGTAATCTAGCTTGAAATCCAGGAGTGTGTTGACTGCACCTTTCTTTCTCCAGGTTGCTTTGGGTATTTGGGGTCTTTTGTGATTCCATACAAGTTTGAGGACTGTTTTCTGTTTGTTCGAATAATGCCACTGGAATTCAGATAGGGATTTCATCACATCTGTCGATTGCTTTGGGTACGATGGACATGTTCACATAATTAACTCTTCCAGTTATTGAGTGTACTATGTCTTTCTCATTCTTGGTTACTTTTATTCCTAGATTTTTTTTGATGCAATTGTAAATGGCATTGCTTTTTAAATTTCTCTTTGCGAACGTGTGTCATCAGTATACAGAAATGCAAGAAGTTGGGTCATCTGTGTGGCTCCATAGGTGAAGCGTCTGCATTCAGCTCAGGTCATGATCCCAGAGTTCTGGGATCGAGCCTCGTGTTGGGCTCCCTGCTTAGCGAGGGTCTGCTTTTCCCTCTTTCTGACACTCCCCCTGCTCATGCTTTTTCTCTTCCTGTCAAATAATTAAATAAAATCTGAAAAAAAATAAAGACAACAGGTCTTTGTATATCGACTTTATACCCTGCAGCTTTCTTGAATTTGTTTATTCTAACAGTTTTTTTTTGTGTGGAATCTTTCGGGATTTCATGTCATTTGCAAATAGTGACAGTTTTCCTGTATGGATTTAATATCTTTCTCATTTTTAAAATGATGTTAGTCACCCTAGAGTACTTCATTTGTTTTTGATGTAGTGTTCCATGATTCACTGTTTGCATATAACACCTAGTGCTCATTATGACACGTGCCCTCCTTTTTTGTAAAAAAAAAGAATTTATTTATTTATTCGACAGAGATAGAGACAGCCAGCGAGAGACGGAACAGAAGCAGGGGGAGTGGGACAGGAAGAAGCAGGCTCAGAGCGGAGGAGCCTGATGTGGGGCTTGATCCCATAACCCTGAGCCGAAGGCAGATGTTTTACCGTTGTGCCACCCAGGTGCACCAATACGTGCCCTCCTTAATACCCATCACCAGGATAACCCATTCCCCTTCCCCTCCCTTTCTGCAACCTTCAGTTTGTTTCCCAGTGTCAGTAGTCTCTCATGATTCATCTCCTCCTCTCATTCCCCCCTTCACTTTTCCCTTCCATCTTCTAATGTCCTCCATGCTATTCCTTCCATTCCACATAGGAGTGAAACCATATGATAATTGTCTTTCTCTGCTTGACTTAATTTCACTTAGCATAATCCCCTCCTGGTCCATCCACATTGGTGCGAATGGGGGGTATACATCCTTTCTGATGACTGAGTAATATTCCATTGTGTAGATGAACAATATCTTCTTTGTCCATTCATCTGCTGAAGGACATCTTGGCTCCTTCCTCAGTTGGCTATTATGTACATTGCTGCTATGAACATTGGGATACAGGTCCCCCTTCTTTCATTACTCTGTGTCTATGCGGTAGATACCCAGGAGTGCAATTGGTGGGTCATAGGATATCTCTGTGTTTAACGTCTTGAGGAACCTCCATATTTTTTTCAAAAGTGGCTATACCAGCTTGAATCCTCACGAGTAGTGTAAGATGGTTCCCCTTTCTCCACATCCTCTCTGACTTTTTTTAATTTCCTGTCTTGTTAATTTTTTTTTCAAGATTTTATTGATTTATTCCACAGAGATAGAGACAGCCAGCGAGAGAGGGAACACAAGCAGGGGGAGTGGGAGAGGAAGAAGCAGGCTCATAACGGAGGAGCCTGATGTGGGGCTCGATCCCATAATGCCAGGATCACGTCCTGAGCCGAAGGCAGATGCTTAACCGCTGTGCTACCCAGGTGCCCCCTGCCTTGTTAATTTTAACCATTCTAACTGGTGTAAGGTGGTATCTCATTGTCGTTTTGATTTGTATTTGCCTGATGGCAAGTGATGTGGAGCATTTTTTCATGTGTCTGTTGGCCATTTGTATGTCTTCTCTGGAGAAGTATCTCTTTGTGTCTTCTGCCCATTTTTTGGGTGTCGAGTTTGAGGAGTTCTTTATAGATCTTGGATGCCAGCCCTTTATCTGTAATATTATTTGCAGATATCTTCTTCAATTCCGTAGGATGCCTTTTTGTTTTGTTGATCGTTTGCTTTGCCGAGCAGAAGCTTTTTATCCTGATGAAGTGCCAATAGTTCATTTTTGCTTTTATTTCCTTTGCCTTTAGAGTCGTGGCTTGCAAGAAGTTGTTGTGTCAAAGGTTGAAGAGTTCTTTTGATTTTGATATGAGACAGGAATCCATTATCTTTCTTTCCTGATTGTATTGGAGTCCTCTGTCTTTCTTGGTGAGTGTAGCTACGTTTGTCAGTTTTGTTTATCTTTCCAAAAATGCAGCTCTCATTTTCATTGTTTTTTTTTTTGTCTTTTTAGTCTCCATTGGATTTATTAATACATTCCTTTTTGTTATTTCCTTATTTCTACTAATTTGGGGCTTTGTTTGTTCTTTTTTTTTTCTACTTCTTTACCACATAAATAAGGTTGTTTATTGGAGAGCATTATCATGGATTGATGAAGACTTGAATTTCTATGAATGTCCCCCATAAAGCTTCTTTTGCTGCATCGCATAAGTTTTTGTAGGTTGTATTTTTCATCAGTGTCAAGGTACTTCTAAAATTTTTTTGACTTCTTCTTTGACTGCTGGTTGTTCAGTAGCATGTTGTTAAATCTCCACATATTTATTTAAGATTATTTAAGTATCTGACAGAGAGTGAGACACGAGAGAGGGAACGCAAGCAGGGTGGTGGGAGAGGAGAAGCGGGCTTCCCACTGAGCAAGAAGCCTGATTTGGGGCTAGATCCCAGGATCCTGGGATCACGACCTGAGCTGAAAGCAGATCCCTAACAACTGAGCCACCCAGGCCCCCCAATCTCCACCTATTTTTGACTGTCCCATTTTTTTCTTGAGACTGATTTCTAGTTTCATATCATTGTGGTTGGACAAGATTTGAAGCAGAAGGTGAAGAGAGCATTCAGATGAAAGGTTTGTTTCCTGGAAGGTTTTCTGAGGGCAGACCATGAGTTCAGTGGGGATGGAGGAAGGTTTTGTGAGACGGGGGGTGGGGTTAACCCTTGTTAGAATTACTGACTACTACCATGCATGCTGTGTGCTACCGTTCACACCATAGTCCTGATGGACTTGTACTTCATTAGAAATATTTTCTAGGAGGTGTAGACATAGCCTTCACGTAAAGAAAGGTGCCATGTGGGTTCATGGCATGACCCCAGGTCAGCAACCAGGATGTTTGGTATTGTGGGGGATCAGAACCAGGCTTTCTGTGGGAAGTGACAGAAATATAGTATGGTGAGCTCCATGACCATAGGTGAGGTCCCGAGTGACACACTGGGTGTTGGGTTCTGTGGATCTGTCTCATCAGGTGCTGTGGAATTCAGGGACACCCTCCTGCCTGTGGATTTGTGTGGAGACAGGTAGACATCAGTGTCTGGCCAGGCACAAGGGTCGCACTGGACCACCACCAGAGGTGCAGCATGAGGGGGATCCACTGCTTGGTTTCCACAAAGCTGACCAGGGTCTGTGACCGTGATTCCTAGCAGCTGCAAGAGAACAGGAGGCCGGGGGTGGTGCACACTTCCTAGACTTGTGGTCAGGACTAGTCTGGAGCCCACTGACGTCAGCCACACTGGGCACAGAAGGCACCCAGTCAGTGTAGCTGTGGGCACTGCTCCCATGGCGCTTTCGGGCCGGCTCCATGCAGCAAACTCCTGCTTTTCATCGTCATCTTCAAGGTCATCTGCCTCTGCTCTTGCCCCACAGCCTCTGGGGTATTGTCCGACCTCCATCTGGCCCTCGTCCCTGGTTCCCTGTGCAGTCCGATGCCAGGGTAGCCCTCTCGAGACAAACATCTGGCCCTGATGGAACACTTCCATGGATCTCGTGTAATGCGAGGGTGATGCCCTTCCCCAGAAGGGGGCTGCAGGTCCCCAATCAGGAGAGCCATGTCTCCCTTTTCAGCATGGCCTGCCCTCCCATCAGTCTCCTTAGGGAAGCTCTCCCCACTTCCTGAGCTGACAGCTCTGAACTTAAAAATGAATGTCATTTTACATATCTCTATGCCTTAGTTCATCCATGGCATGTCTTTCAACCCAGTTAGTGGGTATTTTTTAGCAGTTTTGAAGGGCTGTCTGCTCAATGAGGGGATGACCTGGGAGGGGCAGCTTTCCCTCTCATCTCCCTCAGCATGTCTATGAGCCCTGGGGCCAGCTCTCCCACTGAGGATTGAGGGACCCGAGACAGCCCATCCTGAGCCCAGGCTGTGTCAGCTCATAGACTGAGGCGTGTCGGAGTGGTGGGCAGCTGGCATGGGCCAGGGGCAGGCAGTGTCTCCTTCTCATTCCTTCCCTCCCTTCCTCCCAGAGGTAGCTCAGAGCAGCCTTCAACCCCTGCATGTCCAGATCCCTTGACCTGTGCCTCCTGTGTTCAGCTGGTGACCTTGGAGTTTCGCATGGATTCTACCTCCCGTACCCTCTCCTGTAGCAATTCCTGGATCAGGGGAGGGGTCAGACCCTTGTTTGCTTTTGGTCTTCTTCCTGTCCCGCACCAAGCCCACCCACCATTGCATCTTCCATGTATGTGCTTGGAAGCACGCCCATCCACAGGGAACCTATTAGCCAAATGGATCCAGGCAATGAACATTGAAGTAGAGATCCAGGATCCATAATAAACCTGCTCTGAAACCTGTCCCAAAGTCTGTGACTCTCTCACACTGAAACAGAAACAATAATAGCTTTCTGGACTGTGAAGTGACATGTGTCTCTACTTCCAATCTTGAATGCATTGGTGCTGAGCCTGGACTGAAAAGGACCATGGCTTCCGTGGGCTGGGATCCACGGTAAGAACTCAGTGAAATATGAATTTGATTCATGTAGTGAATAATTATTGTAGAGTGAATCCTCCCAAGTAGGGCTTATGCACAGTGCACAGGAAAAGCTTTTTCAATGAGCTTCCTGAAAAAAAGTCTTTTTTAAAAATTTATTTTAATTCCAGTAGAGCTAATATATAGTGTTACATTCGTTTCAGGTGTACAATAGAGTGATTCAGTAATTCTTTATATTACTCAGTGGTCATCAAGAAAAGTTTCCTCTTAATCCCCTTCATCTATTCCACTCATCCCTCTATCCACCTCCTCTCTGGTAACCATCCTTTTGTTCTCTATTGTTAAGAGTTTGTATTTTGGTGTGTCTCCTTTTTCTCTTTTAGTTATTTATTTTTGTTTGTTTCTTAAATTCCCCATTAATGTGACATTGTATGGGATTTGTCTTTCTCTGAATCCCTGATTTTAGTTAGGATAATACTCTCTAGCTCCATCCATGTGGCTGCAAATGGAAGGTTTCATTCTTTTTCAAGCCAAGTAATACTCCATTGTGCGTGTGTGTGTGTGTGTGTGTGTGTGCGTGCGTGCATGTATGTGAATACACACATCTATCATCTCATTTGTCAATTTTTCTACAGACACTTGGGTTGCTTCCATATTGTGATATTCTAAATAATGGTGCAAGAAACATAGGGGTGCACGTATCCTTTTACGTTACTGTTTTCCTATTCTTTGGGTAAATACGAGTAGTGTGATTGTTGGATCGTAGGGTAGTTTTATATTTAATTTTTTGAAGAACCTTCATACTATTTTCCACGGTGGCCACCACAGTTTGCATTCCCACCCACAGTTCACGAGGATTCCTCTTTCTCCACATCCTCTCAGCACCTGCTCTTTCTTGTGCTTTTGATGTTAGCCATTCTGACAGGTTTGAGGTATTACCTCATTGTCCTTTGGATTCACATTTTCCTGATGATGGGTGATGGTGAACATCTTTTCACGGGACTGTTGGCCATTTGTATTTCTTCTTTGGAGAAATGTCTGTCCATGTCTTCTGCCTATTTTTTAACTGGATTATTTGTTTTTTGGGGGGCGAGTAGTATCAGTTCTATATGTTTTGGACACTATCCCTTTATTGCATATGATCTTTGCAAATACCTTCTCCCTTTGAGTAAGTTGTCTTATTATTTTTACGTTTTCATTGTTCTTCTGCCGTGTGGAAACTTTTTATTTTGCTGTATTCCCAATAGTTTATTTTTGCTTTCATTTCCTTTGCCTCAGGAGACAGTCTAGAAAAACGTTAATATGGTCCATGTCAAGAAGTTACTGTCTTCCCTCCTGTAGGATTTTTATGGATTCAGGTCTCATATTGAGGTCTTGAAACTGTTTTGTGTTTGTCTGTATTGTGTAAGAAAGCAGTCTAATTTCATTCTTTTGTGCATAGCTGTCTAGTTTTCCCAACAAAATTTGTTGTAGAGACTGTCCTTTTCCCTTTTGATATTGTTGCTTGCTTTGTGGAAGATTCATGGACCACATAATTGTGGGTTTCTGTCTGAACTTGTATTCTGTTCCTTTGGTCGCTGTGTCTATTTTTGTGCCGTACTGTCTTATTAGGATGACTGCAGCTTTGAAGTATAACCTGAAATCTGAAATTGTGAGTCCTCCAGCTTTGTTTTTCTGGAAAACCACATTGCACTGTCTGTTCGGAATCTTTAGTGGTTCCATACAAATGTTTAGGATTGTTTATTCGAGGTCTTTTGTTCTTTAATTTAAATTCAATTAGCCAACTTACAGTACACCATTAGTTTCAGATGTAGTCTTCAATAAATTTTCAGTCTTGTGTAACACCCAGTGCTCATTGTATCGTGTGGCCTCCTTAATGCTACTCACCCACTTACCACCCCCCCAACTTCTCCACCATCATCAGTTTCTTGTGATAGTTAAGAGTCCATCATGGGTTTTCTCCCTCTCTGATGACTTCCCATTCTATTTTCCCTTCCTTCCCCTATGGTCTTCTTCCTTGTTTCTGATATTCCACATAGGAGTGAAAGCATATGATCATTGTCTTACTTTCATTGACATATTCCACTCATCATAATACCCTCCAGCTCCACCCAGGTCGGTGTGATGGTAAGTATTCATCCTTTCTGATGGCTGAGTAATATTCCATTATATATATCATCCACATCTTCTTTATCCTTTTATCTATGCATGGTCCTCTGCACTCCTTCCGCAGCTTGTCTATTATGGATATTGCTGCTATGAACACTGTGGTGCATGTGTCCCGTCTTCACTACCTGTCTCTTTGGGGTAAGTACCCAGTAGTGCAATTGCTGGGACATAGGGTAGCTTTATTTATAACTTCTTGAAGAAACTCCGTACCATTTTCAAGAGTGGCTATACCAGACTGCATTTGTACAGGGGTGTAAGAGGGTTCCCATTTCTCCACATCCTCTCCAACATATATGGTTTCATGTCTTCTTATTTTTAGATATTCGGCCTTGTGTGATATGGCATCTATAGGGGTTTAGATTTGCATTTCCCTGAAGCCAAGTGATATGAAGCATTTATGCATGTATGTTTTGGTCATCAGTACGTCGTCATCAGTGAAGTGACTTCCCATTTTAATCCATCTCAAGACCTAAAGCTGGGTAAGGCACTGAAGCTGGATGATGCCATCGGTTGGAAGTGTGGAGAATTTCAAAAGATCTCTGTGGAGAGCAAGTTTAAAGGTCAGTGTGAAGCTACTAATTGGATCCGGGGAGATCTCTGAAAGTGGGGGTTGCCTGTGATGGACTGAGAGGGGCCCTCCGATTTTCCTATGAATCCTTGCTGGAGCCCCAAATGGACAGTTTCCTGCTGTGGGGCAAGCTGAGTCCTCTAGTCGTGCAGAGGTGAGCCCAATGCCTGGTGCCTTGGAGGCAGGCAAACAGGGAGGGACCCTCAGCAGAAGACCCAGGGTTAGGTTAGGCCTCAAGAGACAGCAGGTCCAAACTGCCCAGTGCTCAGAGAACTCCCAGGCCGAGTGAGATGAGGGCACAAGGTCGGGTGAGTGTGAGCCTTGGGGTTTCATCAGGAATGGCCCACAAATGTCGGGGTTCACCAGAAGGGGCTCTCAGGGGTGCCCCAATTCTCTTGCCCTGAATGCTCTGTTGTGCCCAAAATGGTAGTTTCTTGTGGGCTGCAGGCTGAGTCCTGCAGTGGGGCTTGGGTGTCCACAATCCCCCGGAGTAGGGTGCCAGGACCCTGGGGAGGGGCCCCTCTGTGGCTAACCTAGTGTAAGTGTTAGGGTCCAGGAGCCCGGCAAGGAAAATCTGCAGGCTGTGTGGCGAGCTCTGTGGAGGGCTGAGAGGAGGCCATGGGGGAGGGTGAACATGGGCCTTAGGGTTGGGGCACGGGGGGCTGCCAAAGGTGGGGACGGGCTCCGGGGGCCTCCCCATGTTCTTGTGCCCTGTAGGCTCCGTAGAGCCCCAAGAGGCACAGTTTCCTGTCCGGTGGCAAGCTGAGTCCTGCAGTGGGGCACAGGTATCCCAATTCCCCGGGGCTGTGGTGTAAGGCTCCTGGGGAGTCCCCCACACCCGCGGCCGAGCTAGGGCTAGGGTTTGCCCCAGGAGCCCCGCAGGCCCGGTCTGCTGGCTGTATGGTGAGCTACACGGGCTGAGGTGAGGGTATCAGGAGGGTGAGCGTGGGCTTCAGGGTTGGGGTGCGGGAGGCCGCTGAAGTTCGCTGGTGGCTCAGGAGGGCCCTCCTTGTTCTCCCGCCCTGAACCCTCTATGGCCTCCCAAGGCACACGGTTTCCTGCGGGGTGTCAGACTGAGTCCTGCTGTGGGGCTCAGGTGTCCCGAATCCCCGCGGCTGTGGCTCCAGGCTCCTGGGGAGGGGCCCCTCCACAGATGAACTAGGGTTAGGTTTGGGGCCCAGGAACCCCGCAGGCCAGATCTGCCCAGTATGTGGCGAGCTCCGCCGCGGGCTGAGGTGAGGGTGCGGGGTGGGGTGAGCATGGGTTTCAAGGTTGGGTTTAGGGATCGCCGAAGTTCTCTGGGGGCTCTGGGGGCCCTCCTGGTTCTCCCACCCTGAATGCTCTACAGCCTCCCAAGGGGCACGGTTTCCTGTGGGCTGGCAGGCTTTATCCTGCAGTGGGGCTCAGGTGTCCCCAGCCCCGGGGGCTGTGGCACCGGGCCCCAGGGGAGGGGCCCTACCCAGCCGACCTAGGGTCAGGTCTAGGCCCCAGGAACCCGGCAGGCCTGATCTGCCGGCTCTGTGACGCACTCGGTGGCAAGCTGAAGGGAAGGCATGTGGCGGGATGAGCGTGGGCCTCAGGGTTGGGGTCTAGGGGGCAGGCGTGTGGCGGGATGAGCGTGGGCCTCAGGGTTGGGGTGTAGGGGGCCGCCGAGGATCGCTGGGGTCTCAGGGGGGCCCTATCAGTTCTCCTGCACGGGATGCTCTGCGGCGCCCCAAGGGGCATGGTTTCCTGAGGGGTGGCAGGCTGAGTCCCATGGTGGGGTCCAGGTGTACCCAAACCCCGGGGTTAGGGAACGGATTAGGGTACGGGTTAAGGTTAGGGTATGGGTTACGGTTAGGGTATGGGTGAGGGTAGGGGTTAGGGTTAGGGTAAGGAGAGGGTATGGGTTAGTTTTGGGTTTATGGGTTACAGGTTAGAGGTTATGGGTTAGGCTACAGATTAGGGTTTAGGGTACGGGTTAGGGTTTAGGGTTTGGGTTTAGGGTTAGGGTTAGGGTTGGAGTACGTGTTAGGTTTAGGGTACGGGTTAGGGTTAGGTTACGGGTTAGGGTACGCATTAGGGTACGGTTTAGGGTACAGTTTAGGGTTAGTGTTGGCATTCGGATTAGGATACGATTTAGGGTACGGGTTAGGGTTAGTGTACGGGTTAGGGTTAGGGTACAGTTTAGTGTTATGATACAGGTTAGGTTACAGTTTAGGGTTAGGGTTAGGGTACGGGTTAGGTAATGGTTTAGGGATAGGGATAGGCTACGGTTTAGGGTTAGGGTATGGGTGTGGGTACGGGTTAGGGTACAGGTTAGGGTTAGGTATGGGTTAGGGTATGGGTTAGGGTCCAGGTTAGGGATAGGGTACAGGTTTGCGTATGGGTTAAGGTTAAGGTAAGGGTACTGGTTAGGGTTAGGGTATGGGTTACGGTTTAGGGTTTAGGGTTACGGTTAGGGTATGGGTTAGGTTTAGGGTACGGGTAGGGTTAGGGTACGGGTAATGGTACGAGTTAGGGTATGGGTTAGGGTCAGGGTTTAGGGTTAAGGTTAGGGTATGGGTTAGGGTACTTGTTAGGGTTAAGGTTAAGTTTAGGGTATGGTTTAAGTTACAGGTTAGGGTACAGTTTAGGGTTAGGGTACGGGTTAGGGTATGCGTTAGAGTACGTGTTAGGGTTAAGGTACAGGTTAGGGTTCGGGTTAGGGTACGGGTTAAAGTTAGGGTTAGAGTATGGGTTAGGTTACGGGTTAGGGTTAGGTTTAGGGTTAGGTTACGGGTTAGGGGTAGGGTTAGCTGAAGGGGTAGGGTTAGGGGTAGGGTTAGGGGTATGGTAGGGGTCGGGGTAGGGTTAGAGTTTAGGGTTAGGTTTTGGGGTTTGGGTTAGTGGTTAAGGTTAGGGTTTAGTGTTTAGGGTTTCGGGATTAGGGTTAGGGTTTAGTTTTAGGGTTTAGTGTTAATGTTAGGGTTTAGGGTTTAAGGATTAGGGTTTAGGGTTAGGTTTAGGGTAGGGTTAGGGTTAGGGTAAGGGTTAGGGGTTAGTGTTAGGGTTAGGGTTAGGGTTAGGGTTTAAGGTTTAGGGTTTAAGGTTAGGGGTTAGGGTTTAGGGTTAGGGTTAGACCCCAGTAGGCCAGCAGGACCGATGCGACGGCTGTGCGGCGAGTGGAGGAGTCGGCCGATGTGAAGGGGCTGGTGAGCGGCATCATGGGCCCAGCCATTTTGGTGCAGGAGGGCCTTCGAAAGTCACCGGGGGCTCGGAGTGCCTGCCCGTTCTCCCGCTCTGAATGACTAGCGGGGTCCCTAGCGGCTCGGGTGGCTGATGGGCAGCAGGGTGAGTCCGGCACATGTGCTTGTGGTCCCCATCCTCGGTGTTGCGGAGCCACGCCACTCGGGAAGTACCTCTCGGGGGCTGACCTACACTTATGGTTAGTCCCCAGGAGGCCGGCAGGCCTGCTACACTACATGTGTGGCGAGCGGAGCGGTGGGCCGAGGTGAGGGTGCTGGTTTATATGAGCCTGGGCCGAAGCGTTTTGGTTCTGGGTGTCTTCGAAGGTTGGAGGGAGTTCAGAGGGCCCTGCCAGTTCTCCAACACTGAATGAATGGTGGTGCCCCTAGCGGCACGTTTAGGAAGGGAACCTCAGGGGCCGTCCTAGGGTTAGGGTTAGTGCCCAGGAGCCTGGCAGGCCAGATTTGCCGGCTGTGCAATGGGCATAGTTGTGGGCTGAGTTGAGGGCGATGGGGAGCGGGAGCGTGGGCCCCAGGGTTTTGGCGCCCTGGGCCTTGCAATGTTGCCATGGCTCACAGGGCCCTGCCCTTTCTCCTGCCCTGAATAACCAGAGGCGCCCCTAGTGGCTCTGGTGGTGGTGGGGCAGCAGGGTGAGTCCTGCACTGCAGCTCGGGGATCCCCAATCCCCGGCGTTGCGGGGCAGGCCCCTTGGGAGGATCTCCTCGTGGGCTGACCTAGGGTTAGAGTTAGCCCCCAGGAGGCTGGCAGGCCCAATCCTCTGGCTGGGCGGCGAGAGGTGGGCAGGCAGAGGTAAAGGCGCTGCCGAGCGGGAGCATGGGCCCCTGCATTTTGGCGTGGGAGGCTTCAAATGTCGCTGGTTTCTCCAGGGCCCTGTAGTTCTCCCGCCCTGAATGACCGGCGGCGCCCCTAGCGGCCTGGGTGGTGGCGTTTAGGCAGGGTGATTCTGGCTCTGGGGCTTGGGGTCCCCGATCCCCAGTGTAGCAGCACCAGGACCCTTGGGAGGGGCCCCTGAGGGGCCGACCTAGGGTTAGGCTTAAGACCCAGGAGGCCGGCAGGCCCGATCCGCCCGTTGTGCTGAGAGCTGAGGGGCAAGCCAAGGTGAGGGCATGGGGAGTGGGAGCTTGGGCACCAGCGTTTTGGCCCAGGGAGCCCTTGAAAGTCACCGGGGCTTGGAAGGCCCTGCCCCTTCTCTCGCCCTGAATGAACTGCGGCGCCCCTAGCAGCCCGGGTGGTGACAGTGTGGCAGGGTGAGTCTGGCTCTGGGGCTCTGAGTCACCAAACCCCAGCGTTACAGAACCAGGCCCCTTGGGATGTCCCTCATGGGGCCGACCTAGGGTTTCGGTTAGCCCCCAGGAGCCCGGCAGGCTTTATCCACCAGCTCTGCAGCAACCAGAGGGGCGGGCCAAGGTGAGGGCGCTGGGGAGCAGGAGCGTGGGAGCCACCTTTTTGTGCAAGGGTCCTTTGAAGGTCGCAGGGGAAACGGAACGCCCTGCCAGTTCTCCCACACTGAATGACCCGCGGCGCCCCTCATGGTCCGGGTGGTGGTGCGGCATCAGGTGAGTCCGGCACTGGGTCTCAGGGGTCCCCAATCCACCGCGTTGTGGCGCCAGGCCCCTTGGGAGGGGCCCCTCGGGGGCTGACCTAGGTTAGGGTCAGCCCCCAGGACGCCAGCAGGCTCAATCCGCCAGCTGTGCGGCGAATGGAGGGGTGGGTCGAGGTGAGGTCTTTGTCGAGAGGGAGCTTGGGCCCAAGCGTTTTGGCTCCGGGGGCCTTTGGATATTTCTGGGGACTCGGCGGGCCGTGCCCATTCTCCTCCCTGAGTGACTGGCAGTGCCCCTAGCTGCCCAGGTGGTGGCGGGGCGGCAGGGTGAGTCAGGCGCTGTGACTCGGGTATCCCCAATCCCCACTGTTGCGGCGCCAGGCCCCTTGGGAGGGGCCCCTCGGGGGCCAACCTAGGGTTAGGTTTAGCCCCTAGGAGGCCGGCAGGCCCTATTCGCCTGCTGTGTGGAGACTGGAGTGTCGGACCGAGGTGAGGGCGCTGGTGAGTGGGAGTGTGAGCTCCGGTGTTTTGGCGCAGGGGCTTTTGAAGGTCGCCGTGTCTCGGAGGGCCCTGCCCGTTCTCCTGCCCTGAATGAACGGCAAAACCCCAAGCCCCCGGGTGGCAGCTGGGTGGCAGAGTGAGTCAGTTGCTGAGGCTCAGGATCCCCAATCTCCGGCTTTGGAGCGCCAGGCCCCTTGGGAGGGGCCCCTCGGGGGTCGATCTAGGTTTACGGTTAGCCCCCAGAAGGCCAGTGGTCCCGATCAGCGGCTGTGCAATAAGCGAAGGGTTGGGCCGAGGTGAGGGCGCTGGCGAGCCTGGGCATGAGCCCAAGCGTTTTAGCGTGGGGGTCCTTTGAAGGTCAGCGGGTGCTCTGAGGGCCCTAACCATTCTCCTGCACTGATTGACCAGTGGGCCCCTAGCGGCTCGGGTGGCTGAAGGGCAGCAGGGTGAGTCCGGCACTTGGGCTCAGTGTCCCCATCCCCAGCATTGCGACACCAGGCACCTTGGGAAGGGACCCTGGGAGGCCGACCTATGGTTAGGGTTAGCACTCAGGAGTCCGACAGGCCCGATACACCACCTGTGCGTTGAGCGGCGAGTTGTGCCGAGGTGAGGGTGCTGGTGAACATGAGCCTGAGCCCAAGCGTTTTCGTTCGGGGCGACTTCGAAGGTCGGCAGGGGTTCGGAGGCCCTTCCCGTTCTCCCACCCTGAATGTACCGTGGTGTCCCTAGCGGCCCGGGTGGGGCGGGGTGGCAGGGTGCCACCGACACTGGGGTTGGGGGTCCCCAATCCCCTGCGTTGCGGCACCAGGCCCCTTGGGAGGGGCGTTAGGTTTAGGCCCTAGGAGGTTGGCAGGCCCTATTCGCCAGCTTTGTGGAGAGCGGAGTGGCAGACCGAGGTGAAGGCGCTGGTTTGTGGGAGCGTGGGCCTGGGCGTTTTGGCATGGGGGGCCTTCAAAGGTCGCCGTGTCTCAGAGAGCCCTGCCCATTCTCCTGCCCTGAATGAACGGCAGCACCCCAAGCCCCTGGGTGGCAGCTGGGCAGCAGGTTGAGTCAGGTGCTGAGGCTCAGGGTCCCCAATCCCCGGTGTTGGGGCACCAGACCCCTTGGGAAGGGCCCCTTGGTGGTCGATCTAAGGTTACGGTTAGCCCCCAGGAGGCTGGTGGACCCGATCAGCGGCTGTGCGGCAGGCGGGGGGTTGGGCCGAGGTGAGGGGACTGGCGAGACTGAGCATGAGCCCAAGCATTTTAGCATGGGAGTCCTTCGAAGGACGGTGGGATCTCAGAGGGACCTGCCCGTTCTCCCGCTCTGAATGACCGGCGAGGCCCCTAGTGGCTCGGGTGGCTGAAGGGCAGCAGGGTGAGTCTGGCATTTGGGCTTGGGGTCCCCATTCCCGGAGTTGCGGCGCCAGGCCACTTGGGAAGGGCCCCTCAGGGGCCGACCTACAGTTAGGGTTAGCCCCCAGGAGGCCAGCAGGCCCCATACACTGCCTGTGCGTTGAGCGGAGAGTTAGGCCGAGGTGAGGGTGCTGGTGAACATGAGCCTGGGCCCAAGCATTTTGGTTCAGGGCACCTTCGAAGGTCAGCGGGGGTTCGGAGGGCCCTGGCAGTTCTCCCACCCTGAATGAATGGTGGCGCCCCTAGCGGCCCGTGTGGGGCGGGGTGGCAGGGTGCATCAGGCGCTGGGGCTTGGGGGTCCCCAATCCCCGGCATTGTGGCGCCAGGCCCCTTAGGAAGGGATCCTCAGGGGCCGTCCTAGGGTTAGGGTTAGCGCCCAGGAGGCCGGCATGCCCAAGTCGCTGGCTCTGCAAGGAGTGGAAGTGTGGGCCGGTTTGAGGGTGATGCCGAGCAGGAGCGTGGTCCCCAGCGTTTTGGCACCCTGGGCCTTCGAATGTTGCCATGGCTCAGAGGGCCCTGCCCGATCTCCTGCCCTGAATAACCAGCGGCGCCCTTAGCGGCTCCGTTGGCAGTGGGGCGGCAGGGTGAGTCCTGCGCTTTGGCTCGGGGATCCCCAATCCCCGGCTTTGCTGCGCCAGGCTCCTTGGGAGGGGCTCCTTGTGGGCCGACCTAGGGTTAGAGTTAGCCCCCAGGAGGCTGGCAGGCCCAATCCTCTGGCTGGGCGGCGAAATGTGGGTGGGCAGAAGTAAAGGCCCTGCCAAGCGGGAGCGTGGGCCCCTGCATTTTGGCGTGGTAGGCTTCAAATTTCGCTGGTTTCTCCAGGGCCCTGTCTGTTCTCCCACCCTGAATGACCGGTGGCGGCCTGGGTGGTGGCAGGGCGGCAGGTGAGTCTGGCGCTGGGGCTTAGGGGTCCCCAATCCACCGCGTTGTGGTGCCAGGCCCCTTGCGAGGGGCCCCTCGGGGGATGACCTAGGTTTAGGCTTAGCCCCCAGGACGCCGGCAGGCTCAATCCGCCAGCTGTGTGGCGAATTGAGGGGTGGGTCAAGGTGAGATCTCTGTCGAGCGGGAGCGTGGGCTCAAGGGTTTTGGCGCCGGGGGCCTTCGAATGTTTCTGGGGACTCGATGGGCCCTGCCCATTCTCCTCCCTTAGTGAACGGCAATGCCCCTAGCAGCCCAGGTGGTGGCGGGGCGGCAGGGTGAGTCAGGCACTGCGGCTCGGGTATCCCCAATACCCAGCGTTGCGGCGCCAGGCCCCTTGGGAGGGGCCCCCTGGGGGCCAACCTAGGGTTAGGTTTAGCCCCTCGGAGGCTGGCAGGCCCTATTCCCCAGCTGTGTGGAGACTGGAGTGACGGACCGAGGTTAGGGCGCTGGTGAGCGGGAGTGTGGGCCCGGGCGTTTTGGCGCGGGGGGCTTTGAAGGTTGCTGTGTCTCTGAGGGCCCTGCCCGTTCTCACGCCCTGAATAACGGCAGCACTCCAAGCCCCCGGGTGGCAGCTGGGGGGCAGGGTGAGTCCAGTGCTGAAGCTCGGGGTTCCACAATCCCCGGCGTTGCAGCGCCAGGCCCCTCGGAAGAGTCCCCTCGGGGGTCAATCTAGGGTTACGGTTAGCCCCCAGGAGTCCGGCAGACCCGATCTGCCAGCTGTGTGGGGAGCAGAGGGGCGGGCCAAGGTGAGGGCGCTGTTGAGCAGAATCGTGGGCCCAAGAGTTTTGGCGTGGGGGCATTCAAAAGTCGCCAGGGGCTCAGAGCGCCCTTCCCGTTCTACCGCACTGAATGCCCAACGGCGCACCTAGCGGTGCGGGTTGCAGAGGGGCGGCAGGGTGAGTCTGGTGCTGGGGCTTGGGGGTCCCCAATCCCAGGCGTTGCGGATCCAGGGCCCTTGGGATGGGCCCCTCTGTGGCCAACCAAGGGTTATTGTTAGCCCCCAGGAGGCCAGTAGGCCCAATCCGCAGCCGGCGGCGAGTGGAGGCATGGGCCCAGGTGAGGGCGCTTGAGAGCAAGTGTGTGGGCTCAAGCGTTTTGGCGTGGGGGGCCTTCGAAAGTCATCGGGGGTTCAGAGGGCCCTTCCTGTTCTCCCACCCTGAATGACCGGCGGCTCCACTAGCGGACCGGGTGGTGGCAGGTCGGCAGGTTGAGTCCAGCCTTGGGGCTCGGGGGTCCCCAATCCCTGTGGTTGCTGTGCCAGGCCCTTTGGGAGGGGCCCCTTGGGTGCCGACCTAGGGTTAGGCTTAACCCCCAGGACTCCGGCAGGCCCTTACCGCCGGCTGTGCGGTGAGCGGAGGGGCGGACAGAGGTGAGGGCCCTGGCGAGCAGGAGCGAGGGCCCAAGCGTTTTGCTGTGGGGGGCCTTCGAAGGTCGCCGGGGGCTTGGAGGCCGTGCCCATTCTCCCTCCCTGAATGACCAACGGCACCCCTAGCGGCCTGGGTGGTGGCATGACGGCAGGATGAGACTGGCAATGGGGCTCGGGGGTCCCCATTCCCTGGCGTTGCGGCGCCAGGCCGCTTGGAAGGGCCCCTTGGGTGCCGAGCTTGGGTTAGGGTTAGCCCCCAGGAGGCTGGCAGGCCTGATCGGCCGGGTGTGCGGCGAGTGAAGTGGCATGCAGAGGTGATGGCACTGGCGAGTGGGAGCGTGGGCCTAAGCGTTTTGACGCTGGGGGCATTTGAAAGTCGCCGGGGCCCAGAGCGCCCTAACAGTTCTCCCGCCCTGAATGACCGGTGGCGCCCCTAGGGGCCGGTAGGGGAGGGGCGGTAGAGTGAGTCCAGCACTAGGGCTCAGGGGTCCCCAATCCCCCGCATTGTGGCGCCAGGCCTTTGGAAGGGGCCCCTTGGGGTCCGACCTAGGGTTAGGGTTAGCCCCCAGGAAGCAGGCCGGCCCGATCCGCTAGCTTTCGGTGAGCGGAAGGGCAGCCTGAGAAGAGGGCGCTGACAAACAGGAGCGTGACCCCAAGCGTTTTGGTGCGGGGGGCCTTCGAATGTCGCCGGGGGCTCAGAAGCCCCTGCCCATTCTCCCGCCCTGAACGACCGCGGCGCCCCTAGCGGTCTGGGTGGCGGCGGGAAGGCAGGGTGAGTCCCGCGCAGGGGCTTGGGTGTCCTCAATCCCTGGCGTTGTGGCGCTAGGCCCCTTGAAAGGGGCCCCTCGGGGGGGAACGGGTTTAGGGTTAGCCCCAGAAGGCCGGCAGGCCCAATCCACAGGCTGTGTGGCATACGGTGGGGCAGGCTAGGGTGAGGCCGCTGGCGAGTGGGAGCATGGCTCCAAGCATTTTGCAAAGTGGGCCTTCAAAGGTCGTCGAAGTCTCGGAGGGCCCTGCCCGTTCTACCGCCCTGAATAACCGGCGGCACCCCTAGCACCCCGGGTGGCGGTGGGGCGGCTGGGTGAGTCCAGTGCTGGAGATTGGAGGTCCCCAATCCCAGGCATTGCTGCTCCAGGCCCCATGGGATGGGCCCCTCGAGGACCGACCTAGGGTTACGGTTAGTCCCAGGTGGCCGGCAGATCCGCCGGCTGTGTGGTGAGTGGAGGGGCGGGCCAAGTTGAGGGCACTGGCGAGTGGGAGCGAGAGCCCAAGCGTTTTGGCGTGGTGGGACTTCGAAGGTCGCCGGGGGCTCGGAGGGCCATGCCCATTCTCCCATCCTGAATTAGGACGGCGCCCCTATCGGGCCGGGTCGCGGCGGGGCAGCAGGGTGAATCCGACGCTGGTGCTCGGGGGTCCCCAATCCCCGGCGTGGCGGTGCCAGGCTCCTTGGGAGGGGCCCCTTGGGCGCCGAAGTAGGGTTTGGGTTAGCCCCAGGAGGCCGGCAGGCGTACGGAGGTGCTGGCCGAGGTGAGGACGCTGACGAGCGGGAGCGTGTGCCGAAGAGTTTTCGCGCGTCGGCCTTCGATGTTCGCTGGGGGCTCGGAGGGCACTGCACGTTCTCCCGCCCTGAATGACCGGTGGCACCCCTAGCGGCCAGGGTGGCGGTGGGGCTGCAGGGTGATTCCAGCGCTGGGGTCGGGGGTCCCCAAACCCCGGCGTGTTTTGCGCCAGGCACCTTGGGAGGGGCCTTCGTGGGCCAACCTAGTGTTAGGGTTAGACCAAAGGAGGTCAGCAGGCCCGATCTGCCAGGTGTGCAGTGAGCGGAGTGGCGGGTGGAGGTGAGGGCGCTGGCAACAGGGTTCATGGGCCCAAGCGTTTTGGCGCTGGGGGCCTTCGAAGGTCGCCAGCAGCTCTGAGGGCCCTGCCCGTTCTACCGCCCTGAATGACCGGCGGCGTCCCTAGCGGCCCAGGTGGCGGCGGGGCAGCAGGGTGCATCCGGCGCTGGGGCTCGAGAGTCCCCAATCCCTGGCGTGGTAACGCCAGGCCCCTTTGGAGGGGCCCTCGGGGACAGACCTAGGGTTAGGGTTAGCCCCCAGGAGGCCGGCAGGCCCGATCCGCCAACTGCGTGGGGAGTGGAGAGGTGGGCCGAGGTGAGGGTGCTGGGGAGGGGGTATGTGGGCCCAAGCATTTTGGGGCTAGGGCCTTTGATGGTCGCTGGGGGCTCGGAGGGCCCTGCTCGTTCTCCTGCCATGAAGGACCAGCGACGCCCCTAGCTCCCTGGGTGGCAGCGGGGTGGCAGGGTCAGTCCGGCACTGGTGCTTGGGTTTCCCCAATCCCCAGCGTTGCGGCGCAAGGCCCCTTGGGAGGGGCCCCTCGGGGACTGTCCTAGGGTTAGGTTAACCCCCAGGAGGCCAGCAGTCCCGATCCACCGGCTGTGCAGTGAGCGGAGGGATTGACCGTGGTAGGGCGCAGTCGAGCAGTAGCGTGGTACCCAGCGTTTTGGCGTGGGGGGCCTTCTTATTTCACCGGAGGCTCGGAGGGCCCTGCTGGTTATCCCGCCCTTAATGCCCGGCAGCGCCCCTAGTGGCCCACGTGGCGGCGGGGCAGCAGGGTGAGTCCGGCGCTGCTCCTTGGGGGTCCCCAATCCCCAGCATTGCGGCACCAGGCCACTTGGGATGGGGCCCTAGGGGACCTACTTAGGGTTAGTGTTATCCCCCAGGAGGCTGGGAGGCCCGATCTGCCGGCTGTGCGGCGTGCGGAAGGGCGGGCCGAGGTGAGGGCGCTGGAGAGTGGAAGCGTGGGCCCAAGCGTTTTGGCGAGGGAACCCTTCGAAGGTTGCCGAGGCTCGGAGGGCACTGCCCATTCTCTCGCTATGAATGACCGGCAGCGCCCCTAGCACCCCTGGGGGTGGCGTAGCGGCAGTGTGAGTCTGGTGCTGGGGCTCCGGGGTCCCCAATCCCCGTCGTTGTGGAGCCAGGCCTCTTGGGATGGGCCCCTAGGGGGCCTACCTAGGGTTAGTGTTAGCCACCAGGAGGCTGGGAGGCCTGATCTGCAGGCTGTGCTGCAAGCGGAGGGGCAGGCCGAAGTGAGGGCACTGGTTAACGGAAGTGTTGGCCGAAGCTTTTTGCCTGGGGGGGGCTTTCGAAGGTCGCCGGGGGCTCGGAGGGCCCTGCCCGTTCTCCCGCCTTAAATGACCATAGGGGCCCCTAGCTGCCCCGGTGGCAGTGGACCAGCAAAGTGAGTCCGGCGCTGCGGCTCGGGGGTCACCAATCCCCGGTGTTGCGGCCCCAGGCCCCTTGAGAGGGCCCCCACGGGTGCCGACCTAGGGTTAGGGATACCCCCAGGAGGCCAGTAGGCCCGATCTGCCGGCTGTGCGGTGAGCGGATGGGCAGGTTGAGATGAGGGCGTTGGCGTGCGGGAACGTGGGCCCAAAATTTTGGAGCGAGGGGCCTTCGAAGGTCACCAGGGACTCAGAGGGTCCTGCCCGTTCTCCCAAACTGAGACCGGGGGTGCCCCTTGTGGCCCGGGTGGCGGTGGGGGGCATGGTGAGTCTGGCGCTGGGGCTCAGGAGTCCCCAATCCCCGTCATTGTGGCGCCAGGCCCCTAGGGAGCGGACACTAGGGGGCCGACCTAGGGTTTGGCTTAGCCCCCAGAAGGCCTGCAGGCCCGATCCGCCAGCTGTGCAGCAAGCGGAGGGGAGGACCGAGGTAAGGGCGCTGGCCAGCGGGAGCGTTGGCCCAAGCATTTTGGTGCGGGGGGCCTTCGAAGGTGGCCGGTGACTTGGAGGGCCCTTGCCATTCGCCCTCCCTGAATGAATGGCGGCGCCCCTAGCGGCCCAGGTGGCGGTAGGGCGGGAGGTTGAATTGGGCGCTGGTGCTCGGGAGTCCCCAATCCCCGGTGTTGCGGCAATAGGAACCTGGGATGGGCCCCTCGGGGGCCCACCAAAGGTTAGGGTAACACCCAGGAGGCTGGCAGTCCAGATCCACAGGCTGTGCAGGGAGCGGAGGGGCGGACCGCGGTGAGGGCGCAGGGGAGCGGGAGCATGGGCCCAAGCATTTTGGCGCGGGGGGCCTTCGAAGGTCGCCAGGGGATCGGAGGGATCTGCCCCTTCTCCCTCCCTGAATGACCAACGGTGTTCCTAGCGGCCCGGGTGGTGGCGGGGCAACACGGTGAGTCCGGCGCTGGGGTTCGGGGGTCCCCAATCCCAGGCATTGTGGTGCCAGGCCCCTTCGGAGGGGCCCCACAGGGGCCAACCTAGGGTTATGGGTAGCCCCAGGAGGAGGGCAGGCCTCATCCACCAGCTCTGCAGCGAGCGGAGGAGCGAGCCAAGGTGAGGGCGCTGAGGAGCAGGAGCGTGGGCTCAAGCGTTTTTCATGGGGGGGCCTTCGAAGGTCGCCGTGGGCTCGGAGGGCCCTGCCCGTTCTCCCGCACTGAATGACCAGGGGCACCCCTAGCGGCCCGGGTGGCGGCAGGGCGGCAGGGCGAGTCCGGCGCTGGGGCTCGAGGGTCCCTAATACCCGGCACTGCGGCGCCAGGCCCCTTGGGAAGGGCCCCTCGGGGGCTGACCTAGGGTTAGGGTTAGCCCCCAGGAGACTGGCAAGCTCATTCTGCCCATGTGCAGTGAATGGAAGTTTGGGTCCTGGTGAGGTAGCTGGCGATCGGGAGCGTGGGCCAGAGCATTTGGCTTTGGCTCGGGGTGCCTTCGAAGGTCGCAGGTGGCTCGGAGGGTCCTGCCCGTTCTGTCGCCCTGAAGGACTGGCGACGCCCCTAGCACTCCATGTGGCAGTGGGGCGGCAGGGTGCGTCTGGCGCTGGGACTTGGGGGTCCCCAATCCCTGGCATGCGGCGCCAGGCCACTTGGGAGGGGCCCCTTGGGGGCGACCTAGGGATAGGGTTAGCCCCCAGGAAGCCAGCAGGCCAGTTCCACCAGCTCTGCAGAGAGCGGAGGGGTGGGCC
Organism: Ursus americanus; assembly: GCF_024610735.1. NCBI lineage: Eukaryota > Metazoa > Chordata > Mammalia > Carnivora > Ursidae > Ursus > Ursus americanus. Next base: position 2,861,802 of record NC_142130.1, on the reverse strand, counting down.
GAGGTTAGGGAGCAGGCGAGCAGGAGCATGGGAGCCAGAGTTTTTGCGCGGGGGTCCTTCGAAGGTCACAGGGGGATTGGAGGGCCCTGCCCGTTCTCCCTTCCTGAATGACTGGCAACGCCCCTAGCGCCCTGGGTGCTTGCGGGGTGGCAGAGTGAGTCCAACACTGGGGCTCCGGGGTCCCAAATCCCCGGCATTGCGGTGCCAGGCTCCTTGGGAGGGGCCTCTCGGGGGCCGACCTAGGGTAAGTGTTAGCCCCCAGGAGTCCAGCAGGCCCATTCTGCCAGCTCTGCGGCAGGCGGAGGGGCAGGCTGAGGTGAGGGCACTGGCGAGAGGGAGTGTGGGCCCAAGCGTTTTGGCGCGGTGGGGCTTCGAAAGTGGCCGGGGCCTTGGAGGGCCCTGCCCGTTCGCTCGCCCTGAAATACTGGCGGCGCCCCTAGCAGCCCAGGTTGCTGCGGGACGGCAGGGTGACTCCTGCGCTGGGCTCCGGTGTCGCCAATCCCCGGCGTTGTGCCACCAGGCCCCTTGGGAGGGGCCCCTCGGGGGACGAACTAGGGTTAGGGTTCGTCCCCAGGAGGCCAGCAACCTGGAGCTAAGTGGTTCTGGCAATGTAACAAAAATGCCATACACTTATCTGTAAGAAATAACAGTATACAGGAACCCTCTTAGCCCTAACATCATCCTTTGTGAATATGGAAGCCAGCCCCAAAGTGGTCGTGGAAGTCTGACGAAAGGGCTAAGCACTTTTCTCTGAGTCACCACACTATACAGGGAAAGAACAATGTACATCATCTTTCACGAGTAGGGAGCATTAATGAAAAGGTTCTCGAATTTCGAGGACTCTGACCCATCCTTATTGGTAATAAAACACCGTGTACAGGAAAACACCTTCAACTCTCATCAGCCTCCTCAATTCTGATTCCGATTCAACTTTGGGTGTGTAGAACTAGGGAAATGTCCACATCTTATTGCTAAGAAAGAACGATGTCAGGGTAATGCCCTTCAAGTCACCTCAGCCTTCCTGAAGATGGAAGGAGGAATCAAGGTGGTTATGTTACCATGAGGTAAGGAAGATGAGCATATAAGTGAGAAACAACAGTGGGCAGGACCTCTCTTCCAACGAACAGTATCTTTGCTTAAGTTGAATCCCTATGGTAAGTGGTTGTGGGCATTTGTGAGGTCAAAATCTTGAGTGTTTTGTAAAACCTCTTGGCCATTCACAGATGAGACTAAGGTAGTTGGGGACTCCTAGGCAGTGATTTGTCCACTGTCAAAAATATGAGAAGATAAAAGAGACAGATGAGGTATCCTCAGGCATTGGCCTTTATCCTCATCCTCCGTGAGGATGGCCATCTCTGGACAGCTCAGTGGCAGGGTCTCATTCACAGTGGGGGCATCTGTTCCTCACAGACATCAGGCAGGGAAATGGATTTGGTTCTCTGTGCTAGCCCAGCCACTGCTGAGTGTCAAAGCACCCTCTCGTGGGCTCCTAAGAGTTTCACTGTCACCAGTCAGGTCATTGTATTTGATAAACCACTGTGAGAGTTTGCAATTGCCTTCATCTGCAACCTCCTAGAGGCAAATGCAGATCTCTAGTACCGTGTGATGTCATGTGAAGGCATCGTGAGAAAGTGTCCTTTTGCTTAAGAAAAACATGGCTGGGGCTCCTGGCTGGCTCAGCCAGTTAAGCATGTGCCTTTGGCTCAGGTTATGATCTCAGGGTTCGGGGATCGAGCCCGGGCACCCTGTTCAGCAGGGAAGGAGGTAGAGAAATAGCTTAGAACCAACAGAGCATGTGAATAAAGGGGAGTGAAATGGAACTTGGTCTGTGTTTTGCTTTAGGGATTGGAAGTTAGTTTTTTCTCAGTTGTGATTGTTCCTGAAACAGAGAAGCTGTATTGGTTTTTTTTACCTTTAATTTTTTTCTACTAATAATTTTTTATTATGATATGTTAGTCACTATACAGTATTTCCTTAGATTTTGATGTAGTGTTCCGTGATTCATTATTTGCATATAACACCCAGTGCTCCATGCAATATGTACCTTCCTTAATACCCATCACTGGCCCATCCCAATCCGCCACCCCTCTCCCCTCTGAAGCCCTCAGTTTGTTTCCCAGAGTCCATAGTCTCTCGTGGTTCATTCCCCCTTCTGTTTAGGGTCCATTGTCTAAAGAGACAGACAGTGGAATTTCACCAAATATAAGATCGAAATTACATTCTTCATTATAGTTACCGCCAAGTAGTTCCCAGACATTTCATTCTACTGTAGTAATTCATTATACCTGTGCAGGTGCACGTGGAAGACAATTGATGCATGTATAGTGGTAATAAAACACACCCCTCAGTAGTAGAATAATAGAGGATGCACATGTGTAAAATTATTCGACTACAGCTTCCATGCTTTCCCTTTGGTTCCTTATTATCTATGAAATTGGACAATTTTTGTTCTCCAGGCTTAAAACTCATTGTCAGTATTTAGAGTTTTTCAATGCTGATCTTCTCCTGTATAAGTTACCAAAACCTAAAATATGTATGAACTTTAAAAAACGCTATATTGAAAATGACAGCAGAGAAGTTCCATTTTGTGAATATTGTGTCAATTGATCTCTATTTTGACATCAGTGTTCATTAGAAATGATGACATTTCATGTGAGTATAAATATCAATGTGAAAAAGAAAAGGTAGGAAGAACCTTGAATGTTTAAGTAATTGGTGAAATGACAGGTGTGTGTGTGTGTGTGTGTGTGTGTGTGTGTGTGTGTGTGTGTGTGTAATTGATTTTCAGTGAATGGTTCAGCTTCTTGTAGGGCCTCCGAGAGAGCCCAGGTGAACTTTTCAATGAGTTGGTATCTGTTTTCAGAACATGGGAATCTCTTAGTCCAATAGTCAATCAGGCAAGCTTTGAGGTCTTGAAGAGTTTCAGTCCTCAGCGATGGTGTTGCAGACCCTTGTGAGCAAACCCTAGGGTATGCTCAGAGCCCTCATTAGCTGGTACCAAGGTGTGACGATTTCAGACAGCATTTCCCAAAGAAGTACCTCTTGAGTCTCTGTCCTTGTCAGTTCCCTACACTTCCTTACACTAGTTATGTGATCAGTGTGTTTCAGGATAATCCCCACATGTGATTTTTGCTATTTCCTACTAGTCCTATCTGTTTCTCATCTTCTTCTTTTATGGTAGGGGTTGGGAAGCAACCTGTGTGGTGTAGGAAGGGGTGTGGTAGTTGTCTGCCTTCAGAGGACCGAATGATGCCTAGAAATTGTACTGTAGTTTGAGGTCAATTGTCCATCCTCTGAGTGTCAGGAATTCCATCACTTTACTTTGGTGCTAGTTTGTTCTTCAAGCTGTCCTCAGAAATAATGACGTCATCCATCTAGGGAATACTGGTTTGTGTGTATGTTTTCATTTTAGGAAAGGCCTTGCTGCTCCTGAAAATAATACTGTAGAGCACCCTTTCCTGTTCTTATTGGCCATCAGTCAATCTTTTGTGAAGTATTCGTTTATAAATAGACTTTTTATGGTTGATGAGCAGGAATTATTTATGGACAAGTCTTTGACAGTGTGTGTATTGCAAATGTGTTTTGGATTTTCTATGTACACAATCGTATTAACTGTGAATAGTCACAATTATCCCCTCAATTCTTTTTGTTTCTCTTGCCTTCTAACACTGGTAGATTCTCCAATGCAACGTTGAATAGAGCAGCATTGTTTGAAGATTTTAATATACTCTTCTCAATATCTGACAGAAAAAGCAGACAAAACATTGGTAACAAATGTGACCTAATTGACATATAATGAAAATTCCATAATAAGTACAGAATACATTATTTTCAAGTGGTCATAGACTCTTTACCCAAATAAATGATAGGTGGGGCCACGAATCAAGGCTACAAATGTTAATCGCTGAAATTAACTAGATTCTAGTCTTACACCACAGGGGAATTGAGCCACAGTCATAGCAAAAAGAAAACCAGGAAGTCCTTCAATGTTTAAAAATTAAATGGAACTTTGCTACATATCCTAAAGATCAGAGAGGGATTCTCAATGGAAATTCTGAACCTTTTCTACATGAGGGCTCACACACAATGGCACTTTCTTTGTGAAGAGCATTATAATAACCTAGACAGGAGTTGAGCCTTAAGTCAGAGTTGTGCCCGCCCCGCCACACCTGGCAGCCTTGGCCTGTGGTCCCCCTCAGCTGTTCTTTCTGGTGGCCCTGAGCTAAGGGGGTCAACATGGCCATATGGAAATGGGAAGCTCCCCACTCTTAGTGATGACGGTGCCCCCTCCCCAGCTGCCCTTTCTGGTAGCCCTGAGCTAAGGGGGTCAACATGGCCATATGGAAATTAGAAGCTCCCCACTCTTAGTGATGATGTTGCTATCGTATCGTCCTCACCAGTCCAACAACATGATTTCTGAGTGAAATATGACACAAGAGCGACTTCATGGCCTTCCTTCAGGTTTGAAAATCATCTGGTGAGTCATCTATTAGGAATATGGATTCAACATGTGTACTTTCTTCTGGAAAAGAAATAGACCCAATAGCAATTATGGCTTCCTGAGCACCTGTTCTTGAGAGACATCATACTGGCTCTTTGTAGCATTCTGCCTCTTAAAATTCTCAACTAGGGTGTAGATATTTTTAGGCTCATTTTCAGGTGGTTGGACAGGGACTCAGATGATATGAGTCACAGAGGATTTTAGTGTCAGAAACCTAAGTGGGATCCCCGAATTGACTCCAAATCCCTTGTTGTTCCATACAGGGTACTATTTCTCTGGTCTTCTCGATCTGGAAACCTATCAAGTATCAGGATTTTCTTGTCATGTGGACAAGTGGAACGAATTCAGCGGGCCTTTTCACCTCTGCCCATGGTGATCATTAAGAGCATGATCTCAGTGGAAGACCTCTGGGTAAGATACTCAAAGATCCTTAGGAATACAGACAGTATAATATTTTCCTGGTATTAAACTTACTGAAACCAACTATCTTTTTTAGTCGAATCAGGCTCTGGTATGTTCAGAGGGTGCTGTAAAACAGGTCTGAAATAGTGTTTAAAAAAACTCAGCTCAGCCTATTCTACAACATGTGCCAAAGCTTATGAACATGACTAAAATATTCCCTTACCTACGATGACTTCCCAGCCATCCTAGTGTTTAAATGGTATGACTGTTACTTACATTAGTCAACATTTGCAGAGAAAGAACATAGTGCATCCAGGGGGCACTTCATGTTGAAATTAGTTGGTGACAACGAGCTACTGTGTTTTATTCTGCAGTCCAAGGGAATGGTGCCAGACATCTCTAAGGTGTCTAGCAGTTCTACAATTCTGATTTTAAGTGGTCTGTGTGCTTCAGAGATTTGGGCAGGAGAAGGGCAGGAGTCCAGAGACTGTGAACACTTGTTACCTGTGCTGACCATGGAGCAGGCAGCCTTCTGTGGACATCATTTTGATTTCTTGGTACTCTTGTGAAAGGTGCTTTTGTCTCACATTCCTCCATTTAGGAGTAATTATAATGATAAAAGTAATTTTTATCTTATATCATCTGTGGGCCCTGATCCTGGGATCAGGTAATATTTTACCCAGCACAAAATGACTGGGCAAAACCTGAAAGCATGGGCCCTATTTCTGCCCCAAGCACATGCTGTACATCTGCTTCGAGAAGAAAACAATAACCAAAAATGCCAACATAAAGAGAAGAAAAAATAAAGAACCTCTTTGGCTCCCATAAGATTAAAGTCATACTGACATGTACATACTGAAAATGCATGAAATCATTGCATTTCCTAAAGCCCAAGTCTTGGAGGGTCTGAGAGTCACTGAACTTGCCCAGAACCAGGCACACCCCAGCAGGGAGGGCTGGTGCAGAAAGAGAAGGGGAAGGACTCTGAGGGTGGTCTGGCAGCTAGAGGGGTCCCTGGAAGGGGCCAGGTGTGTGTGGGGGCCCCAGCCCACGAGCCCACCCATGCCCGTGCCTGGTGTTGGGTAGAGGAGGCTCCTCTTGGGCCCCCTGCACTTTCAGGGTTCCAGGGGCTTGAGGGAGGGTTGCCCAGCATCCAATGAGCTCAGGCACCACCCTCCCAGACCATTCATCACTTGGGGGTGGAGCTACATCACTGTGGGCGATCCCAGATTTGCAGTGGGTTGAAGAACTGGGGCAGAAGAAGGGGCACTGAGAGAGAGAGAGAGTTGCCCTGTGGAGATCCCTGCTGGTGAGTGAGCAGCATGCACTGGGGTGGGGGTCCGGGGGTAGGGTGCGCCCCAGGTGGGAGGCAGGGTTCTGGAAGGGCACGTGGAGAGGGTTCATTGTGGGGACTCAGGTGAGTTTTCTTTTCCCCTTTAAAGTCTCTTCTGCCCCATGTCCTCAACTGGCCTTATTCTCCATAACCGTGAACTCCAGGGCGCCCGCTCCCCTGAGCTTTTGTGCGATGGGTTGCAGAATTTCAGGGTTTCCCCTGTTCCCCTGGAAGAGTGCGGGTAAGGACCTCACACAATCCCCACCTTCAGTTCTCTGACACAGTGCAGGTGATGCCTCTTGAGCAGTACTCCGAGTTCAGCAGGGTGTGCCCTGGTCCCCCAGGCACAGGTGTGGCAGTAGCAAGCCCCAGAGCCGTCCCCCAACTTCAGCATTATGCCCCGTGTGCCCCCGGGTTAGTGGTAATTGGCTATTAGAATCATGCAGGAAAATCCTCCAGGTGGGGGCCTGGAGGCGTGCGTAAACCAGACCCCACTCTAGTTGCATTGAGAATAGACGAATTGAGGGTTTCTTTAGAAGAGTAAGTCTGCTTTCCAGAAAAGGTAAGGTCATTGGTCTGTTGAGAATGAAGATAATTACTGCTAAACAACAAGTATGCGTTGCCCCTTTGCCCAGAAACTGAAGAAGGTGTGCAGGCTTTAGGTCAGAGGTGCCTTCTTTTCCCCAGCTGATAACACTTCTCTGCTCTGGCTCCAAGACACCCGAGGTTTTGAACGTCAGCATCGGAGTCAGTGAGGCAGCTTGTCACAGGACGCCAGTGTTCAGAGAAAGCACAGGTATGTTTGGCAAAATGTCCTAACTATGTCAGGGCTGGAGGTAAAACCTCTCATTATCCCAAAACCTCCTGGGCTTTTCTCTTTTCTCTAGTTGAGCCACAAAGTAAAATTGAAGTAGCTGTCAGCATTCTGGGTTTGGTGCAAGAATTACTTAGTTTCCCTGCTGGTAGAACTTTGCAGGGGATCACAATTTCTCTGTCCATTTATTGGTTAGAAATGTATTTTGACCATCTGTTTCCTAGGAACCCTCTTTTATTAGAAAGGGAAGGTGAGATCACTCTGTGCCTGTTTGTAACATCTAATTTGTTCCTTCATCTAACAATGTTTATTCAATTGGGCCTAAGATATGGTTGAGTGGCCAGCATCTAGAGTTAGGTGGCTTTTTTTCATCTGATACAGACTTGGATGATGTCATTTGACAAAGGTGATGTTTCATCATTGATTAGTTTATTCATCAGAAGAGTTAAAATTAGGGTGGAGGGAAAATTCAAAATTATCCAAAGCGGCCTGTTCCTGTTTAAAAGTTGAGCTTGACTTTCTAGTTTTACTAAATGTATTATCTCGATATTTTGTGGTGCCATATTCTCTCTGGAGTTTCTTTGGTGGTGGAGTCAGAAGGAGAGTCTGGGAATTCTTTTGGATAGTGGCATGCTGGTGGCTTCAAGGGGCTTGGCGTCAGGAGCCTTGGGGTGAAGTCTGCAACTGCTTGCCTGACCCTGGGTGCATCTCACAGAGGTTTTGTTTCCTCTTATGAAATTGCCGGCAGATAATGTTCTGCTTAAAGGGGAACCCTCCCATCCTTTTGGTGGCAATGCAAAGTGGTGCAGCCAGTCTGGGAAACAGTGTGTGGGTTCCTCAAAAAGTTAAACATTGAACAACCGCATGATCCAGCAATTGCTGTCCTAGGTATTTACCCAAAGGATACAAAAATGCAGATCCAAAGGGGGTCCATGCACCATGATGTTTATAGCAGCAATGTCCACAGTAGCCAAACTATGGAGAGAATCCCAAAGTCCATGCACTGATGAATGGTTCAAGCAGATGTGGGATACATATATATAATGGAATATGACCCAGCTTCAAAAAGAATGAAATCTTACCATTTGCAAGGATGTGGATGGACCTAGAGTGTATTAAGCTAAGCAAAATCAGTGAGGAAAGACAAATATCCTATGCTCTCACGCTTGTGGAATTTCAGAAAGAAAACAGATGAACAGAGTTGAGGGGTGATGAGAGAGGCAAACAAGGAAATAGACTCAACCTTGGAGAACAAACTGAGTGTTGCTGCAGGACAGGGGCGTGGGGGGAAGAGTTAAATGGGTGAGGGGTATTAAGGAGGGTACTTGTAATGAGCACTGAGTACTGTATGCAGGTGAGGAATCACTAAATCCTACCCCTGAAGTGAATATTCCATGGCATGTGAACTAACTGGAATTTAAGTAAAAGAAGAAAGGAAAAAGTGTTCTGCTTCATGAAGAGTGAGGTAAAATTGTAGTGATTTGGCCTGTACTATTCTATAGATGAGAGTTGTACAACACCTGTTGTAGGATACACTAGTTTCTTATCATATAAGGAGTCCTCAGAAAGCTGCAATGAAATATTCAGGTCTCAGAGCATGTTCATGTTCCACTGATATGTTACAATTTGCACAGGTAGTAAAGAAGGTGGAGAGAAAGGCAACAGAAGGGGAAAGTAGGTGTGAACCTTTCATTAGTTAGCATTATAGCTTTCTCATGAAAGCCTTGTGCCAGTGTGATTTTGGAAGAAGAGGGGGATTCCGGGAGCTTTGCAGGAGACAGGGGAGTTCCAGGTCTGGGTAAAGCTGACATGGGTCCCAGATGAGAGCTGAATGCATTCTGCAGCAGGGTGTGGGCAGGGTGGGCTCCAGGGGTGGCTTTGGTCTCCTGGGTGAGAGTTGTGACAGGTGAGGGCTGTGTGCAAGTTCCTGGCTGAGGACAAGTGAGGCACAGGCAGAGACCTGGCAGAGAACCTTCTTCTGGGCCACCAGCCTCACCCAACACACACAGCCTCATCTTCTGTCCCTGTCACTCCAATTCAGACTTCTCCGAAGGTGAGTGAGAACACATCAAGAGCATTCAAAACAGAAGGGAAAGCATGTGCAATGGCTCTGGGGCAGGAGAATTCCAGGTATGTCCAGGAGCAGCAAGAAGGCCCTGTTGCCACAGGAGACAATTTAGGACATGACCTCAGAGAGGTGAAAGAAAGCCATTCCAGGGCTATAACCCCATGAGACCCTGTTTCACTGGGCCATCCTGGCTACAGTGTTGAGAACAGATGACAGTGGGTTGAAGATGGCAAGGCAGGTCAATGATGAAGCTTTTCCAGGAACTCAGGCACTGTGGACCACACAGGTGGCCTTGGATGGAGTGGTTAGACCTATTCTGGGTCCATTTTGAAGATGGAGCTCACAGGATTTGCTAATGGGTTAGCTATTAGGAGCAGGAGAACGGAGAAGTTGGGGTAACTCCCAGCTCTTGTGGATTGTCCAGATCAAGGGGAAGTAGAGGGATTCTCGGGGTAGGAGGTAGTCCGTGTTCCGCATGCTGAGGAAGGTGCCTTTCCCAGTGGATCTGCTGAGATTTGTGTCTGGGAGAACCTTTCACATCTCCTCCCTCAGCAATGCTCAAGTACAAGTATCCCTCACTTTGTAAACGTTCACAGTAAGACACTGGGCTTTCTTGAAAGAACTATGTTATTACCCATCTTCAGTAAGAGGAAGATACCTGAAGAGGATTTCCATCTTATGAGAAAAGGTGAACAGTGAGAATCGCGTTCAGCATCTTTTTTGGGGTGAAGCACAACAGATGCGGTGTGCACCCCAACCAGCTCCTTCCGCTGGGAACCGCTCTCCGCATCCAGCCACCAGCACTTTGAATGGTGTCTGTGAGCCTCTGCTGTGCTTTATCTTCATTTATGCTGGGCCTCCCTTAGAAACTTGTGTCCTGAGGCCTAAGAAAAGCCAAAGAGAAGGAATTTTGGAGTCTGAGCACACTGTCTAATTATTCCGTGTAAATTAATGGCCATTCCTTCTTGACACCATTTCTGCTGTGCAAGGTTTCTCAGAAGCCCTGTACTTTCAAAGAGCAGGGAAAACTATACCCCATGCTGTAGGGTTAGTTTTAGTCTCCATGCTGGACAAAACATTTCATGACTTTCGGATTTTCTCACTCAAACATTGAGACTTTGACCACCTTCACCCATTTCTACCACCCCATCTCCGAATCTGGCACCTACCAATCTGCTTTCAGTATCTATGCGTTCAGTATTTGTTTATTCCACGTGGAATGTACATGAGAGCACCTGGTATTGGTCTTTCTGTGTCTGAGTTACTTGGCCTAAGGCCCCCAAGGTCTGTGTTTCCATGTCTGCTTCTTGTGAATAATGCTGCAATGAACGTGGGAGTGCATCCGTCTTTTTGAGGCAGTATTTTTGTGTTCTCTGAATCAATACTCAGTAGAGCCATTACTGGGTCATGTGGTAGTTGCTTTTATTTTTTCAGGAACCTCCATACCGTTTGTCACAGTGGCTGCACCAATTTCCATTCCCACCAACAGTGCACAGAGTCTCCTCGTCTGCACACCCTTGACCCCACTTGGTGTCTGTCTCTGGGACAATAGGTGTTCCAACAGTTGTGAGGGAATAGCCAATTGTGGGTTTGACTGATGTTTCCCTTACGATATTTAGTGATGTTGAACAACTTTTTCTGTATGTTGGTACCTGTGTGCTGTCTTTGGAAAGTGTCTATTCACATATTCCCCACATTTTTTATACAGTATTTTTTGTTTTGTTTTGATTTGTATGAGTGTTGTGTGTATTTTGGATATTAGCCTCTTCTCACACATATGATTCACAGATATTTTTTCTTATTGGGTCTGTGGACTTGTAAGTTTTTGCTGGTTTCTTTTTCCATGTGGAAGATTTCAGTTTGAAGTTGTTCCACTTGTTTATTTTTGCTTTTGTTGCCTTTGCATTTGGTGTCCGATCTGAAGACTCTTTGCCAAAACTAATGTCAAGAGACTTAGTACCTGTGTCTTCTTGGAGGTTTATGGATTCAGGTCTTACGTTCATATCACTCATCCATTAAAAATTTTGTGTGTGGTGTAAGAAAGTGACCCAGTTATATTCTTCTGCATTTAGTGTCCAGTTTGCCTGTTACCGCTCACTGAAGAGACAGTCCTTCCCTCATGGCATATCTTCTGCTGCTGTGTCATAAGTTAGGATCATCTACGTGTGGGTAAGATTCTGAGCTTTCTGTTCTGTTCCACTGACCTGGTGTCTGTGTTTATGCCAGTACCATCCTGTTTTGATGACAACAGCTTTGTAATCTAGCTTGAAATCCAGGAGTGTGTTGACTGCACCTTTCTTTCTCCAGATTCCGTTGGGTATTTGGGGTGTTTTGTGTTTCCATACAAGTTTGAGGACTGTTTTCTGTTTGTTTGAATAATGCCACTGGAATTCAGATAGGGATTTCATCACATCTGTCGATTGCTTTGGGTACGATGGACATGTTCACATAATTAACTCTTCCAGTTAAGGAGCATGTCGTATGCTTCCATTTATTTTTGTTGCCTTCCAAATCTTTGACCCATACATCCTGCCCCCCTCGACACACATGCTTTTCATTTCTTTTCTGCCATGTGTTGAGTGTACTATGTCTTTCTCATTCTTGGTTACTTTTATTCCTAGATTTTTTTTGATGCAATTGTAAATGGCATTGCTTTTTAAATTTCTCTTTGCGAACGTGTGTCATCAGTATACAGAAATGCAAGAAGTTGGGTCATCTGGGTGGCCCCATAGGTGAAGCGTCTGCCTTCAGCTCAGGTCATGATCCCAGAGTTCTGGGATCGAGCCCCGTGTTGGGCTCCCCGCTTAGCGAGGGTCTGCTTCTCCCTCTTTCTCACACTCCCCCTTCTCGTGCTTTTTCTCTTCCTGTCAAATAAATAAATAAATTTTGAAAATAAATAAAGACAACAGGTCTCTGTATATTGACTTTATAACCTGCAGCTTTCTTGAATTTGTTTATTCTAACAGTTTTGTTTTTTTTTTTTTTGTGGAATCATTCGGGATTTCATGTCATTTGCAAATAGTGACAGTTTTCCTGTATGGATTTCATATCTTTCTTTTTTTAAAATGATGTCACCCTACAGTACTTCATTTGTTTTTGATGTAGTTTCATTGTTTGCATAACACCTAGTGCTCATTATGGCACGTGCCCTCCTTTTTCTTTTAAAGAATTTATTTATTTATTCGACAGATATAGAGACTGCCAGCGAGAGAGGTAACACAAGCAGGGGGAGTGGGAGAGGAAGAAGCAGGCTCACAGCGGAGGAGCCTGTTGTGGGGCTCGATCCCATAACGCCGGGATCACGCCCTGAGCCGAAGGCAGAGGCTTAACCGCTGTGCCACCCAGGTGCCCCAAACGTGCCCTGCTAAATACCCATCACCAGGATAACCCATTCCCATTCCCCTCCGTTTCTGCAACCTTCAGATTGTTTCCGAGTTTCAGTAGTCTCTCATGGTTCAAATTCCCCTCCCATTCCCCCCCTTCACTTTTCCCTTCCTTCTTCTAATGTCCTCCATGCTATTCCTTCCATTCCACATAGGAGTGAAACCATATGATAATTGTCTTTCTCTGCTTGACTTAATTTCACTTAGCATAATCCCCTCCTGGTCCATCCACGTTGGTGCAAATGGGGGGTATTCATCCTTTCTGATGACTGAGTAATATTCCATTGTGTAGATGAACCACATCTTCTTTGTCCATTCATCTGCTGAAGGACATCTTGGCTCCTTCCACAGTTTGGCTATTAGGGACATTGCTGCTATGAACATTGGGATATAGGTGCCCTTCTTTTCATTACTCTGTGTCTATGGGGTAAATACCCAGTAGTGCAATTGCTGGGTGATAGGATATCTCTGTGTTTAACGTCTTGAGGAACCTCCATATTGTTTTCAAAAGTGGCTGTACCAGCTTGAATTCTCACGAGTAGTGTAAGAGGGCTCCCCTTTCTTCACATCCTCTCTGACTTTTTTTTATTTCTGTCTTGTTAATTTTTTTTCAACATTTTATTTATTTATTCCACAGAGATAGAGACATCCAGCGAGAGAGGGAACACAAGCAGGGGAGTGGGAGAGGAAGAAGCAGGCTCATAACGGAGGAGCCTGATGTGGGGCTCGATCCCATAATGCCAGGATCACGCCCTGAGCCGAAGGCAGACGCTTAACCGCTGTGCCACCCAGGTGCTCCCTGCCTTGTTAATTTTAACCATTCTAACTGGTGTAAGGTGGTATCTCATTGTCATTTTGATTTGTGTTTGCCTGATGGCAAGTGATGTGGAGCATTTTTTCATGTGTCTGTTGGCCATTTGTATGTCTTCTCTGGAGAAGTATCTCTTTGTGTCTTCTGCCCATTTTTTGGTTGTCGAGTTTGAGATCTTGATTACCAGCCCTTTATCTGTAAAATCATTTGCAGATATCTTCTTCGATTCCATAGGTTGCCTTTTTGTTTTGTGATCGTTTGCTTTGCTGAGCGGAAGCTTTTTATCCTGATGAAGTGCCAATAGTTCATTTTTGCTTTTATTTCCTTTGCCTTTAGAGACCTGGCTTGCAAGAAGTTGTTGTGTCCAAAGTTGAAAAGTTCTTTTGATTTTGATATGAGACAGGAATCCATTATCTTATTTTCCTGACCTGGGTCTGTGACCGTGATTCCTAGCAGCTGCAAGAGAACAGGAGGCCGGGGGTGGTGCACACTTCCTAGACTTGTGGTCAGGACTAGTCTGGAGCCCACTGAAGTCAGCCACACCGGGCACAGAAGGCACCCAGTCAGTGCAGCTGTGGCCACTGCTGCCATGGTACTTTCGGGCCGGCTCCATGCTGCCACCTCCTGCTTTTCATCATCATCTTCCAGGTCATGTGCCTCTACTCTTGCTCCATGGCCTCCGGGGTATTGTCCGTCCTCCATCTGGCCCTCGTCCCTGGTGCCCTGTGCAGTCCGATGCCAGGGTAGTCTTCTCAAGACAAACATCTGGCCCTGATGGAACACTTCCATGGATCTCCTGTGATGCGAGGATGATGCCCTGCCCTGGAAGGGGGCTGCAGGTCCCCAATCAGGAGAGCCATGTCTCCCTTTTCAGCATGGCCTGCCCTCCCCTCAGTCTTCTTCAGGGAAGCTCTCCCCACTTCCTGAGATGACAGCTCTGATCTTAAAAATGAATGTTATTTTACATATCTCTATGCCTTAGTTCATCCATGGCATGTCTTTCAACCCCGTTAGTGGGTATTTTTTAGCAGTTCTGAAGGGCTGTCTGCTCAAGGAGGGGATGACCTGGGAGGGGCAGCTTTCCCTCTCATCTCCCTCAGCATGTCTCTGAGCCCTGGGGCCAGCTGTCCCACTGAGGATTGAGGGACCTGAGCCAGCCCATCCTGAGCCCAGGCTGAGTCAGCTCATAGACTGATGCGTGTCGGAGCGGTGGGCAGCTGGCAAGGGCCAGGGGCAGGCAGTGTCTCCTTCTCATTCCTTCCCTCCCTTCCTCCCAGAGGTAGCTCAGAGCAGCCTTCAACCCCTGCATCTCCAGATCCCTTGACCTGTGTCTCCTGTGTTCAGCTGGTGACCTTTGAGTTTCGCATGGATTCTACCTCCTCTACCCTCTCCCGTAGCAGTTCCTGGATCAGGGGAAGGCCGGACCCTTGTCTGCTTTTGGTCTTCTTCCTGTCCCGCACCAAGCCCACCCACCTTTGCATCTTCCATGTATGTGCTTGGAAGCAAGCCCATCCACAGGGAACCTATTAGCCAAATGGATCCAGGCAATGAACATTGAAGTAGAGATCCAGGATCCATAATAAACCTGCTCTGAAACCTGTCCCAAAGTCTGTGACTCTCTCACACTGAAACAGAAACAATAATAGCTTTCTGGACTGTGAAGTGACATGTGTCTCTACTTCCAATCTTGAATGCATAGGTGCTGATCCTGGACAGAAAAGGACCATGATTCCCGTGGGCTGGAATCCACGGTAAGAACTCAGTGAAATCTGAATTTGAGGCATGGAGTGAATAATTATTGTAGAGTGAATCCTCCCAAGTAGGGCTTATGCACATTGCACAGGAAAAGCTTTTTCAAAGAGGTTCCTGAAAGAAAAATCTTTTTTAAAAATTTAATTCCAGTAGAGCTAACATACAGTGTTACATTCGTTTCAGATGTACAATAGAGCGATTCAGTAATTCTCTATATTACTCAGTGGTCATCAAGAAAAGCGTCCTCTTATTCCCCTTCATCTATTTCACTCCTCCCTCTATCCACCTCCTCTCTGGTAACCATCTGTTTGTTCTCTATTGTTAAGGGTTTGTATTTTGGTGTGTCTCCTTTTTCTCTTTTAGTTATTTATTTTTGTTTGTATCTTAAATTCCCTATTAGAGTGACATCGTATGGGATTTGTCTTTCTCTGACTGATTGATTTTAGTTTGGATAATACTCTCTAGCTCCATCCATGTGTCTGCAAATGGCAAGGTTTCATTCTTTTTCAAGCCGAGTTATACTCCATTGTGTGTGTGTGTGGGTGTGTGTGTGTGTGTGTGTGTGTGTGTGTATGTGTGAATACACCCATCTATCATCTCATTTGTCAATTTTTCTACAGACACTTGGGTTGCTTCCATATTATGATATTGTAAATAATGGTGCAAGAAACATAGTGGTGCACGTATCCTTTTACGTTACTGTTTTCCTATTCTTTGGGTAAATACGAGTAGTGTGATTGTTGGATCGAAGGGTAGTTCTACATTTAATTTTTTGAGGAACCTTCATACTGTTTTCCACGGTGGCCACCACAGTTTGCATTCCCACCCACAGTTCGCGAGGATTCCCCTTTATCCACATCCTCCCAACACCTGTTCTTTGTTGTGCTTTTGATGTTAGCCATTCTGACAGGTTTGAGGTATTACCTCATTGTCCTTTGGATTTACATTTTCCTGATGATGGGTGATGGTGAACATCTTTTCACGGGACTGTTGGCCATTTGTATTTCTTCTTTGGAGAAATGTCTGTCCATGTCTTCTGCTTATTTTTTAACTGGATTATTTGTTTTTGGGGGGTCGAGTCGTATCAGTTTTATATGTTTTGGACACTATCCCTTTATTGCATATGATCTTTGCAAATATCTTCTCCCTTTGAGTAGGTTGTCTTATGATTTTTAGGTTTTCATTGTTCTTCTGCCGTGTGGAAACTTTTTATTTTGCTGTATTCCCAATAGTTTATTTTTGCTTTCATTTCCTTTACCTCAGGAGACAGTCTAGAAAAACGTTGGTATGGTCCATGTCAAGAAGTTACTGTCTTCCCTCCTGTAGGATTTTTATGGATTCAGGTCTCATATTGAAGTTTTGAAAATGTTTTGTGTTTGTCTGTATTGTGTAAGAAAGCAGTCTAATTTCATTCTTTTGTGCGTAGCTGTCTAGTTTTCCCAACACGATTTGTTGTAGAGACTGTCCGTTTCCCTTTTGATATCGTTGCTTCCTTTGTGGAAGATTCATGGATCACATAATTGTGGGTTTCTGTCTGAACTTGTATCCTGTTCCTTTGGTCGCTGTGTCTATTTTTGTGCCGTACTGTCTTGTTAGGATGACTGCAGCTTTGTAGTATAACCTGAAATCTGAAATTGTGAGTCCTCCAGCTTTGTTTTTCTTTTCCACATTGCACTGTTTGGAATCTTTAGTGGTTCCACACAAATGTTTAGGATTGTTTATTCGAGGTCTTTTGTTCTTTAATTTAAATTCAGTTAGCCAACTTACAGTACATCATTCGTTTCAGATGTAGTCTTCAATAAATTTTCAGTCGTGTATAACACCCAGTGCTCATTGTATCGTGTGACCTCCTTAATGCTACTCACCCAGTTACCCTCCCCAACTTCTCCTCCAAAAATCATCAGTTTCTTGTGATAGTTAAGGGTCCATCATGGGTTTTCTCCCTCTCTGATGACTTCCCATTCTATTCTCCCTTCCTTCCCGTATGGTCTTCTTCCTTGTTTCTGATATTCCACATAGGAGTGAAAGCATATGATCATTGTCTTACTTTCATTGACTTATTCCACTCAGCATAATACCCTCCAGCTCCACCCAGGTCGGTGTGATGGTAAGTATTCATCCTTTCTGATGGCTGAGTAATATTCCATTGTATATATGATCCACATCTTCTTTATCCATTCATCTATCCATGGTCATCTACACTCCTTCCACACTTTGTCTATTATGGATATCGCTGCTATGAACACTGTGGTGCATGTGTCCCGTCTTCACTACCTCTGTCTCTTTGGGGTAAATACCCAGTAGTGCAATTGCTGGGACATAGAGTAGCTTTATTTATAACTTCTTGAGGAATCTCCGTACCATTTTCAAGAGTGGCTGTACTGGACTGCATTCGTACAGGGGTGTAAGAGGGTTCCCGTTTCTCCACATCCTCTCCAACACGTATAGTTTCATGTCTTCTTATTTTTAGATATTCGTCCTCGTGTGCTATGGCATCTATAGGGGTTTAGATTTGCATTTCCCTGAAGCCAAGTGATATGAAGCATTTATGCATGTATCTTTTGGTCACCAGTACGTCATCATCAGTGAAATGACTTCCCATTTTAATCCATCTCAAGACCTAAAGCTGGGTAAGGCACTGAAGCTGGATGATGCCATTGGTTGGAAGTGTTAGAATTTCAAAAGATCTCCGTGGAGAGCAAGTTTAAAGGTCAGTGTGAAACTACTAATTGGATCTGGGGAGATCTCTCAAAGTGGGGGTTGCCTGGGATGGGCTGAGGGGGGCCCTCCGATTTTCCTATGAATCCTTGCTGCAGCCCCAAATGGAAAGTTTCCTACTGTGGGGCAGGCTGAGTCCTCTAGTCGTGCAGAGTTGGGCCCAATGCCTGCTGCCTTGGAGGCAGGCAAACCGGGAGGGACCCTCAGCAGAAGACCCAGGGTTAGGTTAGGCCTCAAGAGACAGCAGGTCCGAACTGCCCTTTGCTCAGAGAACTCCGAGGCCGAGTGAGATGAGGGCACAAGGGCGGGTGAGTGTGAGCTTTGGGGTTTCATCCGGAAGGGCCCACAAAGGTCAGGGTTCACCAGAAGGGGCTCTCAGGGGGTCCCCAATTCTCTTGCTCTGAATGCTCCATTGTGCCCCAAAATGGTACAGTTTACTGTGGGCTGAAGTCTGAGTCCTACGGTGTGGCTTGGGTGTCCCCAGTCCCCTGGAGTGGGGTGCCAGAACCCTGGGGAGGGGCCCCTCTGTGGCCAACCTAGGGTAAGGGTTAGGGTCCAGGAGCCCGGCAGGGACAATCAGCAGGCTGTGCGGCGAGCTCTGTGGAGGGCTGAGAGGAAGCCATGGGGGAGGGTGAGCATGGGCCTCAGGGTTGGGGCACGGAGGGCTGCCAAATGATGGGGATGGGCTCCGGTGGCCTCCCCAAATTCTCGTGCCCTGTAGGCTTCGTAGAGCCCCAAGGGGCATGGTTTCCTGTCGGGTGGCAAGCTGAGTCCTGTGGTGGGGCACAGGTATCCCAATTCCCTGGGGCTGTGGTGTAAGGCTCCTGGGGAGGCCCCCACACCCGTGGCCGACCTAGGGCTAGGGTTAGGCCCCAGGAGCACCACACGCCCAATCTGCTGGATGTATGGCGAGCTACAGGGGCTGAAGTGAGGGTGTGGGGAGGGTGAGCTTGGGCCTCAGGGTTGGGGTGCGGGAGGCCGCTGAAGTTCGCTGGTGACTCAGGAGGACCCTCCAGGTTCTCTAGCCCTGAATGCTCTATGGCCTCCCAAGGTGCACGGTTTCCTGTGGGGTGGCAGACTGAGTCCTGCTGGGGGGATCAGGTGTACCGAATTCCCGTGGCTGCGGCTCCAGGCTCCTGGGGAGGGGCCCCTCCACAGATGAACTAGGG
Source organism: Ursus americanus (assembly GCF_024610735.1). Taxonomy (NCBI): domain Eukaryota; kingdom Metazoa; phylum Chordata; class Mammalia; order Carnivora; family Ursidae; genus Ursus; species Ursus americanus. The sequence goes on along the minus strand of NC_142130.1, from coordinate 2,842,851 downwards.
TTAGGGTTCGGGCCCAAGAACCCCGCAGGCCAGATCTGCCCACTATGTGGCGAGCTCCGCCGCGGGCTGAGGTGAGGGTGCGGGGTGGGGTGAGCATGGGCTTCAAGGTTGGGTTTAGGGATCGCCGAAGTTCACTGGGGGCTCTGGGGGCCCTCCTGGTTCTCGCGCCCTGAATGCTCTACAGCCTCCCAAGGGGCACAGTTTCCTGCGCGCTGGCAGGCTATTTCCTGCAGTGGGGCTCAGGTGTCCCCAGTCCCTGGGGCTGCGGCACCGGGCCCCAGGGGAGGGGCCCTACCCAGCAGACCTAGGGTCAGGTGTAGGCCCCAGGAACCCGGCAGGCCTGATCTGCTGGCTCTTCGAAGAGCTCGGTGGCAAGCTGAAGGGAAGGCGTGGGGCCGGATGAGCGTGGGCCTCAGGGTTGGGGTGTAGGGGCTGCCGAGGATCGCTGGGGGCTCAGGGGGGCCCTACCAGTTCTCCTGCACGGGATGCTCTGTGGCCCCCCAAGGTGCATGGTTTCCTGAGGGGTGGCAGGCTGAGTCCTGTGGTGGGGCTCAGGTGTACCCAATCCCTGGGGTTAGGGTATGGATTAGAGTACGGGTTATGGTTAGGGTATGGGTTACGGTTAGGTTATGGGTGAGGGTAGGGGTTAGAGTTAGGGGAAGGAGAGGGTATGGGTTAGGGTTGGGTTTAGGGGTTACAGGTTAGAGGTTATGAGTTAGGGTACAGATTAGGGTTTAGGGTACGGGTTAGGGTTTAGGGTTTGGGTTTAGGGTTAGGGTTAGGGTTTTAGTATGGGTTAGGTTTAGGGTACGGGTTAGGTTTAGGGTACAGGTTAGGGTACGCATTAGGGTACGGTTTAGGGTACGGGTTAGGGAATGGTTTAGGGTTAGTGTTGGCGTATGGATTTGGGTACGCTTTAGGCTTCGGGTTAGGGTTAGGGTACGGGTTAGGGTTAGGGTACATTTTAGGGTTATGATACAAGTTAGGTTACGGTTTAGGGTTAGGGTTAGGGTACGGGTTAGGGAATGGGTTAGGGATAGGGATTGGGTACGGTTAAGGGTTAGGGTATGTGTTAGGGTACAGGTTAGGGTTAGGTATGGGTAGGGTATGGATTAGGGTCTGGGTTAGGGATAGGGTACGGGTTAGGGTATGGGTTAGGGTACGGGTTAGGGTATGGGTTAGGGTACGGGTTAGGGTATGGGTTAAGGGTAAGGTAAGGGTACTGGTTAGGGTTAGGGTACGGGTTACGGTTTAGGGTTTAAGGTTACGGTTAGGGTACGGGTTAGGGTTAGGGTACGGGTAGGTTAGGGTACAGGTTATGGTACGAGTTAGGGTATGGGTTAGGGTCAGTGTTTAGGGTTTAGGGTTAAGGTTAGGATATGGATTAGGGTACTTGTTAGGGTTACGGTTAGGTTTTGGGTACGATTTAAGTTAGGGTTAGGGTTAGGGTTAGTGTACAGGTTAGGTGTAGGGTTAGGGTACGGGTTAGAATTAGGGCTAGAGAACGGGTTAGGGTATGGGTTAGGGGTAGGGTTAGCTGAAGGGGTAGGGTTAGGGGTAGTGTTAGGGGTATGGCAGGGGTCCGGGTAGGGTTAGGGTTTAGGGTTAGGGTTTGGGGTTTGGGGTTAGCGGTTAAGGTTAGGGTTTAGTGTTTAGGGTTTCGGGATTAGGGTTAGGGGTTAGTGTTTAGGGTTTAGTGTTAATGTTAGGATTTAGGGTTTAAGGATTGGGGTTTATTGTTAGGTTTAGGGTAGGGCTAGGGTTAGGGTAAGGGTTAGGGGTTAGGGTTAGGATTAGGATTAGGGGTTAAGGTTTAAGGTTTTAGGTTAGGGGTTAGTGTTTAGGGTTAGGGTTAAACCCCAGTAGGCCAGCATGACTGATGTGCCGGCTGTGCAGTGAGCGGAGGAGTGGGCCGAAGTGAGGGTGCTGGCGAGCGGGAGTATGGTATCCAGCATTTTGGCGCAGGGGGCCTTGAATCTCGCTATAGGCTTGGAGGGCCCTGTCTGTTCTCTCGCCCTGAATGACCAGCAGCGCCCCTAGCGGCCTGGGTGGTGGCGGGGTGGCAGTGTGAGTCTGGCAGTGAGGTTTGGGGGTCCCCAATGCCATGCGTTGCAGCGCAAGGTGACTTGGGAGGGGCCCCTCTGGGGCCGTCATAGGGTTCGTGTTAGCACCCAGGAGTCCGGCAGGCATGATCCGCCAGTTGTGCGGTAGCGGAGGGCCAGGCCGAGGTGAGGGCGCCGGAGAGCTGGAGCGTGGGCCAATAATTTTGGTGCGAGGGGCCTTGGAAGGTCGCCGGGGGATTGGAGGGCCCTGCCCATTCTCCCACCCTGAAGGAACATCAGCGCACCAGCGGCCTGTGTGGGGCGGGGCAGCAGGGTGCATCCAGCGCTGGGGCTTGGGGGTCCCCAATCCCCGGTGTTGCAGCGCCAGGCCCATTAAGAAGGGACCTTCAGGGGCCATCCTAGGGTTAGGGTTAGCTCCCAGGAGGCCGACAGGCTCGATCTGCTGGCTGTGTGAGGAGTGGAGTTGCGGGCCGAGTTGAGGGCGATGGCGAGTGGGAGCGTGGGCCCCAGTGTTTTGGCGCCCTGGGCCTTCGAATGTTGCCATGGCTCATAGCGCCCTGCCTATTCTCCTGCCCTGAATAAGCAGCGGCGCCCCTAGCGGATCCGTTAGTGGTGGGGCGGCAGGGTTAGTCTTGCACTGTGGCTCGGGGATCCCCAATCCCCAGCATTGTGGCGCCAGGCCCCTTGGAAGGGGCTCCTCCTGGGCCTACCTAGGGTTAGAGTTAGCCCCCAGGAGGCCGGCAGGCCCAATCCTCTGGCTGGGCGGTGAGAGGTGGGCAGGCCAAGGTAAAGGCCCTGGCAAGCGGGAGCGTGGGCCCCTGCATTTTGGTGCGGGAGGCTTCAAATGTTGCCGGTTTCTCCAGGGCCCTGACTGTTCAACCACCCTGAATGACCAGCAGCGCCCCTAGCGTACCGGGTGGCGACAGTGTGGCAGGGTGAGTCCGGCTCTGGGGCTCTGAGTCACCAATCCCAAAAGTTGCAGAGCCAGGCCCCTTGGGATGTGCCCCACGGGGTCGACCTAGGTTTTCAGTTAGCCCCCAGGAGCCTGGCAGGAACTATCCACTGGCTCTGCAGCAAGTGGAGGGGTGGGCCGAGGTGAGGGCTCTGGCGAGCAGGAGCAAGGGAGCCAACTTTTTTGAGCAGGTGGCCTTCGAATTTCGCAGGGGAAATGGAGGGCCCTGCCAATTCTCCCAGTCTGAATGACCCGCAGGGACCCTAGTGGCCCGGGTGGTGGCGGGGAGGCAGGTGAGTCCAGCGCTGTGGCTCGGGGGTCCCCAATCCACCGTGTTGGGGCACCAGGCCGCTTGGGAGGGGCCCCTCGGGGGATGACCTAGGGTTAGGTTTAGCCCCCGGGACGCCAGCAGGCTCAATCCCCTCAGCTGTGCGGCGAAAGGAGGGGTGGGTCGAGGTGAGGTCTCTGTGGAGCGGGAGTGTGGGCCCAAGCGTTTTGGCGCCGGGGTCCTTCAAATGCCACTGGGGACTCAGTGGGCCGTGCCCATTCTCCTCCCTGAATGACTGGCAGCGCCTCTAGCAGCCCAAGTGATGGTGGGGCGGCAGGGTGAGTCAGGCGCTGCGGCTCGGGTATCCCCAATCCCCCGCGTTCCGGCGCCAAGCCCCTTGGGAGGGGCCCTTTGGGGGCCAACATAGGGTTAGGGTAGCCCCTAGGAGGCCAGCAGGCCCTTTTCGCCAGCTGTGTGGATAGCGGAGTGGTGGACCGAGTTGAGAGCACTGGTGAGCGGGAGCGTGGGCCCGGGCGTTTTGGCGATGGGGTCCTTTGAAGGTCGCCGTGTTTTGGAGGGCCCCGCCCGTTCTCCCGCCCTGAATGAAGGGCAGGACCCCAAGACCCGGGTAGCAGCTGGACGGCAGGGTGAGGCCAGTGCTGAGGTTGGGGTCCCCAATCCCCGGCGTTGCGGCACCAGGCCCCTTGGGAGGGGCCCCTCGGGGGTCGATCTAGGGTTACGGTTACCCCCAGAAGGCCGGTGGACCCGATCAGCGGCTGTGCAACACGCGGAGGGTTGGGCTGAGGTGAGGGCGCTGGTGAGCCTGAGCATGAGCCCATGTGTTTAGCGCAGTGGGCCTTCGAAGGTCGGCGGGGGCTGAGAGGGCCCTGACCATTCTCCTTCCCTGATTGACCGGTGGGCCCTAGCGGCTCGGGTGGCTGAATGGCAGCAGGGTGAGTCTGGCACTTGCACTCGGGGTCCCCATCCCCAGCGTTGCGACGACAGGCCCCTTGGGAGGGGTTCCTTGGGGGCCAACCTAGGGTTAGGTTTAGCCCCCAGGAGGCCGTCAGGCCCTATTCGCAACCTGTGTGGAGAGTGAAGTGGTGGGCTGAGGTGAGGGCGCTGGTGATTGGGAGCATGTGCCTGGGCGTTTTGGCGCGGGGGGCCTTCGAAGGTCACCATGTGTCAGAGGGCCCCGCCCGTTCTCCCGCCCTGAATGAAGGGCAGCACCCCAAGCCCCCGGGTGACGGCTGGGTGATAGGGTGAGTCAGGTGCTGAGGCTCGGAGTCCCAAATCCCCGGCTTTGCAGCACCAGGCCCCTTGGGAGGGGCCCTCAGGGGTCGATATAGGGTTACGGTTAGCCCCCAGGAAACCGGTGGACCCGATCAGCGGCTGTGCGGCATGCGGAGGGTTCGGCCGAGGTGAGGGAGCTGGCGAGACTGAGCATGAGCCCAAGCGTTTTATCACGGGGGGCCTTCGAAGGTCACCATGTCTCGGAGGGCCCTGCCAATTCTCCTACCCTGAATGACCCACGGCGCCCCTAGTGGCCCGGGTGGCGGCGGGGCGGCTTGTGAGTCTGGCGCTGGGGCTCGGGGGTCCCCAATCTACCGTGTTGCGGCTTCAGGGCCCTTGGGAAGGGCCCCTCGGGGGCCGACCTATGGTTAGATTGGCCCCCAGGAGGCCGGCAGGCCTGATACACCAACTGTGCGTCGAGCGGAGAGTTGGGCCGAGGTGAGGGTGCTGGTGAACATGAGCCTGGGCCCAAGCGTTTTGGTTCGGGGCGCCTTTGACGGTCGGTGCTGGTTCGGAGCGCCCTGCCCGTTCTCCCACCTGAATGACCAGCGGCGTCCCTAGTGGCCCGGGTGGCGACAGTGCAGCAGGGTAAATCCGGCTCTGGGGCTCTAAGTCACCAATCCCCAGCGTTGCAGAGCCAGGCCCCTTGGGATGTGCCCCACGGTGCCGACCTAGGTTTTCGGTTAGCCCCCAGGATCCCGGCAGGCACTATCCACTGGCTGTGCAGCAAGCAGAGGGGCGGGCCGAGGTGAAGGCGCTGGCGAGCAGGAGCGTGGGAGCTAACTTTTTTGAGCGAGGGGCCTTCGAAAGTCGCAGGGGAAATGGAAGGGCCTGCCAGTTCTCCCACCTGAATGACCCGTGGCTCCCCTAGCGGCCCGGGTGGCGGCAGGGCGGCAGGTGAGTCCGGCGCTGGGGCTCGGGGGTCCGCAATCCACCGCGTTGCGGCGCCAGACCCCTTGGAAGGGGCCCCTCGGGGGCTGACCTAGGTTTAGGGTCAGACCCCAGGACGCCAGCAGGCTCAATCTGCCAGCTGTGTGGCGAAAGGAGTGGTGGGTCGAGGTGAGGTCTCTATGGAGCGGGAGCGTGGGCCCAAGCGTTTTGGTGCGGGGGGACCTTCGAATGTCTTCAGGGACTCGGTGGGCCCTACCTATTCTCCCTGAATGACTGGCGGCGCACCTAGCCGCCCTGGTGGCGGCGGGGCAGCAGTGTGAGTCAGGCACTTCAGCTCTGGTATCTCCAATCCCCAGCGTTGCGGCACCAGGTCCCTTGGGAGTGGGCCCTTGGGTGCCAACCTAGGGTTAGGTTTAGCCCCTAGGAGGCCGGCAGGCCCTATTCGCCAGCTGTGTGGATAGCGGAGTGGCGGACCAAGGTGAGGGCGCTGGTGAGCGGGAGCGTGGGCCCGGGCTTTTTGGCGCCGGGGGCCTTTGAAAGTCACCTTGTCTCAGAGGGCCCTGCCCTTTGTCCCTCCCTGAATAATATCAGCACCCCAAGACCCCGGGTGGCAGCTGGGCGGCAGGGTGAGTCCGGCGCTGGGGCTCAGGGGTCCCCAATCCCCGGCATTGCGGCGCCAGGCCCATTGGGAAGGGCCATTCAGGGGTCAATCTAGGGTTACGGTTAGCCCCCAGAAGGTGGTCAACCCAATCAGCCGCTGTGCGACACGCGGAGGGTTGCCCCGAGGTGAGGGCGCTGCTGAGCCTGAGCATGACACCAAGCGTTTTAGCACAGGGGGCCTTCGAAGGTCAGCGGGGGCTCGGAGGGCCCTGCCAGTTCTCCCACCCTGAATGAATGGCGGCGCCCCTAGCGGCCTGTGTGGGGCGGGGCGGCAGCGTGCATCCCGCGCTGGGGCATGGGGGTCCCCAATCCCCCGTGTTGCGGTGCCAGGCCCCTTAGGAAGGGACCCTCAGGGGCCGTCCTAAGGTTAGGGTTAGTGCCCAGGCGGCCGGCAGGCCCGATCCGCTGGCTGTGCGAGGAGCGGAAGTGCGGGCCAAGCTGAGGGCGATGGCAAGCGGGAGCATGGGCCCCAGCCTTTTGGCGTGCTGGGCCTTGGAATGTTGCCATGGCTCAGAGGACCCTGCCCCTTCTCCTGCCCTGAATAAAGAGCAGCACCCTTAGCGGCTCCGTTGGCAGTGGGGCAGCAGGGTGAGTCCTGCGCTGCGGCTCGGAGTCCCCATCCCCATCGTTGTGACGCCAGGCCCCTTGGGAGGGGTCCCTCGGGGGCCAACCTAGGATTAGCTTTAGCCCCCAGGAGGCCGGCAGGCCCTATTCACAACCTGTGTGGAGAGTGAAGTGGTGGACCGCAGTGAGGGCACTGGTGAGTGGGAGCGTGGGCCTGGGCGTTTTGGTGTGGGGGGCCTTCGAAGGTCACTGTGTCTCGGAGGGCCCTGCTTGTTCTCCCGCCCTGAATGAACCGCAGCACCCCCAAGCCCCCGGGTGGCAGCTGGGCAGCAGGGTGAGTCAGGTGCTGAGGCTCGGGGTCCCCAATCCCCAGCGTTGTGGCGCCAGACCCCTTGGGAGGGGCCCTCGGGGATCGATCTAGGGTTACGGTTAGCCTCCAGGAGGCTGGTGGACCGGATCAGCAGCTCTTCGGCATGCGGAGGGTTTGGCCGAGGTGAGGGCGCTGGCGAGACTGAGCATGAGCACAAGTGTTTTAGCCCAGGGGGCCTTCGAAGGTCGGCGGGGGCTCAGAGGGACCTGCCCGTTCTCCCGCTCTGTTGACCAGCAGGGCACCTGAGGCTCGGGTGGCTGAAGGGCAGCAGGGTGAGTCCGGCACTTGGGCTCAGGGTTCCCATCCCCAGTGTTGCGGCGCCAGGCCACTTGGGAGGGGCCCCTGGGGGGCTGACCTAGGGCTAGGGTTAGCCCTCAGGAGGCCGGCAGGCCCGATCCACCCAATGTGCAGCGAGCGGAGGGGCGGGCCGAGGTGAGGGCACTGGGGATCGGGAGTGTGGGCACCAGCGTTTTGGCACCCTGGGCCTTCGAATGTTGCCATGGCTAGGAGCTCCCTGCCAGTTCTCCTGCCCTGAATAACCAGCGGCGCCCCTAGCGGCTCAGTTGCTAGTGGGGTGACAGGGGGAGTTCCGCCCTGCAGCGCGGGGATCTCCAATCCCCGGCGTTGCGGCGCCAGGCCCCTCGGGATGGGCTCCTTGGGGGCAGACCTAGGCTTAGGGTTAGCCCCCAGGAGGCCGGCAGGCCTGATGGGCTGGCTATGCGGTCTGCGGAGCAGTGGTCCGAGGTGAGGGCGCTGGCGAGCGGGAGCGTAGGCCCAAGCATTTTGGCGCGGGGCGCCTTCGAATGTCTCTGGGGGTTCGGAAAGCCCTGCCCCTTCTTTTGCCATGAATAACCGGCGGCGCCCTTAGCAGCCCGGGGGTGGCAATGCGGCAGGGTGAGTCCAGCACTGGGGCTCGGGGGTCCACATTACCTGGCTTGCGGAGCTAGGCCCCTTGGGCGGGTCCACTCGGGGGCCAACCTAGGCTTAGGGTTAGCCCCCAGGAGGCCAGCAGGCCCTATTCGCTGGCTGTGCGGTGAGCTGATCAGCGGGCCAAGGTGAGGGCGCCAGCGAGCGAGAGCGTGGGCCCAAGCGTTTTGGCATGGGGGGCCTTCGAAGGTCCCCAGGACTTGGAGGGCCCTGACCATTCTCCCATCCTGAATGACCTGCGGCGCCCCTAGCGGCGCAGGAGGTGGCGGGCGGCAGGGTGAGTCCGGTGCCGGTGCTCGGGGGTCCCCAATCCCCGGCATTGCGGTGCCAGGCCCCTTGGGAGGTGCCCCTCGGGGACTGACCTAGGGTTAGGTTTAGACCCCAGGAGGCCAGCAGCCTCGATTGGCTGGCTGTGCAGTGTGCGGAGCAGTGGTCCGAAGTGAGGGCGCTGGCGAGCGGGAGCGTGGGCCCAAGCGTTTTGACGTGTTGGGCCTTCAAAAGTCGCCGGGTGTTCGGAGGGCCCTGCCTGTTCTTCCCTGAATGACCGGTGGCGCCACTCAAGGCCCGGGTGGCATAGGGGCAGCAGGGTGAGTCCGGCGCTGAGGTTCGGGGTCCCCAATGCCCAGCGTTGCAGCACCAGACCCCTTCGGAGGGGCCCCTTGGGGCCTGACCACGGGTTAGGGTTATTCCCAGGAGGCCGGCAGACCAGATCCACTGGCTGTGTGGTGTGCGGAGCAGCCGTCCGAGGTGAGGGCGCTGGCTAGCGGAAGCGTGGGCCCGGGCGTTTTGGCATGGTGGGCCTTTGAAGGTCGCCGTGTCTCGGAGCGCCCTGCCTGTTCTCCAGCCCTGAATGAATGGCAGCACCCCAAGCCCCGGGGCGGTGGCTCGGCATCAGGGTGAGTTCAGTGCTGAGGCTCATGGTCCCCAATCCCCGGCCTTGCGGCGCCAGGCCCCTTGGGAGAGGCCACTCGTGGTCGATCTAGGGTTACGGTTGGCCCCCAGGAGGCCGGTGGACCCGATCAGCAGCTGTGCAGCACGCGGAGGGTTGGGCCCAGGTGATGGCGCTGGCAAACCTGAGCATGAGCTGAAGCGTTTTAGCACGGGGGGCCTTCAAACTCAGCGGCGGCTCAGAGGGCCCTGCCCGTTCTCCTGCCCCGATTGACCGGTGGGCCCCTAACGGCTTGGGTGCCTGAAGGGCAGCAGGGTGAGTCCGGCACTTGGACTCGGGGTCCCCATGCCCAGCGTTCCGACGCCAGTCCCTTTGGGAAGCCCCCTCGGGGGGCAACCTATGGTTAGAGTTAGCACCCAGGAGGCCGGCAGGCCCGATACACCACCTGTGTGTCGAGCAGAGTTTGGCCGAGGTGAGGGTGCTGGTGAACATGAGCCTGGGCCAAAGTGTTTTGGTTTGGGGCGCCCTCAAATGTCGGCGGGGGTTCGAAGGTCCCTGCCCGTTCTCCCACCCTGAATGAACGTCAGCACCCCTAGCGTCCCGGGTGGCGACAGTGCACCAGGGTGAGTCCTGCTCTGGGGCTCTGAGTCACCAATCCCAAGCATTGCAGTGCCAGGCCCCTTGGGATGTGCCCCACGGGGCCGACTTAGGGTTTCGATTAGCCCCCAGGAACCCAGCAGGCCCAATCCTCTGTCTGGGCGGTGACAGGTGGGCGGGCCGAGGTAAAGGCGCTGGCGAGTCGGAGCGTGGGCCCCTGCATTTTGGCGCAGGAGGCTTCAAATGTCACCGGTTTCTCCAGGGCCATGTCCATTCTCCAGCCCTGAATGACCAGCGGCGCCCCTAGCGGGCCAGGTGGCGGCGTTGCGGCAGGGTGAGTCTCGCTCTGGGGCTTGGGGTCCCCGATCCCCGGAGAAGCGGCACCAGGACCCTTGGGAGGGGCCTCTGGGTGGCCGACCTAGGGTTAGGGTTAGCCCCCAGGAGGCCGGCAGGTGGGATCTGCCCACTGTCTGGGGAGCGGAGGGTGGGGCCGAGGTGAGGGCGTAGGGGAGTGGGAGCGTGGGCACCAGCGTTTTGGCACGGGGAGCCTTTGAAGGCCACCGGGGCCTCGAAACGCCCTGCCCCTTCTTTCGCCCTGAATGACCGGCAGTGCTCCTAGCGGCCTGGGTGGCAGCATTGCGGTAGGGTGAGTGTGGCTCTGGGGCTTGAGGTTCCAGATCCCCAGCGAAGCGGCACCAGGACCCTTGCGAGGGGCCTCTGGGTGGCCGACCTAGGGTTAGGGTTAGCACCCAGGAGGCCGGCAGGCCCAATACGCCCTCTGTGCAGGGAGCAGAGGGATGGGCCGAGGTGAGGGCGCTGGGGAGCGGGAGCGTGGGCCCAAGAGTTTTGGCACCGGGAGCCTTCGAAGGTCGCCGGTGGCTCAGAGGACCCTGTCTGTTCTTGCGCCCTGAATGACCAGCGGCGCCCCTAGTGGCCCGAGTGGCAGCAGGGAGGCAGGGTGAGTCTGGCGATGGGGCCTGTGGTCCTAGTCCCAGGCTTGGTGGCGCCAGGCCCCTTGGGAGGGGCCCCTCTGGGGCCTACCTAGCTTTAGAGTTACCCCAGGAGTCCAGCGCCCTGATCCGCTGGCTGTGCGTAGAGCGGAGGGGCGGGCCGAAGTGAATGTGCTGGCGAGGGGGAGCGTGGGCCCAAGCGTTTTGGCGCGGGGGGCCTTCCAAGGTCGCCGGGGGCTCAGAGGGCCCTGCCCCTTCTCCCGTCCTGAATGAAGGTCGGCGCTCCTAGCAGTCTGGGTGGCTGTGGGGCGGCAGGGTGAGTTCGGCGCTGGTGCTTGGGGGTCCCCAAGCAGGGGCGTGGCGGCTCCAGGCCCCTTGGGAGGGGCCCGTCGGGGGCTGACATAGGGTTTGTGTTAGCCCCCAGGAGGCTGGCAGGCCCGATCTGCCAGCTGTGCGGCGTGCAGAGTGGCAGGCTGAGGTAACGGTGCTGGAGAGTGGGAGCGTGGGCCCAGGCGTTTTGGCGCGGGGGCCTTCAAAGATGGAGGGTGGCTCAGAAGGGTCTGCACGTTCTCCAGCCCAGAATGTCCGGCGGCGCCCCTAGCGGCCCTGGTGGTGGCGGGGCAGCAGGGTGCATCTGGTGTTGCGGCTCGGGGGTCCCCAATCCCTGGCGTGGCAGCGCCAGGCCCCTTGGGACGGGCCCCTCTGGGGCTGACCTAGGGTTAGGGTTAGCCCCCAGGAGGATTGCAGGCCCAATCCGCCAGCTGTTCAGAGAGTGGAGGGGCGGGCCGACGTGAGGGCGCTGGTGAGTGGTAGCATTGGCCCAAGCGTTTTGGCGTGGGAGGCCTTGGATGTTTGCTGGGGGCTCAGAGGGCCCTGCCCATTCTCCCACCCTGAATGACCGGCGGCGCCCCTATCGGGGCAACACGTTGAGTCCGGTGCAGGGGCTCGGGGATCCCCAATCCCCACGTGCGGCACCAAGCCCCTTGGGAGGGGCCCTTGTGGGCTGACCTATGGTTAGGGTTAACCCCCAGGAGGCCAGGAGGCCAGATCCACTGGCTGTGCTGCGAGGGGAGGCGTGGGCCGAGGTGAGGGCACTGGGGAGAAGGAGCATGGGCCTAAGCGTTTTGGGGCGGGGGACCTTCGAATGTCGCAGGGGGCTCGGAAGGCCCTGCCCGTTCTCCCGCCCTGAACGACCTGAAGCGCCCATAGCTGCCCAGGTGGAGGCAGGGCGGCAGGGTGAGTCTGGCGCTGGGGCTCGGGGATCCAAAATCACAGGCGTTCTGGTGCCAGGCCTGTTGGGAGAGGCCCCTCTGGGGCCGACCTAGGGTTAGTGTTAGCCCCCAGGAGGCCTGCAGGCCCGATCCGCTGGCTGTGTGGTGAGTGCAGGGGCAAGCCGAGGTGAGGTCACTGGCGAGCTAGAGCGTGTGCCCAAGTGTATTAATGTGGGGGGCCTTCAAGGTCTCCAGGGGCTCAGAGCGCCCTGTCCATCCTCCCGTCCTGAAAGACCAACGGTGCCCATAGCGGCCCGGGTGGCGATGAGGAGGCACGGTGAGTCCGACGCTGGGTTTCGTGGGTCCTCAATCCCCAGCGTTGCGGTGCAAGGCCACTTAGGAGGGGCCCCTCAGGGGTCGACCTAGGTTTAGTGTTAGCACCCAGGATGCCAGCAGGCCCGATCCGCCCACTGTGCCGCGAGTGGAAGGGCGGCCCGAGGTGAGGGCGCTTCGAGAGGGAGCGTGGGCCCAAGCGTTTTGGCGTGGGGGGCCTTCGAAGGTCACCGAAGACTCGGAGGGCCCTGTCTGTTCTCCTGCCCTGAATGACAGGCGGCACCCCAAGCAGCCCGGGTGGCGGTGGGGCGGCAGGGTGAGTCCAGCGCTGGGGCTCGGGGGTCCCCAACCCGGCGTTGCGGTCCCAGGCCCCTTGGGAGGGGCCCCTCGGTGGCTGACCTAGGGTTAGGGTTAGCCCCCTGGAGGCCGGGAGGCCCGATCCGCCAGCTGTGCGGCAAGCAGAGGGGCCGGCCGAGGTAAGGGCGCTGACTAGCGGGAGCGTGGGCACAAGCATTGTGGCACAGGGGGCCTTCGAAGGTCGCCGGGGGCTCAGAGGGCCCTACCCGTTCTCCCGCCCTGAAAGACCTGGGGCACACCTAGTGGCACGGTTGGCAGCGGGGCGGTAGGTTGAGTCTGACGCTGGGGCTCTGGTGTCCCCAATCCCCGGCGTTGTGGCACCAGGACCCTTGGGAGGGGCCGCTCAGGGGCCGACCTAGGGTTATGGTTATCCCCCAGGAGGCCAGCCGGCCCGATCCGCTGGATGTGCGACGATCAGAGGGACGGGCTGAGGTGAGGGCGCTGCCTAGCAGCATTGTGGGCGCAAGCGTTTTTATGCAGGGTGCCTTTGAAGGTCTCCCGGGGCTTGGAGGGCCCTGCCCTTTCTCACGCCCTGAATGAACTGCGGCGCCAATAGCAGCCCGGGTCGTGGCGGGGTGGCAGGGGGAGTCAGGCGCTGGGGTTCGGGGCATCCCCAATTCCTGGCGTTGCAGCGCCAGGCCACTTGGGAAGAGCCCCTTGGTGGTCGATCTAGGGTTAGAGTTTGCCCCCAGGAGGCCGACAGGCCCGATCCGTGGGCTCTGCTACGAGCGGAGGGGCTGGCCGAGATGAGGGCACTGGCGAGCAGGAGTGTGGGCCCAACCGTTTTGGCGCAGGAGGCCTTCGTAGGTCGCCGGGGGCTCAGAGGGCCCTACATGTTCTCCGGCCCTGAATGACCGGCGGCGACCCTAGCAGCCCGGCCACCGGCACAGCGGTAAGGTTAGTCCAGTGCTGGGATTCGGTGGTCCCCAATCCCCGCGTTGCCGTGCCAGGCCCCTTGGGAGGGGCTCCTCGAGGGCCAACCTAGGGTTTGACTTAGCCCCCAGGAGTTGGGAAGGCCCAATCCGCCCCCTGTCCGACGAGCGATGGGGCGGGCCGAGGAGAGGGCGCTGGCGAGCGGGAGCGTGGGCCCAAGCGTTTTGGCGTGGGGGGGGCTTCGATGGTTGCCGGGGGCTCGGAGGGCCTTGCCCATTCTGCCGCCATGAATGACTGGCGGCGCCCCTACCAGCCTGGGTGGCAGTGGGGCAGTAAGGTGAGTCCGTCGCTGGGGATCGGGGGTTCCCAATCCCCAGCGTTGTGGTGCCAGGCCCCTTGGGAAGGGCCCCTAGTGGGCCGAACTACAGATAGGGATAGTCCCCAGGAGGCCAACAGCCCCAATCCGCCAATCCACTGGCTGTGCGTCTAGTGGAGGGGCGGGCCGAGGTGAGGGAGCTGGTGAGCGGGAGCATGGGCCCAAGCGTTTTGGAGCGGGGGGCCTTCGAAAGTCACCGGGGGCTCAGAGGGCCCTGCTTGTTCTCCAGCCCTGAATGACTGGCGGCTCCCCTAGCGGCCCGGGTGGTGGTGGGGCAGCAGGGTGAGTCCGGCAATGGTGCTCGAGGGTCCCCAATCCCCAGCGTGGTGGCACCAGGCACTTGGGAGTGGTCCCTCGGGGTCCGACCTAGGGTTAGGATTAGCCCAAAGGAGGCCGGCAGGCCCGAGCTGCCGGCTTTGCGGCAAGTGGAGGGTCAGGCCGACGTAAATGCACTGGCCAGTGGGAGCGTGGGCCCAAGCATTTAGGCACAGGGGGACCTTCGAAGCTCACCGGGGGTTCAGAGGGCCCAGCAAGTTCTCCCGCCCTGAACGTCTAGCAGTGCCCTAGCGGCCCGAATGGCGGCGGGGCGGCAGGGTGAGCCCGGAGCTGGGGCTCCATTGTCCCCAATCCCTGGTGTGGTGGAGCCAGGCCCCTTGGGAGGGGCCCCTCGTGAGCTGACCTAGGGTTAGGGTTAGTCCCCAGGAGGTCGGTAGGCCCGATCTGCCAGCTGTGCGGCGAGAGGAGGGGCTGGCCGAGATGAGGGTGCTGGCGAGCTGGAGCATGAGCCCAAGCGTTTTGGCGCGACGGGCCTTCAAAGGTCCCCAGGGACTCAGAGGGTCCTGCCCATTCTCCTGCACTGAATGACCGGCGGCGCCCGTAGCGGAGCACGTGGCGGCGGGATGGCCAGGTGAATCCATCACTGGGGCTCGGGGTTCCCCAATCCCCAGCGTGGCGGCTCCAGACCCCTTGCTAGGGGCCCCTTGGGGGCCGACCTATGGTTAGGGTTGGCCCCCAGGAGGCCCGCAGGCCCGATCCGCCAGCTATGCGGCGAGCGGACGGGCAGTCGGAGGTAAGGCCGCTGGCGATCTGGAGAGTGGGCCCAGGCGTTTTGGCACTGGGGCCCTTCAAAGTTCGCCAGGGGTTCGGAGGCTCCTACCCGCTCTCCCGCCCTGAACGACAGGTGGCTCCCCTAGCGGCCCTGGTGGAGGAGGGGCGTTAGGTTGAGTCGGGCGCTGGGGCTCGGGGGTTCCCAATCCTCGGCTTTGGGGTGCCAGGTCCCTTCGGAAGGGCTCTCAGGGGCCGACCAAGCGTTAGTGTTACACCCAGGAGGCCTGCAGACCCGATCTGCCGGCTGTGTGGCGAGCAGAGGGACGGGCCGAGGTGAGGGTGCTGGAGAGCAGGAGCGTGGGCCCAAGCATTTTGGTGTGGGGGGCATTCGAAAGTCACCGGGGGCTCAGAGCGCCCTTCCCGTTGTACCGCGCTGAATGCTCGAAGGCCCACCTAGCGGCCTGGGTCCCCAATCCCTGGCGTTGTGGAGCCATGCCCCTTGGGATTGGCCCTGGGGGGGCCGACCAAGGGATATTGTTAGCCCCCAGGGGTGGGGTGGGCTAGAATGGCCAGCTGTAGGGCGAGTGGAGGGGTAGGCTGAAGGGAGGGCGCTGGCGAGCCGGAGTGTGGGCCCAAGCGTTTTGGCACAGATGGCCTTTGAAGGTCACTGGGGGCTCAGAGGGCCCTGCCCATTCTCCCGCCCTGAATGAGCGGCGCCGCCCAAAGCAGCCCGGGTGGCGGAGGGGCGGTAGGTTGAGTCAGGCGCTGGGGCTCGGGGTCCCCAATCCCCGACATTGCAGCACCAAGCCCCTTGGGAGGGGCCCCTCGGGTCCGACCTAGGGTTAGGGTTAGCCCCCAGGAGGCCGGCAGGCCCAATCCGCCAGCTGTGTGGCGAGCGGAGGGGCGGGCGGAGGGGCGGGCGCTGGAGAGCGGGAGCGTGGTCCTAAGCCTTTTGGCGCGGGGGGGCCTTCGAAGTTCGCCAGGGGCTTGGAGGGCCCTACTCGTTCTTCCGCTCTGAATGACCTGCGGCGCCCCTAGCGGCCCGGATGGCGGCAGGGCAGCAGCATGAGTTTGGCTCTGGGGCTAGGTGTCCCCTATCCCCGTATTGTGGCACCAGGCCCCTTGGGAGGGGCCCATCAGGGGCCGACCAAGGGTTAGGGTTAGCCCCCAGGAGGCTGGCAGGCCCGATCCACCGGCTGTGTGATGAGTGGAGGGGCGGGCCAAGGTGAGGGCGCTGGCGAGCGGGAGCGTGGACCCAAGCGTTTTGGCGCGGGGGTCCTTCGAAGGTCGCTGGGGGCTCGGAAGGGCCTGCTCGTTCTGCCACCCTGAATGACCGGCGGCGCCCCTAGCGGCCCAGGTAGTGGCGGGGCGGCAGGTTGAGTCTGACGCTGGGGCTCTGGGGTCCCAAATCCCCAGCGTTGCAGTGCCAGGCCCCTTGGGAGGGGCCCCTCGGGGGCCGCCCTAGTGGTAGTGTTAGCCCACATCGGGCCCGATCCCCCGGCTGTCTGGCAAGGGGAGTGGCAGGCCGAGATGAGGGTGCTGGCGAGAAGGAGCGTGGGCCCAAGCGTTTTGGCGTGGGGGGCTTCGAAGATCACAGAAGCCTCGGAGGTCCCTGCCCATTCTCCCGCCCTGAATGATGCGCGGTGCCCCTAGCATACCGGGTGGCTGGGTGGCGGCAACTTGTGTCCGGTGCAGGGGCTCAGGGGTACCCCATCCCTGGTGTTGCGGTACCAGGCCTCTTCGGCGCCGACCTAGGGTTAGGGTTAGCCCCTAGGAGGCTGGCAGGCTCGATCCGCCAGCTGTGGGGTGAGTGGAGGGGCAGGCCGAGGTGAGGGCACTGGCGAGCGGGAGCGTGGGCCCAAGCGTTTTGGCGCAGTGGGCCTTCAAAGGACGACGGGGCCTTGGAGGATGCTGCTCGTTCTCCTGCACTTAATGTCCTGCAACGCCGCTAGCAGACCATGTGGTGGCAGGGCAGCAGGGTGAGTCCGGCGCTGGGGCTCAGGGCTTCTCAATCCCTGGCCCTGCGGCGCCAGGCCCGTTGGAAGGGGACCCTCGGGGGCTGACCTAGTGTTAGGGTTAGAGCCCAGGAGGCCAGGAGGCCCGATCCGCGGACTCTGCGTTGAGCCTAGGGGCGGGCCAAGGTAAGGGCTCTGGAGAGCGGCAGCTTGGGCTCAAGCGTTTTGGCTCCGGAATCTTCGAAGGTCACCGGGGGCCCAGAGGGCCCTGCCCGTTCTCCCGCCCTGAATGACCGGCGGCGCCCCTAGCGGCTCGGGTGGTGGCGGTGGGGCAGGTTGAGTCTGGCGCTGGGACTCGG
Source organism: Ursus americanus (assembly GCF_024610735.1). Taxonomy (NCBI): domain Eukaryota; kingdom Metazoa; phylum Chordata; class Mammalia; order Carnivora; family Ursidae; genus Ursus; species Ursus americanus. The sequence goes on along the minus strand of NC_142130.1, from coordinate 2,825,916 downwards.
GGGTCCCCAATCCCCGGCGTTGCGGTCCCAGGCCCCTTGGGAGGGGCCCCACGGGGGCTGACCTAGGGTTAGGGTTAGCCCCCAGGTTGCCGGCAGTCCCGATCTGCCGGCTGTGCGGCGAGTGGAACGGTGGGCTGACGTAAGGGCGCTGGCGATCGGGAACTTGGGCTCAAACATTTTGGCTCGGGGGTCTTCGAAGTTCGCCGGGGGCCTGGATGCCCTGCCCGTTCTCCCGCCCTGAATGACCGGCAGCGCCCCTAGCGGCCTGGGTGGCGGCGGGGCAGCAGGGTGAGTCCAGCACTGGGGCACAGGGTCCCCAATCTCTGTCCTTGCGGTGCCAGGCCCCTTGGGAGGTGCCCGTTGGGCGCCGACCTAGAGTTAGGGTTATCCCCCTGGGCACCGGCAGGACCGATTGGCTGGCTGTGCAGTGACGGTGGGGCGGGCTGAGGTGAGGGCGCTGGTGAATGGGAGCATGGGCCCAAGCGTTTTGTCGAAGGGGCCTTCGAAGGTCGTTGATGGCTCGGAGGGCCCTTCCCGTTCTTCTGCCCTGAATGACTGGCAGCGACCCTAGAGGCCCGGGTGGCCTGGGGGCGGCAAGTTGAGTCCGGCGCTGGGGCTAGGTGGTACCCAATCTCCGGCGTTGCGGTGCCAGGCCTCTTGGGAGCCGACTTAGGGTTAGGGTTAGCCCCCAGGAGGCCGGCAGGCCGGATCCGCCGGCTGTGCGGAGAGCAGAAGTGCTGGCCGAGGTGAGGCCGCTGGTGAGCAGGAGCGTGGCCCCAAGCGTTCTGGCGCGCGCGGCCTTTGAAATTCGCCGGGGGCTCAGAGGGCCCTGCCCGTTCTCCCACCCTGAATGATCCTCGGTTCCCCTAGCGGTCCGGGTGGAAGGGGGGGGCAGGGTGAGTCCGGTGCTTGGGCTTCGGGGTCCCAAATCCCCAGCGAGGCGGCACCAGCACCTTGGGAGGGGACCCTCGGGTGCCGAACTAGGGTTAGGGTTACCCCCCAGGAGGCCAACAGGCCCGATCCGCCAGCTTTGCGGCGAGCAGATGGGAGGGCCGAGGTGAGGGCGCTGGCAAGCGGGAGCATGGGCCCAAGCATATTGGAGCAGGGGGCCTTCAAATGTTGCCAGGGGCTCGGAGGGCCCTGCCCGTTCTCCCGCCCTGAATGACCGGCGGCCCCCCTAGCAGCCCGGGTGGCGGCGGGACAGCAAAATGTGTCCTGGCTGGGGCTCGCGGGTTGCCAATCCCTGGTGCTGCGGCGCCAGTCCCCTTGGGATGGGCCCCTCGGTGGCTGCCCTAGGGGTAGTGTTAGCCCCCAGGAGGCGGGCAGGCCCGATCTGCCGGCTGTGCGGCGAGCGGAGGGGCGGGACGAGGTGAGGGCGCTGGGGAGCAGGAGCGTGGGCTCAAGCGTTTTGGCGCGGGGGGCCTTCGAAAGTCGCCAGGGGCTCAGAGGTCCCTGCCCGTTCTCCCGCCCTGAATTATGCGCGGCGCCCCTAGCGGCCCGGGTGGCCCGGGGTCGGCAAGTTGAGTCCAGCGCTGGGGCTCTGGGGTACTCAATCCCTGGCATTGTGGTGTCAGGCCTCTTGGGAGCTGACCTAGGGTTAGGGTTAGCCCCCAGGAGGCCGGCAGGCCCAATCCGCCGGTTGTGCGGTGAGCGGAGGGGCGGGCCGAGGTGAGGGCGCTGGCGAGCTGGAGCATGGGCCCAAGCGTTTTGGCATGGGGGGGAATTCGAAAGTCGCCAGGGGCTCAGAGCGCCCTTCCCGTTCTACCGTATGAATGCCCGATGGCGCACCTAGCAGCCCGGGTTGCAGAGGGGCAGCAGTGTGAGTCCGGCGCTGGGGCTCGGGGGTCCCCAATCCCCGGTGTTGCAGCGCCAGGCCCCTTGGGAGGGGCCCCTCGGGTGCGACCTAGTGTTAGGGTTAGCCCCCAGGAGGCCGGCAGGCCCGATTCGCCAGCTGTGCGGCGAGCGGAGTGTCGGGTGGTGGTGAGGCCGCTGGCAAGTGGGAGCATGGGCTCAGGAGTTTTCACGGGGGGGTCCTTCGAAGGTCGCCGGGTGCTCGGAGGGCCGTGCACGTTCTTCCCCCCTGAATGACAGGCGGCAACCCTAGTGGCCCGGTTAGAGGAGGGGCGGTAGGGTGAGTCTGGCGCTGGGGCTCGCGGTCCCTAGTCCTCGGCGTTGGGGTGCCAGGCCACTTCGGAAGGGCTCTAGAGGGCCGACCAAGCATTACTGTTAGCCCACAGGAGGCCGGCAGACCCGATCCTCTGGCTGTGCGGCAAGCGGAGGGGCAGACCGAGGTGAGGGCACTGGCGAACGGAAGTGTTGGCTGAAGCGTTTTGCCTGGGGGGGGCTTTCGAAGGTCACCGGGGGCTCGGAGGGCCCTGCCCGTTCTCTCGCCCTAAATGACCGGCGGCGCCCCTAGCAGCCCGGGTGGCAGCGGGGCAGCAGGGTAAGTAATGCGCTGGGGCTCGAGGATCCCCAATCCCTGGCGTGGCGTTGCCAGACCCCTTGGGAGAGGCCCCTCGTGAGCAGACCTTGGGTTAGGGTTAGTCCCCAGGAGGCCGGCAGGCCCCATCCGCTGGCTGTGCAGCGAGAGGGGGGGCGGGATGAGGTGAGCGCGCTGGCGCGCAGGACCGTGGGCCCAAGCGTTTTGGCGCAGGGGGCCTTCAAAGGTCCCTGGGGGCTCAGAGGGCACTGCCCGTTCTTCCGCCCTGAATGAGAAAGGCGCCCCTAGCGGGCGACAGGGTGAGTCTGGTGCTGGTGCTCGGGGGTCCCCAAACCCGGGTGTGGCGGCACCAGGCCCCTTGGGAAGGGCCCTTGTGCCCGACGTAGGGTTTGGGGTTAGCTCCCAGGTTGATGGCAGGCCTGATCCGCCGGATGTGCGGCGAGCGGAGGGGTGGGCGAGGTGAGGGCGCTGACGAGCAGGAGCGTGGGCCCAAGCATTTTGGCGCGGGGGACCTTTGAAGGTTGCCGGGGGCTCGGAGGGCCCTGCCCGTTCTCCCGCCCTGAATGACCGGCGGCCCCCCTAGCAGCCCGGGTGGCGGCGGGACAGCAAAATGTGTCCTGGCTGGGGCTCGCGGGTTGCCAATCCCTGGTGCTGCGGCGCCAGTCCCCTTGGGATGGGCCCCTCGGTGGCTGCCCTAGGGGTAGTGTTAGCCCCCAGGAGGCGGGCAGGCCCGATCTGCCGGCTGTGCGGCGAGCGGAGGGGCGGGACGAGGTGAGGGCGCTGGGGAGCAGGAGCGTGGGCTCAAGCGTTTTGGCGCGGGGGGCCTTCGAAAGTCGCCAGGGGCTCAGAGGTCCCTGCCCGTTCTCCCGCCCTGAATTATGCGCGGCGCCCCTAGCGGCCCGGGTGGCCCGGGGTCGGCAAGTTGAGTCCAGCGCTGGGGCTCTGGGGTACTCAATCCCTGGCATTGTGGTGTCAGGCCTCTTGGGAGCTGACCTAGGGTTAGGGTTAGCCCCCAGGAGGCCGGCAGGCCCAATCCGCCGGTTGTGCGGTGAGCGGAGGGGCGGGCCGAGGTGAGGGCGCTGGCGAGCTGGAGCGTGGGCCCAAGCGTTTTGGCATGGGGGGGAATTCGAAAGTCGCCAGGGGCTCAGAGCGCCCTTCCCGTTCTACCGTATGAATGCCCGATGGCGCACCTAGCAGCCCGGGTTGCAGAGGGGCAGCAGTGTGAGTCCAGCGCTGGGGCTCGGGGGTCCCCAATCCCCGGTGTTGCAGCGCCAGGCCCCTTGGGAGGGGCCCCTCGGGTGCGACCTAGTGTTAGGGTTAGCCCCCAGGAGGCCGGCAGGCCCGATTCGCCAGCTGTGCGGCGAGCGGAGTGTCGGGTGGTGGTGAGGCCGCTGGCAAGTGGGAGCATGGGCTCAGGAGTTTTCACGGGGGGGTCCTTCGAAGGTCGCCGGGTGCTCGGAGGGCCGTGCACGTTCTTCCCCCCTGAATGACAGGCGGCAACCCTAGTGGCCCGGTTAGAGGAGGGGCGGTAGGGTGAGTCTGGCGCTGGGGCTCGCGGTCCCTAGTCCTCGGCGTTGGGGTGCCAGGCCACTTCGGAAGGGCTCTAGAGGGCCGACCAAGCATTACTGTTAGCCCACAGGAGGCCGGCAGACCCGATCCTCTGGCTGTGCGGCAAGCGGAGGGGCAGACCGAGGTGAGGGCACTGGCGAACGGAAGTGTTGGCTGAAGCGTTTTGCCTGGGGGGGGCTTTCGAAGGTCACCGGGGGCTCGGAGGGCCCTGCCCGTTCTCTCGCCCTAAATGACCGGCGGCGCCCCTAGCAGCCCGGGTGGCAGCGGGGCAGCAGGGTAAGTAATGCGCTGGGGCTCGAGGATCCCCAATCCCTGGCGTGGCGTTGCCAGACCCCTTGGGAGAGGCCCCTCGTGAGCAGACCTTGGGTTAGGGTTAGTCCCCAGGAGGCCGGCAGGCCCCATCCGCTGGCTGTGCAGCGAGAGGGGGGGCGGGATGAGGTGAGCGCGCTGGCGCGCAGGACCGTGGGCCCAAGCGTTTTGGCGCAGGGGGCCTTCAAAGGTCCCTGGGGGCTCAGAGGGCACTGCCCGTTCTTCCGCCCTGAATGAGAAAGGCGCCCCTAGCGGGCGACAGGGTGAGTCTGGTGCTGGTGCTCGGGGGTCCCCAAACCCGGGTGTGGCGGCACCAGGCCCCTTGGGAAGGGCCCTTGTGCCCGACGTAGGGTTTGGGGTTAGCTCCCAGGTTGATGGCAGGCCTGATCCGCCGGATGTGCGGCGAGCGGAGGGGTGGGCGAGGTGAGGGCGCTGACGAGCAGGAGCGTGGGCCCAAGCATTTTGGCGCGGGGGACCTTTGAAGGTTGCCGGGGGCTCGGAGGGCCCTGCCCGTTCTCCCGCCCTGAATGACCGGCGGCCCCCCTAGCAGCCCGGGTGGCGGCGGGACAGCAAAATGTGTCCTGGCTGGGGCTCGCGGGTTGCCAATCCCTGGTGCTGCGGCGCCAGTCCCCTTGGGATGGGCCCCTCGGTGGCTGCCCTAGGGGTAGTGTTAGCCCCCAGGAGGCGGGCAGGCCCGATCTGCCGGCTGTGCGGCGAGCGGAGGGGCGGGACGAGGTGAGGGCGCTGGGGAGCAGGAGCGTGGGCTCAAGCGTTTTGGCGCGGGGGGCCTTCGAAAGTCGCCAGGGGCTCAGAGGTCCCTGCCCGTTCTCCCGCCCTGAATTATGCGCGGCGCCCCTAGCGGCCCGGGTGGCCCGGGGTCGGCAAGTTGAGTCCAGCGCTGGGGCTCTGGGGTACTCAATCCCTGGCATTGTGGTGTCAGGCCTCTTGGGAGCTGACCTAGGGTTAGGGTTAGCCCCCAGGAGGCCGGCAGGCCCAATCCGCCGGTTGTGCGGTGAGCGGAGGGGCGGGCCGAGGTGAGGGCGCTGGCGAGCTGGAGCGTGGGCCCAAGCGTTTTGGCATGGGGGGGAATTCGAAAGTCGCCAGGGGCTCAGAGCGCCCTTCCCGTTCTACCGCATGAATGCCCGATGGCGCACCTAGCAGCCCGGGTTGCAGAGGGGCAGCAGTGTGAGTCCGGCGCTGGGGCTCGGGGGTCCCCAATCCCCGGTGTTGCAGCGCCAGGCCCCTTGGGAGGGGCCCCTCGGGTGCGACCTAGTGTTAGGGTTAGCCCCCAGGAGGCCGGCAGGCCCGATTCGCCAGCTGTGCGGCGAGCGGAGTGTCGGGTGGTGGTGAGGCCGCTGGCAAGTGGGAGCATGGGCTCAGGAGTTTTCACGGGGGGGTCCTTCGAAGGTCGCCGGGTGCTCGGAGGGCCGTGCACGTTCTTCCCCCCTGAATGACAGGCGGCAACCCTAGTGGCCCGGTTAGAGGAGGGGCGGTAGGGTGAGTCTGGCGCTGGGGCTCGCGGTCCCTAGTCCTCGGCGTTGGGGTGCCAGGCCACTTCGGAAGGGCTCTAGGGGGCCGACCAAGCATTACTGTTAGCCCACAGGAGGCCGGCAGACCCGATCCTCTGGCTGTGCGGCAAGCGGAGGGGCAGACCGAGGTGAGGGCACTGGCGAACGGAAGTGTTGGCTGAAGCGTTTTGCCTGGGGGGGGCTTTCGAAGGTCACCGGGGGCTCGGAGGGCCCTGCCCGTTCTCTCGCCCTAAATGACCGGCGGCGCCCCTAGCAGCCCGGGTGGCAGCGGGGCAGCAGGGTAAGTAATGCGCTGGGGCTCGAGGATCCCCAATCCCTGGCGTGGCGTTGCCAGACCCCTTGGGAGAGGCCCCTCGTGAGCAGACCTTGGGTTAGGGTTAGTCCCCAGGAGGCCGGCAGGCCCCATCCGCTGGCTGTGCAGCGAGAGGGGGGGCGGGATGAGGTGAGCGCGCTGGCGCGCAGGACCGTGGGCCCAAGCGTTTTGGCGCAGGGGGCCTTCAAAGGTCCCTGGGGGCTCAGAGGGCACTGCCCGTTCTTCCGCCCTGAATGAGAAAGGCGCCCCTAGCGGGCGACAGGGTGAGTCTGGTGCTGGTGCTCGGGGGTCCCCAAACCCGGGTGTGGCGGCACCAGGCCCCTTGGGAAGGGCCCTTGTGCCCGACGTAGGGTTTGGGGTTAGCTCCCAGGTTGATGGCAGGCCTGATCCGCCGGATGTGCGGCGAGCGGAGGGGTGGGCGAGGTGAGGGCGCTGACGAGCAGGAGCGTGGGCCCAAGCATTTTGGCGCGGGGGACCTTTGAAGGTTGCCGGGGGCTCGGAGGGCCCTGCCCGTTCTCCCGCCCTGAATGACTGGCGGCACCCCTAGCAGCCACGGTGGCGGCAGAGTGGCAGGGTGAATCCGGAGCTGGGGCTCGGGGGTCCCCAAACCCTGGCGTGGCAGCTCCAGGCACTTGGGAGGGGTCCCTCAGGGGCTGACTTAGTGTTAGTGTTAGCTCAAAGGAGGCCGGCAGGCCCGATACACTGGCTGTGCGGTGAGGGGAGTGGCGGGCCGAGGTCAGGGTGCTGGTGAGCGGAGCGTGGGCCCAAGCGTTTTGGTAAGGGGGCATTCGAAGTTCGCCTGGGGCTGGGAAAGGCCCTGCCCATTCTCCCGCCCTGAATCACCAGTGAAGCCCATAGTGGCCCGGGTGGTGGCGGGGCGGCAGGGTGAGTCCGGCGCTGGGGCTCGGGCATCCCCAATCCCCAGCGAAGCGACGCCAGGCCCCTTGCGAGGGGCCCCTCGTGAGCCGACCTAGGGTTAGGGTTAGTCCCCAGGAGGTCGGTAGGCCCGATCCGCCAGCTGTGAGGCGAGAGGAGGGGCTGGCCGAGATGAGGGTGCTGGCGAGCTGGAGCTTGAGCCCAAGCATTTTGGTGCGACGGGCCTTCAAAGGTTTCCGGGGGCTCAGAGGGTCCTGCCCATTCTCCCGCACTGAATGACCGGCGGCGCCCCTAGCGGAGCAGGTGGCGGCGGGATGGCCGGGTGAGTCAGTCACTGGGGCTTGGTATTCCCCAATCCCCAGCGTTGAGGCTCCAGGCCTCTTGCTAGGGGCCCCCTGGGGGCCAATCTATGGTTAGGGTTGGCCCCCAGGAGGCCCGCAGGCCCGATCCGCCAGCTATGCACGAGCGGAGGGGCGGTCGGATGTAAGGCGGCTGGCGATCTGGAGAGTGGGCCCAGGCGTTTTGGCGCGGGGGCCCTTCAAAGTTCGCCAGGGGTTCGGAGGCCCCTACCCGCTCTCCCGCCCTGAACAATGGGCGGCTCACCTAGCGGCCCTGGTGGAGGAGGGGCGTTAGGTTGAGTCGGGCGCTGGGGCTCGGGGGTTCCCAATCCTCGGCATTGGGGTGCCAGGCCCCTTCGGAAGGGCTCTCATGGGCCGACCAAGCGTTAGTGTTACGCCCAGGAGGCCGGCAGACCCGATCTGCCGGCTGTGTGGCGAGCAGAGGGACGGGCCGAGGTGAGGGTGCTGGAGAGCGGGAGCGTGGGCCCAAGCGTTTTGGTGTGGGGGGCATTCGAAAGTCGCCGGGGACTCAGAGTACCCTTCCCGTTGTACCGCTCTGAATGCCCGAAGGCCCACCTAGCGGCCTGGGTCCCCAATCCCTGGCGTTACGGTGCCACACCCCTTGGGATTGGCCCTGAGGGGGAGACCAAGGGATATTGTTAGCCCCCAGGGGTGGGGTGGGCTAGAATGGCCAGCTGTAGGGCGAGTGGAGGGGTAGGCCGAAGGGAGGGCGCTGGCGAGCGGGAGTGCGGGCCCAAGCGTTTTGGCGCAGATGGCCTTTGAAGGTCACTGGGGGCTTGGAGGGCCCTGCCCATTCTCCCGCCCTGAATGAGCGGCGCCGCCCAAAGCAGCCCGGGTGGCGGAGGGGCGGTAGGTTGAGTCAGGCGCTGGGGCTCGGCAGTCCCCAATCCCCGACATTGCAGCACCAAGCCCCTTGGGAGGGGCCCCTCGGGTCCGACCTAGGGTTAGGGTTAGCCCCCAGGAGGCTGGCAGGCCGAATCCGCCAGCTGTGCGGTGAGCAGAGGGGCGGGCGGAGGGGCGGGCACTGGAGAGCGGGAGCGTGGTCCTAAGCCTTTTGGCGCAGGGGGCCTTCGCAGTTCGCTGGGGGCTCGGATGGCCCTACCCATTCTCCCGCTCTGAATGACTTGCGACACCCCTAGCGGCCCGGATGGCGGCGGGGCAGCAGCGTGAGTTTGGCTCTGGGGCTCGGTGTCCCCAATCCCAGTATTGTGGCACCAGGCCCCTTGGGAGGGGCCCATCGGGGGCCGACCAAGGGTTAAGTTTAGCCCCCAGGAGGCTGGCAGGCCCGATCCACCGGCTGTGTGATGAGTGGAGGGGCAGGCCGAGGTGAGGGCGCTGGCGAGCGGGAGCGTGGACCCAAGCGTTTTGGCGCGGGGGTCCTTCAAAGGTCGCTGGGGGCTCGGAAGGACCTGCCAGTTCTGCCACCCTGAATGACCGGCAGCGCCCCTAGCAGCCCGGTGGCATCGCGGGGGCGTGTGAGTCCGGTGCTAGGGCTCGGGGGTCCCAATCCCCGGCGTTGGGCAGCCAGGCCCCTTGGGAGATTCCCTCGGGGGCCGACCTAGGGTTAGGGTTATCCCCCAAAAGCCTGTTAGGCCTGATCCGCCAGCTGTGTGGCGAGCGGAGGGGTGGGCCGAGGTGAGGGCGCTGAGGATGGGGAGCGTTGGCTCAAGCGTCTTGGATGGGGGGGCCTTCGAAGGTCGCCGCGGGCTCAGAGGGCCCTGCCCATTCTCCCGCCCTGAATGATCAGCGGCACCCCTAGTGGACTGGGTGGCAGTGGGGCAGCATGGTGAGTCCGGCGCTGGGGCTCGGGGGTCCCTAATCCCCGGCGTTGTGGCACCAGGCCCCTTGGGATGGGCCCCTAGGGGGCCTACTTAGGGTTCGGGTTAGCCCCCAGGAGGCTGGGAGGCCCGATCCGCCGGCAGTGCGGCGAGCGGAGGGGCAGGCCGAGGTAAGGGCGATGGTGAGCGGGAGCGTGGTCCCAAGCACTTAGGCACGGGGGGCCTTCGAAGGTCGCTGGGGGTTTGGAGGGCCCTGCCCGTTCTCCCGCCCTGAATGACCGGCGGAGCCCCTAGCGGCTCGGGTGGCAGTTGAGCCGCAGGGTGAGTCTGTCGCTGGGGCTCGGGGGTCTGAATCCCTGGCGTTGTGGGTCAGGCCCCTTGGGAAGGGCCCCTCGGTGGCCGACCTAGGGTTACGGTTAGCCCCAAATATGCTGGCAGTCTTGATCCGCTGGCTGTGCGGCGAGTGGAGGGGCGGGCCGAGGTGAAGCGCTGGCAAGCAGGAGCGTGGGCCCAAGCGTTTTGGCGCGGGGAGCCTTTGAAGGTCCCCGGGGGCTCAGAGGGACCTACCCGTTCTCCTGCCCTGAATGACCGGCGGCGCCCCTAGCGGGCCGGGTGGTGGCGGGGCGGCAAAGTGTGTTTGGAGCTCGGGCTCCAGGGTCCCCAATCCCTGCGTTGCGAGGCCAGCCTCTTGGGAGGGGCTCTCTGGGGGCCAACCTAGGGTTAGGGTTAGCCCCCTGGAGGCCGGCAGCCCCGATCCGCCATCTGTGCAGCGAGCGGAGGGGCAGGTCGAAGTGAGGGCACAGGCTAGCAGGATCGTGGACCCAAGCGTTTTGGCGCGGGGTGCCTTCGAAGGTCGTCCGGGGCTTAGAAAGCCCTGCCCTTTCTCACACCCTGAATGATCAGCGACGCCGCTAGTGGCCTGGGTGTTGGTGGGGCGGAAAGGTGAGTCTGGCGCTGCGGCTCAGGGGTCAGCAATCAGACACGTTGTGGCGCTAGGCCCCATCGAACGAGCCCCTCCGCGGCCGACCTAGGGTTAGGGTTAGCCCCCAGGAGGCAGGCAGGCCAGATCCGCCAGCTGTGGGGCGAGGGGAGGGGTGGGCTGAGGTGAGGGCACTGGCGAACGGGACCATGGGCCCAAGCATTTTGGCGTGGGGCGCCTTCGAATGTAGTCGTGGGCTAGGAGAGCCCTGCTTGTTCTCCTGCTCTGAATGACCGGTGGTGCCCCTAGCGGTCCGGGTGGCGGCGGGACAGCAAGGTGAGTCCTGGCTGGGGCTCTGGGGTCCCCAATCTCCGGCTTTGCCACGCCAGACCCCTTGGGAGGGGCCCCTTGGGAGCCGACCTAGGGTTAGTGTCAGCCCCCAGGATGCCATCAGGCCCGATCTGCCAGTTGTGCGTCGAGCGGAGGGGCAGGCTGAGGTGAAGGTGCTGGCGAGCGGGAGCATGGGCCCCAGCGTTTTGGCTTGGTGGGCCTTCGAAGGACGACGGGGACTCGGAGGGCCCTGCCCCTTCTCCCGCACTGAATATCCTGCGGCACCCCTAGCAACCAGGTGGCGGCGGGGTGGCAGGATGAATCCGGCGCTGGGGCTCGGGGGTCCCCAATTACAGGCGTTGCAGCGATAGGCCCCTTAGGATGGGCCCCTCGGGGGCCGACCTTGGGTTAGGGTTAGCACCCAGGAGTCTGGCAGGCCCGATCCGCCGGCTGTGCGGTGAAAGGAGGGATGGGCCGATGTGAGGGCGCTGGAGAGAGTGAGCCCGGGCCCAAGCATTTTGGTGCGGGGGACCTTCGAAAGTCGACGGGGGCTCGGAGGGCCCTGCCCGTTCTCCCACCCTGAGTGACCAGTGGTGCCCATAGTGGCCCGGGTGGCGGTGGTCAGGCAGGGTGAGTCTGACACTGGGGCTCATGGGTCCCCAATCCCCGGCGTTGTGGCTCTAGGCCCCTTGGGAGGGGCTCCTCGGGGGCTGACCTAGGATTTGGATTAGCCCCCAGGAGGCCGGCAGGCCCGAACTGCCAGTTGTGCGGCGAGTGGAGGGGTGGGCCTAGGTGAGGGCGCTGGCGAGCGGGAGTGTGGGCTGAAGCGCTTTGGCAGAGGTGCCTTTGAAGGTCACCTGGGGCTTGGAGGGCCCTGCCCGTTCTCACGCCCTGAATGACCGGCGGCACCACTAGCGGCCCGGATGTCGGTGAGGCGGCACGGTTAGTCCGGCGCTGCGGCTCGGGGTTCAGCAATCAGTGACGTGGCGCCAGGCCCCATCAGACGAGCCCCTCAGGGGCCAACCTAGGTTTAGGGTTAGCACCCAGGAAGCCAGAGGCCCGATCCGCTGGCTGTGCAGCGAGTGGAGGGGCAGGCCGAGGTGTGGGCGCTGGCGAGCGGGAGCGTGGGCCGAAGCGTTTTGTCGTGGGGAGCCTTCAAAGGTCTCCAGGGGCTCAGAGGGCCCTAGCCGTTCTCCCGCACTGAATGGCCAGCGGCTCCCCTAGCGGCCCGGGTGGTGGCGGAGCGGCAGGGTGAGTCTGGCACTGGGGCTAGGTAGTCCACAATCCCCGGCGTTGAGGCGCCAGGCCCCTTGGAATGGGCCCCTAGGGGGCCTACCTAGGGTTAGGGTTAGCCCCCAGGAGGCTGGGAGGCCAGATCTGGCAGCTGTGCGGCGAGCAGAGGGGCAGGCCTAGGTAAGGGCGATGGCGAGCAGGAGCGTGGTCCCAGCGCTTTGGCGCGGGGGGCCTTCGAAAGTCCCTGGGGGCTTAGAGGGCCCTGCCCTCCCGCGCTGAATGACCGGTTGTGCCCCTTGTGGCCTGGGTGGCGTTGGGGGGCATGGTGAGTCTGGCGCTGGGGCTCAGGAGTCCCCAATCCTCGTCGTTGCGGCACCAGGCCACTTGGGAGAGGCCACGAGGGGGTCGACCTAGGGTTCAGGTTAGCCCCCAGAAGGCCCACAGGCCTGATCTCCCAGCTGTGCAGTGAGCGGAGGGGAAGGCCAAGGTAAGGGCGCTGGCGAGCGGGAGCATGGGCCCAAGCGTTTTGGTGCAGGGGCCTTCCAAGGTCACCGGTGGCTTGGAGGGCCCTGCCCCTTCTCCCTCCCTGAATGACCTGAGGCGCCCCTAGCGGCCCAGGTGGCGGTAGGGCGGGAGGGTGAGTCCAGTGCTGGGGCTCGGGAGTCCCAAATTCCCGGTGTTGCGGCAATAGGAACCTGGGATGGGCCCCTTGGGGGCCCACCAAAGGTTAGGGTAACAGCAAGGAGGCTGGCAGTCCCGATCCACTGGCTGTGCTGCGAGCGGAGGGGTGGACCGAGGTGAGGGCATAGGCGAGTGGGAGCATGGGCCCAATCATTTTGGCGCGGGGGCCTTCAAATGTCGCCAGGAGCTCGGAGGGATCTGCCCATTCTCCCTCCCTGAATGACTGACAGTGCTCCTAGCGGCCCGGGTGGTGGCGGGATGACACGGTGAGTCCGGTGTTGGGGCTCGGGTGTCCCCAATCCCAGGCATTGCGGTGCCAGGCCCCTTCGGAGGGGCCCCTCAGGGGCCCACCCAAGGTTATGGGTAGCCTCCAGGAGGAGGGCAGGTCTCATCCGCTGGCTCTGCAGCGAGCGGAGGGGCAGGCTGAGGTGAGGGCGCTGAGGACCGGGAGCGTGGGCTCAAGTGTTTTGGATGGGGGGGGCCTTCGAAGGTCGCCACGGGCTCGGAGGGCCCTGCCCGTTCTCCCGTCCTGAATGACTGCCCACGCCCCTAGCACCCTGGGTGCTTGCAGGGTGGTAGAGAGAGTCCAGCACTGGGGCTTGGGGGTCCCAAATCCCTGGCATTGTGGTGCCAGGCTCCTTGGGAGGGGCCCCTCGGGGGCCGACCTAGGGTAAGTGTTAGCCCCCAAGAGTCCACCAGGCCCCTTCTGCCAGCTCTGTGCCAGGCGGAGGGGCAGGCCGAGGTGAGGGCGCAGGCGAGAGGGAGTGTGGGCCCAAGGGTTTTGGCAGGGGGGGCCTTCGAAGGTCACCAGGGGCTTGGAGGGCCCTGCCCGTTCTGTCACCCTGAAAGACTGGCGGTGCCCCTAGCAGCCCGGGTTGCGGCGGGGTGGCAGGGTGCATCGGGGCTGGGACTTGGGGGAACCCAATCCCTGGCATGCGGCGCCAGGCCGCTTGGGAGGAGCCCCTCGGGGGCAGACCTAGGGTTAGGGTTCGTCCCCAGGAGGCCGGCAAGCCCGGCTCTAAGTGGTTCTGGCAATGTAACAAAAATGCCATACACTTATCTGTAAGAAATAACAGTGTACAGGAACCCTCTTAGCCCTAACACCATCCTTTGTGAATATGGAAGCCAGCCCCAAAGTGGTTGTGGAAGTCTGACGAAAGGGCTAAGCACTTTTCCTGAGTCACCACACTATACAGGGAAAGAACAATGTACATCATCTTTCTCGAGTAGGAAGCATTAATAAAAAGGTTCTGGAATTTTGAGGACTGTGACCCATGCTTATTGGTAATAAACCACCGTGTACAGGAAAACACCTTCAACTCTCATCAGCCTCCTCAATCCTGATTCCGATTCAACTTTGGGTGTGTAGGACTAGGGAAATGTCCACATCTTATTGCTAAGAAAGAACGATGTCAGGGTAATGCCCTTCAAGTCACCTCAGCCTTCCTGAAGACGGAAGGAGGAATCAAGGTGGTTATGTTACCATGAGGTAAGGAAGATGAGCATATAAGTGAGAAACAACAGTGGGCAGGACCTCTCTTCCAAGGAACAGTATCTTTGCTTAATGTTGAATCCCTATGGTAAGTGGTTGTGGGCATTTGTGAGGTCAAAATCTGAAGTGTTTTGTAAAACCTCTTGGCCATTCACAGATGAGACTAAGGTAGTTGGGGACTTCTAGGCAGTGATTTGTCCACTGTCAAAAATATGAAAAGATAAAAGAGACAGATGAGGTCTCCTCAGGCATTGTCCTTTATCCTCATCCTCCGTGAGGATGGCCATCTCTGGACAGCTCAGTGGCAGGGTCTCATTCACAGTGGGGGCATCTGTTCCTCACAGACATCAGGCAGGGAAATGGATTTGGTTCTCTGTGCCAGCCCAGCCACAGCTGGGTGTCACAGCACCCTCTCGTGGGCTCATAAGAGTTTCACTGTGACCAGGCAGGTCATTGTATTTGATAAACCACTGTGAGAGTTTGCAATTGCCTTCATCTGCAACCTCCTAGAGGCAAATGCAGGTCTCTGGTACCATGTGAAGTCATGTGAAGGCATCGTGAGAAAGTGTCCTTTTGCTTAAGAAAAACATGGCTGGGGCTCCTGGCTGGCTCAGCCAGTTAAGCATGTGCCTTTGGATCAGGTTATGATCCCAGGGTTCTGGAATCGAGCCGAGGCTCCCTGCTCAGCAGGAAAGGAGGTAGGGAAAAAGCTTAGAACCCACAGAGAATGTGAATAACGGGGAGTGAAGTGGAACTTGGTCTGTGTTTTGCTTTAGGGATTGGAAGTTAGTTTTTTCTCAATTGTGATTGTTCTTGAAAAGGAAAAGCTGTATTGTTTTTTTTTACCTTTAATTTTTTTTCTAATAATAATTTTTTATTATGATATGTTAGTCACTATACAGTATTTCCTTAGTTTTTGATGTAGTGTTCCGTGATTCATTATTTGCATATAACACCCAGTGCTCCATGCAATATGTACCTTCCTTAATACCCATCACTGGCCCATCCCAATCCCCCACCCCTCTCCCCTCTGAAGCCCTCAGTTTGTTTCCCAGAGTCCATAGTCGCTTGTGGTTCATTCCCCCTTCTGTTTAGGGTCCATTGTTTAAACGGACAGACAGTGGAAGTTCACCAAATATAAGATCGAAATTTCATTGTTCATTATAGATGCCGCCAAGTAGTTCCCAGACATTTCATTCTACTGTAGTAATTCATTATACCTGTGCAGGTGCACGTGGAAGACAATTGATGCATGCATACTGGTAATAAAACACGCCCCTCAGTAGTAGAATAATAGAGGATGCACATGTGTAAAATTATTCGACTACAGCTTCCATGCTTTCCCTTTGGTTCCTTATTATCTATGAAATTGGACAATTTTTGTTCTCTAGGCTTAAAACTCATTGTCAGTATTTAGAGTTTTTCAATGCTGATCTTCTCCTGTATAAGTTACCAAAAACCTAAAATATGTATGAACTTTAAAAAACGGTATATTGAAAATTACAGCAGGGAAGTTCCATTTTGTGAATATTGCATCAATGGATCTCTATTTTGACATCAGTGTTCATTAGAAATGATGACATTTCATGGGAGTATAAATATCAATGTGAAAAAGAAAATGTAGGAAGAACCTTGAATGTTTAAGTAATTGATGAAATGACAGGTGTGTGTGTGTGTGTGTGTGTGTGTGTGTGTGTGTGTGTGTGTGTGTAATTGATTTTCAGTGAATGGTTCAGCTTCTTGTAGGGCCTCCCAGAGAGCCCAGGTGAACCTTTCAATTAATTGGTATCTGTTTTCAGAACGTGGGAATCTCTTAGTCCAATAGTCAATCAGGCAAGCTTTGAGGTCTTGAAGAGTTTCAGTCCTCAGCGATGGTGTTGCAGACCCTTCTGAGCAAACCCTAGGGTATGCTCAGAGCCCTCATTAGCAGGTACCAACGTGTGAGGATTTCAGACAGCATTTCCCAAAGAAGTACCTCTTGAGTCTCTGTCCTTGTCAGTTCCCTACACTTCCTTACACTAGTTATGTGATCAGTGTGTTTCAGGATAATCCCCACATGTGATTTTTGCTATTTCCTACTAGTCCTATCTGTTTCTCATCTTCTTCGTTTATGGTAGGGGTTGGGAAGCAACCTGTGTGGTGTAGGAAGGGGTGTGGTTGTCTGCCTTCAGAGGACAGAATGATGCCTAGAAATTGTACTGTAGTTTGAGGTCAATTGTCCGTCCTCTGAGTGTCAGGAATTCCATCACTTTGATGCTTGTCTGTTCTTCAAGCTGACATCAGAAATAAGAACGTTATCCATCTAGGGAATACTGGTTTGTGTGTATGTTTTCATTTTAGGAAAGGCCTTGCTGTTCCTGAAAATAATACTGTAGAGCACCCTTTCCTGTTCTTATTGGCCATCAGTCAATCTTTTGTGAAGTATTCATTTATAAATAGACTTTTTATGGTTGATGAGCAGGAATTCTTTATTGACAAGTCTTTGTCAGTGTGTGTATTGCAAATCTTTACTTCTCAGCCTGCGGTTCACTTTTTCATTTTCTTACGGTCATAAGATAAGGAGAAATGTCACATTTTTATGAAGTCCCACTGAATTCTTTTAAATGGTTAGTGCATCCTATGTCCTACCCCAAGATTGACAGGTTCTACGTTTTCTTTCAGAAAATGTCCCATGGGAAGCTACAATCCATTTTCTCTGTCCATTTATTGCTTACAAATATCACATTTTTATGAAGTCCCACTGAATTCTTTTAAATAGTTAGTGCACCCTATGTCCTACCCCAAGAATGACAGCTTCTACGTTTTCTTTCAGAAACTGTCCAATGGGAAGCTACAATCCAATTTCTCTGTCCATTTATTGCTTACATATGTATTTTCACCATCTGTTTCCTAGGAAACCTCTTTATTATTATTATTATTATTATTATTATTATTATTATTATTATTATAAATTGCATTTTTAATTCTAATAGCGTATTTATAGACTGTTTTGGATTTTCTATGTACACAATCGTATTATCTGTGAATAGTCACAATTATCCCCTCAATTCTTATACTTTTTGTTTCTCTTGCCTTAAAACACTGGTAGATTCTCTAATGCCACGTTGAATAGAGCAGCATTGTTTGAAGATTTTAATATACCTTTCTCAATATCTGACAGAAAAAGCAGTCAAAACATTGGTAACAAATGTGACCTAATTGACATATAGGGAACATTCCATAATAAGTGCAGAATACATTATTTTCAAGTGGTCATAGACTCTTTACCCAAGTAGATGATAGGTGGGTTCACGAATCATGTCTACAAATGTTAAACCCTGAAATTAACTAGATTCTATTCTTAGACCACAGGGGAATTGAGCCACAGTCATAGCGAAAAGAAAACCAGGAAGTCCTTCAATGTTTAAAAATTAAATGGAACTTTGCTACATATCCTAAAGGTCAGAGAGGGAATCTCAATGGAAATTCTGAACATTTTTCTACATGAGGGCTCACACATAATGGCACTTTCTTTGTGAAGAGCATTACAATAACCTAGAGTTATATATATATATATATATATAACCAGGAGTTGAGCCTTAAGTCAGAGCCTTAAGTCAGAGTTCTGCCTGCCCCAGCCACACCTGGCAGCCTTGGCCTGTGGTCCCCCTCAGCTGTCCTTTCTGGTGGCCCTGAGCTAAGGGGGTCAACATGGCCATACGGAAATGGGAAGCTCCCCACTCATACTGATGATGGTGCCCACTCCCCAGCTGCCCTTTCTGGTGGCTCTGAGCTAAGGGGGTCACCATGGCCGTATGGAAATTAGAAGCTCCCCACTCTTAGTGATGACGTTGCTATCGTATCACCCTCACCAGTCCAACAACATGATTTCTGATTGAAATATGACACAAGAGCGACTTCTTGGCCTTCCTTCAGGTTTGAAAATCATCTGGTGAGTCATCTATTAGAAATATGGATTCAACATGTGTTCTTTCTTCTAGAAAAGAAATAGACCCAATAGCAATTATGGCTTCCTGAGCACCTGTTCTTGAGAGACATCATACTGGCTCTTTGTAACATTCTGCCTCTTAAACTTCTCAACTAGGGTGTAGATATTTTTAGGCACATTTTCAGGTGGTTAGACAGGGACTCAGATGATATGAGTCACAGAGGATTTTAGTGTCAGAAACCTAAGTGGGATCCACAAATTGACTCCAAATCCCTTGTTGTTCCATACAGGGTACTATTTCCCTCTTATCTCTGGTCTTCTCTATCTGGAAACCTATCAAGTATCAGGATTTTCTTGTCATGTGGACAACTGGAACGAATTCAGCTGGCCTTTTCACCTCTGCCCATGGTGATCATTAAGATCATTATCTCAGTGGAGGACCTCTGGGTAAGATACTCAAAGATCCTTAGGAATACAGACAGTATAATATTTTTCTGGTATTAACGTTACTGAAACCAACTATCTTTTTTAGTCCATTCAGGCTCTGGTATGTTCAGAGGGTGCTGTAAAACAGGTCTGAAATAGTATTTAAAAATACTCAGCTCAGCCTCTTTTACAAAGTGAGCCAATGCTTATAAACATGGCTAAAATATTCCCTTACCTACGATGACTTCCCAGCCATCGTAGTGTTTATATGGTATGACTGTCACTTACATTAGTCAACATTTGCAGAGAAAGAACTTAGTGCATCCAGGGGGCACTTCATGTTGAAATTAGTTTGTGACAACGAGCTACTGTGTTTTATTCTGCAGTCCAAGAGAATGGTGTCAGACATCTCTAAGGTGTCTAGCAGTTCTACAATTCTGATTTTAAGTGGTCTGTGTGCTTCAGAGATTTGGGCAGGAGAAGGGCAGGAGTCCAGAGACTGTGAACACTTCTGTTACCTGTGCTGACCATGGAGCAGGTAGCATTCTGTGGGCATCATTTTGATTTCTTGGTACTCTTGTGAAAGGTGCTTTTGTCTCAAATTCCTCCATTTAGGAGAAATTATAATGATGAAAGTAATTTTTATCTTATATCATCTGTGGGCCCTGATCCTGGGCTCCCAGGGAAGCTATGCTTTAACATTTTACCCGGCTCAAAATGACTTGGCAAAACCTCAAAGCATGGGCCCTGTTTCTGCCCCAAGCACATGTTGTACATCTGCTTCGAGAAGAAAACAATAACCAAAAATGCCAACAAGAAAATAAGAAAAAATAAAGAATCTCTTTGGCTCCCATAAGATTAAAGTCATACTGACATGTACATACTGAAAACATAAGAAAGAGTCTGTCACTTTCTGGAATCTAAGAAGATCCTCATTGTGGTGTGTAACTCTGTACGTAAAACAAAACAGAAAAAAATATATAAGCCTGCCCCAAATGTTCCTTTCCCGGAGCACTCCCTTCTTGGTGAAGATTGTGTCTCTCAGGCAGCTATCCTGACTTGGGTTTGAATAAAGGTCTCCTCCTTTCTCTCTAAAATGTTTTTAAAAGTTCATTCACACAATGTCGACAATAACAGTGTTTTCTATTTAAGTGAGAAATAAATGTTCCACTCTAGTTGCATTGGGAATAGACGAATTGAGGGTTTCTTTAGAAGAGTAAGTCTGCTTTCCAGAAAAGGTAAGGTCATTGGTCTATTGAGAATGAAGATAATTACTGCTAAACAACAAGTATGTGTTGCCCCTTTGCCCAGAAACCGAAGCAGGTGTGCAGGCTTTAGGTCAGAGGTGCCTTCTTCTCCACAGCTAACAACACTTCTCTGCTCTGGCTCCAAGACGCCTGAGGTAGTGAACGTCAGCATCTGAGTCAGCGAGGCAGCTTGTCACAGGACGCCAGTGTTCAGAGAAAGGACAGGTATGTTTGGCAAAATGTCCTATCTATGTCAGGACTGGAGGTAAAACCTCTCATTATCCCAAAACATCCTGGGCTTTTCTCTTTTCTCTAGTTGAGCCACAAAGTAAAATTGAAGTAGCTGTCAGCATTCTGGGTTTGGTGTAATAATTACTTAGTTTCCCTGCTGGTAGAACTTTGCAGGGGATCACAATTTCTCTGTCCATTTATTGCTTACAAATGTATTTTGACCAACTGTTTCCTAGGAACTTTCTTTTATTAGAAAGGGGAGCTGAGGTTCACTCCGTGCCTGTTTGTAACATCAATTTGTTCCTTCATCTAACAGTGTTTATTCAATTGAGCCTACGATATGGTTGAGTGACCAGCATCTAGAGTTAGGTGGTTTTTTCCTCTGATACAGACTAGGATGATGTCATTTGACAAAGGTGATGTTTCATCATTGATTAGTCTATTCATCAAAAGAGTTAAAATTAGGGTGGAGGGAAAATTCAAAATTATCCAAAGCGGCCTGTTCCTGTTTAAAAGTTGAGCTTGACTTTCTAGTTTTACTAAATGTATTATCTCGATATTTTGAGGTGCCATATTCTCTCTGTAGTTTCTTTGGTGGTGGAGTCAGAAGGAGAGTCTGGGAATTCTTTTGGATAGTGGCATGCTGGTGGCTTCAAGGGGCTTGGCGTCAGGAGCCTTGGGGTGAATTCTGCAACTGCTTGCCTGACCCTGGGTGCATCTCCCAGAGGTTTTGTTTCCTCTTATGAAATTGCCGGCAGATAATGTTCTGCTTAAAGGGGAACCCTCCCATCCTGTTGGTGGGAATGCAAAGTGGTGCAGCCAGTCTGGGAAACAGTGGGGGGTTCCTCAAAAAGTTAAACATTGAACAACCCCATGATCCAGCAATTGCTCTCCTAGATATTTACCCAAAGGATACAAAAATGCAGATTCAAAGGGGGAACATGCACCATGATGTTTATAGCAGCAATGTCCACAGTAGACAAACTATGGAGAGAATCCCAACGTCCATGCACTGATGAATGGATAAAGCAGAAGTGGGATACATATATATAATGGAATATGACACAGCTTCAAAAAGAATGAAATCTTACCATTTGCAAGGATGTACATGGATCTAGAGTGTATTAAGCTAAGCAAAATCAGTGAGGAAAGACAAATATCCTATGCGCTCATGCTTGTGGAATTTCAGAAAGAAAACAGATGAACAGAGTGGAGGGGTGATGAGAGAGGCAAACAAGGAAATAGACTCAACCTTGGAGAACAAACTGAGTGTTGCTGCAGGACAGGGGCGTGGGGGGAAGAGTTAAATGGGTGAGGGGTATTAAGGAGGGCACTTGTGATGAGCACCTGGTTCTGTATGCAGGTGAGGAATCACTAAATCCTACCCCTGAAGTGAATATTCCATGGCATGTGAACTAACTGGAATTTAAGTAAAAGAAGAAAGGAAAAAGTGTTCTGCTTCATGAAGAGTGAGGTAAAATTGTAGTGAATTGGGCTGTACTATTCTATAGATGAGAGTTGTAAAACACCCTTTTGTAGGATACACTAGTTTCTTATCACATAAGGAGTCCTCAGAAAGCTGCAATGAAAGATTCAGATCTCAGAGCATGTTCATGTTCCACTGATATGTTACAGTTTGCACAGGTAGGAAAGAAGGTGGAGAGAAAGGCTACAGAAGGGGAAAATGGTGTGAACCTTTCATTAGCTAGCGTTAAAGCTTTCTCATGAAAGTCTTGAGCCAGTGTGATATTGGAAGAAGAGGAGGAATGCGGGAGCTTTTCAGGAGATGGGGGAGTTCCATGTCTGGGTAAAGCTAACAGGGGTCCCAGAGGAGAGCTGAATGCATTCTGCAGCAGGGTGTGGGCAGGGTGGGCTCCAGGGGTGGTTGTGGGTCTCCTGGGTGAGAGTTGTGACAGGTGAGGGCTGTGTGCAAGTTCCTGGCTGAGGACAAGGGAGGCACAGGCGGAGAGCTGGCAGAGAACCTTCTTCTGGGCCACCAACCTCACCCAACACACAGCCTCATCTTCTGTTCCTGTCACTCCAATTCAGACTTCTCCAAAGGTGAGTGAGAACACATCAAGAGCATTCTTGAAGGGAAAGCATGTGCAAAGGCTCTGGGGCAGGAGAATTTCAGGTATGTCCAGGAGAAGCAAGATGGCCATGTGGCCACAGGATACAGCTTAGGACATGACCTCAGAGAGGTAACATAAAGCCATTCCAGGGCTATAACCCCATGAGACCCTGCTTCACTGGGCCATCCTGGCTACAGTGTTGAGAACAGATGACAGAGCGTTGAAGATGGCAAGGCAGGTCAATGACGAAACTTTTCCAGGATCTCAGGCACTGTGAACCAGACAGGTGGCCTTGGATGGAGTGGTTAGACCTATTCTGGGTCCATTTTGAAGATGGAGCTCGCAGGACTTGCTGATGGGTTAGCTATTAGGAGCAGGAGAACGGAGGAATTGGGGTAAATCCCAGCTGTTGTGGGTTGTCCTGATCGAGGGGAAGGAGAGGGTTTCTCAGGGGGTAGGAGGTAGTCCGTGTTCCGCATGCTGAGGAAGGTGCCTTTCCCGGTGGATCTGCTGAGGTTTGTGTCTGGGAGAACCTTTCACATCTCCTCCCTCAGCAATGCTCAAGTACAAGAATCCCCCACTTTTTAAACTTTCACAGTAAGACACTGGGGTTTCTTGAAAGAACTATGTTATTACCCAGCTTCAGTAAGAGGAAGATACCTGAAGAGGATTTCCCTCTTATGAAAAAAGATGAACAGTGACAATCGCGTTCAGCATCTGTTTTGGGGAGAAGCACGACAGAGGCGGCGTGCACCCCAACCAGCTCCTTCCGCTGGGAACCGCTCTCCGCATCCAGACACCAGCACTTTGAATGGTGTCTGTGAGCCTCTGCTGTGCTTTATCTTCATTTATGCTGGGCCTCCGTTAGAAACTTGTGTCCTGAGGCCTAAGAAAAGCCAAAAAGAAGGAATTTTGGAGTCTGAGCACACTGTCTAATTGTTCCGTGTAAATTAATGGCCATTCCTTCTTGACACCATTTCTGCTGTGCAAGGTTTCTCAGAAGCCCTGTACTTTCAAAGAGCAGGGAAACCTATACCCCATGCTGCGGGGTTAGTTTTAGTCTCCATGCTGGACAGAACATTTCATGACTGTCGGATTTTCTCACTCAAACATTGAGACTTTGAACACCTTCAGCCGTTTCTACCACCGCATCCCCGAATCTGGCACCTACCAATCTGCTCTCAGTATCTATGCATTCAGTATTTGTTATTCCACTTGGAATGTACATGAGAACATCTGGTATTGGTCTTTCTGTGTCTGAGTTACTTGGCATAAGGCCCCCAAGGTCTGTGTTTCCATGTCTAGTTCTTGTGAATAATGCTGCAGTGAAAGTGGGAGTGCATCTGTCTTTTTGAGGCAGTATTATTGTGTTCTCCGAATCAATACTCAGTAGATCCATTACTGGGTCATGTGGTAGTTGCATTTATTTTTCAGGAACCTCCATACCGTTTGTCACAGTGGCTGCACCAATTTCCATTTCCACCAACAGTGCACAGTGTCTCCTCGTCTGCACACCCTTGACCCCACCTGGTGTCTGTCTCTGGACAATTGGTTTTCCAACAGTTGTGAGAGGATAGCCGATTGTGGGTTTGACTGATGTTTCCCTGACGATATTTAGTGATGTCGAACAACTTTTTCTGTCTGTTGGCACCTGTGTGCCATCTTTGGAAAGTATCTATTCACATATCCCCCCATTTTTTATACAGTTTTTTTTTTTGTTTCTTTTGATTTGTATGAGTGTTGTGTGTATTTTGGATATTAGCCTCTTCTCACACATATGATTCGCAGATATTTTTTCTTATTGGGTCAGTGGCCTTTTAAGTTTTTGCTGGTGTCTTTTGCCCTGTGGAAGATTTCAGTTTGATGTTGTTCCACTTGTTTATTTTTGCTTCTGTTGCCTTTGCATTTGGTGTCTGATCTGAAGACTCTTTGCCAAAAACAATGTCGAGAGACTTACTACCTGTGTCTTCTTGGAGGTTTATGGATTCAGGTCTTATTTTCAAATCATTCATCCATTAAAAATTTTGTGTGTGGTGTAAGAAAGTGACCCAGTTATATTCTTCTGCATTTAGTGTCCAGTTTGCCTGTTACTGCTCACTGAAGAGACAGTCCTTCCCTCATGGCATATCTTCTGCTGCTGTGTCGTAAGTTAGGATCATCTACGTGTGGGTAACTTTCTGAGCTTTCTGTTCTGTTCCACTGACCTGGTGTCTGTGTTTATGCCAGTACCATCCTGTTTTGATGACAACAGCTGTATAATCTAGCTTGATATCCAGGAGTGTGTTGACTGCACCTTTCTTTCTCCATGTTACTTTTCGTATTTGGGGTCTTCTGTGATTCCATACAAGTTCGAGGACTGTTTTCTATTTGCTCGAATAATGCCACTGGAATTCAGATAGGGATTTCATCACATCTGTTGATTGCTTTGGGTACGATGGACATGTTCACATAATTAACTCTTCCAGTTAAGGAGCATGGCGTAAGCGTCCATTTGTTTGTGTTGCCTTCCAAATCTTTGACCCATACATTCTGCCCCCCTCGACACACATGTTTTTCATTTCATTTCTGCCATGTGTTGAGTGTACTATGTCTTTCTCATTTTTGGTTACTTTTATTCCTAGATTTTTTTTGATGCAATTGTAAATGGCATTGCTTTTTTAATTTCTCTTTGCGAAAGTGTGTCATCAGTATACAGAAATGAAAGAAGTTGGTTCATCTGGGTGGCCCCATAGGTGAAGCGTCTGCCTTCAGCTCAGGTCATGATCCCATAGTTCGGGGATCGAGCCCCGTGTTGAGCTCCCTGCTTAGCGAGGGTCTGCTTCTCCCTCTTTCTGACACTCCCCCTGCTCCTGCTTTTTCTCTTCCTCTCAAATAAATAAATAAAATCTGAAAAAAAATAAAGACAACAGGTCTCTGTATATTGACTTTATATCCTGCAGCGTTCTTCAATTTGTTTAAACTAACTGGTTTTTTGTGGAATTTTTCGGGATTTCATGTCATTTGCAAATAGTGACAGTTTTCCTGTATGGATTTCATATCTTTCTCTGTTTTCAAAATGATGTTAGTCACCCTACAGTACTTCATTTGTTTTTGATGAAGTGTTCCATGATTCATTATTTGCATATAACACCTAGTGCTCGTTATGACACGTGCCCTCCTTTATAACCAACACCAGGATAACGCATTCCCCTACCCTCCGTTTCTGCTACCTTCAGTTTGTTTCCCAGTGTCAGTAGTCTCTCATGGTTCATCTCCCCCTCTCAATCCCCCCCTTCACTTTTCCCTTCCTTCTTCTAATGTCCTCCATGCTATTCCTTCCATTCCACATAGGAGTCAAACCTTATGATAATTGTCTTTCTCTGCTTGACTTAATTTCACTTAGGATAATCCACTCCTGGTCCATCCACGTTGGTGCAAATGGGGGGTATTCATCCTTTCTGATGACTGAGTAATATTCCATTGTATAGATGAACCACATCTTCTTTGTCCATTCATCGGCTGAAGGACATCTTGGCTCCTTCCACAGTTTGGCTCTTATGGACATTGCTGCTATGAACTTTGAGATACAGGTGCCCCTTTTTTCATTACTCTGTGTCTATGGGGTAAATACCCAGTGGTGCAATTGGTGGGTCGTAGGATAGCTCTGTGTTTAATGTCTTGAGGAACCTCCATATTGTTTTCAAAAGTGGCTGTATCAGGTTGAATTTTCACGAGTAGTGTAAGAGGGCTCCCCTTTCTCCACATCCTCTCTGACTTTTTGTAATTTCCTGTCTTGTTAATTTTCTTTTCAATATTTTATTTATTTATTCCACAGAGATAGAGAAAGCCAGCGAGAGGGGCAATACAAGCAGGGGGAGTAGGAGAGGAAGAAGCAGGCTCATAGCGGAGGAGCCTGATGTGGGGCTCGATCCCATAATGCCAGGATCACGCCCTGAGCCAAAGGCAGACGCTTAACCACTGTGACACCCAGGTGCCCCCTGCCTTTTTAATTTTAACCATTTTAACTGGTGTAAGGTTGTATCTCATTGTCGTTTTGATTTGTATTTCCCTGATGGCAAGTGATGTGGAGCATTTTTTCATGTGTCTGTTGGCCATTTGTATGTCTTCTCTGGAGAAGTATCTCTTTTTGTATTCTGCCCATTTTTTGGGTGTCGAGTTTGAGGAGTTCTTTATAGATCTTGGATACCAGCCCTTTATCTGTAATATCATTTGCAGATATCTTCTTCGATTCCATAGGTTGCCTTTTTGTTTTGTTGATCGTTTGCTTTGCCCTGCAGAAGATTTTTATCTTGGTGAGTGCCAATAGTTCATTTTTGCTTTTATTTCCTTTGCCTTTAGAGACGTGGCTTGCAAGAAGTTGTTGTGTCCAAGTTTGAAGAGTTCTTTTGATTTTGATATGATACAGGAATCCATTATCTTATTTTCCTGATTGTATTCAAGTCCTCTGTCTTTCTTGGTGAGTCTAGCTAAGTTTGTCAGTTTTGTTTATCTTTCCAAAAAAGGTAGCTTTCATCTTCATTGTTTTTGTTTTTTTGGTCTTTTTAGTCTCTGTTGGATTTATTTATGCATTCCTTTTTGTTATTTCCTTATTTCTACTAATTTGGGTCTTTGTTGTTTTATTTTCTAGTTCTTTACCACATAAATCAGGTTGTTTATTGGAGACCATTCTCATGGAATGACGAAGACTTGAATTTCTATGAATGTCCCCCATAGAGCTACTTTTGCTGCATCCCATAAGTTTTTGTAAGTTGTCTTTTTCATCAGTGTCAAGATACTTCTAAAATCTTTTTTGATTTTTTCTTTGACTGTTGGTTGTTCAGTAGCATGTTGTTAAATCTCTACATATTTTTTTAAGATTATTTAAGTATCTGACAGAGAGTGAGACAGGAGAGAGGGATCGCAAGCAGGGGGGCGGGAGAGGGAGAAGCGGGCTTCCGATTGAGCAAGGAGCCTGATTCCAGGCTAAATCCCAGGATCCTGGGATCAGGACCTGAGCTGAAGGCAGATCCTTAACAACTGATCCACCCAGGCCCCCCAATCTCCACCTATTTTTGACTGTCCCATTTTTTTCTTGAGACTGATTTCTTGTTTCATATCATTGTGGTTGGACAAGATTTGAAGCAGAAGGTGAAGAGAGCATTCAGATGAAAGGTTTGTTTCCTGGAGGGTTTTCTGAGGGCAGACCATGAGTTCCTTGGGGATGGAGGAAGGATTTGTGAGACGGGGGTGGGGTTAACCCTTGTTAGAATTACTGACTACTACCATGCAGGCTGTGTGCTACCATTCACACCATAGTCCTGATGGACTTGTACTTCATTAGGAATATTTTCTAGGAGGTGTAGGCATAGCCTTCTCTTAAAGAAAGGTGCCATGTGGGTTCATGGCATGACCCCAGGTCAGCAACCAGGATGTATGGTATTGTGGGGGATCAGAAACAGGCTTTCTGTGGGAAGTGACAGAAATAGGGTATGGTGAGCTCCATGACCATAGGTGAGGTCCCAAATGACCCACTGGGTGTTGGGTTCTGTGGATCTGTCTCATTAGGTGCTGTGGAATTCAGGGACACCCTCCTGTCTGTGGATTTGTGTGGAGACAGGTAGACATCATTGTCTGGCCAGGCACGAGGGTCGCAATGGGCCACGACCAGAGGTGCAGCGTGCAGGGGAGCCATTGCTTGGTTTCCACAAAAGCTGACCAGGGTCTGTGACCGTGATTCCTAGCAGCTGCAAGGGGAGAGGAGGCCGGGGGTGGTGCACACTTCCTAGACTTGTGGTCAGGACTAGTCTGGATCCCACTGAAGTCAGCCACACCGGGCACAGAAGGCACCCAGTCAGTGTAGCTGTGGGCACTGCTCCCATGGCACTTTTGGGCCGGCTCCATGCTGCCACCTCCTGCTTTTCATCATCATCTTTAAGGTCATGTGCCTCTGCTCTTGCCCCATGGCCTCCGGGGTATTGTCCGTCCTCCATCTGGCCCTCGTCCCTGGTGCCCTGTGCAGTCCGATGCCAGGGTGGCCTTCTCGAGACAAACAACTGGCCCTGATGGAACACTTCCATGGATCTCGTGTGATAAGAGGATGATGCCCTGCCCTGAAAGGGGGCTGCAGGTCCCCAATCAGGAGAGCCATGTCTCCCTTTTCAGCATGGCCTGCCCTCCCCTCAGTCTTCCTCAGGGAAGCTCTCCCCACTTCCTGAGCTGACAGCTCTGAACTTAAAAATGAATGTTATTTTACATATCTGTATGCATTAGTTCATCCATGGCATGTCTTTCAACCCCGTTAGTGGGTTGCTGTTTTTTTTTTTTTTTAGCAGTTCTGAAGGGCTGTCTGCTCAAGGAGGGGCTGACCTGGGTGGGGCAGCTTTCCCTCTCATCTCCCTCAGCATGTCTCTGAGCCCTGGGGCCAGCTGTCCCACTGAGGATTGAGGGACACGAGCCAGCCCATCCTGAGCCCAGGCTGTGTCAGCTGTGTAGACAGATGCGTGTTGGAGAGGTGGGCAGCTGGCATGGGCCAGGGGCAGGCAGTGTCTCCTCGTTCCTTCCCACCCTTCCTCCCAGAGGTAGCTCAGAGCAGCTTTCAACCCCTGCATCTCCAGATCCCTTGACCTGTGCCTCCTGTGTTCAGCTGGTGACCATGGAGTTTCTCATGTATTCTACCTCCTGTACACTCTCCCGTAGCAGTTCCTGGATCAGGGGAGGGTTCGGACCCTTGTCTGTTTTTGATCTTCTGCCTGTCCCGCACCAAGCCCACCCACCTTTGCATCTTCCATGTATGTGCTTGGAAGCAAGCCCATCCACAGGGAACCTGTTAGCCAAATGGATCCAGGCAATGAACACTGAAGTAGAGATCCAGGATTCATAATACACCTGCTCTGAAAAATGTCCCTAAGTCTGCGACTCTCTCACAATGTAACAGAAACAATAATAGCTTTCTGGACTGTGAAGTGACATGTGTCTCTACTTCCAATCTTGAATGCATAGGTGCTGAGCCTGGACAGAAAAGGACCATGGCTCCCGTGGGCTGGGATCCCCGGTAAGAACTCAGTGAAATCTGAATTCAAGGCATAGAGTGAATAATTATTGTAGAGTGAGTCCTCCCAAGTAGGGCTTATGCACAGTGCACAGGAAAAGCTTTTTCAAAGAGGTTCCTGAAAGAAAAATCTTTTTTAAAATTTATTTTAATTCCAGTAGAGCTAACATACAGTGTTACATTCGTTTCAGGTGTACAATAGAGTGATTCAGTAATTCTATATATTATTCAGTGGTCATCAAGAAAAGTGTCCTCTTAATCTGCTTCATCTATTTCACTCATCCCTCTATCCACCTCCTCTCTGGTAACCATCCATTTGTTCTCTATTGTTAAGAGTTTGTATTTTGCCATGCCCGTACTCAGGCAACCCTGTTTGGGTAGAGTTTCCGTGTCCCCTGCAAGGGTGAATGGGGGTGGGCATGCTCTGGGCCAGTATTTCCAGGCTTTTGTTCCCTGGCAGCTTTCTCTGGTGATCTGCTGTGCCTCTTCTGAGAGTCAGAGCAGCAAGGCTGAATTGTCACAGCACAGAGGGAATGCGGCCCGTTCTCCACCCTTGTTCTGGCCACTTTAACTCCATTACTGTTGGTGCTGCTTAACCCTGTAGCATCCTGGGATGTGCGCCCCACACCTGGTGTCCCTGGCCTCAATTCCGGGGCTAGTGCATCTCTGTCCTTTGTGTTTCTAATGCTGCCAGCCACCAGAAGACCTGATCTCTCTCTGGAATCTCCTGGTCTCAGTCTGGATCCCCTGAGCACACCGGGATTCCAGAGTTCCATGAGAAGCCTGGTGGCTCCTGCACCTGGTTCAGGGTCTCAGTCTGCTGTTTCGCAGGTGCCTACCGCAAGTCCGCCAGCTCCCCTGTGCAAGTGGCCTGCCAGCCGTCAGCCGCCCCGTGGGCTCCCGGGTCTCCTGGTCTCAGTCTATGCCTGGTGAACACACCGGGATTCCGGTGTTCCAGGAGAACCTGGTGGCGCGTGCTCTGGGCTCACCGGTCTCAGTCCGCTCTCTCCCGTGTGCCATCCATGAGTCCGCCCGCTCCCTGGTGCAGGTGGCTGCTGCTTCCGGGCGCCAGAACACGGCGGCTCCCCCCACTTCCGTTTATCTTCTGATATCTGTGCCCGGTTTCAAGGCTCCCCGCTTCATACCTCAATACTCAGCGCTGGAGATGTTCATTTGTAGAGATCCAGATATATCTTCCTGCCTCTCAGGCTGATTCCGTGGTTGTTTAGGCTGGTCTGGTACCTATCTAGCTCTACTCAGGGGACCTGCTGAAAAAGGGGTCTCCTACTCCTCCGCCATCTTAACTCCTCTCTTGTACCTGAAATAGTATTTAAAAACACTCAGCTCAGCCTGTTCTACAAAGTGAGCCAATGCTTATAAACATGACTAAAATATTCCCTTACCTACGATGACTTCCTAGCCATCGTAGTTTTTAAATGGTATGACTGTGACTTACATTAGTCAACATTTGCAGAGAAACAACGTAGGGCATCCAGGGGGCACTTCATGTTGAAATTAGTTTGTGACAACGAACTACTGTGTTTTATTCTGCAGTCCAAGGGAATGGTGCCAGACATCTCTAAGGTGTCTAGCAGTTCTACAATTCTGATTTTAAGTGTTCTGTGTGCTTTAGAGATTTGGGCAAGAGAAGGGCAGGAGTCCAGAGACTGTGAACACTTCTGTTACCTGTGTTGACCCTAGAGCAGGCAGCCTTCTGTGGGCAACATTTTGATTTCTTGGTACTCTTGTGAAGGTGCTTTTGTCTCAAATTCCTCCATTTAGGAGTAATTATAATGATAAAAGTAATTTTTATCTTATATCATCTGTGGGCCCTGATCCTGGGCTCCCAGGGAAGCTATCCTTTAACATTTTACCCGGCTCAAAATGACTGGGCAAAACCTGAAAGCATGGGCCCTATTTCTGCCCCAAGCACATGTTGTACATCTGCTTCGAGAAGAAAACAATAACTAAAATGCCAACATGAAGATAAGAAAAAATAAAGAATCTCTTTGGCTCCCATAAGATTAAAGTCATACTGACATGTACATACTGAAAATGCATAAAAACATTGCATTTCCTAAAGCCCAAGCCTTGGAGGGTCTGAGAGCTTTGCCCAGAACCAGGCACACCCCAGCAGGGAGGGCTGGTGCAGAAAGGGAAGGGGCAGGACTCTGAGGGTGGTCTGCAACTAGAGGGGTCCCTGGAAGGGGCCAGGTGTGTGGGGGGGCCCCGGCCCACGACCCCAACCATGCCTGTGCCGGGTGTTGGGTCGAGGAGGCACCTCTTGGGCCCCTTGCACTTTCAGGGTTCCAGGGGCTTGAGGGCAGGTTGCCCAGCATCCAAGGGGCTCAGGTACCACCCTCCCCAACCATTCACCGCTTGGGGATGGAGCTATGTCTCTGTGGGCAGTCCCAGATTTGCAGTGGGTTGCAGACTTGGGGCAGAAGAAGGGGCACTGAGAGAGAGAGAGAGAGTTGCCCTGTGGAGATCCCTGCTGATGAGTGAGCAGCGTGCACTGGGGTGGGGGTCTGGGTTTAGGGTGCACCCCAGGTGGGAGGCAGGGTTCTGGAAGGGCACGTGGAGAGGGTTCATTGTGGGGACTCAGGTGAGTTTTCTTTTTCCCTTTAAAGTCTCTTCTGCCCCATGTCCTCAACTGACCTTATTCCCCATACCCGTGAATTCCAGGGCTCCCACTTACCTGCGCTTTTGTGGGATGGGTTGCAGAATTTCAGGGTTTCCCCTGTTCCCCTGGAAGAGTGCGGGTAAGGACCTCACACAATCCCCACATTCAGTTCAAAGACACAGTGCAGGTGATGCATCTTGAGCAGTACCCTGAGTTCAGCAGGGTGTGCCCTGGTCCCCAGGCACAGGTGTGGCAGTAGCATGCCCCAGAGCCATCCCCCAACTTCAGCATTATGCCCCGTGTGCCCCCGGGTTAGTGGTAATTGACTATTAGGATCATGCAGGAAAATCCTCCAGGTGGGGGCCTGGAGGCGGGCATAAACCAGACCCCAATCAAGTTGCATTGGGAATAGACAAATTGAGGGTTTCTTTAGAAGAGTAAGTCTGCTTTCTAGAAAAGGCAAGGTCATTGGTCTATTGAGAATGAAGATAATTACTGCTAAAAAACAAGTATGTGTTGCCCCTTCGCCCAGAAAACAAAGCAGGTGTGCAGGCTTTAGGTTAGAGGTGCCTTCTTCTCCCCAGCTGACAGCACTTCTCTGCTCTGGCTCCAAGACACCCGAGGTTTTGAATGTCAGCATCTGAGTCAGCGAGGCAGCTTGTCACAGGACGCCAGTGTTCAGAGAAAGCACAGGTATGTTTGGCAAAATGTCCTATCTATGTCATGGCTGGAGGTAAAACCTCTCATTATCCCAAAACCTCCTGGGCTTTTCTCTTTTCTCTAGTTGAGCCACAAAGTAAAATTGAAGTAGCTGTCAGCATTCTGGGTTTGGTGCAAGAATTACTTAGTTTCCCTGCAGGTAGAACTTTGCAGGGGATCACAATTTCTCTGTCCATTTATTGCTTACATATGTATTTTGACCATCTGTTTCCTAGGAACCCTCTTTTATTAGAAAGGGAAGGTGAGATTCACTCTGTGCCTGTTTGTAACATCTAATTTGTTCCTTCATCTAACAGTGTTTATTCAATTGGGCCTAAGATATGGTTGAGTGGCCAGCATCTAGAGTTAGGTGGCTTTTTTTTCATCTGATACAGACATGGATGATGTCATTTGACAAAGGTGATGTTTCATCATTGATTAGTTTATTTATCAGAAGAGTTAAAATTAGGGTGGAGGGGAAATTGAAAATTATCCAAAGCGGCCTGTTCCTGTTTAAAAGTTGAGCTTGACTTTCTAGTTTTACTAAATGTATTATCTCGATATTTTGAGGTGCCATATTCTCTCTGTAGTTTCTTTGGTGGTGGAGTCAGAAGGAGAGTCTGGGAATTCTTTTGGATAGTGGCATGCTGGTGACTGCAAGGGGCTTGGCGTCAAGAGCCTTCGGGTGAAGTCTGCAACTGCTTGCCTGACCCTGGGTGCATCTCCCAGAAGTTTTGTTTCCTCTTATGAAATTGCAGGCAGATAATGTTCTGCTTAAAGGGGAACCCTCCCATTCAGTTGGTGGGAATGCAAAGTGGTGCAGCCAGTCTGGGAAACAGTGTGGGTGTTCCTCAAAAAGTTAAACATTGAACAACCGCATGATCCAGCAATTGCTCTCCTAGGTATTTACCCAAAGGATACAAAAATGCGGATTCGAAGGGGGTCCATGCACCATGATGTTTATAGCAGCAATGTCCACAGTAGACAAACTATGGAGATAATCCCAACGTCCATGCACTGATGAATGGATAAAGCAGATGTGGGATACATATATATAATGGAATATGACCCAGCTTCAAAAAGAATGAAATCTTACCATTTGCAAGGATGTGCATGGACCTAGAGTTTATTGGGCTAAGCAAAATCATTGAGGAAAGACAAATATCCTATGCTCTCACACTTGTGGAATTTCAGAAAGAAAACAGATGAACAGAGTGGAGGCGTGATGAGAGAGGAAACAAGGAAATAGACTCAACATTGGAGAACAACTGAGTGTTGCTGCAGGACAGGGGCGTGGAGGATGAGTTAAATGGGTGAGGGGTATTAAGGAGGGCACTTGTGATGAGCACCGGGTACTGTATGCAGGTGAGGAATCACTAAATCCTACCCCTGAAGCGAATATTCCATGGCATGTGAACTAACTGGAATTTAAGTAAAAGAAGAAAGGAAAAAGTGTTCTGCTTCATGAAGAGTGAGGTAAAATTGTAGTGAATTGGGCTGTACTATTCTATAGATGAGAGTTGTAAAACACCCTGTTGTAGGATACACTAGTTTCTTATCACATAAGGAGTCCTCAGAATGCTGCAATGAAAGATTCAGGTCTCAGAGCATGTTCATCTTCAACTGATATGTTACAGTTTGCACAGGTAGGAAAGAAGGTGGAGAGAGAGGCAACAGAAAGGGAAAGCAGTTGCGAACCTTTCATTACTTAGCATTATAGCTTTCTCATGAAAGCCTTGCGATTTTGGAAGCAGAGGGGGAATCTGGGAGTTTTGCAGGAGACAGGGGAGTTCCAGATCTGGGTAAAGCTGACAGGGGTCCCAGAGGAGAGCTGAATGCATTCTGCAGCAGGGTGTGGGCAGGGGTGGCTGTGGGTCTCCTGGGTGAGAGTTGTGACAGGTGAGGGCTGTGTGCAAGTTCCTGGCTCAGGACAAGGGAGGCACAGGCGGCGAGCTGGCAGAGAAACTTCTTCTGGGCCACCAGCCTCACCCAACACACAGCGTCATCTTCTGTTCCTGTCACTCCAATTCAGACTTCTCAAAAGGTGAGTGAGAACACATCAAGAGCATTCTTAACAGAAGGGAAAGCATGTACAAAGGCTCTGGGGCAGGAGAATTTCAGGTATGTCCAGGAGCAGCAAGAAGGCCCTGTGGCCACAGGAGACAGCTTAGGACATGACCTCAGAGAGGTGACAGAAAGCCATTCCAGGGCTATAACCCCATTAGAACCTGTTTCAATGGGCCATCCTGGCGACAGTGTTGAGAACAGATGACAGAGGGTTGAAGATGTCAAGGCAGGTCAATGACGAAGCTTTTCCAGGAACTCAGGCACTGTGGACCAGACAGGTGGCCTTGGATGGAGTGGTTAGACCTATTCTGGGTCCATTTTGAAGATGGAGCTTACAGGATTTGCTGATGGGTTAGCTATTAGGAGCTGGAGAACAGAGGAATTGGGGTAACTCCCAGCTGTTGTGGGTTGTCCTGATCGAGGGGAAGGAGAGGGTTTCTCGGGGGGTAGGAGGTAGTCCGTGTTCTGCATGCTGAGGAAGGTGCCTTTCCCAGTGGATCTGCTGAGGTTTGTGTCTGGGAGAAGCTTTCACATCTCCTCCCTCTGCAATGCTTAAGTACAAGAATCCCCCACTTTTTAAACGTTCACAGTAAGACACTGGGCTTTCTTGAAAGAACTACACTATTACCCAGCTTCAGTAAGAGGAAGACAAATGAAGAGGATTTCCCTCTTATGAAAAAAGATGAACAGTGACAATCGCGTTCAGCATCTGTTTTGGGGAGAAGCACGACAGAGGCGGCGTGCACCCCAACCAGCTCCTTCCGCTGGGAACCGCTCTCTGCATCCAGCCACCAGCACTTTGAATTGTGTCTGTGAGCCTCTGCTGTGCTTTATCTTCATTTATGCTGGGCCTCCATCAGAAACTTGTGTCCTGAGGCCTAAGAAAAGCCAAAGAGAAGGAATTTTGGAGTCTGAGGACACTGTCTAATTGTTCCGTGTAAATTAATGGCCATTCCTTCTTGACACCATTTCTGCTGTGCAAGTTTTCTCAGAAGTCATGTACTTTCAAAGAGCATGGAAACCTGTTCCCCATGCGGCGGGGTTAGTTTTAGTCTCCATGCTGAA
This sequence comes from Ursus americanus, assembly GCF_024610735.1. NCBI lineage: Eukaryota > Metazoa > Chordata > Mammalia > Carnivora > Ursidae > Ursus > Ursus americanus. Next base: position 2,790,703 of record NC_142130.1, on the reverse strand, counting down.
CAGAACATTTCATGACTGTCAGATTTTCTCACTCAAACATTGAGACTTTGACCACATTCACCCGTTTCTACCACCCCATCTCCGAATCTGGCACCTACCAATCTGCTCTCAGTATCTATTTTGTTGCCTTTGCATTTGGTGTCCGATCTGAAGACTCTTTGCCAAAACTAATGTCGAGAGACTTAGTACCTTTGTCTTCTTGGAGGTTTATGGATTCAGGTCTTATGTTCAAATCATTCATCCATTAAAAATTTTGTGTGTGGTGTAAGAAAGTGACCCAGTTATATTCTTCTGCATTTAGTGTCCAGTTTGCCTGTTACCGCTCACTGAAGAGACATTCCTTCCCTCATGGTATATCTTCTGCTGCTGTGTCGTAAGTTAGGATCATCTACGTGTGGGTAAGTTTCTGAGCTTTCTGTTCTGTTCCACTGACCTGGTGTCTGTGTTTATGCCAGTACCATCTTGTTTGGAAGACAACAGCTTTGCAATCTAGCTTGAAATCCAGGAGTGTGTTGACTGCACCTTTCTTTCTCCAGGTTACTTTGGGCATTTGGGGTCTTTTGTGATTCCATACAAGTTTGAGGACTGTTTTCTATTTCCTCCAATAATGCCGCTAGAATTCAGATAGGGATTTCATCACATCTGTCGATTGCTTTGGGTACGAAGGACATGTTCACATAATTAACTCTTCCAGTTACGGAGCATCGCGTAAGTTTCCATTTGTTTGTGTTGCCCTCCAAAACTTTGACCCATACATCCTGCCCCCCTCGACACACGTGTTTTTCATTTCTTTTCTGCCATGTGTTGAGTGTACTATGTCTTTCTCATTTTTGGTTACTTTTATTCCTAGATTTTTTTTTGATGCAATTGTAAATGGCATTGCGTTTTTAATTTCTCTTGGCGAAAGTGTGTCATCAGTATACAGAAATGCAAGAAGTTGGGTCATCTGGGTGGCCCCATAGGTGAAGCGTCTGCCTTCAGCTCAGGTCATGAACCCAGAGTTCTGGGATGGAGCCCCGTGTTTGGCTCCCCGCTTAGCAAGGGTCTGCTTCTCCCTCTTTCTGACAGTCCCCCTGCTCGTACTTTTTCTCTTCCTCTCAAATAAATAAATAAAATCTGAAAAAAAGACAACAGGTCTCTGTATATTGACTTTATATCCTGCAGCTTTCTTGAATTTGTTTATTCTAACAGATTTTTTTTGTGTGTGTGGAGTCTTTCGGGATTTCATGTCCTTTGCAAATAGTGACAGTATTCCTGTATGGATTTCATATCTTTCTCTTTTTTTTAAATGATGTTAGTCACCCTACAGTACTTCATTTGTTTTTGATGTAGTGTTCCATGATTCATTGTTTGCATATAACACCTAGTGCTCATTATGACACGTGCCCTCCTTTTTTTTTAAAAGAATTTACTTATTTATTCGACAGAGATAGAGACAGCCAGCGAGAGAGGAAACACAAGCAGGGGGAGTGGGAGAGGAAGAAGCAGGCTCACAGCGGAGGAGCCTGTTGTGGGGCTCGATCCCATAATGCCGGGATCACTCCCTGAGCCGAAGGCAGACGCTTAACCCGTGTGCCACCCAGGCGCCCCAACAGGTGCCCTGCTTAATACCCATCACCAGGATAACCCATTCCCCTTCCCCTCCCTTTCTGCAATCTTCAGTTTGTTTCCCAGTGTTAGTAGTCTCTCATGGTTCATCTCCCCCTCTCATTCCCCCCCTTCACTTTTCCCTTCCTTCTCCTAATGTCCTCCATTCTATTCCTTCCATTCCACATAGGAGTCAAACCATATGATAATTGTCTTTCTCTGCTTGACTTAATTTCACTTAGCATAATCCCCTCCTGATCCATCCACGTTGGTGCAAATGGTGGGTATTCATCCTTTCTGATGACTAATAGTCCATTCTATAGATGAACCACATCTTCTTTGTCTATTCATCTGCTGATGGACATCTTGGCTCCTTCTACAGTTTGGATATTATGGACATTGCTGCTATGAACATTGGGATACAGGTGCCCCTTCTTTTCATTACTCTGTGTCTATGGGGTAAATACCCAGTAGTGCAATTGGTGGGTCGTAGGATAGCTCTGTGTTTAACGTATTGAGGAACCTCCATATTGTTTTCAAAAGTGGCTGTACGAGCTTGAATTCTCACGAGTAGTGTTAGAGGGCTCCCCTTTCTTCACATCCTCTCTGACTTTTTTTTTATTTCTGTCTTATTAATTTTTTTTCAAGATTTTATTGATTTATTCCACAGAGATAGAGACAGCCAGCGAGAGAGGGAACACAAGCAGGGGGAGTGGGAGAGGAAGAAGCAGGCTCATGACGGAGGAGCCTGATGTGGGGCTCGATCCCATAAGGCCAGGATCACGCCCTGAGCCGAAGGCAGATGCTTAACCAATGTGACACCCAGGTGCCCCCTGCCTTGTTAATTTTAACCATTCTAACTGGTGTAAGGTGGTATCTCATTGTCGTTTTGATTTGTGTTTGCCTGATGGCAATTGATGTGGAGCATTTTTTCATGTGTTGGCCATTTGTATGTCTTCTCTGGAGAAGTATCTCTTTGTGTCTTCTGCCCATTTTTTGGGTGTCGAGTTTGAGGAGTTCTTTATAGATCTTGGATACCAGCCCTTTATCTGTAAAATCATTTGCAGATATCTTCTTCAATTCCATAGGTTGCCTTTTTGTTTTTTGATCATTTGCTTTGCCAAGCAGAAGCTTTTTATCCTGATGAAGTGCCCATAGTTCATTTTTGCTTTTATTTCTTTGCCTTTAGAGACGTGGCTTGCAAGAAGTTGTTGTGTTCAAAGTTGAAGAGTTCTTTTGATTTTGATATGAGACAGGAATCCATTATCTTATTTTCCTGATTGTATTCGAGTCCTCTGTCTTTCTTGGTGAGTCTAGCTAAGTTTGTCAGTTTTGTTTATCTTTCCAAAAAAGGCCGCTCTCATTTTCATTGTTTTTTTTTTGTCTTTTTAGTCTCCGTTGGAGTTATTTATGCATTTCTTTTTGTTATTTCCTTATTTCTACTAATTTGGGGCTTTGTTTGTTGTTTTTTTTTTCTAGTTCTTTACCACATAAATCAGGTTGTTTATTGGAGACCATTCTCATGGATTGATGAAGACTTGAATTTCTATGAATGTCCCCCATAAAGTTACTTTTGCTGCATCCCATAAGTTTTTGTAGGTTGTCTTTTTCATCAGTGTCAAGGTACTTCTAAAAATTTTTTGATTTCTTCTTTGACTGTTGGTTGTTCAGTAGCATGTTGTTAAATCTCCACATATTTTTTAAAGATTATTTAAGTATCTGACAGAGAGTGAGACAGGAGAGAAGGAACACAAGCAGGGTGGTGGGAGAGGGAGAAGCAGGCTTCCGATTGAGCAAGGAGCCTGATTTGGAGCAAGATCCCAGAATCCTGGGATCAAGACCTGAGCTGAAAGGAGATCCTTAATGACTGAGCCACCCAGGCCCCAAAAATCTCCACCTATTTTTGACTGTCCCATTTCTTTCTTCACACTGATTTCTAGTTTCATATCATTGTGTTTGGACAAGATTTGAAGCAGAAGGTGAAGAGAGCATTCAGATGAAAGGTTTGTTTCCTGGAGGGTTTTCTGAGGGCAGACCATATGTTCAGTGGGGATGGAGGAAGGTTTTGTGAGACGGGGGATGGGGTTAACCCTTGTTAGAATTACTGACTACTACCATGGAGGCTGTGTGCTACCGTTCACACCATAGACCTGATGGACTTGTACTTCATTAGAAATATTTTCTAGGAGGTGTAGGCATAGCCTTCACTTAAAGAAAAGTGCCATGTGGGTTCATGGCATGACCCCAGGTCAGCAACCAGGATGTATGGTATTGTGGGGGATCAGAAACAGGCTTTCTGTGGGAAGTGACAGAAATAGGGTATGGTGAGCTCCATGACCATAGGTGAGGTCCCGAATGACCCACTGGGTGTTGGGTTCTGTGGATCTGTCTCATTAGGTGCTATGGAATTCAGGGACACCCTCCTGTCTGTGGATTTGTGTGGAGACAGGTAGACATCAGTGTCTGGCCAGGCAACAAGGGTCACACTGGACCACCACCAGAGGTGCAGCGTGCGGGGGAGCCACTGCTTGGTTTCCACAAAAGTTGACCAGGGTCTGTGACCGAGATTCCTAGCAGCTGCAAGGGGAGAAGAGGTCGGGGGTGGTGCACACTTCCTAGACTTGTGGTCAGGACTAGTCTGGATCCCACTGAAGTCAGCCACACCGGGCACAGAAAGCACCCAGTCAGTGTAACTATGGGCACTGCTCCCATGGTATTTTCGGGCCAGCTCCATGCTGCCACCTCCTGCTTTTCATCATCATCTTCAAGGTCATGTGCCTCTGCTCTTGCCCCATGGCCTCCAGGGTATTGTCCGTCCTCCATCTGGCCCTCGTCCCTGGTGCCCTGTGCAGTCCGATGCCAGGGTAGCCTTCTCGAGACAAACATCTGGCCCTGATGGAACACTTCCATGGATCTCGTGTGATGAGAGGATGATGCCCTGCCCTGGAAGGGGGCTGCAGGTCCCCAATCAGGAGAGCAATGTCTCCCTTTTCAGCATGGCCTCCCCTCCCCTCAGTCTTCTTCAGGGAAGCTCTCCCCACTTCCTGAGATGACAGCTCTGAACTTAAAAATGAATGTTACTTTACATATCTGTATGCATTAGTTCATCCATGGCATGTCTTTCAACCCCGTTAGTGGGGTTTTTTTTTAGCAGTTCTGAAGGAGGGGATGACCTGGGAGGGGCAGCTTTCCCTCTCATCTCCCTCAGCATGTCTCTGAGCCCTGGGGCCAGCTGTCCCACAGAGGATTGAGGGACGCAAGCAGCCCATCCTGAGCACAGGCTGTGTCAGCTCATAGACTGATGCGTGTCGGAGAGGTGGGCAGCTGGCATGGGCCAGGGACAGGCAGTGTCTCCTCATTCCTTCCCTCCCTTCCTCCCAGAGGTAGCTCAGAGCAGCCTTCAACCCCTGCATGTCCAGATCCCTTGACCTGTGCCTCCTGTGTTCAGCTGCTGACCTTGGAGTTTCGCATGGATTCTACCTCCCGTACCCTCTCCCATAGTAGTTCCTGGCTCAGGGGAGGGTTCGGACCCTTGTCTGTTTTTGATCTTCTTCCTGTCCCGCACCAAGCCCACCCACCTTTGCATCTTCCATGTATGTGCTTGGAAGCAAGCCCATCCACAGGGAACGTATTAGCCAAATGGATCCAGGCAATGAACATTGAAGTAGAGATGCAGGATCCATAATAAACCTGCTCTGAAACCTGTCCCAAAGTATGTGACTCTCTCACACTGAAACAAAAACAATAATAGCTTTCTAGACTGTGAAGTGACATGTGTCTCTACTTCCAATCTTGAATGCATAGGTGCTGAGCCTGGACTGGAAAGGACCATGGCTCCCGTGGGCTGGGATCCATGGTAAGAACTCAGTGAAATCTGAATTTGAGGCATGGAGTGAATAATTATTGTAGAGTGAATCCTCCCAAGTAGGGCTTATGCACAATGCACAGGAAAAGGTTTTTCAAAGAGGTTCCTGAAAGAAAAATCTTTTTTTAAAATTTATTTTAATTCCATTAGAGCTAATATACAGTGTTACATTCATTTCAGGTGTACAATAGTGTGATTCAGTAATTCTACATATTACTCATTGATCATCAAGAAAAGTGTCCTCTTAATCCCCTTCACCTATTCCACTCAACCCTCTATCCACCTCCTCTCTGGTAACCATCCGTTTGTTCACTATTGTTAAGAGTTTGTATTTTGGTGTGTCTCCTTTTTCTCTTTTAGTTATTTATTTTTGTTTGTTTCTTAAATTCCCCATTAGAGTGACATCGTATGGGATTTGTCTTTCTCTGACTGACTGATTTTAGTTAGGATAATACTCTCTAGCTCCATCCATATGGCTGCAAATGGCAAGGTTTCATTCTTTTTCAAGCCGAGTAATACTCCATTGTGTGTGTGTGTGTGTGTGTGTGTGTGTGTGTGTGTGTGTGTATGTGAATACACACATCTATCATCTCATTTGTCATTTTTTCTACAGACACTTGGGTTGCTTCCATATTGTGATATTCTAAATAATGGTGCAAGAAACATAGGGGTGCACGTATCCTTTTACGTTACTGTTTTCCTATTCTTTGGGTAAATACAAGTAGTGTGATTGTTGGATCGTAGGGTAGTTCTATATTTAATTTTTTGAGGAACCTTCATACTGTTTTCCACGGTGGCCACAACAGTTTGCATTCCCACCCACAGTTCGCGAGGATTCCCCTTTATCCACATCCACCCAACACCTGCTCTTTGTTGTGCTTTTGATGTTAGCCATTCTGACAGGTTTGAGGTATTACCTCATTGTCCTTTGGATTTACATTTTCCTGATGATGGGTGATGGTGAACATCTTTTCACGGGACTGTTGGCCATTTGTATTTCTTCTTTGGAGAAATGTCTGCCCATGTCTTCTGCTTATTTTTTAACTGGATTATTTGTTTTTTGGGGGGCGAGTAGTATCAGTTGTATATGTTTTGGACACTATCCCTTTATTGCATATGATCTTTGCAAATATCTTCTCCCTTTGAGTAGGTTGTCTTATTATTTTTACGTTTTCATTGTTCTTCTGCCGTGTGGAAACTTTTTATTTTGCTGTATTCCCAATAGTTTATTTTTGCTTTCATTTCCTTTGCCTCAGGACACAGTCTAGAAAAACGTTGGTATGGTCCATGTCAAGAAGTTACTGTCTTCCCTCCTGTAGGATTTTTATGGATTCAGGTCTCATATTGAGGTCTTGAAACTGTTTTGTGTTTGTCTGTATTGTGTAAGAAAGCAGTCTAATTTCATTCTTTTGTGCGTAGCTGTGTAGTTTTCCCAACACCATTTGTTGTAGAGACTGTCCTTTTCCCTTTTGATATCGTTGCTTGCTTTGTGGAAGATTCATGGACCACATAATTGTGGGTTTCTGTCTGAACTTGTATCCTGTTCCTTTGGTCGCTGTGTCTATTTTCGTGCCGTACTGTCTTGTTAGGATGACTGCAGCTTTGTAGTATAACATGAAATCTGAAATTGTGAGTCCTCCAGCTTTGTTTTTCTTTTCCACATTGCACTGGCTGTTTGGAATCTTTAGTGGTTCCATACAAATGTTTAGGATTGTTTATTCGAGGTGTTTTGTTCTTTAATTTAAATTCAATTAGCCAACTTACAGTACATCATTCGTTTCAGATGTAGTCTTCAATAAATTTTCAGTCTTGTGTAACACCCAGTGCTCATTGTATCGTGTGACCTCCTTAATGCTACTCACCCAGTTACCCTCCCCAACTTCTCCTCCAAAAATCATCAGTTTCTTGTGATAGTTAAGAGTCCATCATGGGTTTTCTCTCTCTCTGATGACTTCCCATTCTATTTTCCCTTCCTTCCCCTATGGTCTTCTTCCTTGTTTCTGATATTCCACATAGGAGTGAAAGCATATGATCATTGTCTTCTTTCATTGACTTATTCCACTCAGCATAATACCCTCCAGCTCCACCCAGGTCGGTGTGATGGTACGTATTCATCCTATCTGATGGCTGAGTAATATTCCATTGTATATATGATCCACATCTTCTTTATCCATTCATCTCTCCATGGTCATCTGCACTCCTTCCGCAGCTTGTCTATTATGGATATTGCTGCTATGAACACTGTGGTGCATGTGTCCCGTCTTCACTACCTCTGTCTCTTTGGGGTAAATATCCAGTAGTGCAATTGCTGGGACATAGGGTAGCTTTATTTATAACTTCTTGAGGACATTCTGTACCATTTTCAAGAGTGGCTGTACCAGACTGCATTCGTACAGGGGTGTAAGAGGGTTCCCGTTTCTCCATATCCTCTCCAACATGTATAGTTTCATGTCTTCTTATTTGTAGATATTCGGCCTCGTGTGATAAGACATCTATAGGGGTTTAGATTTGCATTTCCCTGAAGCCAAGTGATATGAAGCATTTATGCATGTATCTTTTGGTCACCAGTACGTCGTCATCAGTGAAATGACTTCCCATTTTAATCCATCTCAAGACCTAAAGCTGGGTAAGGCACTGAAGCTGGATGATGCCATTGGTTGGAAGTTGGAGAATTTCAAAAGATCTCCGTGGAGAGGAAGTTTAAAGTCAGTGTGAAGCTACTAATTGGATCCGTGGAGATCTCTGAAAGTGGGGGTTGCCTGGGATGGGCTGAGGGGGGCCCTCCGATTTTCCTATGAATCTTTGCTACAGCCCCAAATGGACAGTTTCCTGCTGTGGGGCAGGCTGAGTCCTCTAGTCATGCAGAGGTGAGCCCAATACCTGGTGCCTTGGAGGCAGGCAAACGGGGAGGGACCCTCAGCAGAGGACCCAAGGTTAGGTTAGGCCTCAAGAGACAGCAGGTCCGAACTGCCCAGTGCTCAGAGAACTCCCAGGCTGAGTGAGATGAGGGCACAAGGGCGGGTGAGTGTGAGCCTTGGGGTTTTATCCCGAAGGGCCCACAAAGGTCGGGGTTCACCAGAACGGGCTCTCAGGGGGTGCCCCAATTCTCTTGCCCTGAATGCTCTGTTGTGCCCCCAAATGGTACAGTTTCCTGTGGGCTGCAGGCTGAGTCCTACAGTGGGGCTTGGGTGTCCCCAATCCCCCGGAGTGGGGTGCCAGGGCCCTGGGGAGGGGCTCCTCTGTGGCCAACATAGGGTAAGGGTTAGGGTCCAGGAGCCCGGCAGGGGCAATCTGCAAGCTGTGCGGCAAGCTCTGTGGAGGGCTGAGAGGAGGCCATGGGGGAGGGTGAGCATGGGCCTCAGGGTTGGGACACGGGGGGCTGCCAAAGGATGGGGATGGGCTCCGGGGAGCCTCCCCAAGTTCTCGTGCCCTGTAGGCTTCGTAGAGCCCCAAGGGGCACGGTTTCCTGTCGGGTGGCAAGCTGAGTCCTGCGGTGGGGCACAGGTATCCCAATTCCCCGGGGCTGTGGTGTAAGGCTCTTGGGGAGGCCCCCACACCCACAGCCGACCTAGGGCTAGGTTTAGGCCCAGGAGCCCCACAGGCCCGATCTGCTGGCTGTATGGCTAGTTACACGGGCTTAGGTGAGGGTGTGGGGAGGGTGAGCGTGGCTCTCAGAGTTGGGGTGCGGGAGGCCTCCGAAGTTCGCTGGTGGCTCAGGAAGGCCCTCCTGGTTCTCCTGCCCTGAATGCTCTATGGCCTCCCAAGGCGCACGGTTTCCTGCGGGGTGGCAGACTGAGTCCTGCTGTGGGGCTCAGGTGTCCCGAATCCCTGCGACTGCGGCTCCAGGCTCCTGGGGAGGGGCCCCTCCACAGATGAACTAGGGTTAGGGCTGGGGCCCAGGAACCCTGCAGGCCAGATCTGCCCAGTATGTGGCGAGCTCCGCCGCGGGCTGAGGTGAGGGTGTGGGGTGGGGTGAGCAGGGGCTTCAAGTGTGGGTTTAGGGATCGCCGAAGTTCGCCAGGGGCTCTGGGGGCCCTCCTGATTCTCCCGCCCTGAATGCTCTACAGCCTCCCAAGGGGCACGGTTTCCTGCAGGCTGGCAGGCTTTGTCCTGCAGTCGGGCTCAGGTGTCCCCAGTCCCTGGGGCTGCGGCACCGGGTCCCAGGGGAGGGGCCCTACCCAGAGGACCTAGGGTCAGGTCTAGGCCTCAGGAAACCGGCAGGCCTGATCTGCCGGCTCTGCATGGAGCTCGGTGGCAAGCTGAAGGGAAGGCGTTGGGCGGGATGAGCGTGGGCCTCAGGGTTGGGGTGTAGGGGGCCGCCGAGGATCGCTGGGGGCTCGGGGGGCCCTACCAGTTCTCCTGCACAGGATGCTCTGCGGCGCCCCAAGGGGCATGGTTCCTTAGGGGTGGCAGGCTGAGTCCAGTGGTGGGGCTCAGGTGTACCCAATACCCGGGGTTAGGGTATGGATTAAGGTATGGGTTAAGGTTAGGGTATGGGTTACAGTTAGTGTATGGGTGAGGGTAGGGGTTAGGGTTAGGGTAAGGAGAGGGTACGGGTTAGGGTTGGGTTTAGGGGTTACAGGTTAGAGGTTATGGGTTAGGGTACAGATTAGGGTTTAGGGTACGGGTTAGTGTTTACGGTTTGGGTTTAGGGTTAGGGTTTGGGTTGGGGTACGGGTTAGGTTTAGGGTATGGGTTAGGGTTAGGGTATGGGTTAGGGTACGCATTAGGGTACAGTTTATGGTACGGGTTAGGGTACGGTTTAGGGTAAGTGTTTGTGTACGGATTTGGGTACAGCTTAGGGTACGGGTTATGGTTAGGGTATGGGTTAGGGAACGGGTTAAGGATAGGGATTTGGTATGGTTTAGGGTTAGGGTATGGGTTAGGGTACGGGTTAGGGTACAGGTTAGGGTTAGGTATGGATTAGGCTATGGGTTAGGGTCTGGGTTAGAGATAGGGTACGGGTTAGGGTATGGGTTAGGGTACGGGTTAGGGTATGGGTTAAGGTTAAGGTAAGAGTATGGGTTAAGGTTAAGGTAAGGGTACTGGTTAGGGTTAGGTTACAGGTAGGGTTAGGGTACGGGTTATGGTACGAGTTAGGGTATGGGTTAGGGTCAGGGTTTAGGGTTTAGGGTTAAAGTTAGGGTATGGGTTAGGGTACTTGTTAGGGTTATGGTTAGGTTTAGGGTACGGTTTAAGTTACGGGTTAGGGTACAGTTTAGGGTTAGGGTTAGGGTTCGGGTTAGAGTACGTGTTAGGGTTACGGTTAGGGTTAGGGTACAGGTTAGGTTTAGGGTTAGGGTACGGGTTAGGGTTAGGTTTAGTGTTAGGTTACGGTTTAGGGGTAGGGTTAGCGGAAGGGGTAGGTTTAGGGGTAGGGTTAGGGGTATCGTAGGGGTCGGGGTAGGGTTAGGGTTTAGGGTTAGGGTTTGGGGTTAGTGGTTAAGGTTAGGGTTTAGTGTTTAGGGTTTTGGGATTAGGGTTAGGGGTTAGGGTTTAGGGTTTAGTGTTAATGTTAGGGTTTAGGGTTTAAGGATTAGGGTTTAGGGTTAGGTTTAGGGTAGGGTTAGGGTTAGGGTAAGGGTTAGGCGTTAGGGTTAGGATTAGGGGTTAAGGTTTAGGGTTTAAGGTTAGGGCTTAGGGTTTAGGGTTAGGGTTAGACCCCAGTAGGCCAGCAGGACCGATGCGCGGGCTGTGCGGCGAGTGGAGGAGTGGGCCGAGGTGAGGGCGCTGGCGAGCAGGAGTATGGTATCCCGCGTTTTGGCGCAGGGGACCTTTGAACACCACTAGAGGCTCGGAGGGCCCTGCCATTCTCCCGCCCTGAATGACCGGCGGTGCCCCTAGCGGCCTGGGTCGTGGCGGGGTTGCAGTGTGAGTCTGGCACTGCGGTTTGGGTGTCCTCAATGCCATGCGTTGCAGTGCAAGGCCTCTTGGGAGGGGCCCCTTTGGGGCCGTCCTAGGGTTACTGTTAGCACCCAGGAGTCCGGTAGACATGATCCGCCAGCTGTGCGGTAGCGGAGGGCCTGGCCGAGGTGAGGTCGCTGGCGAGCTGGGGCGTGGGCCCAAGCATTTTGGCGCGGGGGCCTTGGAAGGTCGCCTGGGTATTGGATGGCCCTGTCGGTTCTCCCGCCTTGAATGGCCAGCGGCGCCCCTAGCGACCCGGGTCGTGGCGGGGCGGCACGGTGAGTATGGCACTGGGGCTCGGGGGTCCCCAATGCCAGGCGTTCCTGCGCCAGGCCCCTTGGGAGGTTCCCCTTGGGGGCCAACCCAAGGTTAGGGTTAGCCCCCAGGAGGCTGGCAGTCCTGATCCACTGGCTGTTTGGCGAGCAGAGGGGCTGGTCGAGGTGAGGGCGCTGGTGAGCGGGAGCATCGGCCCAAGCATTTTGGTGCGTGGGCCCTTAGATGTTCACTGGGACTCGGAGGGCCCTGCCCATTCTCCCACCCTGAATGACCGGTGGCGCCCCTAGTGGCCTGGGTGCCAGCGGGGTGGCAGGGTGAGTCTGGCGATGGGGCTTGGGGGTCATCAATCCCCAGTGTTGCGGCGACAGGCCCCTTGGGAGGGGCCCCTTGGGGGCCAACCTAGGGTTAGGTTTAGCCCCCAGGAGCCCTGCAGGCCCAATACGCCTGCTGAGCGGCGAGCAGAGGGGCGGGCCGAGGTGAGTGCCCTGGCGAGCGGAAGCGTGGGCCCAAGCCTTTTGGAGCGGGGGCCTTCGAAGATCACCGGGGCTTGGAGGGCCCTGCCCGTTCTCTTGCCTGAATGACTGGCGGCGCCCCTAGCAGCCCAGGTGATGGCGGGGCGGCAGGGTGAGTCCGGTGCTGAGGCTCGGGCTTCCCTATACCCCACGTTGCAGTGCCAGGCCCCTTGGGAAGGGCCCCTCTGGGGCCGATGTAGGGTTAGAATTAGCCCTCAGGGTTAGGGTTACCCCCCAGGAGGCTGGCAGGCCCCATACGCCAGCTGTGCAGCGAGCGGAGGGGCGGGCCTTGGTGAGGGCACTGGCGAGCTGGAAGGTGGTACCCAAAGTTTTGGCACCAGGGGCCCTTGAATGTCGCCGGGGACTCGGAGGGCCCTGCCTGTTCTCCCGCCCTGAATGAGTGGTGGCTCCCCTAGCAACTTGAGTGGTGGTGGGGCGGCAGGGTGGGTCTGGCGCTGAGGCTCGGGGGTCCCCAATGCCAGGCGTTGTGGCTCCAGGCCCCTTGGGCGGGGCCCTTTGGGGGCCGAACTAGGGTAAAGGTTACCTCCTGGAGGCCAGCAGGTACGATCCGCAGTCTGGGGCGAATGGAGGTGTGGTCGAAGATCAGGGCGCTGGCGAGCAGGAGAGTGGGCCCCAGCGTTTTGGCGCTGGGGGCCTTCGAAGGTCACCGGGGCAGGGAGGGCCCTGCCTGTTCTCCCGCCCTGAATGATTGTCGGTACCCTAGCGGCCGGGTGTGGGCGCGGCGGAATGGTGAGTCCAGCGTTGTGACTCGGGGGGCTCCAATCCCTGGCGTTCGGCGGCAGTCCCTTTGGGAGGGGCCCCTCAGGGGCCGTCCTAGGGTTAGGGTTAGCGCCCAGGAGGCCGGCAGGCCCTATCCGCTGACTGTGCAAGGAGTGGAGATGCAGGCCGAGTTGAGGGCAATGGCGAGCGGGAGCGTGGGCCCCAGCGTTTTGGCGTCCTGGGCCTTTGAATGTTGCCATGGCTCGGAGGGCCCTGCCCTTTCTCCTGCCCTGAAGAACCAGCAACGCCCCTAGCGGCTCCGTTGGCGGTGGGGCAGCAGGGTGAATCCCAGGCTGCGGCTCGGGGATCCCCAATCCCCGGCGTTGTGGTGCCAGGCCCCTTGGGAGGGGCTCCTCGTGGGCCGACCCAGGGTTAGAGTTAGCCCCCATAAGGCCAGCAGGCCAGATCCTCTGGCTGGGCGGTGAGAGGTGGGCGGGCCGAGGTAAAGGCGCTGGGGTGCGGGATTGTGGGCCCCTGCATTTTGGGGTGGGAGGCTTCAAATGTCGCCGGTTTCTCCAGGGCCCTGTCAGTTCTCCCGCCCTGAATGACCGGCGGCGCCCCTCGCGGCCCGGGTGGCAGCGTTGTGGGAGGGTGAGTCTGGCTTTGGGGCTTGGGGTTCCAGATCCCTGGCGTAGTGGCACCAAAACCCTTGGGAGGGGCCCCTGGGGGGCCGACCTAGGGTTAGGGTTAGCCCCCAGGAGACCGTCAGGCCCAACCGCACACTGTGCGGCGAGCTGAGGTGCGGCCCGAGGTGAAGGCGCTGGGGAGCGGGAGCGTGGGCACCAGCGTTTTGGCACGGGGAGCCTTTGAAGGTCACCGGGGACTCAGAAGGCCCTGCCCTTCTCTCGCCCTCTATGACCCGCGGCGCCCCTAGCGGCCCAGGTGGGGACAGTGCGGCAGGGTGAGTCCGGCTCTGGGGCTCTGAGTCACCAATCCCCAGCATTGCAGAGCCAGGCCGCTTGGGATGTCCCCTCAGGGCCGACCTAGGGTTTTGGTTAGCTTCCAGGAGCCCGGCAGGCCCTATCCACCGGCTCTGAAGCAAGCGGTGGGGTGGGCCTAGGTGAGGGCGCTGGCGAGCAGGATCCTGGGAGCCAACGTTTTTGCGCGGGGAGCCTTCAAAGGTCAGCGTGGGCTCGGAGGGCCCTGCCCGATCTCTTGCCCTGATTGACCGGCGGGGCCTCTAGCGGCTCGGGTGGCTGAAGGGCAGCAGGGTGAGTGCGGCACATGAGCTCGAGGTCCCCATCCCCAGCGTTGCGACGCCAGGCCCCTTGGGAAGTGCCCCTCGGTGGCCGACCTATGGTTAGGGTTAGCCTCCAGGAGCCCCGCAGGCCCGATACACCACCTGTGCGTCGAGCGGAGAGTTGGGCCGAGGTGAGGGTGCTGGTGAACATGAGCCTGGGCCCAAGCGTTTTGGTTCGGTGCGCCTTCGAAGGTCGGCAGGGGTTCGGAGGGCCCTGCCAGTTCTCCCACCCTGAATGAATGGCGGCGCCCCTAGCAGCCTGTGTGGGTTGGGGTGGCAGCGTGCATCCAGCGCTGGGGCTTGGGGGCCCCCAATCCCTGGCGTTGCGGCGCCAGGCCCCTTAGGAAGGGACCTTCAGGGGCTGTCCTAGGGTTAGGGTGAGCTCCCAGGAGGCCGGCAGGCCCGAGTCGCTGGCTCTGCGAAGAGCGGAGGTGCGGGCCGAGTTGAGGGTGATGCAGAGCGGGAGCGTGGTCCCCAGCGTTTTGGCGCCCTGGGCCTTCGACTGTTGCCATGGCTCAAAGGGCCCTGCCCGTTCTCCTGCCCTGAATAACCAGCGGCGCCCTTAGCAGCTCCCTTGGCGGTGGAGCGGCAGGGTGAGTCCATGCTGCGGCTCGGGTATCCCCAATCCCCAGCGTTGCGGGGCCAGGCCTCTTGGGAGGGGCTCCTCATGGGCAGTCCTGGGGTTAGAGTTAGCACCCAGGAGGCTGGCAGGCCCAATCCTCTGGCTGGGCGGCGAGAGGTACACGGGCCGAGGTAAAATTTCTGGCGAGCGGGACCGTGGGCCCCTGCATTTTGGTGCGGGAGGCTTCAAATGTCACTGGTTTCTCCAGGGCCCTGTCCATTCTCCCTCCCTGAATGAGCGGCGGCGCCCCAAGCGGCCTAGGTGGCGATAGTGCTGCAGGGTGAGTCTGGCTCTGGGGCTCTGAATCACCAATCCCCAGCGTTGCAGAGCCAGGCCCCTTGGGTTGTGCCCCACGATGCCTACCTAGGATTTCAGTTAGCCCCCAGTTCCCTGGCAGGCACTATCCACTGGCTCTGCAGCAAGCGGAGGGGCGGGCTGGGCTGAGGGCGCTGGGGAGCAGGAGGAATGGAACCAATGTTTTTGCGCGGGGGGCCTTTGAAGGTCAGCGGGGACTCCGGGGGCCCTGCCCATTTTCCCACCCTGATTGACCAGTGGTCTCTAGCGGCTCGGGTGGCTGAAGGGCAGCAGGGTGAGACCGGCACTTGGGGTCGGGGTCCCCATCCGCAGCGTTGTCACGCCAGGCCCCTGGGAAGTGCCCCTCGGGGGCCGAACTATGGTTAGGGTTAGCCCCCAGGAGGCCGGCAGGCCCAATACACCACCTGGGCATTGAGCAGAGAGTTGGGCTGAGGTGAGGGTGCTGGTGAATATGAGCCTGGGCCCAAGTGTTTTGATTCGGGGCGCCTTCGAAAATTGGCGGGGATTCGGAGGGCCCTGTCCATCCTTCCAAGGTGAATGAACAGCGGCGCCCCTAGCGGCCCAGGTGGGGAGGGGCGGCAGGGTGCATAGGGCGCTGGGGCTTGGGGGTCCCCAATCCCTGGTGTTGCGGCACCAGGCCCCTTGGGAGGGGCCCTTCGGGGGCCAACCTAGAGTTAGGTTTAGCCCCTAAGAGGCCAGCAGGCCCTATTCGCCAGCTGTGTGGAGAGCAGAGTGGCAGACCTAGGTGAGGGCGCTGGTGAGTGGGAGGGTGGGCCTGGGCATTTTGGCGTGCGGGGCCTTTGAAGGTCGCCATGTCTCTGAGGGCCCTGCCCCTTCTCCTGCCCTGAATGAATGGCAGCACCCCAAGCCCCCGAGTGGCGGCTGGGCGGCAGGTGAGTCAGGTGCTGAGTCTTGGGGTCCCCAATCCCCGGCATTGTGGCGTCAGGCCCCTTGGGAGGGGCCCCTCGGGTCCGACCTAGGGTTAGGGTTAGCCCCCAGGTGGCTGGCAGGCCCGATCCGCCTGCTGTGCAGGGAGCGGAGGGGCAGGCCGAGGTGAGGGCGCTGGGGAGTGGAAGCATGGGCACCAGCGTTTTGGCTCCAGGAGCCTTTGAAGGTCACCAGGAACTCGGAAGGACCTGCCACTTCTCTCACCCTGAATGACCGGCGGCGCCCCTAGCTGCCCAGGTGGCGACAGTGTGGAAGGGCGAGTCCGGCTCTGGGGCTCTGAGTCACCAATCCCAAGCATAGCAGAGCCAGACCCCTTGGGATGTGCCCCACGGGGCCGACCTAGGTTTTCAGTTAGCCCCCAGGAGCCCGGCAGGCACTATCCACTGGCTCTGCAGCAAACGGAGGGGCGGGTCGAGGTGAGGGCGCTGGGGAGCGGGAGCGTGGGCACCAGCATTTTGGCGTGGTGAGCCTTTGAAGGTCACCGGGGACTCCGAAGGCCCTGCCCTTCTCTGGCCCTGAATGACCGGCGGCGCCCCTAGAGGCCCGGGTGGCAACAGTGCGGCAGGGTGAGTCTGGCTCTGGGGTCTGAGTCACCAATCCCCAGCGTTGCAGAGCCAGGCCCCTTGGGATGTGCCCCACGGGGCTGACCTAGGGTTTTCATTAGAACCAAGAGCCCGGCAGGCCCTATCCAATGGGTCTGAATCAAGGGGAGAGTTGGGCCAAGGTGAGGATGCTGGTGATCATGAGCCTGGGCCCAAGCGTTTTGGTTCAGAACTCCTTCAAAGGTCAGCGGGGGTTCGAAGGGCTCTGCCCATTCTCCCACCCTGCAGGAACGGCGGCGCCCCTAGCGGCCCAGGTTGTGAGGGGTGGCAGGGTGAGTCAGGCCCTGCGGCTCAGGTATCTCCAATCCCCAGCGATGAGGCTCCAGGCCCCTTGGGAGGGGCCTCTTGGATGCAACTTAGGTTTTGGTTTAGCCCCTAGGAACTTGGCAGGTCCTATTCGCCAGCTGTGTGGAGAGTGGAGTGGCGGACCGAGGTGAGTTCACTGGTGTTTGGGAGCGTGGGCTCGCGCGTTTTGGCGCGGGGGGGATTCGAAAGTCACCGTGTCTCGGAGGGCCCTGCCCGTTCTCCCGCCCTGAATGAATGGCAGCACCCCAAGCCCCTGGGTGGCGGCTGGGCGGCAGGGTGAGTCAGGTGCTGAGGCTCAGGGTCCCCAATCCCCGGCGTTGCGATGCCAGGCCCCTTGGGATGGGCCTCTCGGTGGTCGATCTAGGGTTACAGTTAGCCCCCCGGAGACCGGTGGACCAGACCAGCGTCTGTGCAGCACGCGGCAGGGTGGGCCGAGGTGCGGGCGCTGGCGAGCCTGAGCATGAGCCCAAGCGTTTTAGCGTGGGGGGCCTTCGAAGGTTGGCGGTGGCTGGAGGGACCTGCCCATTCTCCCGCTCTGAATGACCAGCGGGGCCCCTAGTGGCTCAGGTGGCTGAAGGGCAGCAGGGTGAGTCCGGCACTTGGGCTCGGTTGCCCCATCCCCGGCGTTGGGGCACCAGGCCACTTGAGAAGGGCCCCTCGGGGGCCGACCTACAGTTACGGTTAGCACCCAGGAGGCTGGCAGGCCCTATACACTGCCTGTGCATGGAGCGGAGAGTTGGGCCGAGGTGAGGATGCTGGTGAACATGAGCCTGGGCACAAGCATTTTCGTTCTGGGCGCCATTGAAGGTGGGCGGGGGTTCGGAGGCCCCTGCCAGTTCTCCCACCCAGAATGAATGGCGGTGCCCCTAGCGGGCCGTGTGGGGCAGGGCGGCAGGGTGCACTCGGCCCTGGGGCTTGGGGGTCACCAATCCCCGGCGTTGCGCCGCAAGGCTCCTTAGGAAGGGACCCTCAGGGGCCGTCCTAGGGTTAGGGTTAGCACCCAGGAGGCCGGCAGGCCCGATCCGCCGGCTGTGCGAGGAGTGGAGGTGTGGGCCGAGTTGAGGGGGATGCAGAGCGGGAGCGTGGGCCCCAGCGTTTTGGCACCTTGGGCCTTCGAATGTTGCCATGTCTCCAAGGGCCCTGCCCATTCTCCTGCCCTGAATAACCAGCGGCGCCCCTAGCGGCTCCGTTGGCGGTGGGGCGGCAGGGTGAGTCCTGAGCTGCGGCTCAGGGATCCCCAATCCCCAGCATTGTAGGGCCAGGCCTCTTGGGAGGGGCTCCTCGTGGGCCGACCTAGGGTTAGAGTTAGCACCCAGGAGGCCGGCAGGCCCAATCCTCTGGCTGGGCTGCGAGAGGTGGGCGGGTCGAGGTAAAGGCGCTGGTGAGAGGGAGCGTGGGCCCCTGCATTTTGGCGCGGGAGGCTTCAAATGTCACCGGTTTCTCCAGGGCCCTGTCCGTTCTCCCGCCCTGCATGAGCGGCGGCGCCCCTAGTGGCCTGGGTGGCGGCGTTGTGGCAGCATGAGTCTGGTTCTGGGGCTTGGGGTCCCAGATCCCTGGCGTATAGGCAACAGAATCCTTGGGAGGGACCCTGGAGGGCCGACCTAAGGTTAGGGTTAGCCCACACAAGGCCGGCATGCCGGATCCGCCCTCTGTGCAGGGAGCAGAGGGGCGGGCTGAGGTGAGGGCGCTGGGGAGCGGGAGCGTGGGCACCCGGGTTTTGGCACGGAGAGCCTTCGAAGGTCGCCAGTGGCTCGGAGGACCCTGTCCATTCTTGTGCCCTGAATGACCAGCGGCGCCCCTAGTGGCCCGAGTGGCAGCAGGGAGGCAGGGTGAGTCTGGCGATGGGGCCTATGGTCCTAGTCCCTGGCTTGGTGGCGCCAGGCCCCTTGGGAGGGGCCCCTCTGGGTCCTGCCTAGCTTTAGGGTTACCCCCAGGAGTCCGGCGGCCTGATCCGCTGGCTGTGCATAGAGCGGAAGGGCGGGCCGACGTGAATGCGCTGGCGAGCGGGAGTGAGGGCCCAAGCGTTTTGGCACGGGGAGCCTTCGAAGGTCACCGGAGGCTCAGAGGGCCCTGCCTATTCTCTCGCCCTGTGAGGACGTTGCCCCTAGCGGGCCGGGTCATGGCGGGGCGGCAGGGTGAGTCTGGAGCTAGGGCTCGTGGGTCCCCAATCCCCAGCGTGGCGGTGCCAGGCACTTGGGAGTGGTACCTTGGGGGCCTACCCAGGGTTAGGGTTAGCCCAAAGGAGGCCGGCAGCCCCATTCTGTCGGCTGTGCGGCGAGAGGAGTGGTGGGCAGAGGTGAGGGCGCTGGCGAGCGGGTGCGTGGGCCCAAGCGTTTTGGCGCGGGGGACCTTCGAAAGTCACCGGGGGCTCAGAGATCCATGCCCCTTCTCCCGCCCTGAATGAGTGGCGGCGCCCCTAGAAGCCCGGGTGGCGGCGGGGCGGCTGGGTGAGTCTGGTGCTCATGCTCGTGTGTCCCCAATCCCCGGCGTGGCGGAGCCAGGACCCTTGGAAAGGACCCCTCGGGGGCCGACCTAGGTTTAGGGTTAGCCCCCAGGAGCCCAGCAGGCCCTATCCGCCAGCTGTGTGTTCGAGCGGAGGGGCGGGCTGAGGTGAGGGCAATGGTGAGCGGGAGCGTGGGCCCAAGCGTTTTGGCGCAGGGGGCCTTCGAAGGTCACGGGGGGCTTGGAGGGCCCTGCCCCTTCTCCTGCCCCGAAGGACTGGCGGTGCCCCTAGCAGCCCGGGTGGCGACCGGGTGGCAGTGAAAGTCCAGCACTGGGGCTCGATTGTCCCCAATCCCCGGCGTGATGGCGCCAGTCCCCTTGGGAGGGGCTCCTCAGGGGCTGAACTAGGGTTAGGGTTAGCCCCCAGGAGGCTGGCAGGCCGGATCTGACGGCTGTGTGGCAAGCGGAGGGTGGGTCCCAGGTGAGGGCAATGGTGAGCGGAAGCGTGGGCCCTAGCGTTTTGGCGTGGGTTGCCTTCGAAGGTCGCAGGGGGCACGGAGGGCCCTGCAAGTTCTCCCACTCTGAATGAGGATGGCGACCCTAGCGGGCCGGGTCTCGGCAGGGCAGCAGGGTGAGTCCGGCACTGGTGCTCGGGGGTCCCCAATCCCCGGCGTGTTGGTGCCAGACCCCTTTGGAGGGGCCCCTCGACAGCCAACCTAGGGTTAGGGTTAGACCCCAGTAGGCCGCCAGGCCCGATCCGCTGGTTGTGCGGCTTGCGGAGGGGCTGGCCGAGGTGAGGGCACTGGTGAGCAGAAGCGTGGGCCGAAGCATTTTGGCACGGGGGGCCTTCAAATGTCACCGGTGGCTCGGAGGGCCCTGCCCATTCTCCCGCCCTGAATGACCGGCGGTGCCCCTAGTGACCCGGGTGGCAGTGGGGGGCATGGTGAGTCCGGTGCTGGGGCTCAGGAGTCCCCTTTCCCCATCGTTGCAGCACCAGGCCCCTTGGGAGGGGCCACTAGGGGGCCGACATAGGTTTAGGGTTAGCCCCCAGAAGGCCCACAGGCCCGATCCGCCAGCTGTGCGGCGAGTGGAGGGGAGGGCTGAGGTAAGGGCGCTGGCCAGCGGGAGCGTGGGGCCAAGCGTTTTGGTGCGGGGGGCCTTCGAAGGTCGCAGGTTGCTCAGAGGGCCCTGCCTGTTCTCCCTCCCTGAATGAACGGCGGCGCCCCTAGCGGCCCAGGTGGCGGTAGGGCGGGAGGGTGAGTCAGGCGCTTGGGCTCGGGAGTCCCCAATCCCTGGTGTTGCAGCAATAGGAACTTGGGATGGGCCCCTCGGGGGCCCACCAATGGTTAGGGTAACACCCAGGAGGCCTGCAGTCCAGATCCACTGGCTCTACAGCGAGCGGAGGGGCGGACCGAGGTGAGGGCGCAGGCGAGCGGGAGCATGGGCCCAAGCGTTTTGGCATGGGGGGCCTTCGAATGTCATTAGGGGCTCGGAGGAATCTGCCCGTTCTCCCTCCCTGAATGACCGACGGTGCTCCTAGCGGCCTGGGTGGCGGGGGGGCGACACGGTGAGTCCGGCACTGGGACTCGGGGGTCCCCAATCCCAGGCATTGCGGTGCCAGGCCCCTTCGAAGGGGCACCTCAGGGGACAACCTAGGGTTCTGCGTAGCCCCCAGGAGGAGTGCAGGCCTCATCCGCCGGCTCTGTGGCGAGCGGAGGGGCGGGTAGAGGTGAGGGCGCTGAGGAGCAGGAGCGTGGGCTCAAGCATTTTGGATGGGGGGGCCTTCGAAGTTCGCCACGGGCTCAGAGGGCCCTGCCCGTTCTACCGCCCTGAATGACCAGCGGCACCCCTAGCGGCCCGGGTGGTGATGGGGCGGCAGGGAGACTCCGGCGCTGGGGATTGGGGCTCCCTAATACCCGGCGTTGCAGCCTCAGGCCCCTTGGGACGGGCCCCTCGGTGGCAGACCTAGGGTTAGGGTTAGCCCCCAGGAGGCTGGCAGGCTCGTTCCGCCCATGTGCGGTGAATGGAGGTGTGGGTTGAGATGAGGTAGCTGGCGAGTGGGGGCGTGGGCCAGAGCATTTACGCTTTGGCTTGGGGTGCCTTCGAAGGTCACAGGAGGCTTGCAGGGTCCTGCCCGTTCTGTCGCCCTGAAGGACTGGTGACGCCCCTAGTGCCCCATGTGGCGGCAGGGCGGCACGGTGCGTCCGGCGGTGGGACTGGGGGTCCCCAATCCCTGGCATGCAGCGCCAGGCCACTTGGGAGGGGCCCTTCGGGGGCGACATGGCATAGGGTTAGCCCCCAGGAAGCCCGCAGGCCCGATCCGCCAGCTCTGCCACGAGAGGACGGGTGGGCCGAGGTTAGGGCGCTGGGAAGCAGGAGCGAGGGAGCCAGAGTTTTTGCACGGGGGGCCTTTGAAGGTCACAGGGGGATCGGAGGGCCTTGCCCGTTCTCCCTTCTTGAATGACTGGCAACGCCCGTAGCGCCCTGGGTGCTTGCGGGGTGGCAGAGTCCAGCACTGGGGCTCGGGGGTCCCAAATCCCTGGCATTGTGGTGCCAGGCTCCTTGGGAGGGGCCCCTCGGGGGCCGACCTCGGGTTAGGGTTCTTCCACAGGAGGCCGGCAAGCCCGGCGCTAAGTGGCTCTGGCAATGTAACAAAAATGCCATACACTTATCTGAAAGAAATAACAGTGTACAGGAACCCTCTTAGCCCTAACATCATCCTTTGTGAATATGGAAGCCAGCCCCAAATTGCTCGTGGAAGTCTGACGAAAGGGCTAAGCACTTTTCTCTGAGTCACCACACTATACAGGGAAAGACCAATGTACATCATCATTCACGAGTAGGAAGCATTAATGAAAAGGTTCTGGAATTTCGAGGACTCTGACCCATCCTTATTGGTAATAAACCATCGTGTACAGGAAAACACCTTCAACTCTCATCAGCCTCCTCAATCCTGATTCCGATTCAACTTTGGGTGTGTAGGACTAGGGAAATGTCCACATCTTATTGCTAAGAAAAACGATGTCAGGGTAATGCCCTTCAAGTCACCTCAGCCTTCCTGAAGACGGAAGCAGGAATCAAGGTGGTTATGTTACCATGAGGTAAGGAAGATGAGCATATAAGTGAGAAACAGTAGTGGGCAGGACCTCTCTTCCAAGGAACAGTATCTTTGCTTAATGTTGAATCCCTATGGTAAGTGGTTGTGGGCATTTGTGAGGTCAAAATCTTAAGTGTTTTGTAAAACCTCTTGGTCATTCACAGATGAGACTAAGGTAGTTGGGGACTTCTAGGCAGTGATTTGTCCACTGTCGAAAATATGAAAAGATAAAAGAGACAGATGAGGTCTCCTCAGGCATTGTCCTTTATCCTCATCCTCCGTGAGGATGGCCATCTCTGGACAGCTCAGTGGCAGGGTCTCATTCACAGTGGGGGCATCTGTTCCTCACAGACATCAGGCAGGGAAATGGATTTGGTTCTCTGTGCCAGCCCAGCCACAGCTGAGTGTCACAGCACCCTCTCGTGGGCTCATAAGAGTTCCACTGTCACCAGGCAGGTCATTGTATTTGATAAACCACTGTGAGAGTTTGCAATTGCCTTCATCTGCAACCTCCTAGAGGCAAATGCAGGTGTCTGGTACCATGTGAAGTCATGTGAAGGCATTGTGAGAAAGTGTCCTTTTGCTTAAGAAAAACATGGCTGGGGCTCCTCGCTGGCTCAGCCAGTTAAGCATGTGCCTTTGGCTCAGGTTATGATCCCAGGGTTCTGGGATCGAGCCGAGGCTCCCTGCTCAGCAGGAAAGAAGGTAGGGAAATAGCTTAGAACCCACAGAGAATGTGAATGAAGGGGAGTGAAATGGAACTTGGTCTGTGTTTTGCTTTAGGGATTGGAAGTTAGTTTTTTCTCAATTCTGATTGTTCTTGAGACAGAAAAGCTGTATTGGTCTTTTTTTACCTTTAATTTTTTTCTAATAACAATTTTTTATTATGATATGTTAGTCACTATACAGTATTTCCTTAGTTTTTGATGTAGTGTTCCGTGATTCATTATTTGCATATAACACCCAGTGCTCCATGCAATATATACCTTCCTTAATACCCATCACTGGCCCATCCCAATCCCCCACCCTTCTCCCCTCTGAAGCCCTCAGTTTGTTTCCCAGAGTCCATAGTCTCTCGTGGTTCATTCCCCCTTCTGTTTAGGGTCCATTGTCTAAAGGGACAGACAGTGGAAGTTCACCAAATATAAGATCGAAATTTCATTGTTCATTATAGATGCCGCCAAGTAGTTCCCAGACATTTCATTCTACTGTAGTAATTCATTATACCTGTGCAGGTGCACGTGGAAGATAAATGATGAATGTATACTGGTAATAAAACACGCCCCTCAGTAGTAGAATAATAGAGGATGAACATGTGTAAAATTATTCGACTACAGCGTCCATGCTTTCCCTTTGGTTCCTTATTACTATGAATTTGGACAATTTTTGTTCTCTAGGCTTAAACCTCATTGTCAGTATTCACAGTTTTTTCAATGCTGATCTTCTCCTGTATAAATTACCAAAAACCTAAAATATGTATAAACTTTAAAAAATGCTATATTGAAAATTATAGCAGGGAAGTTCCATTTTGTGAATATTGTGTCAATGGATCTCTATTTTGACATCAGTGTTCATTAGAAATGATGACATTTCATGTGAGTATAAATATCAATGTGAAAAAGAAAAGGTAGGAAGAACCTTGAATGTTTAAGTAATTGCTGAAATGACAGGTGTGTGTGTGTGTGTGTGTGTGTGTGTGTGTGTGTGTGTGTAATTGATTTTCAGTGAATGGTTCAGCTTCTTGTAGGGCCTCCGAGAGAGCCCAGGTGAACCTTTCAATGAGTTGGTATCTGTTCTCAGAACATGGGAATCTCTTAGTCCAAACAGGCAAGCTTTGAGGTCTTGAAGAGTTTCAGTCCTCAGCGATGGTGTTGCAGACCCTTGTGTGCAAACCCTAGGGTATGCTCAGAGCCCTCATTAGCAGGTACCAACTTGTGAGGATTTCAGACAGCATTTCCCAAAGAAGTACCTCTTGAGTCTCTGTCCTTGTCAGTTCCCTACACGTCCTTACACTAGTTATGTGATCAGTGTGTTTCAGGATAATCCCCACATGTGATTTTTGCTATTTCCTACTAGTCCTATCTGTTTCTCATCTTGTTCTTTTATGGTAGGGGTTGGGAAGCAACCTGTGTGGTGTAGGAGGGGGTGTGGAAGTTGTCTGCCTTCAGAGGACCGAATGATGCCTAGAAATTGTACTGTAGTTTGAGGTCAATTATCCATCCTCTGAGTGTCAGGAATTCCATCACTTTACTTTGATGCTAGTCTGTTCTTCAAGCTGTCCTCAGAAATAAGGACGTCATCCATCTAGGGAATACTGGTTTGTGTGTATGTTTTCATTTTAGGAAAGGCCTTGCTGTTCCTGAAAATAATACTGTAGAGCACCCTTTCCTGTTCTTATTGGCCATCAGTCAATCTTTTGTGAAGTATTCGTTTGTAAATAGAATTTTTATGATTGATGAGCAGGAATTCTTTATTGACAAGTCTTTGTCAGTGTGTATATTGCAAATCTTTACTTCCCAGACTGTGGTTCACTTTTTCATTTTCTTATGGTCATAAGATAAGGAGAAATGTCACATTTTTATGATGTCCCACTGAATTATTTTAAATGGTTAGTGCACCCTATATCCTACCCCAAGATTGACAGGTTCTGCATTTTCTTTCAGAAACTGTCCAATGGGAAGCTACAATCCATCTCAAATTTATAAATTGCATTTTAATTCTAATAGGGTATTTATACACTGTTTTGGATTTTCTATGTACACAATCGTATTATCTGTGAATAGTCACAATTATCCCCTCATTTCTTATACTTTTTGTTTCTCTTGCCTTAAAACACTTGTAGATTCTCTGATGCCACGTTGAATAGAGCAGCATTGTTTGAAGATTTAATATACCTTTCTCAATATCTAACAGAAAAAGCAGACAAAACATTGGTAACAAATGTGACCTAATTGACATATAGGGAACATTCCATAATAAGTGCAGAATACATTATTTGCAAGTGGTCATAGACTCTTTACCCAAATAGATGATAGGTGGGGCCACGAATCAAGTCTACAAATGTTAAACCCTGAAATTAACTAGATTCTATTCTTAGACCACAGGCGAATTGAGCCACAGTCATAGCGAAAAAAAAACCAGGAAGTCCTTCAATGTTTAAAATTAAATGGAACTTTGCTACATATCCTAAAGGTCAGAGAGGGAATCTCAATGGAAATTCTGAAACATTTCTACATGAGGGCTCACACACAATGGCACTTTCTTTGTGAAGAGCATTATAATAACCTAGACAGGAGTTGAGCCTTAAGTCAGAGTTCTGCCTACCCCAGCCACACCTGGCAGCCTTGGCCTGTGGTACCCCTCAGCTGTCCTTTCTGGTGGCCCTGAGCTAAGGGGGTCAACATGGCCATATGGAAATGGGAAGCTCCCCACTCATAGTGATGATGGTGCCCCCTCCCCAGCTGCCCATTCTGGTGGCTCTGAGCTAAGGGGGTCAACATGGCCGTATGGAAATTAGAAGCTCCCCACTCTTAGTGATGACGTTGCTATCGTATCATCCTCACCAGTCCAACAACATGATTTCTGAGTGAAATATGACACAAGAGCGATTTCTTGGCCTTCCTTCAGGTTTGAAAATCATCTGGTGAGTCATCTATTAGAAATATGGATTCAACATGTGTTCTTTCTTCTGGAAAAGAAATAGACCCAATAGCAATTATGGCTTCCTGAGCACCTGTTCTTGAGAGACATCATACTGGCTCTTTGTAGCATTCTGCCTCTTAAACTTCTCAACTAGGGTGTAGATATTTTTAGGCACATTTTCAGACGGTTAGAAAGGGACTCAGATGATATGAGTCTCAGAGGATTTTAGTGTCAGAAACCTAAATGGGATCCCCAAATTGACTCCAAATCGCTTGTTGTTCCATACAGGGTACTATTTCCCTCTTATCTCTGGTCTTCTCGATCTGGAAACCTATCAAGTATCAGGATTTTCTTGTCATGTGGACAACTGGAATGAATTCAGCGGGCCTTTTCACGTCTGCCCATGGTGATCATTAAGATCATTATCTCAGTAGAGGACCTCTGGGTAAGATACTCAAAGATCCTAAGGAATACAGACAGTATAATATTTTCCTGGTATTAAAGTTACTGAAACCAACTATCTTTTTTAGTAGATTCAGGCTCTGGTATGTTCAGAGGGTACTGTAAAACAAGTCTGAAATAGTATTTAAAAACACTCAGCTCAGCCTCTTCTACAAAGTGAGCCAATGCTTATAAACATGGCTAAAATATTCCCTTACCTACGATGACTTCCCAGCCATCCTAGTGTTTATATGGTATGACTGTGACGCATTAGTCAACATTTGTAGAGAAAGAACTTAGTGCATCCAGGGGTCACTTCATGTTGAAATTAGTTTGTGACAACGAGCTACTGTGTTTTCTTCTGCAGTCCAAGGGAATGGTGCCAGACATCTCTAAGGTGTCTAGCAGTTCTACAATTCTGATTTTAAGTGGTCTGTGTGCTTCAGAGATTTGGTCAGGAGAAGGGCAGGAGTCCAGAGACTGTGAACACTTCTGTTACCTGTGCTGACCATGGAGCAGGTAGCATTCTGTGGGCATCATTTTGATTTCTTGGTACTCTTGTGAAAGGTGCTTTTTTCTCAAATTCCTCTATTTAGGAGTAATTATAATGATAAAAGGAATTTTTATTGTATATCATCTGTGGGCCCTGATCCTGAGCTCCCAGGGAAGCTATCCTTTAACAATTACCCAGCTCAAAATGACTGGGCAAAACCTCAAAGCATGGGCCCTGTTTCTGCCCCAAGCATATGTTGTACATCTGCTTCAAGAAGAAAACAATAACCAAAAAATGCCAACATAAATATAAGAAAAAATAAAGAACCTCTTTGGCTCCCATAAGATTAAAGTCATACTGACATGTACATACTGAAAACATAAGAAAGAATCTGTCACTTTCTGGATCTAAGAAGATCCTCATTGTAGTGTGTAACTCTGTATGTAAAACAAAACAGAACAAAATATATAAGCCTGCCCCAAATGTTCCTTCCCCGGAGCACTCCCTTCTTGGTGAAGATTGTGTCTCCCAGACAGTTGTCCTGACTTGGGTTTGAATAAAGGTCCCTTCCTTTCTCTCTTAAATGTTTTTAAAAGTTCAGTCACGCAGTGTCGACAATAACAGTGTTTTCTATTTAAGCGAGAAATAAATGTTCCACTCTAGTTGCATTGGGAATAGACGAATTGAGGGTTTCTTTAGAAGAGTAAGTCTGCTTTCCAGAAAAGGCAAGGACATTGGTCTATTGAGAATGAAGATAATTACTGCTAAACAACAAGTATGTGTTGCCCCTTTGCCCAGAAACCGAAGCAGGTGTGCAGGCTTCAGGTCAGAGGTGCCTTCTTCTCCCCAGCTGACGGCACTTCTCTGCTCTGGCTCCAAGAAACCCGAGGTTTTGAACGTCAGCATCGGAGTCAGCGAGGCAGCTTGTCACAGGACGCCAGTGTTCAGAGAAAGGACAGGTATGTTTGGCAAAATGTCCTATCTATGTCAGGGCTGGAGGTAAAACCTCTCATTATCCCAAAACCTCCTGGGCTTTTCTTTTTTCTCTAGTTGAGCCACAAAGTAAAATTGAAGTAGCTGCCAGCATTCTGGGTTTGGTGCAAGAATTACTTAGTTTCCCTGCAGGTAGATCTTTGCAGGGGATCACAATTTCTCTGTCCATTTATTGCTTACAAATGTATTTTGACCATCTGTTTCCTAGGAACCCTCTTTAATTAGAAAGGGAAGGTGAGATTCACTCTGTGCCTGTTTGTAACATCTAATTTGTTCCTTCATCTAACAGTGTTTATTCAATTGGGCCTAAGATATGGTTGAGTGGCCAGCATCTAGATTTAGGTGGTTTTTTTTCATCTGATACAGACTTGGATGATGTCATTTGACAAAGGTGATGTTTCATCATTGATTAGTTTATTCATCAGAAGAGTTAAAATTAGGGTGGAGGGGAAATTGAAAATTATCCAAAGCGGCCTGTTCCTGTTTAAAAGTTGAGCTTGACTTTCTAGTTTTACTAAATGTATTATCTCAATATTTTGAGGTGCCATATTCTCTCTGTAGTTTCTTTGGTGGTGGAGTCAGAAGGAGAGTCTGGGAATTCTTTTGGATAGTGGCATGCTGGTGGCTTCAAGGGGCTTGGCGTCAGGAGCCTTGGGGTGAAGTCTGCAACTGCTTGCCTGACCCTGGGTGCATCTCCCAGAGGTTTTGTTTCCTCTTATTAAATTGCCCACAGATAATGTTCTGCTTAAAGGGGAACCCTCCCATCCTGTTGGTGGGAATGCAAAGTGGTGCAGCCAGTCTGGGAAAAGTCTGGGGGTTCCTCAAAAAGTTAAACATTGAACAACCACATGATCCAGCAATTGCTCTCCTAGGTATTTACCCAAAGGATACAGAAATGCAGATTCGAAGTGGGTCCATGCACCATGATGTTCATGGCAGTAATGTCCGCAGTAGCCAAACTATGGAGAGAATCCCAAAGTCCATGCACTGATGAATGGATAAAGCAGATGTGGGATACACATATATAATGGAATATGACCCAGCTTCAAAAAGAATGAAATCTTACAATTTGCAAGGATGTAGATGGATCTAGAGTGTATTAAGCTAAGCAAAATCAGTGAGGAAAGACAAATATCCTATACTCTCACGCTTCTGGAATTTCAGAAAAAAAAAAACAGATGAACAGAGTGGAGGGGTGATGAGAGAGGCAAACAAGGAAATAGACTCAACCGTGGAGAACAAACTGAGTGTTGCTGCAGGGCAAGGGTGTGGGGGGAAGTGTTAAATGGGTGAGGGGTATTAAGGAGGGCACTTGTGATGAGCACCGGGTACTGTATGCAGGTGAGGAATCACTAAATCCTACCCTTGAAGCAAATATTCCATGGCCTGTGAACTAACTGGAATTTAAGTAAAAGAAGAAAGGAAAAAGTGTTCTGCTTCATGAAGAGTGAGGTAAAATTGTAGTGATTTGGGCTGTACTATTCTATAGAGGATAGATGTAAAACACCCTGTTGTAGGATACAATAGAGTCTTATCACATAAGGAGTCCTCAGAAAGCTGCAATGAAAGATTCAGATCTCAGAGCATGTTCGTGTTCCACTGATATGTTACAGTTTGCACAGGTAGGAAGGAAGGTGTAGAGAAAAGAAACAGAAGGGGAAAGTAGGTGTGAACCTTTCATTAGTTAGCGTTATAGCTCTCACATGAAAAACTTGCACCAGTGTGATTTTGGAAGCAGCGGGGGAATCGGGAGCTTTGCAGGAGACAGGGGGGAGTTCCAGGACTGGGTAAAGCTGACAGGGGTCCCAGAGGAGAGCTGAATGCATTCTGCAGCAGGGTGTGTTCAGGGTGGGCTCCAGGGGTGGCTGTGGGTCTCCTGGGTGAGAGTTGTGACAGGTGAGGGCTGTGTGCAAGTTCCTGGCTGAGGACAAGTGAGGCACAGGCGGAGAGCTGGCAGAGAACCTTCTTCTGGGCCACCAGCTTCACCCAACACACACAGCCTCATCTTCTGTCCCTGTCACTCCAATTCAGACTTCTCCGAAGGTGAGTGAGAACACATCAAGAGCATTCTGAACAGAAGGGAAAGCATGTGCAAAGGCTCTGGGGCAGGAGAATTCCAGGTATGTCCAGGAGCAGCAAGACGGCCCTGTGGCCACAGGAGACAGCTTAGGACATGAGCTCAGAGAGGTGACAGAGGGTGACAGAAAGCTATTCCAGGGCTATAACCCCATGAGACGCTGTTTCACTGGGCCATCCTGGCTACAGTGTTGAGAACAGATGACAGAGGGTTGAAGATGGCAAGGCAGGTCAATGACGAAGCTTTTCCAGGAACTCAGGCACTATGGACCAGACAGGTGGCCTTGGATGGAGTGGTTAGACCTATTCTGGGTCCATTTTGAAGATGGAGCTCACAGGATTTGCTGATGGGTTAGCTATTAGGAGCAGGAGAACAGAGGAATTGGGGTAACTCCCAGCTGTTGTGTGTTGTCCTGATGAAGGGGAAGGAGAGGGTTTCTCGGGGGTAGGAGGTAGTCCGTGTTCTGCATGCTGAGGAAGGTGCCTTTCCGGTGGATCTGCTGAGGGTTGTGTCTGGGAGGACCTTTCACATCTACTCCCTCAGCAATGCTGAAGTACAAGTATCCCCCACTTTTTAAACGTTCACAAAGACACTGGGCTTTCTTGAAAGAACTACATTATTACCCAGGTTCAGTAAGAGGAAGAGACCTGAAGAGGATTTCCCTCTTATGAAAAAAGGTGAAAAGTGAGAATCGCGTTCAGCATCTGTTTTGGGAAGAAGCACAACAGAGGCAGCGTGCACCCCAACCAGCTCCTTCCTCTGGGAACCGCTCTCCGCATCCAGCCACCAGCACTTTGAATTGTGTCTGTGAGCCTCTGCTGTGCTTTATCTTCATTTATGCTGGGCCTCCATTGGAAACTTGTGTGCTGAGGCCTAAGAAAAGCCAAAGAGAAGGAATTTTGGAGTCTGAGCACACTGTCTAATTGTTCGTGTAAATTAATGGTCATTCCTTCTTGACACCATTTCTGGTGTGCATGGTTTCTCAGAAGCCCTGTACTTTCAAAGAGCAGGGAAACCTATACCCCATGCTGCGGGGTTAGTTTAGTCTCCATGCTGGACAGAACATTTCATGACTGTCGGATTTTCTCACTCAAACATTGAGACTTTGACCACCTTCACCCGTTTCTACCACCCCATCCCAAAATCTGGCACCTACCAATCTGCTCTCATTATCTATGCGTTCAGTATTTATTTATTCTACGTGGAATGTACATGAGAGCATCTGATATTGGTCTTTCTGTGTCTGAGTTACTTGGCATAAGGCCCCCAAGGTCTGTGTTTCCATGTCTGGTTCTTGTGAATAATGCTGCAGTGAACGTGGGAGTGCATCTGTCTTTTTGAGGCAGCATTTTTGTGTTCTTCAAATCAATTCTCAGTAGAGCCACTACTGGGTCATGGGGTAGTTGCATTAAATTTTTCAGGAACCTCCATACCATTTGTCACAGTGGCTGCACCAATTTCCATTCCCACCAACAGTGCACAGTGTCTCCTCGTCTGCACACCCTTGACCCCACCTGGTGTGTGTCTCTGGCACAATTGCTGTTCCAACAGTTGAGAGAGGATAGCCGATTGTGGGTTTGACTGATGTTTCCCTGACGATGATTAGTGATGTCGAACAACTCCTTCTGTCTGTTGGCACCTGTGTGCCGTCTTTGGAAAGTATCTATTCACATATTCCTCCCATTTTTTTTAATAGTTTTTTTTTGTTTTGATTTGTATGAGTGTTGTGTGTATTTTGGATATTAGCCTCTTCTCACACATATGATTCACAGATAATTTTTTCTTATTGGGTCAGTGGCCTTTTAAGCTTTTGATGGTTTCTTTTGCTGTGTGGAAGATTTCAGTTTGATGTTGTTCCACTTGTTTATTTTTGCTTTTGTTGCCTTTGCATTTGGTGTCCGATCTGAAGACTCTTTGCCAAAACCAATGTCAAGAGACTTAGTACCTGTGTCTTCTTGGAAGTTTATGGATTCAGGTCTTATGTTCAAATCATTCATCATTAAAAATTTTGTGTGTGGTGTAAGAAAGTGACCCAGTTATATTCTTCTGCATTTAGTGTCCAGTTTGCCTGTTACCGCTCACTGAAGACACAGTCCTTCCCTCATGTCATATCTTCTGCTGCTGTGTCGTAAGTTAGGATCATCTAAGTGTGGGTAAGTTTCTGAGCTTTCTCTACTGTTCCACTGACCTGGTGACTGTGTTTATGCCAGTACCATCCTGTTTTGATGACAACAGCTTTGTAATGTAGCTTGAAATCCAGGTGTGTGTTGACTGCACCTTTCTTTCTTCACGTTGCTTTGGGTATTTGGGGTCTTTTGTGATTCCATACAAGTTTGAGGACTGTTTTCTATTTCCTCGAGTAATGCCACTGGAATTCAGACAGGCATTTCATCACATCTGTCGATTGCTTTGGGTACGATGGACATGTTCACATAATTAACTCTTCCAGTTAAGGAGCATGGCGTATGCTACCATTTGTTTGTGTTGCCTTCCAAATCTTTGACCCATACATTCTGCCCCCCTGGACAAACATATTTTTCATTTCTTTTCTGCCATGTGTTGAGTGTACTATGTCTTTCTCATTCTTGGTTACTTTTATTTCTAGATTTTTTGATGCAATTGTAAATGGCATTGTTTTTTTAATTTCTCTTGGCGATAGTGTGTCATCAGTATACAGAAATGCAAGAAGTTGGGTCATCTGTGTGGCTCCATATGTGAAGCGTCTGCCTTCAGCTCAGGTCATGATCCCAGAGTTCTGGGATTGAGCCCCGTGTTGTGCTCCCCACTTAGTGAGGGTCTGCTTCTCCCTCTTTCTGACACTCCCCCTGCTCGTGCTTTTTCTCTTCCTGTCAAATAAATAAATAAAATCTGAAATAAATAAAGACAACAGATCTTTGTATATTGACTTTATATCCTGCAGCTTTCTTGAATTTGTTTATTCTAACAGGTTTTTTTTTTTTTTTTTGAGGAATCTTTCCGGATTTCCTGTCATTTGCAAATTGTGACAGTTTCCTTGTGGATTTCATATCTTTCCCTTTTTTAAAAATTGTTATTCACCCTACAGTACTTCATTTGTTTTTGATGTAGTGTTCCATGATTCATTGTTTGCATATAACACCTAGTGCTCATTATGACACGTGCCCTCCTTTTTTCTTTTAAAGAATTTATTTATTTATTCGACAGAGATAGAGACAGCCAGCAAGAGAAGGAACACAAGCAGGGGAGTGGGAGAGGTAGAAGCAGGCTCATAACGGAGGAGCCTGATGTGGGGCTCAATCCCATAATGCCAGGATCATGCCCTGAGTCGAAGGCAGACACTTAACCACGGTGCCACCCAGGTGCCCCCTGCCTTGTTAAATTTAACCATTCTAACTGGTGTAAGGTGGTATCTCATTGTCGTTTTGATTTGTATTTGCCTGATGGCAAGTGATGTGGAGCATTTTTTCATATGTCTCTTGGCCATTTGTATCTCTTTGTGTCTTCTGCCCATTTTTTGGGTGTTGAGTTTGAGGAGTTCTTTATAGATCTTGGATACCAGCCCTTTATCTGTAATATCATTTGCAGATATCTTCTTCGATTTCATAGGTTGTCTTTTTGTTTTGTTGATCATTTGCTTTGCCGAGCAGAATCTTTTTATCCTGATGAAGTTCCAATACTTCATTTTTGCTTTTATTTCCTTTGCCTTTAGAGACGTGGCTTGCAAGAAGTTGTTGTGTCCAAGGTTCAAGAGTTCTTTTGATTTTGATATGAGACAGGAATCCATTATATTTCTTTCCTGATTGTATTCGAGCCCTCTGTCTTTCTTGGTGAGTCTACCTAAGTGTCAGTTTTGTTTCTCTTTCCAAAAAAGGCAGCTCTCATTTTCATTGTTTGTTTTTGTTTTTTTTTTTGTCTTTTTAGTCTCCGTTGGATTTATTTATGCATCCTTTTTGTTATTTCCATATTTCTACTAATTTGGGGCTTTGTTTGTTGTTTTATTTTCTACTTCTTTACCAAATAAATCCAGTTGTTTTTTGGAGAGCATCATATGGATTGATGAAGACTTGAGTTTCTATGAATGTCCCCCATAAAGCTACTTTTGCTGCATCCCATAAGTTTTGTAGGTTGTCTTTTTCATCAGTGTCAAGGTACTTCTAAAATTTTTTTGATTTCTTCTTTGACTGTTGGTTGTTCAGTAGCATGTTGTTAAATCTCCACATATTTATTTAAGATTCTTTAAGTATCTGACAGAGAGTGAGACAGCGAGAGAGGGAACGCAAGCACGGGGGTGGGAGAGGGAGAAGCGGGCTTCCCACTGAGCAAGGATCCTGGGATCACGACCTGAGCTGAAAGCAGATCCTTAACAACTGAGCCACCCAGGCCCCAAAAATCTCCACCTATTTTTGACTGTCTCATTTTTTTCTTGAGACTGATTTCTATTTTCATATCATTGTGGTTGGACAAGATTTGAAGCAGAAGGTGAAGAGAGCATTCAGATGAAAGGTTTGTTTCCTGGAGGGTTTTCTGCAGGCAGACCATGAGTTCCGTGGGACGGAGGAAGGTTTTGTGAGACGGGGGGTGGGGTTAACCCTTGTTAGAATTACTGACTAGTACCATGCAGGCTGTATGCCAATGTTCACACCATAGTCCTGATGGACTTGTACTTCATTAGAAATATTTTCTAGGAGGTGTAGGCATAGCCTTCACTTAAAGAAAGGTGCCATGTGGATTCATGGCATGACCCCAGGTCAGCAACAAGGATGTATGGTATTGTGGGTGATCAGAAACAGGCTTTCTGTGGGAAGTGACAGAAATAAGGTATGGTGAGCTCCATGACCATAGGTGAGGTCCCGAGTGACCCACTGGGTGTTGGGTTCTGTGGATCTGTCTCATCAGGTGCTGTGGAATTCAGGGACACCCTCCTCTCTGTGGATTTGTGTGGAGACAGGTAGACATCAGTGTCTGGCCAGGCACGAGGGTTGCACTGGACCACCACCAGAGGTGCAGCGTGCGGGGGAGCCACTGCTTGGTTTCCACGAAAGCTGACCAGGGTCTGTGACCATGATTCCTAGCAGCTGCAAGGGGAGAGGAGGCCGGGGGTAGTGCACACTTCCTAGACTTGTGTTCAGGACTAGTCTGGAGCACACTGAAGTCAACCACACCGAGCACAGAAGGCATCCACTCAGTGTAGCTGTGGGCACTGCTCCCATGGTACTTTCGGGCTGGATCCATGCTGCCACCTCCTGCATTTCATCATCATCTTCAAGGTCATGAGCCTCTTCTCTTGCCCCATGGCCTCCGGGGTATTGTCCGTCCTCTATCTGTCCCTCGTCCCCGGTGCCCTGTGCAGTCCGATGCCAGGGTAGCCTTCTCAAGACAAACATCTGGCCCTGATGGAACACTTCCATGGATCTCGTGTGATGCGAGGATGATGCCCTTCCCTAAAAGGGGGCTGCAGATCCCCAATCAGGAGAGCCATGTCTCCCTTTTCAGCATGGCCTGCCCACCCCTCAGTCTTGTTCAGGGAAGCTCTCCCCACTTCCTGAGATAACAGCTCTGAACTTAAAAATGAATGTTATTTTACATAAATCTATGCCTTAGTTCATCCATGGCATGTCTTTCAACCCCGTTAGTGGGTTTGTTTGTTTGTTTTTTTTTTTTTTAGCAGTTCTGAAGGGCTGTCTGCTCAAGGAGGGGATGACCTGGGCAGGGCAGCTTTCCCTCTCATCTCCCTCAGCATGTCTCTGAGCCCTGGGGCCAGCTGTCCCACTGAGGATTGAGGGACCCGAACCAGCCCATCCTGAGCCCAAGCTGTGTCAGCTCATAGACGGATGCGTGTTGGAGCGGTGCGCAGCTGGCATGGGCCAGGGACAGGCAGTGTCTCCTTCTCATTCCTTCCCTCCCTTCCTCCCAGAGGTAGCTCAGAGCAGCCTTCAACCCCTGCATCTCCAGATCCCTTGACCTGTGCTTCCTGTGTTCAGCTGGTGACCTTGGAGTTTCCCATGGATTCTACCTCCTGTACCCTCTCCTGTAGCAGTTCGTGGATCAGAGGAGGGGTCGGACCCTCTCTGTTTTAGGTCTTCTTCCTGTCCCGCACCAAGCCCACCACCTTTGCATCTTCTATATATGTGCATGGAAGCAAGCCCATCCACAGGGAACCTATTAGCCAAATGGATCCAGGCAATGAACATTGAAGTAGAGATCCAGGATCCATAATAAACCTGCTCTGAAACCTGTCCCAAAGTCTGTGACTCTCTCACACTGAAACAGAAACAATAATAGCTTTCTGGACTGTGAAGTGACATGTGTCTCTACTTCCAATCTTGAATGCATAGGTGGTGAGCCTTGACAGAAAAGGACCATGGCTCCCGTGGGCTGGGATCCATGGTAAGAACTCAGTGAAATCTTAATTC
Source organism: Ursus americanus (assembly GCF_024610735.1). NCBI lineage: Eukaryota > Metazoa > Chordata > Mammalia > Carnivora > Ursidae > Ursus > Ursus americanus. The sequence goes on along the minus strand of NC_142130.1, from coordinate 2,754,169 downwards.
AGGACATAGAGTGAATAATTATTGTAGAGTGAATCCTCCGAAGTACGGCTTATGCACAGTGCACAGGGAAACCTTTTTCAAAGAGGTTCCTGAAAGAAAAATCTTTTGTTAAAATTTATTTTAATTCCAGTAGAGCTAACATACAGTGTTACATTCGTTTCAGGTGTCCAATAGTGATTCAGTAATTCCATATATTACTCAGTGGTCGTCAAGAAAAGCGTCCTCTTAATCCCCTTCATCTATTTCACTCATCCCTCTATTCACCTCCTCTCTGGTAACCATCCGTTTGTTCTCTGTTGTTAAGAGTTTGTATTTTGGTGTGTCTCCTTTTTCTCTTTTAGTTATTTATTTTTGTTTGTTTCTTAAATTCCCTATTAGAGTGACATCGTATGGGATTTGTCTTTCTCTGACTGACTGACTTTAGTTTGGATAATACTCTCTAGCTCCATCCATGTGGCTGCAAATGGCAAGGTTTCATTCTTTTTCAAGCCGAGTAATACTCCATTGTGTGTGTATGTGTGTGTGTCCGTGTGTGTGTGTGTGTGTGTGTGAATACACACATCTATCATCTCATTTGTCAATTTTTCTACAGACACTTGGGTTGCTTCCATATTGTGATATTGTAAATAATGGTGCAAGACACATAGGGGTGCACGTATCCTTTTAAGTTACTGTTTTCATATTCTTTGGGTAAATATGTGTAGTGTGATTGTTGGATCATAGGGTAGTTCTATTTTTAATTTTTTGAGGAACCATCATACTGTTTTCCACGGTGGCCACCACAGTTTGCATTCCCACCCACAGTTTGCGAGGATTCCCCTTTATCCACATCCTCCCAACACCTGCTCTTTGTTGTGCTTTTGATGTTAGCCATTCTGACAGGTTTGAGGTATTACCTCATTGTCCTTTGGATTCACATTTTCCTGATGATGGGTGATGGTGAACATCTTTTCACGGGACTGTTGGCCATTTGTATTTCTTCTTTGGAGAAATGTCTGTCCATGTCTTCTGCCTATTTTTTAACTGGATTATTTGTTTTTTGGGGGTCGAGTATTATCAGTTCTATATGTTTTGGACACTATCCCTTTATTGCATATGATGTTTGCAAATATCTTCTCCCTTTGAGTAGGTTGTCTTATGATTTTTACGTTTTCATTGTTCTTCTGCCATGTGGAAACTATTTATTTTGCTGTATTCCCAATAGTTTATTTTTGCTTTCATTTCCTTTGCCTCAGGACACAGTCTAGAAAAACGTTGGTATGGTCCATGTCAAGAAGTTACTGTCTTCCCTCCTGTAGGATTTTTATGGATTCAGGTCTCATATTGAGGTCTTGAAACTGTTTTGTGTTTGTATTGTGTAAGAAAGCAGTCTAATTTCATTCTTTTGTGCGTAGCTGTCTAGTTTTCCCAACACCATTTGTTGTAGTGACTGTCCATTTCCCTTTTGATATCGTTGCTTGCTTTGTGGAAGATTCATGGACCACATAATTGTGGGTTTCTGTCTGAACTTGTGTCCTGTTCCTTTGGTCGCTGTGTCCAGTTTTGTGCCGTACTGTCTTGTTAGGATGACTGCAGCTTTGTAGTATAACCTGAAATCTGAAATTGTGAGTCCTCCAGCTTTGTTTTTCTTTTCCACATTGCACTGGCTGTTTGGAATCTTTAGTGGTTCCATACAAAAGTTTAGGATTGTTTATTCGAGGTCTTTTGTTCTTTAATTTAAATTCAATTAGCCAACTTACAGTACATCATTAGTTTCAGATGTAGTCTTCAATAAATTTTCAGTCGTGTGTATCACCCAGTGCTCATTGTATCGTGTGACCTCCTTAATGCTACTCACCCAGTTACCCCTCCCAACTTCTCTTCCAGCAATCATCAGTTTCTTGCGATAGTTAAGAGTCCATCATGGGTTTTCTCCCTCTCTGATGACTTCCCATTCTATTTTCCCTTCTTTCCCCTATGGTCATCTTCCTTGTTTCTGATATTCCACGTAGGAGTGAAAGCATATGATCATTGCCTTTCTTTCATTGACTTATTCCACTCAGCATAATACCCTCCAGCTCCACCCAGGTCGGTGTGATGGTAAGTACTCATCCTTTCTGATATCTGAGTAATATTCTATTATATATATGATCCACATCTTCTTTATCCATTCATCTGTCCATGATCATCTGCACTCCTTCCACAGTTTGTCTATGATGGATATTGCTGCTATGAATACTGGGGTGCATGTGTCCCGTCTTCACTACCTCTGTCTCTTTGGGGTCGATACCCAGTAGGGCAATTGCTGGGACATAGGGTAGCTTTATTATAACTTCTTGAGGAAACTCCGTACCATTTTCAAGAGTGGCTGTACCGGACTGCATTCACACAGGGGTGTAAGAGGGTTCCCGTTTCTCCACATCCTCTCCAAGATGTGTAGTTTCATTTCTTCTTATTTTTAGATATTCGGCCTCGTGTGATATGGCATCTATAGTGGTTTAGATTTGCATTTCCCTGAAGCCAAGTGATATGAAGCATTTATGCATGTATCTTTTGGTCACCGCTACCTCATCATTAGTGAAGTGACTTCTCATTTTAATCCATCTCAAGACCTAAAGATGGGTAAGTCTCTGAAGCTGGATGATGCCATCGGTTGGAAGTGTGGAGAATTTCAAAAGATCTCCATGGAGAGCAAGTTTAAAGGTCAGTGTGAAGCTAATAATTGTATCCGGGGAGATCTCTGAAAGTGGGGATTGCCTGGGATGGGCTGAGGGGGGCCCTCCGATTTTCCTATGAATCCTTGCTACAGCCCCAAATGGACAGTTTGCTGCTGTGGGGCAGGCTGAGTCCTCTAGTCGTGCAGAGGTGAGCCCAATACCTGGTGCCTTGGAGGCAGGCAAACGGGGAGGGACCCTCAGCAGAAGACCCAGGGTTAGGTTAGGTCTCAAGGACAGCAGGTCTGAACTGCCCAGTGCTCAGAGAGCTCCCAGGCCGAGTGAGATGAGGGCACAAGGGCGGGTGAGTGTGAGCCTTGGGGTTTCATCCGGAAGGGCCCACAAAGGTCGGGGTTCACCAGAAGGGGCTCTCAGGAGTTGCCCCAATTCTTTCCCTGAATGCTCTGTTCCCCAAAATGGTGCAGTTAACTGTGGGCTGCAGGCTGAGTCCTACGGTGGGGCTTGGGTGTCCCCAATCCCCCAGAGTGGGGTGCCAGGACCCTGGGGAGGGACCCCTCTGTGGCCAACCTAGGGTAAGGGTTAGGGTCCAGGAGCCCGGCAGGGACATACTGCAGGCTGTGCGGCGAGCTCTGTGGAGGGCTGAAAGGAGGCCATGGGGGAGGGTGAGCATGGGCCTCAGGGTTGGGGCATGGGGGACTGCCAAAAGTGGGGACGGGCTCTGGGGGCCTCCCCAAATTCTCGTGCCCTGTAGGCTCCGTAGAGCCCCCAGGGGCACGGTTTCCTGTCGGGTGGCAAGCTGAGTCCTGCGGTGGGGCACAGGTATCCCAATTCCCCGGGGCTGCAGTGTAAGCCTCCTGGGGAGGCCCCCACACCCACTGCCGAGCTAGGGCTAGGGTTAGGCCCCAGGAACCCCGCAGGCCTGATCTGGTGGCTGTATGGCTAGTTACCCGGGCTGAGGTGAGGGTGTGGGGAGGGTGAGCGTGGGCCTCAAGGTTGGGATGCAGGAGGCCGCCGTTGTTCGCTGGTGGCTCAGGAGGGCCCTCCTGGTACTCCCACCCTGAATGCTCTATGGCCTCCCAAGGTGCACGGTTTCCTGCGTGGTGGCAGACTGATTCCTGCTGTGGGGCTCAGGTGTCCCGAATCCCCGCGGCTGCGACTTCAGGCTCCTGGGGAGGGGCCCCTCCACAGATGAACTAGGGTTAGGGTTGGGGCCCAGGAACCCCGCAGGCCAGATCTGCCCGCTATGTGGCGAGCTCCGCCGCGGTCTGAGGTGAGTGTGCGGGGTGGGGTGAGCATGGGCTTCAAGGTTGGGTTTAGGAATCGCCGAAGTTCGCCTGGGGCTCTGGGAGCCCTCCTGGTTCTCCCGCCCTGAATGCTCTACAGCCTCCCAAGGAGCACGGTTTCCTGTGAGCTGGCAGGCTTTATCCTGCAGTGGGGCTCAGGTGTCCCCAGTCCCTGGGGCTGTGGCACCGGGCCCCAGGGGAGGGGCCCTACCCAGCCGACATAGGGACAGGTCTAGGCCCCAGGAACCCGACAGGCCTGATCTGCCAGCTCTGCGACGAGCTCGGCGGCAAGCTGAAGGGAAGGCGTGGGGCGGGATGAGCGTGGGCCTCAGGGTTGGGGTGTAGGGGGCCACCGAGGATCGCTGGGGTCTCAGGGGGGCCCTACCAGTTCTCTTGCACGGGATGCTCTGTGGCGCCCCAAGGGGCATGGTTTCTTGAGGGGTGGCAGGCTGAGTCCCGTGGTGGGGCTCAGGTGTACCCAATCCCCGGGGTTAGGGTACGGATCAGGGTATGGATTAAGGTTAGGGTATGGGTTACAGTTAGAGTACGGGTGAGGGTAGGGGTTAGGGTTAGGGTAAGGAGAGGGTATGGGTTAGGGTTGGGTTTAGGGGTTACAGGTTAGAGGTTATGGGTTAGGGTACAGATTAGGGTTTAGGGTATGGGTTAGGGTTTAGGGTTTGGGTTTAGGGTTAGGGTTAGGGTTGGAGTACGGGTTAGGTTTAAGGTACAGGTTAGGGTTAGGGTACGGGTTAGGGTACGCATTAGGGTACAGTTTAGGGTACGGGTTAGTGTACGATTTAGGGTAAGTGTTGACATACGGATTTGGGTATGGTTTAGGGTACGGGTTAGGGTTACGGTACGGGTTAGGGTTAGGGTATAGTTTAGGGTTATGGTACAGGTTAGGTTACGGTTTAGGGTTAGGGTTAGGGTACGCGTTAGGGAACGGGTTAGGGATAGGATTAGGGTATGGTTTATAGTTAGTGTATGGGTTAGGGTTCGGGCTAGGGTACAGGTTAGGGTTAGGTATGGGTTAGGGTCCGGGTTAGGGATAGGGCACGGGTTAGGGTATGGGTTTGGGTACGGGTTAGGGTATGGGTTAAGGTTAAGTTAAGGGTACTGGTTAGGGTTAAGGTACGGGTTACAGTTTAGGGTTTAGGGTTACGGTTAGGGTACAGGTTAGGGTTAGGGTACGGGTAGGGTTAGGGTACGGTTTATGGTACGAGTTAGGGTATGGGTTAGAGTCCGGGTTTAGGGTTTAGGGTTAAGGTTAGAGTACAGGTTAAGGTACTTGTTAGGGTTACGGTTAAGGTTAGGGTACGGTTTAAGTTATGGGTTAGGGTACAGTTTAGGGTTAAAGTTAGAGTACGGGTTAAGGTATGGGTTAGAGTACGTGTTACGGTTACGGTTAGAGTTAGGGTACAGGTTAGGGTTAGGGTTAGGGTACAGGTTAGGGTTAGGGTTAGGGTATGGGTGAGGGTACGGGTTAGGGTTAGGTTTAGGGTTAGGTTACGGGTTAGGGGTAGGGTTAGCTGAAGGGGTAGGGCGAGGGGTAGTGTTAGGGGTATGGTAGGGGTCGGGGTAGGGTTAGGGTTTAGGGTTAGTGTTTGGGGTTAGTGGTTAAGGTTAGGGTTTCATGTTTAGGGTTTCGGGATTAGGGTTAGGGCTTAGGGTTTAGGGTTTAGTGTTAATGTTAGGGTTTAAGGTTTAAGGATTAAGGTTTAGGGTTAGGTTTAGGGTAGGTTTAGGGTTAGGGTAAGGGTTAGGGGTTAGAGTTACGGTTAGGATTAGGGTTTAAGGTTCAGGGTTTAAGGTTATGGGTTAGGGTTTAGGGTTAGTGTTAGACCCCAGTAGGCCAGCAGGACTGATGCGCCGGCTGTGCGGCGAGCGGAGGTGTGGGCCGAGGTGAGGGCGCTGGCGAGCGAGGGAATAGTATGCAGTGTTTTGGCGCGAGGGGCCTTTTACGTCACTAGAGGCTCGGAGGGCCCTGCCCGTTCTCCCACCCTGAATGACCGGGGGCGCCCCTAGCGACCCGTGTGGTGGCGGGGTGGCAGTGTGAGTCTGGCAATGCGGTTTAGGTGTCCCCAATGCTGTGCGTTGCAGCGCAAGGCCCCTTGGGAGGGGCCCCTCTAGGGCCATCCTAGGGTTAGTGTTAGCACCCAGGAGTCCGGCAGGCATGATCCGCCAGCTGCGCGGTAGCAGAGGGCCCGGCCGAGGTGAAGATGCCAGCGAGCTGGAGCGTGGGCCCAAGCATTTTGGCACGGGGGGGCCTTGGAAGGTCGCCGGGGGATTGGAGGGCCCTGCAGGTTCTCCCGCCCTGAATGGCCAGAGGCGCCCTTAGCGGCCCGGGTGGTGGCAGGGCGGCACGGTGAATATAGCGCTGGGGCTCGGGGGTCCCCAATCCCTGGCGTTGCTGTGCCAGGCCCCTTGTGAGGTTCCGCTCGGGGGCCAACCTAGGGTTAGGGTTAGCCCCCAGGAGGCTGGCAGGCCCGATCCGCTGGCTGTGCGTGAGCAGAGGGGCGGGCCGAGGTCAGGGTGCTGGTGAGCAGGAGCATGGGCCCAAGCATTTTGGCGCATGGGGGCTTAGAAGTTCACTGGGACTCGGAGGGCCCTGCCCATTCTCCCGCCCTGAAAGACCGGCAGCACGCCTAGTGGCCTGGTTTGCAGCGGGACGGCAAAGTGAGTCCTGGCTTGGGCTCGGGGGTCACCAATCCCTGGCACTGAGGCACCAGGCCCCTTCGAAAGGGCCCCTCATAGGCCACCCTAGGGGTAGTGTTAGCCCCCAGGAGGCGGGCAGGCCTGATGTGCCGGCTGTGCAGCGACCGGAGGGGCGGGCCAAGGTGAGGGCGCTGGGGAGCGGGAGCGTGGGCCCAAGCGTTCTGGCGCAGGCGGCCTTTGAAGGTCGCCGGGGGCTCGGAGGGCCCTGCCCGTTCTCCCACCCTGAAAGACCGGCAGCACGCCTAGTGGCCCGGGTTGCGGCAGAGCAGCAGGGTAGAGTCTGGCGCTGGGGCTTTGGGGTCCCCAATCCCAGGCGTTGCGGCGATAGGCGACTTGGGATGGGCCCCTCGGTGGCCGACCTAGGGTTAGAGTTTGCACCAAGGAGGCCGGAAGTCTGGATCCACCCGCTCTGCAAGGAGCGGAGGGGTGGGCTGAGATGAGGGCGCTGGTGAGCAGGAGCGTGGACCCAAGCGTTTTGGTGCTGGGGCCTTCAAAGGTCGCCGGGGGCTCGGAGGGCCCTGCACATTCTTCCGCCCTGAATGCCCGACGGCGCACCTAGCGGCCTGGGTTGCAGAGGGGCAGCAGTGTGAGTCCGGTGCTAGGGCTCAGGGGTCCCCAATCCCCGGTGTTGCAGCGCCAGGCCCCTTGGGAGGGGCCCCTCGGGTGCGACCTAGTGTTAGGGTTAGCCCCCAGGAGGCCCTCAGGCCCGATTCGCCAGCTGTGTGGCGAGCGGAGGGTCGGGCGGAGGTGAGGCCACTGGCGAGCAGGAGCATGGGCCCAGGAGTTTTTGAGGGGGGGGTCCTTCGAAGGTCGCCAGGTGCTCAGAGGGCCGTTCACGTTCTTCCGCCCTGAATGACAGGCGACTACCCTGGCGGACCGGTTAGAGGAGGGGCGGTAGGGTGAGTCTAGCGCTGGGGCTCGGGGTCCCCAGTCCTCGGCGTTGGGGTGCCAGGCCCCTTCGGAAGGGCTCTAGGGGGCTGACCAAGCATTACTGTTAGCCCCCAGGAGGCTGGCAGACCCGATCTGCCGGCTGTGTGTCGAGCAGAGGGGCAGGCCTAGGTGAGGGCGCTGTGGAGCGGGAGCGTGGGCCCAAGTGTTTTGGCACGGGGGCCTTCGAATGTTGCCAGGGGCTTGGAGGGATCTGCCCGTTCTCCCTCCCTAAATGACCGACAGTGCTCCTAGTGGCCTGGGTGGCGGTGGGGCAACACGGTAAGTCCGGCGCTGGGGCTCGGGTGTCCCCAATCTCAGGCATTGTGGTGTCAGGCCCCTTCAGAGGGGCCCCTCAGGGGCCAACCTAGGGTTATGGGTAGCCCCAGGAGGAGGGCAGGCCTCATCCACCGGCTCTGCAGCGAGTGGAGGGGCGGGCCAAGGTGAGGGCACTGAGGAGCAGGAGCATGGGCTCAAGCGTTTTGGATGGGGGGGCCGTTGAGTGTCGCCATGGGCTCGGAGGGCCCTGCCCATTCTCCCGCCCTGAATGACCAGCGGCACCCCTAGCGGCCCGGGTGGCAGCGGGGCGGCAGGGTGAGTCCGGCGCTGGGGATCGGGGGTCCCTAATACCCAGAGTTGCGGCGCCAGGCCCCTTGGGCGGGCCCCTCGGGGGCCGACCTAGGGTTAGGGTTAGCCCGCAGGAGGCTGGCAGGCTCGTTCCACCATGTGCGGTGAATGGAGGTGTGGGTCGAGGTGAGGTAGCTGGTGAGTGGGAGTGTGGGCCAGAGCATTTTGGCTTTGGCTCGGGGTGCCTTCGAAGGTCCCAGGTGGCTCGGAGGGTGCTGCCCGTTCTGTCGCCCTCAAGGACTGGCAACGCCCCTAGTTCCCCATGTGGCGGTGGGGTGGCAGGGAGCTTCCGGCGCTGGGACTTGGGGGTTCCCAATCCCTGGCATGCGGCGCCAGGCCACATGGGAGGGGCCCCTTGGGGGCGACCTAGGGATAGGGTTAGCCCCCAGGAAGCCAGCAGGCTCGATCCGCCAGCTCTGCAGCGAGTGGAGGGGTGGGCTGAGGTTAGGGCGCTGGTGGGCAGGAGTGTGGGAGCCAGAGTTTTTGCGTGGGGGGCCTTCGAATGTCGCAGGGCGATCGGAGGGCCCTGCCCGTTCTCCCTTCCTGAATGGCAACGACCCTAGTGCCCTCGGTGCCTTTGGGGTGGCAGAGTGAGTACAGCACTGGGGCTCGGGGGTCCCAAATCCACGGCATTGCGGTGCCAGGATCCTTGGGAGGGGCCCCTCGGGGGTGACCTAGGGTAAGTGCTAGCCCCCAGGAGTCTAGGAGGCCCGTTCCGCCAGCTCTGCAGCAGGCGGAGGGGCAGGCCGAGGTGAGGGCGCTGGCGAGAGGGAGTGTGGGCCCAAGCATTTTGGCACAGGGGCCTTCGAAGGTCGCCGGGGGCTTGGAGGGCCCTGCCCGTTTTCTTGCCCTGAAAGACTGGCGGTGCCCCTAGCAGCCCGGGTTGCCGCGGGGCAGCAGGCTGACTCCAGTGCTGGGCTCGGGGGCCCCAATCCCCGGCGTTGTGGCACAAGGCCCCTTGGGAGGGGCCCCTCGGGGGCCGAGCTAGGGTTAGGGTTCGTCCCCAGGAGACCGGCAAGCCCGGCGCTAAGTGGTTCAGGCAATGTAACAAAAATGCCATACACTTATCTGTAAGAAATAACAGTGTACAGGAACCCTCTTAGCCCTAACATCATCCTTTGTGAATATGGAAGCCAGCCCCAAAGTGGTCGTCGAAGTCTGACGAAAGGGCTAAGCACTTTTCTCTGAGTCACCACACTATACAGGGAAAGACCAATGTACATCTTCTTTCACGAGTAGGAGGCATTAATGAAAAGGTTCTGGAATTTCGAGGACTCTGACCCATCCTTATTGGTAATAAACCACCATGTACAGGAAAACACCTTCAACTCTCATCAGTCTCCTCAATCCTGACTCCCATTCAACTTTGGATGTGTAGGACTAGGGAAATGTCCACATCTTATTGCTAAGAAAGAACGATGTCAGGGTAATGCCCTTCAAGTCACATCAGCCTTCCTGAAGACGGAAGCAGGAATCAAGGTGGTTATGTTACCATGAGGTAAGGAAGATGAGCATATAAGTGAGAAACAACAGTGGACAGGACCTCTCTTCCAAGGAACAGTATCTTTGCTTAATGTTCAATCCCTATGGTAAGTGGTTGTGGGCATTTGTGAGGTCAAAATCTTGAGTGTTTTGTAAAACCTCTTGGCCATTCACAGATGAGACTAAGGTAGTTGGGGACTCCTAGGCAGTGATTTGTCCACTGTCAAAAATATGAAAAGATAAAAGAGACAGATGAGGTCTCCTCAGGCATTGTCCTTTATCCTCATCCTCCGTGAGGATGGCCATCTCTGGACAGCTCAGTGGCAGGGTCTCATTCACAGTGGGGGCATCTGTTCCTCACAGACATTAGGCAGGGAAATGGATTTGGTTCTCTGTGCCAGCCCAGCCACAGCTGAGTGTCACAGCACCCTCTCGTGGGCTCATAAGAGTTTCACTGTCACCAGGCAGGTCATTGTATTTGATAAACCACTGTGAGAGTTTGCAATCGCCTTCATCTGCAACCTCCTAGAGGCAAATGCAGGTCTCTGGTACCATGTGAAGTCATGTGAAGGCATTGTGAGAAAGTGTCCTTTTGCTTAAGAAAAACATGGCTGGGGCTCCTGGCTGGCTCAGCCAGTTAAGCATGTGCCTTTGGCTCAGGTTATGATCTCAGGGTTCTGGGATCGAGCCCGGGTTCCCTGCTCAGCTGGAAAGGAGGTAGGGAAATAGCTTAGAACCCACAGAGAATGTGAATAAAGGGGAGTGAAATGGAATTTGGTCTGTGTTTTGCTTTAGGGATTGGAAGTTAGTTTTTTCTCAATTGTGATTGTTCTTGAAACAGAGAAGCTGTATTGGTTTTTTTTTACCTTTAATTTTTTTCTAATAATAATTTTTTATTATGATATGTTAGTCACTATACAGTATTTCCTTAGTTTTTGATGTAGTGTTCCGTGATTCATTATTTGCATATAACACCCAGTGCTCCATGCAATATGTACCTTCCTTAATACCCATCACCGGCCCATCCCAATCCCCCACCCCTCTCCCCTCTGAAGCCCTCAGTTTGTTTCCCAGAGTCCATAGTCTCTCGTGGTTCATTCCCCCTTCTGTTTAGGGTCCATTGTCTAAAGGGACAGACAGTGGAAGTTCACCAAATATAAGATCGAAATTTCGTTGTTCATTATAGATGCCGCTAAGTAGTTCCCAGACATTTCATTCTACTGTAGTAATTCATTATACCTGTGAAGGTGCACGTGGAAGACAATTGATGCGTGCATAGTGGTAATAAAACACGCCCCTCAGTAGTAGAATAATAGAGGATGCATATGTGTAAAATTATTCGACTACAGCTTCCATGCTTTCCCTTTGGTTCCTTATTATCTATGAAATTGGACAATTTTTGTTCTCTAGGCTTAAAACTCATTGTCAGTATTTAGAGTTTTTCAATGCTGATCTTCTCCTGTATAAGTTACCAAAACCTAAAATATGTATGAACTTTAAAAACGCTATATTGAAAATGACAGCAGGGAAGTTCCATTTTGTGAATATTGTGTCAATGGATCTCTATTTTGACACCAGTGTTCATTAGAAATGATGACATTTCATGTGAGTATAAATATCAATGTGAAAAAGAAAAGGTAGGACGAACCTTGAATGTTTAAGTAATTGGTGAAATGACAGGTGTGTGTGTGTGTGTGTGTGTGTGTGTGTGTGTGTGTGTGTGTGTAATTGATTTTCAGTGAATGGTTCAGCTTCTTGTAGGGCCTCCGAGAGAGCCCAGGTGAACTTTTCAATGAGTTGGTATCTGTTTTCAGAACATGGGAATATCTTAGTCCAATAGTCAATCTGGCAAGCTTTGAGGTCTTGAAGAGTTTCAGTCCTCAGCGATGGTGTTGCAGACCCTTGTGAGCAAACCCTAGGGTATGCTCAGAGCCCTCATTAGCTGGTACCAACGTGTGACGATTTCAGACAGCATTTCCCAAAGAAGTACCTCTTGAGTCTCTGTCCTTGTCAGTTCCCTACACTTCCTTACACTAGTTATGTGTTCAGTGTGTTTCAGGATAATCCCCACATGTGATTTTTGCTATTTCCTACTAGTCCTATCTGTTTCTCATGTTCTTCTTTTATGGTAGGTGTTGGGAAGCAACCTGTGTGGTGTAGGAAGGGGTGTGGTAGTTGTCTGCCTTCAGAGGACCGAATGATGCCTAGAAATTGTACTGTAGGTTGAGGTCAATTGTCCATCCTCTGAGTGTCAGGAATTCCATCACTTTACTTTGATGCTAGTCTGTTCTTCAAGCTGTCCTCAGAAATAAGGACGTCATCCATCTAGGGAATACTGGTTTGTGTGTATGTTTTCATTTTAGGAAAGGCCTTTCTGTTCCTGAAAATAATACTTTAGAATACCCTTTCTGGGTTTTATTGGACATCAGTCAATCTTTTGTGAAGTATTCATTTATAAATAGACTTTTTATGGTTGATGAGCAGGAATTCTTTATTGACAAGTCTTTGTCAGTGTGTGTATTGCAAATCTTTACTTCCCAGCCTGCAGTTCACTTTTTCATTTTCTTATGGTCATAAGATAAGGAGAAATGTCACATTTTTATGAAGTCCCACTGAATTCTTTTAAATGGTTAGTGCACCATATGTCCTACCCCAAGATTGACAGGTTCTGCATTTTCTTTCAGAAACTGTCCAATGGGAAGCTACAATCCATCTCAAATTTATAAATTGCATTTTTAATTCTAATAGGGTATTTATAGACTGGTTTGTATTTTCTATGTACACAATCATATTATCTGTGAATAGTTACAATTATCCCCTCAATTCTTATACTTTTTGTTTCCCTTGCCTTCTAACAGTGGTAGATTCTCCGATGCCATGTTGAATAGAGCAACATTGTTTGAAGATTTTAATATACCTTTCTCAATATCTGACAGAAAAAGCAGACAAAACATTGGTAAAAATGTGACCTAATTGACATATAGGGAACATTCCATAATAAGTGCAGAATACATTATTTGCAAGTGGTCATAGACTCTTTACCCAAATAAATGATAGATGGGGCCACGAATCAATGCTACAAATGTTAAACCCTGAAATTAACTAGATTCTATTCTTAGACCACAGGCGAATTGAGCCACAGTCATAGCAAAAAGAAAACCAGGAAGTCCTTCAATGTTTAAAATTAAATGGAACTTTGCTACATATCCTAAAGGTCAGAGAGGGAATCTCAATGGAAATTCTGAACCTTTTCTACATGAGGGCTCACACACAATGGCACTTTCTTTGTGAAGAGCATTATAATAACCTAGACAGGAGTTGAGCCTTAAGTCAGAATTCTGCCTGCCCCAGCCACACCTGGCAGCCTTGGCCTGTGGTCCGCCTCAGCTGTGCTTTCTGGTGGCCCTGAGCTAAGGGGGTCAAAATGGCCGTATGGAAATTAGAAGCTCCCCACTCTTAGTGATGACGTTGCTATCGTATTGTCCTCACCAGTCCAACAACATGATTTCTGAGTGAAACATGACACAAGAGCGACTTCTTGGCCTTCCTTCAGGTTTGAAAATCATCTGGTGAGTCATCTATTAGAAATATGGATTCAACATGTGTTCTTTCTTCTAGAAAAGAAATAGACCCAATAGCAATTATGTGTTCCTGAGCACCTGTTCCTGAGAGACATCATACTGGCTCTTTGTAGCATTCTGCCTCTTAAACTTCTCAACTAGGGTGTAGATATTTTTAGGCACATTTTCACACGGTTAGAAAGGGACTCAGATGATATGAGTCACAGAGGATTTTAGTGTCAGAAACCTAAGTGGGATCCACAAATTGACTCCAAATCCCTTGTTGTTCCATACAGGGTACTATTTCCCTCTTATCTCTGGTCTTCTCAATCTGGAAACCTATCAAGTATCAGGATTTTCTTGTCATGTGGACAAATGGAACGAATTCAGCGGGCCTTTTCACCTCTGCCCATGGTGATCATTAAGATCATTATCTTAGTGGAGGACCTCTGGGTAAGATACTCAAAGATCCTTAGGAATAGAGACAGTATAATATTTTTCTGGTATTAAAGTTACTGAAACCAACTATCTTTTTTAGTCCATTCAGGCTCTGGTATGTTCAGAGGGTGCTGTAAAACAGGTCTAAAATAGTATTTAAAAACACTCAGCTCAGCCTCTTCTACAATGTGAGCCAATGCTTATAAACATGGCTAAAATATTCCCTTACCTACGATGACTCCCCAGCCATCGTAGTGTTTATATGGTATGACTGTGACTTACATTAGTCAACATTTGCAGAGAAAGAACTTAGTGCATCCAGGGGGCACTTCATGTTGAAATTAGTTTGTGACAACGAGCTACTGTGTTTTATTCTGCAGTCCAAGGGAATGGTGCCAGACATCTCTAAGGGGTTCTAGCAGTTCTACAATTCTGATTTTAAGTGGTCTGTGTGCTTCAGAGATTTGGGCAGGAGAAGGGCAGGAGTCCAGAGACTGTGAACACTTCTGTTACATGTGCTGACCATGGAGCAGGTAGCTTTCTGTGGGCATCATTTTGATTTCTTGGTACTCTTGTGAAGGTGCTTTTGTCTCACATTCCTCCATTTAGGAGTAATTATAATGATGAAAGTAATTTTTATCTTATATCATCTGTGGGCCCTGATCCTGGGATCCCAGGGAAGCTATCCTTTAACATTTTACCCGGTTCAAAATGATTGGGCAAAACCTCAAAGCATGGGCCCTATTTCTGCCCCAAGCACATGTTGTACATCTGCTTCGAGAAGAAAACAATAACCAAAAATGCCAACATGAAGATAAGAAAAAATAAAGAACCTCTTTGGCTCCCATAAGATTAAAGTCATACTGACATGTACATACTGAAAATGCATGAAATCATTGCATTTCCTAAAGCCCAAGCCTTGGAGGATCTGAGAGCCACTGATCTTGCCCAGAACCAGGCACACCCCAGCAGGGAGGTCTGGTGCAGAAAGGGAAGGGGCAGGACTCTGAGGGTGGTCTGCAGCTAGAGGGGTCCCTGGAATGGGCCAGGTGTGTGGGGGGAGCCCAGCCCAGGACCCCACCTATGCCTATGCTGGGTGTTGGGTAGAGGAGGCACCTCTTGGACCCCCTGCACTTTCAGGGTTCCAGGGGCTTGAGGGTGGCTTGCCTGGCTTCCCAGGGGCTGGGGCACCACCCTCCCTGACAAATCACCTCTTGGGAGTGGAGCTACGTCTCTGTGGGCTGTTCCAGAGTTGCAGTGGGGTGCAAACCTGGGACAGAAGAAGGGGAACTGGGAGAGAGAGAGTTGCCCTGCGGAGGTCCCGGCTGGTTAGAGAGCAGCGTGCACCGTGGGTGGGGGGGTCTGGGGGTAGGGTGCGCCCCAGGTGGGAGGCAGGGTTCTGGAAGGGCACCTGGAGAGGGTTCATTGTGGGAACTCAGGTGAGTTTTCTTTTTCATTTTAAAGTCTCTTCTGCCCCATGTTCTCAACTGGCCTTATTCCCCATACCCGTGAACTCCAGGGCGCCCAATTACCTGAGCTTTTGTGGGATTGGTTGCAGAATTTCAGGGTTTCCCCTGTTCCCCGGGAATAGTGCGGGTAAGGACCTCACAGAGTCCCCACCTTCAGTGATGTGTCCCACGGTTCTCTGACACAGTGCAGGTGATGCATCTTGAGAAGTACCCCAAGCTCAGCAGGGTGTGCCCTGGTCCCCCAGGCACAGGTGTGGCCGTAGCAAGCCCCAGAGCCATCCCCCAACTTCAGCATTATGCCCCGTGTGCCCCCAGGTTAGTGGTAATTGGCTGTTAGAATCATGCAGGAAAATCCTCCAGGTGGGGGCCTGAAGGAGGGCGTAAACCAGACCCCACTCTAATTGCATTGGGAATAGACGAATTGAGGGTTTCTTTAGAAGAGTAAGTCTGCTTTCCAGAAAAGGCAAGGTCATTGGTCTGTTGAGAATGAAGATAATTACTGCTAAACAACAAGTATATGTTGCCCCTTCGCCCAGAAACCGAAGCAGGTGTGCAGGCTTTAGGTCAGAGGTGCCTTCTTCTCCACAGCTGAGAACACTTCTCTGCTCTGGCTCCTAGACACCCGAGGTTTTGAACGTCAGCATCAGAGTCAGCGAGGCAGATTGTCACAGGACGCCAGTGTTCAGAGAAAGCACAGGTATGTTTGGCAAAATGTCCTATCTATGTCAGGGCTGGAGGTAAAACCTCTCATTATACCAAACCTCCTGGGCTTTTCTCTTTTCTCTAGTTGAGCCACAAAGTAAAATTGAAGTAGCTGTCAGCATTCTGGGTTTGGTGCAAGAATTACTTAGTTTCCCTGCAGGTAGAACTTTGCAGGGGATCACAATTTCTCTGTCCATTTATTGCTTACAAATGTATTTTGACCATCTGTTTCCTAGGAACCCTCTTTTATTAGAAAGGGAAGGTGAGATTCACTCTGTGCCTGTTTGTAACATCTAATTTGTTCCTTCATCTAACAGTGTTTATTCAATTGGGTCTAAGATATGGTTTAGTGGCCAGTATCTAGAGTTAGGTGGCTTTTTTCATCTGATACAGACTTGGATGATGTCATTTGACAAAGGTGATGTTTCATCATTGATTAGTTTATTCATCAGAAGAGTTAAAATTAGGGTGGAGGGAAAATTCAAAATTATCCAAACTGGCCTGTTCCTGTTTAAAAGTTGAGCTTGACTTTCTAGTTTTACTAAATGTATTATCTCGATATTTTGAGGTGCCATATTCTCTCTGTAGTTTCTTTGGTGGTGGAGTCAGAAGGAGAGTCTGGGAATTCTTTTGGATAGTGGCATGCTGGTGGCTTCAAGGGGCTTGGCGTCAGGAGCCTTGGGGTGAAGTCTGCAACTGCTTGCCTGACCCTGGGTGCATCTCACAGATGTTTTGTTGCCTCTTATGAAATTGCCGGCAGATAATGTTCTGCTTAAAGGGGAACCCTCCCATCCTGTTGGTGGGAATGCAAAGTTGTGCAGCCAGTCTGGGAAACAGTGTGGGGGTTCCTCAAAAAGTTAAACATTGAACAACCACATGATCCAGCAATTGCTGTTCTAGGTATTTACCCAAAGGATAAAAAAATGCAGATTCGAAGGGGGTCCATGCACCAATGCAGGAGACAGGGGGGAGTTCCAGGACTGGGTAAAGCTGACAGGGGTCCCAGAGGATAGCTGAATGCATTCTGCAGCAGGGTGTGTTCAGGGTGGGCTCCAGGTGTGGCTATGGGTCTCCTGGGTGAGAGTTGTGACAGGTGTGGGCTGTGTGCAAGTTCCTGGCTGAGGACAAGTGAGGCACAGGCGGAGAGCTGGCAGAGAACCTTTTTCTGGGCCACCAGCCTCACCCAACACACACAGTCTTATCTTCTGTCCCTGACGCTCCAATTCAGACTTCTCCGAAGGTGAGTGAGAACACATCAAGAGCATTCGAAACAGAAGGGAAAGCATGTGCAATGGCTCTGGGGCAGGAGAATTCCAGGTATGTCCAGGAGCAGCAAGAAGGCCCTGTGGCCACAGGAGACAGCTTAGGACATGACCTCAGAGAGGTGACAGAGGGTGACAGAAAGCCATTCCAGGGCTATAACCCCATGAGACCCTGTTTCACTGGGCCATCCTGGCGACAATGTTGAGAACAGATGACAGAGGGTTGAAGATGGCAAGGCAGGTCAATGACGAAGCTTTTCCAGGAACTCAGGCACTGTGGACCAGACAGGTGGCCTTGGATGGAGTGGTTAGACCTATTCTGGGTCCATTTTGAAGATGGAGCTCACAGGATTTGCTGATGGGTTAGCTATTAGGAGCAAGAGAACGGAGGAATTAGGGTAACTCCCAGCTTTTGTGGGTTGTCGTGATCGAGGGGAAGGAGAGGGTTTCTCGGGAGGTAGGAGGTAGTCCATGTTCCGCATGCTGAGGAAGGTGCCTTTCCCGGTGGGCCTGCTGAGGTTTGTGTCTGGGAGAACCTTTCACATCTCTTCCCTCAGCAATGCTCAAGTACAAGTATCCCCCGTTTTTAAACGTTCACAGTAAGACACTGGGATTTCTTGAAAAACTATGTTATTACCCAGCTTCAGTAAGAGGAAGAGACCTGAAGAGGATTTCCCTCTTATGAAAAAAGGTGAACAGTGAGAATCGCATTCAGCATCTGTTTTGGGGAGAAGCACGACAAAGGCGGCGTGCTCCCCAACCAGCTCCTTCCGCTGGGAACTGCTCTCCGCATCCAGCCACCAGCACTTTGAATTGTGTTTGTGAGCCTCTGCTGTGCTTTATCTTCATTTATGCTGGGCCTCCATTGGAAACTTGTGTGCTGAGGCCTAAGAAAAGCCAAAGAGAAGGAATTTTGGAGTCTGAGCACACTGTCTAATTGTTCCGTGTAAATTAATGGCCATTCCTTCTTGACACCATTTCTGCTGTGCAAGGTTTCTCAGAAGCTCTGTACTTTCAAAGAGCAGGGAAACCTATACCCCATGCTGTGGGGTTAGTTTTAGTCTCCATGCTGGACAGAACATTTCATGACTGTCGGATTTTCTCACTCAAACATTGATACTTTGACCACCTTCACCCGTTTCTACCACCCCATCCCAAAATCTGGCACCTACCAATCTGCTCTCAGTATCTATGTGTTCAGTATTTGTTTATTCCACGTGGAATGTACATGAGAGCATCTGGTATTGGTCTTTCTGTGTATGAGTTACTTGGCATAAGGCCCCCAAGGTCTGTGTTTCCATGTCTGGTTCTTGTGAATAATGCTGCAATGAACGTGGGAGTGCATCCGTCTTTTTGAGGCAGTATTTTTGTGTTCTCTGAATCAATACTCAGTAGAGCCATTACTGGGTCATGGGGTAGTTGCTTTTATTTTTTCAGGAACCTCCATACCGTTTGTCACAGTGGCTGCACCAATTTCCATTCCCACCAACAGTGCACAGAGTCTCCTCGTCTGCACACCCTTGACCCCACTTGGTGTCTGTCTCAGGGACAATTGCTGTTCCAACAGTTGTGAGCGGATAGCCGATTGTGGGTTTGACTGATGTTTCCCTGACAATGATTAGTGATGCCAAACAACTTTTTCTGTCTGTTGGCACCTGTGTGCCATCTTTGGAAGGTATCTATTCACATATTCCCCACATTTTTTATACTTTTTTTTGTTTTGATTTGTATGAGTGTTGTGTGTATTTTGGATATTAGCCTCTTCTCACACATATGATTCGCAGATATTTTTTTCTTATTGGGTCAGTGGCCTTTTAAGTTTTTGATGGTTTCTTTTGCCGTGTGGAAGATTTCAGTTTGATGTTGTTCCACTTGTTTATTTTTGCTTTTGTTGCCTTTGCATTTGGTGTCCGATCTGAAGACTCTTTGCCAAAACCAATGTCAAGAGACTTAGTACCTGTGTCTTCTTGGAGGTTTATGGATTCAGGTCTTATGTTCAAATCATTCATCCATTAAAAATTTTGTGTGTGGTGTAAGAAAGTGACCCAGTGATATTCTTCTGCATTTAGTGTCCAGTTTGCCTGTTACCGCTCACTGAAGACACAGTCCTTCCCTCATGGCATATCTTCTGCTGCTGTGTCGTAAGTTAGGATCATCTACGTGTGGGTAAGTTTCTGAGCTTTCTGTTCTGTTTCACTGACCTGGTGTCTGTGTTTATGCCAGTACCATTCTGTTTTGATGACAACAGCTTTGTAATCTAGCTTGAAATACAGGTGTGTGTTGACTGCACCTTTCTTTCTCCATGTTGCTTTGGGTATTTGGGGTATTTTGTGATTCCATACAAGTTTGAGGACTGTTTTCTATTTCCTCGAATAATGCCACTGGAATTCAGATAAGGATTTCATCACATCTGTCGATTGCTTTGGGTACGATGGACATGTTCACATAATTAACTTTTCCAGTTAAGGAGCATGGCGTAAGCTTCCATTTGTTTGTGTTGCCTTCCAAATCTTTGACCCATACATTCTGCCCCCCTCGACACACGTGTTTTTCATTTCTTTTCTGCCATGTGTTGAGTGTACTATGTCTTTCTCATTCTTGGTTACTTTTATTCCTAGATTTTTTTTTCATGCAATTGTAAATGGCATTGCTTTTTTATTTCTCTTTGCGAAAGTATGTCATCAGTATACAGAAATGCAACAAGTTGGGTCATCTGTGTGGCTCCATAGGTGAAGCGTCTGCCTTTAGCTCAGGTCATGATCCCAGAGTTCTGGGATCGAGCCCCATGTTGGGCTCCCTGCTTAGCGAGGGTCTGCTTCTCCCTCTTTCTGACACTCCCCCTGCTCCTGCTTTTTCTCTTCCTGTCAAATAAATAAATAAATAAATAAATAAATAAATAAAATCTGAAAAAAATAAAGACAACAGGTCTCTGTATATCGACTTTATATCCTGCAGCTTTCTTGAATTTGTTTATTCTAACAGTTTTTTTGTGTGGAATCTTTCGGGATTTCATGTCATTTGCAAATAGTGACAGTTTTCCTGTATGGATTTCATATCTTTCTCATTTTTAAAATGATGTTAGTCACCCTAGAGTACTTCATTTGTTTTTGATGTAGTGTTCCATGATTCATTGTTTGCATATAACACCTAGTGCTCATTATGACACGTGCCCTCCTTTTTTTAAAAAAAAGAATTTATTTATTTATTCGACAGAGATAGAGACAGCCAGCGAGAGACGGAACACAAGCAGGGGGAGTGGGAGAGGAAGAAGCAGGCTCACAGCGGAGGAGCCTGATGTGGGGCTCGATCCCATAACCCTGAGCCGAAGGCAGACGCTTTACTGCTGTGCCACCCAGGTGCCCCAATATGTACCCTCCTTAATACCCATCACCAGGATAACCCATTCCTCTTCCCCTCCCTTTCTGCAGCCTTCAGTTTGTTTCCCAGTTTCAGTAGTCTCTCATGATTCATCTCCCCCTCTCATTCCCCCCTTCACTTTTCTCTTCCTTCTCCTAATGTCCTCCATGCTATTCCTTCCATTCCACATAGGAGTCAAACCATATGATAATTGTCTTTCTCTGCTTGACTTAATTTCACTTAGCATAATCCCCTCCTGGTCCATCCACGTTGGTGCAAATGGTGGGTATTCATCCTTTCTGATGACTGAGTAATATTCCATTGTGTAGATGAACCACATCTTCTTTGTCCATTCATCTGCTGAAGGACATCTTGGCTCCTTCATCAGTTTGGCTATTATGTACACTGCTGCTATGAACATTGGGATACAGGTGCCCCTTCTTTTCATTACTCTGTGTCTATGCGGTAGATACCCAGTAGTGCAATTGGTGGGTCATAGGATAGCTCTGTGTTTAACGTCGTGAGGAACCTCCATATTGTTTTCAAAAGTGGCTATACCAGCTTGAATCCTCACGAGTAGTGTAAGATGGTTACGCTTTCTCCACATCCTCTCTGACTTTTTTTTTATTTCCTGTCTTGTTAATTTTTTTTCAAGATTTTATTGATTTATTCCACAGAGATAGAGATAGACAGCGAGAGAGGGAACACAAGCAGGGGGAGTGGGAGAGGAAGAAGCAGGCTCATAACGGAGGAGCCTGATGTGGGGCTCGATCGCATAATGCCAGGATCACGCCCTTAGCCGAAGACAGACGCTTAACCACTGTGCCACCCAGGTGCCGCCTGCCTTGTTAATTTTAACCATTCTAACTGGTGTATGGTGGTATCTCATTGTCGTTTTGATTTGTATTTGCCTGATGGCAAGTGATGTGGAGCATTTTTTCATGTGTCTGTTGGCCATTTGTATGTCTTCTCTGGAGAAGTATCTCTTTGTGTCTTCTGCCCATTTTTTGGGTGTCGAGTTTGAGGCGTTCTTTATAGATCTTGGATACCAGCCCTTTATCTGTAATATTATTTGCAGATATCTTCTTCGATTTCATAGGATGCCTTTTTGTTTTTTTGATCATTTGCTTTGCCGAGCAGAAGTTTTTATCCTGATGAAGTGCCAATAGTTCATTTTTGCTTTTATTTCCTTTGCCTTTAGAGACATGGCTTGCAAGAAGTTGTTGTGTCCAAGGTTGAAGAGTTCTTTTGATTTTGATATGAGACAGGAATCCATTATCTTTCTTTCCTAATTTTATTGGAGTCCTCTGTCTTTCTTGGTGAGTCTAGCTAAGTTTGTCAGTTTTGTTTATCTTTCCAAAAAAGGCAGCTCTCATTTTCATTTTTTTTGTCCTTTTACTCTCTGTTGGATTTATTAATGCATTCCTTTTTGTTATTTCCCTATTTCTACTAATTTGTGGCTTTTTTTGTTCTTTTTTTTTTCTAATTCTTTACCACATAAATCAGGTTGTTTATTGGAGAGAATTCTCATGGATTGATGAAGACTTGAATTTCTATGAATGTCCCCCATAAAGGTACTTTTGCTGCATCCCATAAGTTTTTGTAAGTTGTCTTTTTCATCAGTGTCAAGGTACTTCTAAAATTTTTTTGATTTCTTCTTTGACTGTTGGTTGTTCAGTAGCATGCTGTTAAATCTCCACATATTTATTTAAGATTATTTAAGTATCTGACAGAGAGTGAGACAGTGAGAGAGGGAACGCAAGCAGGGTGGTGGGAGAGGGAGAAGCGGGCTTCCCACTGAGCAAGGAGCCTGATTCGGGGCTAGATCCCAGGATCCTGGAATCACGACCTGAGCTGAAAGCAGATCCTTAACATTTGAGCCACCCAGGCAACCAATCTCCACCTATTTTTGACTGTCCCATTTTTTTCTTGAGACTGATTTCTAGTTTTATATCATTGTGGTTGGACAAGATTTGAAGCAGAAGGTGAAGAGAGCATTCAGATGAAAGGTTTGTTTCCTGGAGGGTTTTCTGAGGGCAGACCATGAGTTCAGTGGGGATGGAGGAAGGTTTTGTGAGACGGGGGGTGGGGTTAACCCTCGTTAGAATTACTGACTACTACCATGCAGGCTGTGTGCTACCGTTCACACCATAGTCCTGATGGACTTGTACTTCATTAGAAATATTTTCTAGGAGGTGTAGGCATAGCCTTCACTTAAAGAAAGGTGCCATGTGGGTTCATGGCATGACCCCAGGTCAGCAACCAGGATGTTTGGTATTGTGGGGGATCAGAACCAGGCTTTCTGTGGGAAGTGACAGAAATAGGGTATGGTGAGCTCCATGACCATAGGTGAGGTCCCTAGTGACCCACTGGGTGTTGGGTTCTGTGGATCTGTCTCATCAGGTGCTGTGGAATTCAGGGACACCCTCCTCTCTGTGGATTTGTGTGGAGACAGGTAGACATCAGTGTCTGGCCAGGCACGAGGGTCACACTGGACCACCACCAGAGGTGCAGCGTGCGTGGGAGCCACTGCTTGGTTTCCACAAAAGCTGACCAGGGTCTGTGACCGTGATTCCTAGCAGCTGCAAGGGGAGAGGGGGCCGGGGGTGGTGCACACTTCCTAGACTTGTGGTCAGGTCTAGTCTGGATCCCACTGAAGTCAGCCACACTGGGCACAGAAGGCACCCAGTCAGTGTAGCTGTGGGCACTGCTCCCATGGCACTTTCAGGACGGCTCCATGCTGCCACCTCCTGCATTTCATCATCATCTTCAAGGTCATGTGCCTCTGCTCTTGCCCCATGGCCTCCAGGGTATTGTCCGTCCTCCATCTGGCCCTCGTCCCTGGTGCCCTGTGCAGTCCAATGCCAGGGTACCCGTCTTGAGACAAATATCTGGCCCTGATGGAACACTTCCATGGATCTCGTGTAATGTGAGGGTGATGCCCTGCCCTGAAAGGGGGCTGCAGGTCCCCAATAAGGAGAGCCACGTCTCCCTTTTCAGCATGGCCTGCCCGCCCCTCAGTCTTCTTAGGGAAGCTCTCCCCACTTCCTGAGATGACAGCCCTGAACTTAAAAATGAATGTCATTTTACATATCTCTATGCCTTAGTTCATCCATGGCATGTCTTTCAACCCCGTCAGTGGGTTTTTTTTAGAAGTTCTGAAGGGCTGTCTGCTCAAGGAGGGGATGACCTGGGTGGGGCAGCTTTCCCTCTCATCTCCCTCAGCATGTCTCTGAGCCCTGGGGCCAGCTGTCCCACTGAGGATTGAGGGACACGAGCCAGCCCTTCCTGAGCCCAGGCTGTGTCAGCTCATAGACTGATGCGTGTCAGAGCGGTGGGTAGCTGGCATGGGCCAGAGGCAGGCAGTGTCTCCTTCTCATTCCTTCCCTCCCTTCCTCCCAGAGGTAGCTCAGAGCAGCCTTCAACCCCTGCATCTCCAGATCCCTTGACCTGTGCCTCCTGTGTTCAGCTGGTGACCTTGGAGTTTCGCATGGATTCTACCTCACGTACCCTCTCCCTTAGCAATTCCTGGATCAGGGGAGGGGTCAGACCCTTGTCTGCTTTTGGTCTTCTTCCTGTCCAGCACCAAGCCCACCCACCTTCGCATCTTCCATGTATGTGCTTGGAAGCAAGCCCATCCACAGGGAACCTATTAGCCAAATGGATCCAGGCAATGAACACTGAAGTAGAGATCCAGGATCCATAATAAACCTGCTCTGAAACCTGTCCCAAAGTCTGTGAGTCTCTCACACTGAAACAAAAACAATAATAGGTTTCTGGACTGTGAAGTGACATGTGTCTCTACTTCCAATCTTGAATGCATTGGTGCTGTGCCTGGACTGAAAAGGACCATGGCTCCCATGGACTGGGATCCACGGTAAGAACTCAGTGAAATCTGAATTTGATTCATGTAGTGAATAATTATTGTAGAGCGAATCCTCCCAAGTAGGGCTTATGCACATTGCACAGGAAAAGCTTTTTCAAAGAGGTTCCTGAAAGAAAAAATCTTTTGTTAAAATTTATTTTAATTCCAGTAGAGCTAACATACAGTGTTACATTCGTTTCAGATGTACAATAGAGTGATTCAGTAATTCTATAAATTACTCAGTGGTCATCAAGAAAAGTGTCCTCTTAATCCCCTTCACCTATTCCACTCAACCCTCTATCCACCTCCTCTTGTAACCATCCGTTTGTTCTCTATTGTTAAGAGTTTGTATTTTGGTGTGTCTCCTTTTTCTCTTTTAGTTATTTATTTTTGTTTGTTTCTTAAATTCCCTATTAGAGTGACATCGTATGGGATTTGTCTTTCTCTGAATGCCTGATTTTAGTTAGGATAATACTCTCTAGCTCCATCCATGTGGCTGCAAATGGAAGGTTTCATTCTTTTTCAAGCCGAGTAATACTCCATTGTGTGTGTGTATGTGTGTGTGTGTGTGTGTGTGCACGCGTGTGTGTGTGAATACACATCTATCATCTCATTTGTCAATTTTTCTACAGACACTTGGGTTGCTTCCATATTGTGATATTCTAAATAATGGTGCAAGGAACATAGGGGTGCACGTATCCTTTTACGTTACTGTTTTCCTATTCTTTGGGTAAATACGAGTAGTGTGATTGTTGGATCGTAGGGTAGTTTTATATTTAATTTTTTCAATAACCTTCATACTGTTTTCCACGGTGGCCACCACAATTTGCATTCCCACCCACAGTTCACGAGAATTCCCCTTTATCCACATCCTTTCAACACCTGTTCTTTGTTGTGCTTTTGATGTTAGCCATTCTGACAGGTTTGAGGTATTACCTCATTGTCCTTTGGATTCACATTTTCCTGATGATGGGTGATGGTGAACATCTTTTCACGGGACTGTTGGCCATTTGTATTTCTTCTTTGGAGAAATGTCTGTCCATGTCTTCTGCCTATTTTTTAACTGGATTATTTGTTTTTTGGGGGTCGAGTAGTATCAGTTGTATATGTTTTGGACACTATCCCTTTATTGCATATGATCTTTGCAAATATCATCTCCCTTTGAGTAAGTTGTCTTATTATTTTTAGGTTTTCATTGTTCTTCTGCCATGTGGAAACTTTATTTTGCTGTATTCCCAATAGTTTATTTTTGCTTTCATTTCCTTTGCCTCAGGACACAGTCTAGAAAAACATTAATATGGTCCATGTCAAGAAGTTACTGTCTTCCCTCCTGTAGGATTTTTATGGATTCAGGTCTCATATTGAGGTCTTGAAACTGTTTTGTGTTTGTCTGTATTGTGTAAGAAAGCAGTCTAATTTCATTCTTTTGTGCATAGCTGTCTAGTTTTCCCAACAAAATTTGTTGTAGAGACTGTCCTTTTCCCTTTTGATATCGTTGCTTGCTTTGTGGAAGATTCATGGACCACATAATTATGGGTTTCTGTTTGAACTTGTATCCTGTTCCTTTGGTAGCTGTGTCTATTTTTGTGCCATACTCTCTTGTTAGGATGACTGCAGCTTTGAAGTATAACCTGAAATCTGAAATTGTGAGTCCTCCAGCTTTGTTTTTCTTTTCCACATTGCACTGGCTGTTCGGAATCTTTAGTGGTTCCATACAAATGTTTAGGATTGTTTATTCAAGGTCTTTTGTTCTTTAATTTAAATTCAATTAGCCAACTTACAGTACATCATTAGTTTCAGATGTAGTCTTCAATCAATTTTCAGTTGTGTGTAACACCCAGTGCTCATTGTATCGTGTGACCTCCTTAATGCTACTCACCCAGTTACCCCCCCAAACTTCTCCTCCAGCAATCATCAGTTTCTTGTGATAGTTAAGAGTCCATCATGGGTTTTCTCCCTCTCTGATGACTTCCCATTCTATTTTCCCTTCCTTCCCCTATGGTCACCTTCCTTGTTTCTGATATTCCACATAGGAGTGAAAGCATATGATCATTGTCTTTCTTTCATTGACTTATTCCACTCAGCATAATACCCTCCAGCTCCACCCAGGTAGGTGTGATGGTAAGTATTCATCCTTTCTGATGGCTGAGTAATATTCCACTATAGATATGATCCACATCTTCTTTATCCATTCATCTATCCATGGTCATCTGCACTCCTTCTGCAGCTTGTCTATTATGGATATTGCTGCTATGAACACTGTGGTGCATGTGTCCCATCTTCACTACCTCTGTATCTTTGGGGTAAATACCCAGTAGTGCAATTGCTGGGACATAGGGTAGCTTTATTATAACTTCTTGAAGAAACTCTGTACCATTTTCAAGAGTGGCTGTACTGGACTGCATTTGTACAGGGGTGTAAGAGTGTTCCCATTTCTCCACATCCTCTCCAACATGTATAGTTTCATGTCTTCTTATTTTTAGATATTCGGCCTCGTGTGATATGGCATCTATAGGGGTTTAGATTTGCATTTCCCTGAAGCCAAGTGATATGAAGCATTTATGCATGTATCTTTTGGTCACCAGTACTTCGTCATCAGTGAAGTGACTTCCCATTTTAATCCATCTCAAGACCTAAAGCTGGGTAAGGCACTGAAGCTGGATGGTGCCATCGGTTGGAAGTGTGGAGAATTTCAAAAGATCTCCTTGGAGAGCAAGTTTAAAGGTCAGTTTGAAGCTACTAATTGGATCCGGGGAGATCTCTGAAAGTGGGGGTTGCCTGCGATGGGCTGAGGAGGGCCCTCCGATTTTCCTATGAATCCTTGCTGCAGCCCCAAATGACAGTTTCCCGCTGTGGGGCAGGCTGAGTCCTCTAGTCGTGCAGAGGTGAGCCCAATGCCTGGTGCCTTGGAGGCAGGCAAACGGGGAGGGACCCTCAGCAGAAGACCCAGGGTTAGGTTAGGCCTCAAGAGACAGCAGGTCCAAACTGCCCAGTGCTCAGAGAACTCCCAGGCCGACTGAGATGAGGGCACAAGCGTGGGTGAGTGTGAGCCTTGGGGTTTCATCCAGAATGGCCCACTAATGTCGGGGTTCACCAGAAGGGGCTCTCAGGGGTGCCCCAATTCTCTTGCACTGAATGCTCTGTTGTGCCCCAAAACGGTACAGTTTCCTGTGGGCTGCAGGCTGAGTCCTACAGTGGGGCTTGTGTGTCCCCAATCCCCCGGAGTAGGGTGCCAGGACCCTGGGGAGGGGCCCCTCTGTGGCTAACCTAGTGTAAGGTTTAGGGTCCAGGAGCCCGGCAAGGACAATCTGCAGGCTGTGCAGCGAGCTCTGTGGAGGGCTGAGAGGAGGCCATGGGGGATGGTGAACATAGGCCTCAGGGTTGGGGCACGGGGGGCTGCCAAAAGTGGGGACAGGCCCTGGGGGCCTCCCCATGTTCTCATGCCCTGTAGGCTCCGTAGAGCCCCAAGGGGCACAGTTTCCTTTCCGGTGGCAAGCTGAGTCCTGCGGTGTGGTACAGGTACCCCAATTCCCTGGGGCTGTGGTGTAAGGCTCCTGGGAGTCCCCCACACCCGCGGCCGACCTAGGGCTAGGGTTAGGCCCCAGGAGCCCCGCAGGCCCGATCTGCTGGCTGTATGGCGAGCAACATGGGCTGAGGTGAGGGTGAAGGGAGGGTGAGCGTGGGCTTCAGGGTTGGGTTGAGGGAGGCCGCCGACGTTTGCTGGTGGCTCAGGAGGGCCCTCCTGGTTCTCCCACCCTGAACGCTCTATGGCCTCCCAAGGCGCACGGTTTCCTGTGGGGTGGCAGACTGAGTCCTGCTGTGGGGCTCAGGTGTCCCGAATCCCCGCGGCTGTGGCTCCAGGCTCCTGGGGAGGGGCCCCTCCACAGATGAACTAGGGTTAGGGTTGGTGCCCAGGAATCCCGCAGGCCAGATCTGCGCGGTATGTGGCGAGCACTGCCGCGGGCTGAGGTGAGGGTGTGGGGTGGGGTGAGCATGGGCTTCAAGCTTGGGTTTAGGGATCGCTGAAGTTCGCAGGGGACTCTGGGGGCCCTCCTGGTTCTCCCGCCCTGAATGCTCTACAGCCTCCCAAGGAGCACGGTTTCCTGTGGGCTGGCAGGCTTTATCCTGCAGTGGGGCTCAGGTGTCCACAGTACCTGGGGCTGCGGCACCGGGACCCAGGGGAGGGGCCCTACCCAGCCAAACTAGGGTCAGGTCTAGGCCCCAGGAACCCGGCAGGCCTGATCTGCCGGCTCTGCGACGCGCTCGGTGGCAAGCTGAAGGGAAGGCGTGGGGCGGGATGAGCGTGGGCCTCAGGGTTGGGGTGTAGGGGGCCGCCGAGGATCGCTGGGGTCTCAGGGGGGCCCTACCAGTTCTCCTGAACGGGATGCTCTGCGGCGCCCCAAGGGGCATGGTTTCCTGAGGGGTGGCAGGCTGAGTCCCGTGGTGTGTTCCAGGGGTACCCAATCCCCGGGGTTAGGGTACGGATTAGGGTACGGGTTAAGGTTAGAGTATGGGTTATGGTTAGGGTATGGGAGAGGGTAGGGTTTAGGGTTAGGGTAAGGAGAGGGTATGGGTTAGGTTTGGGTTTAGGGGTTACAAGTTAGACGTTATGGGTTAGGGTACAGATTAGGGTTCAGGGTACGGGTTAGGGTTTAGGGTTTGGGTTTAGGGTTAGGGTTAGGGTTGGAGTAGGGGTTAGGTTTAGGGTACGGATTAGGGTTAGGGTACTGGTTAGGGTACGCATTAGGGTACGGTTATGGTTAGTGTTGGCATTCGGATTAGGGTACGGTTTAGGGTACGGGTTAGGGTTAGGGTACAGTTTAGTTTTATGGTACAGGCCAGGTTACGGTTTAGGGTTAGGGTTAGGGTACGGGTTAGGGAATGGGTTAGGGATAGGGATAGGGTACGGTTTAGGGTTAGGGTATGGGTGTGGGTACGGGTTAGGGTTAGGTATGGGTTAGGGTATGGGTTAGGGTCCGGGTTAGGGATAGGGTACAGGTTAGGGTATGGGTTAAGGTTAAGGTAAGGGTACTGGTTAGGGTTAGGGTACGGGTTACGGTTTAGGGTTTAGGTTTACGGTTAGGGTATGGGTTAGGTTTAGGGTACGGGTACGGTTAGGGTACGGGTATGGTACGAGTTAGGGTATGGGTTATGGTCAGGGTTCAGGGTTAAGGTTAGGGTATGGGTTAGGGTACTTGTTAGGGTTAAGGTTAAGTTTAGGGTACGGTTTAAGTTATGGGTTAGGGTACAGTTTAGGGTTAGGGTTAGGGTACAGGTTTGGGTACGCGTTAGAGTACGTGTTAGGGTTAGGGTACAGGTTAGGGTTCGGGTTAGGGTACGGGTTAAAGTTAGGGTTAGAGTATGGGTTAGGGTAAGGGTTAGGGTTAGGTTACTGGTTAGGGGTAGGGTTAGCTGAAGGGGTAGGGTTAGGGGTAGGGTTAGGGTTATGATAGGGGTCGGGGTATGGTTAGGGTTTAGGGTTAGGGTTTGGGGTTTGGCTTAGTGGTTAAGGTAAGGGTTTAGTGTTTAGGGTTTCGGGTTTAGGGTTAGGGGTTAGGATTTAGGGTTTAGTGTTAATGTTAGGGTTTAGGGTTTAAGGATTAGGGTTTAGGGTTAGGTTTAGGTTAGGGTCAGTGTTAGGGTAAGGGTTAGGGGTTAGTGTTAGGGTTAGGGTGAGGGTTAGGGGTTAAGGTTTAGGGTTTAAGGTTAGGGGTTAGGGTTTAGGGTTAGGGTTAGACCCCAGTAGGCCAGCAGGACCGATGCAACGGCTGTGCGGCGATCGGAGGAGTGGGCCAATGTGAAGGCGCTGGTGAGCGGCAGCATGGGCCCAACCATTTTGGTGCAGGAGGGCCTTCGAAAGTCACCGGGGCCTCGGAGTGCCTTGCCCGTTCTCCCGCTCTGAATGACTAGCGGGGCCCCTAGCGGCTCGGGTGGCTGAAGGGCAACAGGGTGAGTCCGGCACATGGGCTTGTGGTCCCCATCCTCGGCGTTGCGGAGCCACGCCACTCGGGAAGTGCCTCTCGGGGGCTGACCTACACTTAGGGTTAGTCCCCAGGAGGCCGGCAGGCCCGATACACCACATGTGCGGTGATTGGAGCGGTGGGCCGAGGTGAGGGTGCTGGTGAACATGAGCCTGGGCCGAAGCGTTTTGGTTCTGGGCGCCTTCGAAGGTTGGAGGGAGTTCGGAGGGCCCTGCCAGTTCTCCAACACTGAATGAATGGTGGTGCCCCTAGCGGCACGTTTAGGAAGGGACCCTCAGGGGCCGTCCTAGGGTGTAGGGTTAGCGCCCAGTAGGCCGGCAGGCCAGATCTGCCAGCTGTGCGAAGGGCAGAGGTGTGGGCCGAGTTGAGGGCGATGGCGAGCGGGAGCATGGGCCCCAGGGTTTTGGCGCCCTTGGCCTTGCAATGTTGCCATGGCTTGGAGGGCCCTGCCCTTTCTCCTGCCCTGAATAACCAGCGGCGCCCCTAGTGGCTCCGTTGGCGGTGGGGCAGCAGGGTGAGTCCTGCACTGCGGCTTGGGGATCCCCAATCCCCGGCGTTGCGGGGGCAGGCCCCTTGGGAGGAGCTCCTCCTGGGCTGACCTAGGGTTAGAGTTAGCCCCCAGGAGGCTGGCAGGCCCAATCCTCTGGCTGGGCGGCGAGAGGTGGGCGGGCAGAGGTAAAGGCGCTGCCGAGCGGGAGCGTGGCCCCCTGCATTTTGGCGTGGGAGGCTTCAAATGTCGCTGGTTTCTCCAGGGCCCTGTTGTTCTCCCGCCCTGAATGACCGGCAGCGCCCCTAGCGGCCCGGTTGGCGGCATTGAGGCAGGGTGATTCTGGCTCTGGGGCTTGGGGTCCCCCATCCCCAGTGTAGCAGCACCAGGACCCTTGGGAGGGGCCCCTGAGGGGCCGACCTAGGATTAGGGTTAAGACCCAGGAGGCCGGCAGGCCCAATCCGCCCGCTGGGCTGAGAGCTGAGGGGCAAGCCAAGGTGAGGGCGTGGGGAGTGGGAGCGTGGGCACCAGCGTTTTGGACCAGGGAGCCCTTGAAAGTCACCGGGGGCTCGGAAGGCCCTGCCCCTTCTGTCGCCCTGGATGACCTGCGGCGTCCCTAGCGGCCCGGGTGGCGACAGTGCGGCAGGGTGAGTCTGGCTCTGGGGCTCTGAGTCACCAAACCCCAGCGTTACAGAACCAGGCCCCTTGGGATATCCCCCATGGGGCCGACCTAGGGTTTTGGTTAGCCCCCAGGAGCCCGGCAGGCCTTATCAACCAGCTCTGCAGCAACCAGAGGGGCGGGCCAAGGGGAGGGCGCTGGTGAGCAGGAGCGTGGGAGCCACCTTTTTGCACAAGGGTGCTTTGAAGGTCGCAGGGGAAACGGAGCACCCTGCCAGTTCTCCCACACTGAATGACCCGTGGCTCCCCTAGCGGCCTGGGTGGTGGCGTGGCAGCAGATGAGTCCGGCGCTGGGTCTCAGGGGTCCCCAATCCACTGTGTTGCGGCGCCAGGCCCCTTGGGAGGGGCCCCTCGGGGGCTGACCTAGGTTAGGGTCAGCCCCCAGGACGCCAGCAGGCTCAATCCGCCAGCTGTGCGGCGAATGGAGTGGTGGGTCGAGGTGAGGTCTCTGTCGAGAGGGAGCTTGGGCCCAAGCATTTTGGCTCCGGGGGCCTTTTAATGTTTCCGGGGACTCGGCGGGCCATGCCCATTCTCCTCCCTGAGTGACCGGCAGTGCCCCTAGCTGCCCAGGTGGCAGCGGGGCGGCAGGGTGAGTCAGGCGCTGCGGCTCGGGTATCCCCAATCCCCGGTGTTGCGGCGCCAGGCCCCTTGGGAGGGGCCCCTCGGGGGCCAACCTAGGATTATGTTTAGCCCCTAGGAGGCCGGCAGGCCCTATTCGCCAGCTGTGTGGAGACTGGAGTGTCGGACCGAGGTGAGGGCGCT
Source organism: Ursus americanus (assembly GCF_024610735.1). Classification (NCBI taxonomy): domain Eukaryota; kingdom Metazoa; phylum Chordata; class Mammalia; order Carnivora; family Ursidae; genus Ursus; species Ursus americanus. The sequence continues at coordinate 2,721,920 of NC_142130.1, read as the reverse complement.
GGTGAGCGGGAGCGTGGGCTCGGGTGTTTTGGCGCGGGGGGCTTTTGAAGGTCGCCGTGTCTCGGAGGGCCCTGCCTGTTCTCCCGCCCTGAATGAACGGCAGCACCCCAAGCCCCCGGGTGGCAGCTGGGTGGCAGGGTGAGTCAGGTGCTGAGGCTCAGGATCCCCAATCTCCGGCGTTGGAGCGCCAGGCCCCTTGGGATGGGCCCCTCGGTGGTCAATCTAGGGTTACGGTTAGCCCCCAGAAGGCCAGTGGTCCCGATCAGCGGCTGTGCAACACGCGAAGGGTTGGGCCGAGGTGAGGGCGCTGGCGAGCCTTAGCATGAGCCCAGGCCAAGCACGGGGGGCCTTTGAATGTCAGCGGGTGCTCGGAGGGCCCTAACCGTTTTCTTGCTCTGATTGAACGGTGGGCCCCTAGCGGCTCGGGTGGCTGAAGGGAAGCAGGGTGAGTCTGGCACTTGGGCTCGGTGTCCCCATCCCCAGCGTTGCGATGCCAGGCCCCTTGGGAAGGGCCCCAGGGGTGCCGACCTATGGTTAGGGTTAGCCCCCAGGAGTCCGGCAGGTCCGATACACCACCTGTGCGTCGAGCGGCGAGTTGGGCCGAGGTGAGGGTGCTGGTGAACATGAGCCTGAGCCCAAGTGTTTTCGTTTGGGGCGCCTTCGAAGATCGGCAGTTTTCGGAGGGCCCAGCCCGTTCTCCCACCCTGAATGAACGGTGGCATCCCTAGCGGTCCGGGTGGGGCGGGGCGGCAGGGTGTAACTGACGATGGGGTTGGGGGTCCCCAATCCCCAGCATTGGGCCGCCAGGCCCCTTAGGAGGGGCCCTTCGGGGGCCAACCTAGAGTTAGGGTTAGCCCCTAGGTGGCCAGCAGGCCCTATTCGCCAGCTGTGTGGAGAGCGGAGTGGCGGACCCAGGTGAGGGCGCTGGTGAGCGGGAGCGTGGGACCTAGCATTTTGGTGCGGGTTGCCTTTGAAGGTCGCAGGGGACTGGAGGGCCCTGCCCATTCTACCACTCTGAATGAGGACGGCGCCCCTAGCGGGCCGGGTCGCGGCAGGGCGGCAGGGTGAGTCTGGCGCTGGTGCTCGGGGGTCCCCAATCCCTGTCGTGGTGGCGCCAGACCCCTGGGAGGGGCCCCTCGACATCCAACCTACTGTTAGTCCCCAGGAGGCCGGAAGGCCCGATCCGGCGGTTGTGCGGCTTGTGGAGGGGCTGGCCGAGGTGAGGGCGCTGGTGAGCGGAAGCGTGGGCCAAAGCATTTTGGCGTGGGAGGACTTCAAATGTCACCGGAGGCTCGGAGGGCCCTGCCCATTCTCCAACCCAGATGACCGGCGGCGCCTCTATCGGCCCCGGTGGTGGCGGGGCATCAGGGTGCGTCCGGCAGGTTGCTTTGGGGGTGCCCAATCCCCCGCGTGGTGGCGCCAGGCCCCTTGGGATGGGCCCCTCAGGAGCCAAGCTAGGATTATGGCTAGCTCCAGGCGGCCGGCAGGCCCGATCTGCCGGCTGTGCGGCGAGCGGAGGGGCGGGCCGAGGTGGGGGCGCTGGGGAGCGGGAGCGTGGGCCCAAGCGTTTTAGTGTGGGGGGCCTTCAAAAGTCGGCGGGGGCTTGGAGGGCCCTGCCCGTTCTCCTGCCCTGAATAACCGGCGGCGCCCCTAGCACCCCAGGTTGCGGTGGGGCGGCCGTATGAGTCCGGCGCTGGGGCTCGGGGGTCCCCAATCCCAGGCCTTGCAGCTCCAGGCTCCTTGGGAGGGGCCCATCGGGGGCCGACCTAGGTTTAGGGTTAGCCCCCAGGAAGCTGGCAGGCCCGATCCGCCGGCTGTGTAGCGAGCAGAGGGGCAGGCCGAGGTGAGGGCGCTGTCGAGCGGGAGCCTGGGCCCAAGCATTTTGGCGTGGGGGCATTTGAAAGTCACCGGGGGTTAAGAGCGCACTTCCCGTTCTACCTCGCTGAAAGCCCAACGGCGTACCTAGCGGCTCGGGTTGCGGAGGGGCGGCAGGGTGAGTACGGTGCTGGGGCTCGGGGATCCCTAATCCCCGGCATTGCAGCACCAGACCCCTTGGGAGGGGCCCCTCGGGGGCTGACATAGGGTTTGGGTTAGCCTCCAGGAGGCCGGCAGGCCCGATCCACCAGTTGTGCGGCGAACGGAGGGTCAGGTGGAGGTGAGGCCACTGGCGAGCGGGAGCATGGGCCCAGGTGTTTTGGCGTGGGGGTCCTTCAAAGGTCGCCGGAGGCTCAGAGGGCCCTGCACGTTCTTCCGCCCTGAATGACCGGCGGCTACCCTAGCGGCCCGGGTAGAGGACGGGCGGTATGGTGAGTCAGGCGCTGGGGCTCGGTGTCCCCAATCCTCGGCGTTGGGGCACCAGGCCACTTCGGAAGGGCTCTAGGGGGCCGACCGAGCATTACTGTTAGCCCCCAGGAGGCCGGCAGACCCGATCTCCCAGCTGTGTGGCGAGCAGAGGGGCGGGCCATGGTGAGGGCGCTGTTGAGCGGAATCGTGGGCCCAAGAGTTTTGGCGTGGGGGGCATTCAAAAGTCGCTGGGGGCTCAGAGTGCCCTTCCCGTTGTACCGCGCTGAATGCCCGACGGCGCACCTAGCGGTGCGGGTTGCAGAGGGGCGGCAGGGTGAGTCCAGTGCTGGGGCTCGGGGGTCCCCAATCCCAGGCGTTGTGGATCCAGGGCCCTTGGGATGGGCCAGTCTGGGGCCAACCAAGGGTTATTGTTAGCCCCCAGGAGGCCAGGAGGCCCGATCCGCCGGCTGTGTGGCAAGTGGAGGCGTGGGCCCAGGTGAGGGCGGTTGAGAGCAAGAGCGTGGGCTCAAGCGTTTTGGCACGGGGGGCCTTCAAAATCATCGGGGGTTCAGCGGGCCCTTCCTGTTCTCCCACCCTGAATGACCAGCGGCACCCCTAGCGGCCTGGGTGGTGGCGTGGCGGCAGGATGAGACTGGCAATGGGGCTCGGGGGTCCCCATTCCCTGGCATTGCGGCGCCAGGCCGCTTGGAGGGGCCCCTTGGGTGCCGAGCTTGGGTTAGGGTTAGCCCCCAGGAGGCTGGCAGGCCTGATCGGCCAGGTGTGCGGCGAGTGAAGTGGCGTGCAGAGGTGATGGCACTGGCAAGCGGGAGCGTGGGCCTAAGCGTTTTGGCGCTGGGGGCATTTGAAAGTCGCCGGGGGCCCAGAGCGCCCTACAGGTTCTCCCACCCTGAATGACCGGTGGCGCCCCTAGGGGCCGGTAGGGGAGGGGCAGTAGAGTGAGTCCAGCGCTAGGGCTCGGGGGTCCCCAATCCCTGGCATTGTGGCGCCAGGCCTTTGGAAGGGACCCCTCGGGGTCCGACCTAGGGTTAGGGTTAGCCCCCAGGAAGCAGGCCGGCCCGATCTGCTAGCTTTCGGCAAGCGGAAGGGCGGCCTGAGAAGAGGGCGCTGACAAACAGGAGCGTGACCCCAAGCGTTTTGGTGCGGGGGGCCTTCGAATGTCGCCGGGGGCTCGGAAACCCCTGCCCGTTCTCCCGCCCTGAATGACCGCGGCGCCCCTAGCGGTCCGGGTGGCGGCGGGAAGTCAGGGTGAGTCCCACGCAGGGGCTTGGGTGTCCTCAATCCCCGGCGTTGTGGCGCTAGGCCCCTTGAAAGGGGCCCCTCGGGGGGGACCTGGGTGTAAGGTTAGCCCCAGGAGGCCGGCAGGCCCAATCCGCAGGCTGTGTGGCATACGGTGGGGCGGGCCGAGGTGAGGCCGCTGGCGAGTGGGAGCATGGCTCCAAGCATTTTGCAAAGTGGGCCTTCGAAGTTTGTCGAAGTCTCGGAGGGCCCTGCCCGTTCTACTGCCCTGTATAACCGGCGGCACCCCTAGCACCCTGGGTGGCGGTGGGGCAGCCGGGTGAGTCCAGTGCTGGAGCTTGGGGATCCCCAATCCCAGGCATTGCTGCTCCAGACCCCTTGGGATGGGCCCCTCGAGGACCGACCTAGGGTTATGGTTAGTCCCAGGTGGCCGGCAGGCCCGATCCGCCGGCTGTGTGGCGAGCGGAGGGGCGGGCCAAGTTGAGGGCGCTGGCGAGCGGGAGCGAGAGCCCAAGCGTTTTGGCGCGGTGGGCCTTCGAAGGTCGCCGGGGGCTCGGAGGGCCATTCCCGTTCTCCCATCCTGAATGAGGACGGCGCCCCTATCAGGCCGGGTCGTGGCGGGGCAGCAGGGTGAATCAGGCGCTGGTGCTCGGGGGTCACCAATCCCCAGCGTGGCGGTGCCAGGCCCCTTGGGAGAGGCCCCTTGGGCGCCAAAGTAGGGTTTGGGTTAGCCCCAGGAGGCCGGCAGGCGTACAGAGGTGCTGGCCGAGGTGAGGACGCTGACGAGGGGGAGCGTGGGCCCAAGAGTTTTCGCTCGTGGGCCTTCGATGTTCGCTGGGGGCTCGGAGGGCACTGCACGTTCTCCCGCACTGAATGACCAGCGGCACCCCTAGCGGCCAGGGTGGCGGTGGGGCTGCAGGGTGATTCCAGCGCTGGGGTCGGGGGTCCCCAAACCCCGGCGTGTTTTGCGCCAGGCACCTTGGGAGGGGCCTTCGTGGGCCGACCTAGTGTTAGGGTTAGACCAAAGGAGGTCGGCAGGCCCGATCTGCCAGGTGTGCAGTGAGTGGAGTGGCGGGCCGAGGAGAGGGCGCTGGCGACAGGGTTCGTGGGCCCAAGTGTTTTGGCGCTGGGGGCCTTCGAAGGTCACCAGGAGCTCTGAGGCCCTGCCCGCTCTACCGCCCTGAATGACCGGCGGCGTCCCTAGCGGCCCGGGTGGCGGCGGGGCGGCAGGGTGCGTCCGGCGCTGGGGCTCGAGAGTCCCCAATCCCTGGCGTGGCAACGCCAGGCCCCTTTGGAGGGGCCCTCGGGGACCGAACTAGGGTTAGGGTTAGCCCCCAGGAGGCCGGCAGGCCCGATCTCCCAACTGTGTGGGGAGTGGAGAGGTGGGCCGAGGTGAGGGTGCAGGGGAGCGGGTATGTGGGCCCAAGCATTTTGGGGCTAGGGCCTTCGATGGTCGCCGGGGGCTCGGAGGGCCCTGCACGTTCTCCCGCCATGAAGGACCAGCGACGCCCCTAGCTCCCTGGGTGGCAGCGGGGTGGCAGGGTCAGTCCGGCACTCGTGCTTGGGTTTCCCCAATCCCCAGCGTTGCGGTGCCAGGCCCCTTGGGAGGGGCCCCTCGGGGACTGTCCTAGGGTTAGGTTAACCCCCAGGAGGCCAGCAGTCCCGATCTGCCGACTGTGCAGTGAGCAGAGGGATTGACCGTGGTAGGGCGCAGTCGAGCGGTAGCGTGGTACCTAGCGTTTTGGTGTGGGGGGCCTTCTTATTTCACCGGAGGCTCGGAGGGCCCTGCCGGTTATCCTGCCCTGAATGCCCGGCGGCGCCCCTAGCGGCCCATGTGGCGGCGGGGCGGCATTGTAAGTCCGGCGCTGCTCCTTGGGGGTTTCCAACACCCAGCGTTGCGGCGCCAGGCCACTTGGGATGGGGCCCTAGGAGACCTACCTAGGGTTAGTGTTAGCCCCCAGGAGGCTGGGAGGCCCGATCTGCTGGCTGTGCAGCGTGCGGAAGGGCGGGCCGAGGTAAGGGTGCTGGAGAGTGGAAGCGTGGGCCCAAGCGTTTTGGCGAGGGAACCCTTCGAAAGTTGCCGTGGCTCGGAGGGCACTGCCCATTCTCCCGCTCTGAATAACCGGCAGCACCCCTAGCAGCCCTGGGGGCAGCGTAGCAGCAGTGTGAGTCTGGTGCTGGGGCTCCGGGGTCCCAAATCCCCGTCGTTGCGGAGCCAGGCCCCTTGGGATGGGCCCCTAGCGGGCCTACCTAGGGTTAGTGTTAGCCCCCAGGAGGCTGGGAGGCTTGATCCGCAGGCTGTGCAGCAAGTGGAGGGGTGGGCCAAGGTGAGGGCACTGGTTAACGGAAGTGTTGGCCGAAGCGTTTTGCCTGGGGGGGCTTTCGAAGGTTGCCGGGGGCTCGGAGGGCCCTGCCCGCTCTCCCGCCTTAAATGACCATAGGGGCCACTTGTTGCCCCGGTGGCAGTGGAGCAGCAAAGTGACTCCGGTGCTGCGGCTCGGGGGTCACCAATCCCCAGCGTTGCGGCCCCAGGCCCCTTGAGAGGGCCCCCTCGGTTGCCGACCTAGGGTTAGGGTTACCCCCAGGAGGCCAGTAGGCCCAATCTGCTGGCTGTGCGGTGAGCGGAGGGGCAGGTTGAGATGAGGGCGTTGGCGTGCGGGAACGTGGGCCCAAAATTTTGGAGCGAGGGGCCTTCGAAGGTCACCAGGGGCTCAGAGGGTCCTGCCCGTTCTCCCGCCCTGAATGACCGGGGGTGCCCCTTGTGGCCCGGGTGGCAGTGGGGGGCATGGTGAGTCCGGCGCTGGGGCTCAGGAGTCCCCAATCCCCATCGTTGTGGCGCCAGGCCCCTAGGGAGGGGCCAATAGGGGGCTGACCTAGGGTTTGGCTTAGCCCCCAGAAGGCCCGCAGGCCCGATCCACCAGCTGTGTGCGGAGCAGAGGCGAGGGCCGAGGTAAGGGCGCTGGCCAGCGGGAGCGTGGGCCCAAGCGTTTTGGTGCGGGGGGCCTACGAATGTGGCCGGTGACTTGGAGGGCCCTTGCCATTCTCCCTCCCTGAATGAATGGCGGCGCCCCTAGGGGCCCAGGTGGCTGTAGGGCGGGAGGGTGATTTGGGCGCTGGAGCTCGGGAGTCCCCAATCCCCGGTGTTGCGGCAATAGGAACCTGGGATGGGCCCCTCCGGCGCCCACCAAAGGTTAGGGTAACACCCAGGAGGCTGGCAGTCCAGATCCACAGGCTGTGCAGTGAGCGGAGGGGCGGACCGAGGTGAGGGCGCAGGCGAGCGGGAGCATGGGACCAAGCGTTTTGGCGCGGGGGGCCTTCGAAAGTCGCAGGGGGATCAGAGGGCCCTGCCCGTTCTCTCTTCCTGAATGACTGCCCACGCCCCTAGCGCCCTGGGTGCTTGCGGGGTGGCAGAATGAGTCCAGCCCTGGGGCTCGGGGGTCCCAAATCCCCAGCATTGCGGTGCCAGGCTTCTTGGGAGGGGCCCCTTGGGGGCCGACCTAGGGTAAGTGTTAGCCCCCAGGACTCCAGCAGGCCCTTTCCGCCAGCTCTGCAGCAGGCGGAGGGGCAGGCCGAGGTGAGGGCACTGGCGAGAGGGAGTGTGGGCCCAAGCGTTTTGGCGTGGGGGGCCTTCAAAAGTCACCGGGGGCTTGGAGGGCCCTGCCCGTTCTCTCGCCCTGAAAGACTCTCGGTGCCCCTAGCAGCCCGGGTTGCTGTGGGGCGGCAGGGTGACTCCGGCGCTGGGCTCGGGGGCCCCAATCCCCGGCGTTGTGGCACCAGGCCCCTTGGGAGGGGCCCCTCGGGGGCCGACCTAGGCTTAGGGTTCGTCCCCAGGAGGCCGGCAAGCCCAGCGCTAAGTGGCTCTGGCAATGTAACAAAAATGCCATACACTTATCTGTAAGAAATAACAGTGTACAGGAACCCTCTTAGCCCTAACATCATCCTTTGTGAATATGGAAGCCAGCCCCAAAGTGGTCGTGGAAGTCTGACGAAAGGGCTAAGCACTTTTCTCTGAGTCACCACACTATACAGGGAAAGACCAATGTACATCATCTTTCACGAGTAGGAAGCATTAATGAAAAGGTTCTGGAATTTCGAGGACTCTGACCCATCCTTATTGGTAATAAACCACCGTGTACAGGAAAACACCTTCAACTCTCATCAGCCTCCTCAATCCTGATTCTGATTCAACTTTGGGTGTGTAGGACTAGGGAAATGTCCACATCTTCTTGCTAAGAAAGAACGATGTCAGGGTAATGCCCTTCAAGTCACCTCAGCCTTCCTGAAGACGGAAGCAGGAATCAAGGTGGTTATGTTACCATGAGGTAAGGAAGATGAGCATATAAGTGAGAAACAACAGTGGGCAGGACCTCTCTTCCAAGGAACAGTATCTTTGCTTAATGTTGAATCCCTATGGTAAGTGGTTGTGGGCATTTGTGAGGTCAAAATCTTAAGTGTTTTGTAAAACCTCTTGGTCATTCACAGATGAGACTAAGGTAGTTGGGGACTCCTAGGCAGTGATTTGTCCACTGTCAAAAATATGAAAAGATAAAAGAGACAGATGAGGTCTCCTCAGGCATTGTCCTTTATCCTCATCCTCCTTGAGGATGGCCATCTCTGGACAGCTCAGTGGCAGGGTCTCATTCACAGTGGGGGCATCTGTTCCTCACAGACATCAGGCAGGGAAATGGATTTGGTTCTCTGTGCCAGCCCAGCCACAGCTGAGTGTCACAGCACCCTCTCGTGGGCTCATAAGAGTTTCACTGTCACCAGGCAGGTCATTGTATTTGATAAACCACTGTGAGAGTTTGCAATCGCCTTCATCTGCAACCTCCTAGAGGCAAATGCAGGTCTCTGGTACCATGTGAAGTCATGTGAAGGCATTGTGAGAAATTGTCCTTTTGCTTAAGAAAAACATGGCTGGGGCTCCTGGCTGGCTCAGCCAGTTAAGCATGTGCCTTTGGCTTAGGTTATGATCCCAGGGTTCTGGGATCGAGCCGAGGCTCCCTGTTCAGCAGGAAAGGAGTTAGGGAAATAGCTTAGAACCCACAGAGAATGTGAATAAAGGGGAGTGAAATGGAATTTGGTCTGTGTTTTGCTTTAGGGATTGGAAGTTAGTTTTTTCTCAATTGTGATGGTTCTTGAAACAGAGAAGCTGTAGTGGTTTTTTTTTTTACCTTTAATTTTTTTCTAATAATAATTTTTTATTATGGTATGGTAGTCACTATACAGTATTTCCTTAGTTTTTGATGTAGTGTTCCATGATTCATTATTTGCATATAACACCCAGTGCTCCATGCAATATGTACCTTCCTTAATACCCATCACTGGCCCATCCCAATCCGCCACCCCTCTCCCCTCTGAAGCCCTCAGTTTGTTTCCCAGAGTCCATAGTCTCTCGTGGTTCATTCCCCCTTCTGTTTAGGGTCCATTGTCTAAAGGGACAGACAGTGGAAGTTCACCAAATATAAGATCGAAATTTCGTTGTTCATTATAGATGCCGCTAAGTAGTTCCCAGTCATTTCATTCTACTGTAGTAATTCATTATACCTGTGCAGGTGCACGTGGAAGACAATTGATGCATGTATAGTGGTAATAAAACACGCCCCTCAGTAGTAGAATAATAGAGGATGCACATGTGTAAAATTATTCGACTACAGCTTCCATGCTTTCCCTTTGGTTCCTTATTATCTATGAAACTGGACAATTTTTGTTCTCTAGGCTTAAAACTCATTGTCAGTATTCAGAGTTTTTCAATGCTGATCTTCTCCTGTATAAGTTACCAAAAACCTAAAATATGTATGAAATTTAAAAAACGCTATATTGAAAATGACAGCAGGGAAGTTCCATTTTGTGAATATTGTGTCAATGGATCTCTATTTTGACATCAGTGTTCATTAGAAATGATGACATTTCATGGGAGTATAAATATCAATGTGAAAAAGAAAATGTAGGAAGAACCTTGAATGTTTAAGTAATTGATGAAATGACAGGTGTGTGTGTGTGTGTGTGTAATTGATTTTCAGTGAATGGTTCAGCTTCTTGTAGGGCCTCCGAGAGAGCCCAGGTGAACTTTTCAATGAGTTGGTATCTGTTTTCAGAACATGCGAATCTCTTAGTCCAATAGTCAATCAGGCAAGCTTTGAGGTCTTGAAGAGTTTCAGTCCTCAGCGATGGTGTTGCAGACCCTTGTGAGCAAACCCTAGGGTATGCTCAGAGCCCTCATTTGCTGGTAGCAAGGTGTGACGATTTCAGACGGCATTTCCCAAAGAAGTACCTCTTGAGTCTCTGTCCTTATTAGTTCCCTACACTTCCTTACACTAGTTATGTGTTCAATGTGTTTCAGGATAATCCCCACATGTGATTTTTGCTATTTCCTACTAGTCCTATCTGTTTCTCATGTTCTTCTTTTATGGTAGGTGTTGGGAAGCAACCTGTGCGGTGTAGGAAGGGGTGTGGTAGTTGTCTGCCTTCAGAGGACCGAATGATGCCTAGAAATTGTACTGTAGTTTGAGGTCAATTGTCCATCCTCTGAGTGTCAGGAATTCCATCACTTTACTTTGATGCTAGTCTGTTCTTCAAGCTGTCCTCAGAAATAAGGACGTCATCCATCTAGGGAATACAGATTTGTGTGTATGTTTTCATTTTAGGAAAGGCCTTGCTGCTCCTGAAAATAATACTGTAGAGCACCCTTTCCTGTTCTTATTGGCCATCAGTCAATCTTTTGTGAAGTATTCCTTTATAAATAGACTTTTTATGGTTGATGAGCAGGAATTCTTATTGACAAGTCTTTGTCAGTGTGTGTATTGCAAATCTTACTTCCCAGCCTGTGGTTCACTTTTTGATTTTCTTATGGTCATAAGATAAGGAGAAATGTCACATTTTTATGAAGTCCCACTGAATTCTTTTAAATGGTTAGTGCACCCTATGTCCTGCCCCAAGATTGACAGGTTCTACATTTTCTTTCAGAAACTGTCCAATGGGAAACACAATCCATCTCAAATTTATAAATTGCATTTTTAATTATAATAGGGTATTTATACACTGTTTTGGTTTTTCTATGTACACAATCGTATTATTTTTGAATAGTCACAATTATCCCCTCAATTCTTATACTTTTTGTTTCTCTTGCCTTCTAACACTGGTACATTCTCCAATGCAACGTTGAGTAGAGCAGCATTGTTTGAAGATTTTAATATACCTTTCTCAATATCTGACAGAAAAAGCAGACAAAACTTTGGTAAAATGTGACCTAATGGACATATAGGGAACATTCCATAATAAGTGCAGAATACATTATTTTCAAGTGGTCATAGTCTCTTTACCCAAATAGATGATAGGTGGGGCCACGAATCAAGTCTACAAATGTTAAACCCTGAAATTAACTAGATTCTATTCTTAGACCACAGGGGAATTGAGCCACAGTCATAGGAAAAAGAAAACCAGGAAGTCCTTCAATGTTTAAAAATTAAATGGAACTTTGCTACATATCCTAAAGGTGAGAGAGGGAATCTCAATGGAAATTCTGAAACTTTTCTACATGAGGGCTCACACACAATGGCACTTTCTTTGTGAAGAGCATTATAATAACCTAGACAGGAGTTGAGCCTTAAGTCAGAGTTCTGCCTGCCCCAGCCACACCTGGCAGCCTTGGACTGGGGTCCCCCTCAGCTGTCCTTTCTGGTGGCCCTGAGCTAAGGGGTCAACATTGCCATATGGAAATGGGAAGCTCCCCACTCATAGTGATGGCGGTGCCCCCTCCCCAGCTGCCCTTTCTGGTGGCTCTGAGCTAAGGGGGTCAACATGGCCGTATGGAAATTAGAAGCTCCCCACTCTTAGTGATGACGTTGCTATCGTATCGTCCTCACCAGTCCAACAACATGATTTCTGAGTGAAATATGACACAAGAGCGATTTCTTGGCCTTCCTTCAGGTTTGAAAATCATCTGGTGAGTCATCTATTAGGAATATGGATTCAACATGTGTTCTTTCTTCTGGAAAAGAAATAGACCCAATAGCAATTATGGCTTCCTGAGCACCTGTTCCTGAGAGACATCATACTGGCTCTTTGTAGCATTCTGCCTCTTAAAATTCTCAACTAGGGTGTAGATATTTTTAGGCACATTTTCAGGTGGTTAGACAGGGACTCAGATGATATGAGTCACAGCAGATTTTAGTGTCAGAAACCTAAGTGGGATCCCCAAATTGACTCCAAATCCCTTGTTGTTCCATACAGGGTACTATTTCCCTCTTATCTCTGGTCTTCTTGATCTGGAAACCTATCAAGTATCAGGATTTTCTTGTCATGTGGAAAACTGGAACGAATTCAGCGGGCCTTTTCACGTCTGCCCATGGTGATCATTAAGATCATTATCTCAGTGGAGGACCTCTGGGTAAGATACTCAAAGATCCTTAGGAATACAGACAGTATAATATTTTCCTGGTATTAAAGTTACAGAAACCAACTATCATTTTTAGTCGATTCAGGCTCTGGTATGTTCAAACCGTGCTGTAAAACCGGTCTGAAATAGTATTTAAAAACACTCAGCTCAGCCTCTTCTACAAAGTGAGCCAATGCTTATAAACATGGCTAAAATATTCCCTTACCTACGATGACTTCCCAGCCATCGTAGTGTTTATATGGTATGACTGTCACTTACATTAGTCAACATTTGCAGAGAAAGAACTTAGTGCATCCAGGGGGCACATCATGTTGAAATTAGTTTGTGACAATGAGCTACTGTGTTTTATTCTGCAGTCCAAGGGAATGGTGCCAGACATCTCTAAGGTGTCTAGCAGTTCTACAATTCTGATTTTAAGTGGTCTGTGTGCTTCAGAGATTTGGGCAGGAGAAGGGCAGGAGTCCAGAGACTGTGAATACTTCTGTCACCTGTGCTGACCATGGAGCAGGCAGCCTTCTGTGGACAACATTTTGATTTCTTGGTACTCTTGGGAAAGGTGCTTTTGTCTCACATTCCTCCATTTAGGAGTAATTATAATGATGAAAGTAATTTTTATCTTATATCATCTGTGGGCCCTGATCCTGGGCTCCCAGGGAAGCTATCCTTTAACATTTTACCCGGCTCAAAATGACTGGGCAACACCTCAAAGCATGGGCCCTATTTCTGCCCCAAGCACATGTTGTACATCTGCTTCGAGAAGAAAACAATAACCAAAAATGCCAACATAAAGATAAGACAAAATAAAGAACCTCTTTGGCTCCCATAATATTAAAGTCATACTGACATGTATATACTGAAAATGCATGAAATCATTGCATTTCCTAATGCCCAAGTCTTGGAGGGTCTGAGAGTCACTGACCTTGCCCAGAACCAGGCACACCCCAGCAGGGAGGGCTGGTGCAGAAAGGGAAGGGGCAGGACTCTGAGGGTGGTCTGCAGCTAGAGGGGTCCCTGGAAGGGGCCAGGTGTGTGTGGAGGCCCCAGCCCACGAGCCCACCCATGCCTGTGCCTGGTGTTGGGTAGAGGAGGCTCCTCTTGGGCCCCCTGCACTTTCAGGGTTCCAGGGGCTTGAGGGCGGGTTGCCCAGCATCCAAGGAGCTCAGGCACAGCCCTCCCAGACAATTCACCACTTGGGGGTGGAGCTACATCACTGTGGGCGGTCCCAGATTTGCAGTGGGTTGCAGACCTGGGGCAGAAGGGGCACTGAGAGAGAGAGAGTTGCCCTGTGGAGATCCCTGCTGGTGAGTGAGCAGCATGCACTGGGGTGGGGGTCCGGGTCAGGGTGCGCCCCAGGTGGGAGGCAGGGTTCTGGAAGGGAACGTGGAGAGGGTTCATTGTGTGGACTCAGGTGAGTTTTCCTTTTCCTTTTAAAGTCTCTTCTGCCCTATGTCCTCAACTGGCCTTATTCTCCATACCCGTGAACTATAGGGCGCCCGCTCACCTGAGCTTTTGTGGGATGGGTTGCAGAATTTCAGGGTTTCCCCTGTTCCCCTGGAAGAGTGCGGGAAAGGACCTCACACAATCCCCACCTTCAGTTCTCTGACACAGTGCAGGTGATGCCTCTTGGGCATTAACCCGAATTCAGCAGGGTGTGCCCTGGTCCCCCAGGCACAGGTGTGGCAGTAGCAAGCCCCAGAGCCGTCCCCCAACTTAGCATTATGCCCCCTGTGCCCCCAGGTTAGTGGTAATTGGCTATTAGAAGCATGCAGGAAAATCCTCCAGGTGGGGGCCTGGAGGCGGGCGTAAACCAGACCCCACTCTAGTTGCATTGGGAATAGACGAATTGAGGGTTTCTTTAGAAGAGTAAGTCTGCTTTCCAGAAAAGGCAAGGTCATTGGTCTGTTGAGAATGAAGATAATTACTGCTAAACAACAAGTATATGTTGCCCCTTCGCCCAGAAACCGAAGCAGGTGTGCAGGCTTTAGGTCAGAGGTGCCTTCTTCTCCACAGCTGAGAACACTTCTCTGCTCTGGCTCCTAGACACCCGAGGTTTTGAACGTCAGCATCAGAGTCAGTGAGGCAGATTGTCACAGGACGCCAGTGTTCAGAGAAAGCACAGGTATGTTTGGCAAAATGTCCTATCTGTGTCAGGGCTGGAGGTAAAACCTCTCATTATACCAAACCTCCTGGGCTTTTCTCTTTTCTCTAGTTGAGCCACAAAGTAAAATTGAAGTAGCTGTCAGCATTCTGGGTTTGGTGCAAGAATTACTTAGTTTCCCTGCAGGTAGAACTTTGCAGGGGATCACAATTTATCTGTCCATTTATTGCTTACAAATGTATTTTGACCATCTGTTTCCTAGGAACCCTCTTTTATTAGAAAGGGAAGGTGAGATTCACTCTGTGCCTGTTTGTAACATCTAATTTGTTCCTTCCTGTAACACTGTTTATTCAATTATGCCTTAGATATGGTTGAGTGGTCAGCATCTAGAGTTAGGTGGCTTTTTTCATCTGATACAGACTTGGATGATGTCATTTGACAAAGGTGATGTTTCATCATTGATTAGTTTATTCATCAGAAGAGTTAAAATTAGGGTGGAGGGAAAATTGAAAATTATCCAAAGCGGCCTGTTCCTGTTTAAAAGTTGAACTTGACTTTCTAGTTTTACTAAAAGTATTATCTCGATATTTTGAGGTGCCATATTCTCTCTGTAGTTTCTTTGGTGGTGGAGTCAGAAGGAGAGGCTGGGAATTCTTTGGGATAGTGGCATGCTGGTGGCTTCAAGGGGCTTGGCATCAGGAGCCTTGGGGTGAATTCTGCAACTGCTTGTCTGACCCTGGGTGCATCTCCTAGAGGTTTTGTTTCCTCTTATGAAATTGCCGGCAGATAATGTTCTGCTTAAAGGGGAACCCTCCCATCCTGTTGGTGGGAATGCAAAGTGGTGCAGCCAGTCTAGGAAACAGTGTGGGGGTTCCTCAAAAAGTTAAACATTGAACAACCCCATGATCCAGCTATTGCTCTCCTAGGTATTTACCCAAAGGATACAAAAATGCAGATTCGAAGGGGGTCCATGCACCATGATGTTTAGAGCAGCAATGTCCACAGTAGCCAAATTATGGAGAGAATCCCAACGTCCATGCACTGATGAATGGATCAAGCAGATGTGGGATACCTATATATAATGGAATATGACCCAGCTTCAAAAAGAATGAAATCTTACCACTTGCAAGGATGTGGATGGACATAGAGTGTATTAAGCTAAGCAAAATCAGTGAGGAAAGACTAATATCCTACCCTCTCACGCTTGTGGAATTTCTGAAAGAAAACAGATGAACAGAGTGTTGGGGTGATGAGAGAGGCAAACAAGGAAATAGACTCAACCTTGGAGAACAAACTGAGTGTTGCTGCAGGACAGGGGTGTGGGGGGAAGAGTTAAATGGGTGAGGGGTATTAAGGAGGGTACTTGTGATGAGCACCAGGTACTGTATGCAGGTGAGGAATCACTAAATCCTACCCCTGAAGCGAATATTCCATGGCATGTGAACTAACTGGAATTTAAGTAAAAGAAGAAAGGAAAAAGTGTTCTGCTTCATGAAGAGTGAGGTAAAATTGTAGTGATTTGGGCTGTACTATTCTATAGAGGATAGATGTAAAACACCCTGTTGTAGGATACACTAGTTTCTTATCACATAAGGAGTCCTCAGAGAGCTGCAATGAAAGATTCAGGTCTCAGAGCATGTTCATGTTCCACTGATATGTTACAGTTTGCACAGGTAGAAAAGAAGGTGGAGAGAAAGGCAACAGAAGGGGAAAGTAGGTGTGAACCTTTCATTAGTTAGCACTATATCTTTCTCATGAAAGCCTTGCGCCAGTGTGATTTTGGAAGAAGAGGGGGAATCCGGGAGCATTGGAGGAGACAGGGGAGTTCCAGGTCTGGGTAAAGCTGACAGGGGTCCCAGATGAGAGCTGAATGCATTCTGCAGCAGGGTGTGGGCAGGGTGGGCTCCAGGGGTGGCTGTGGGTCTCCTGGGTGAGAGTTGTGACAGGTGAGGGCTGTGTGCAAGTTCCTGGCTGAGGACAAGTGAGGCACAGGCGGAGAGCTGGCAGAGAACCTTCTTCTGGGCCACCAGCCTCACCCAACACACACAGCCTCATCTTCTGTCCCTGTCACTCCAATTCAGACTTCTCTGAAGGTGAGTGAGAACACATCAAGAGCATTCTGAACAAAAGGGAAAGCATGTGCAATGGCTCTGGGGCAGGAGATTTCCAGGTATGTCCAGGAGCAGCAAGAAGGCCCTGTGGCCACAGTAGACAGCTTAGGACATGAGCTCAGAGAGGTGAAAGAAAGCCATTCCAGGCCTATAACCCCATGAGACCCTGTTTCACTGGGCCATCCTGGCTACAGTGTTGAGAACAGATGACAGAGGGTTGAAGACGGCAAGGCAGGTCAATGACGAGGCTTTTCCAGGAACTCAGGCACTGTGGACCAGACAGGTGGCCTTGGATGGAGTGGTTAGACCTATTCTGGGTCCATTTTGAAGATGGAGCTCACAGGATTTGCTGATGGGTTATCTATTAGGAGCAGGAGAACGGAGGCATTGGCGTAACTCCCAGCTGTTGTGGGTTGTCCTGATCGAGGGGAAGGAGAGTGTTTCTGGGGGTAGGAGGTAGTCTGTGTTCCGCATCCTGAGGAAGGTGCCTTTCCCGGTGGGTCTGCTGAGATTTGTGTCTGGGAGAACCTTTCACATCTCCTCCCTCAGAAATGCTCAAGTACAAGTATTCCCCACTTTTTAAGCGTTCACAGTAAGACACTGGGCTTTCTTGAAAGAACTATGTTATTACCCAGCTTCAGTAAGAGGAAGAGACCTGAAGAGGATTTCCCTCTTATGAAAAAAGGTGAACAGTGAGAATCGCGTTCAGCATCTGTTTTGGGGAGAAGCACAACAGAGGCTGCATGCACCCCAACCAGCTCCTTCCACTGGGAACAGCTATCCACATCCAGCCACCAGCACTTTGAATGGTGTCTGTGAGCCTCTGCTGTGCTTTATCTTCATTTATGCTGGACCTCCCTTAGAAACTTGTGTCCTGAGGCCTAAGAAAAGCCAAAGAGAAGGAATTTTGGAGTCTGAGCACACTGTCTAATTGTTTCGTGTAAATTAATGGCCATTCCTTCTTGACACCATTTCTGCTGTGCAAGGGTTCTCAGAAGCCCTGTACTTTCAAAGAGCAGGGAAACCTATACCCCATGCTGTGGGGTTAGTTTTAGTCTCCATGCTGGACAGAACATTTCATGACTGTCGGATTTTCTCACTCAAACATTGAGACTTTGACCACCTTCACCCGTTTCTACCACCCCATCCCCGAATCTGGCACCTACCAATCTGCTCTCAGTGTCTATGTGTTCAGTATTTGTTTATTCCTCGTGGAATGTACATGAGAGCATCTGGTATTGGTCTTTCTGTGTCTGAGTTACTTGGCATAAGGCCCCCAAGGTCTGTGTTTCCATGTCTGGTTCTTGTGAATAAATCTGTAGTGAACGTGGGAGTGCATCTGTCTTTTTGAGGCAGTATTTTTGTGTTCTCCGAATCAATACTCAGTAGAGCCATTACTGGGTCATGGGGTAATTGCATTAATTTTTTCAGGAACCTCCATACCGTTTGTCACAGTGGCTACACCAATTTCCATTCCCACCAAGAATGCTCAGAGTCCTCTCGTCTGCACACCCTTGACCCCACCTGGTATCTGTCTCTGAGACAATAGGTGTTCCAACACTTGTGAGGGAATAGCCAGTTGTGGGTTTGACTGATGTTTCCCTGACGATATTTAGTGATGTCGAACAACTTTTTCTGTCTGTTGGCACCTGTGAGCCGTCTTTGGAAAGTATCTATTCACATATTCCCCACATTTTTTATACAGTTTTTTTTGTTTGTTTGTTTTGATTTGTATGAGTGCTGTGTGTATTTTGGATGTTAGCCTCTTCTCACACATATGATTCACAGATATTTTTTTTCTTATTGGGTCTGTGGCCTTGTAAGTTTTTGCTGGTTTCTTTTTCCGTGTGGAGGATTTCAGTTGAAGTTGTTCCACCTGTTTATTTTTGCTTTTGTTGCCTTTGCATTTGGTGTCCTATCTGAAGACTCTTTGCCAAAACCAATGTCGAGAGACTTAGTACCTGTGTCTTCTTGGAGGTTTATGGATTCAGGTCTTACGTTCATATCATTCATCCATTAAAAATTTTGTGTGTGTTGTAAGAAAGTGACCCAGTTATATTCTTCTGCATTTAGTGTCC
Organism: Ursus americanus; assembly: GCF_024610735.1. NCBI lineage: Eukaryota > Metazoa > Chordata > Mammalia > Carnivora > Ursidae > Ursus > Ursus americanus. The sequence goes on along the minus strand of NC_142130.1, from coordinate 2,703,695 downwards.
AGTTTGCCTGTTACCGCTCACTGGAGAGACAGTCCTTCCCTCATGGCATATCTTCTGCTGCTGTGTCGTAAGTTAGGATCATCTACGTGTGGGTAAGTTTCTGAGCTTTCTGTTCTGTTCCACTGACCTGGTGTCTGTGTTTATGCCAGTACCATCCTGTTTTGATGACAACAGCTTTGTAATCTAGCTTGAAATCCAACAGTGTGTTGTCTGCACCTTTCTTTCTTCACGTTGCTTTGGGTATTTGGGGTGTTTTATGATTCCATACAAGTTTGAGGACTGTTTTCTATTTGCTCGAATAATGCCACTGGAATTCAGATAGGGATTTCATCACATGTGTCAATTGCTTTGGGTACGATGGACATGTTCACATAATTAACTCTTCCAGTTAAGGAGCATGGCGTATGCTTCCATTTGTTTGTGTTGCCTTCCAAATCTTTGACCCATACATCCTGCCCCCCTCGACACACATGTTTTTCATTTCTTTTCTGTCATGTGTTGAGTGTACTATGTCTTTCTCATTCTTGGTTGCTTTTATTCCTAATTTTTTTTGATGCAATTGTAAATGGCATTGTTTTTTAATTTCTCTTTGCGAAAGTGTGTCATCAGTATACAGAAATGCAAGAATTTGGGTCATCTGGGTGGCCCCATAGGTGAAGCGTCTGCCTTCAGCTCAGGTCATGAACCCAGAGTTCTGGGTTCGAGCCCCGTGTTGGGCTCCCCGCTTACAGAGGGTCTGTTTCTCCCTCTTTCTCACACTCCCCCTACTCCTGCTTTTTCTCTTCCTGTCAAATAAATAAATAAAATTTGAAAATAAATAAAGACAACAGGTCTCTGTATATTGACTTTATATCCTGCAGCTTTCTTGAATTTGTTTATTCTAACAGTTTTTTTTTGTGTGTGTGTGTGGAATCATTCGGGATTTCATGTCATTTGCAAATAGTGACAGTTTTCCTGTATGGATTTCATATCTTTCTTTTTTTAAAATGATGTCACCCTACAGTACTTCATTTGTTTTTGATGTAGTGTTCCATGATTCATTGTTTGCATATAACACCAAGTGCTCATTATGACACATGCCCTCCTTTTTTAAAAAAAGAATTTATTTATTTATTCAACAGATATAGAGACTGCCAGCGAGAGAGGGAACACAAGCAGGGGGAGTGGGAGAGGAAGAATCAGGCTCACAGCGGAGGAGCCTGTTGTGGGGCTCGATCCCATAATGCCGGGATCACGCCCTGAGCCAAAGGCAGACGCTTAACCGCTGTGCCACCCAGGGGTCCCAACAGGTGCCCTCCTTAATACCCATCACCAGGATAACCCATTCCCCTACCCCTCCCTTTCTGCAACCTTCAGTTTGTTTCCCAGTGTCAGTAGTCTCTCATGGTTCATCTCCCCCTCTCATTCCCCCCCTTCACTTTTCCCTTCCTTCTTCTAATGTCCTCCATGCTACTCCTTCCGTTCCACATAGGAGTGAAACCATATGATAATTGTCTTTCTCTGCTTGACTTAATTTCACTTAGCATAATCCCCTCCTGGTCCATCAACGTTGGTGCAAATGGGGGGTATTCATCCTTTCTGATGACTGAGTAATATTCCATTGTATAGATGAACCACATCTTCTTTGTCCAATCATCTGCTGAAGGACATCTTGGCTCCTTCCACAGTTAGGCTATTATGGACATTGCTGCTATGTACATTGGGATACAGGTGCCCCTTCTTTTCATTACTCTGTGTCTATGGGGTAAATACCCAGTAGTTCAATTGGTGGGTCTTAGGATAGCTCTGTTTTTAACGTCTGGGGAACCTCCACATTGTTTTCAAAAGTGGCTGTACCAGCTTGAATTCTCACGAGTAGTGTAAGAGGGCTCCCCTTTCTTCACATACTCTCTGACTTTTTTTTATTTCTGTCTTGTTAATTTTTTTTCAAGATTTTATTTATTCATTCCACAGAGATAGAGACATCCAGCGAGAGAGGGAACACAAACAGGGGAGTGGGAGAGGAAGAAGCAGGCTCATAACGGAGGAGCCTGATGTGGGGTTTGATCCCATAATGCCAGGATCACGCCCTTAGCCGAAGGCAGAGGCTTAACCTCTGTGCCACCCAGGTGCCCCCTGCCTTGTTAATTTTAACATTTCTAACTGGTGTAAGGTGGTATCTCATTGTCATTTTGATTTGTATTTGCCTGATGGCAAGTGATGTGGAGCATTTTTTCATGTGTCTGTTGGCCATTTGTATGTCTTCTCTGGAGAAGTATCTCTTTGTGTCTTCTGCCCATTTTTTGGGTGTCGAGTTTGAGGAGTTCTTTATAGATCTTGGATACCAACCCTTTATCTGTAATATCATTTGCAGATATCTTCTTCAATTCCGTAGGTTGCCTTTTTGTTTTTTGATCATTTGCTTTGCCAAGCAGAAGCCTTTTATCATGATGAAGTGCCAATAGTTCATTTTTTGCTTTTATTTCCTGTGCCTTTAGAGACGTGGCTTGCAAGAAGTTGTTGTGTCCAAGGTTGAAGAGTTCTTTTGATTTTGATATGAGACAGGAATCCATTATCTTATTTTCCTGATTGTATTCGAGTCCTCTGTCTTTCTTGGTGAGTCTAGCTAAGTTTGTCAGTTTTGTTTATCTTTCCAAAAAAGGCTGCTCTCATTTTCATTGTTTTTTTTTTGTCTTTTTAGTCTCCGTTGGATTTATTAATGCATTCCTTTTTGTTATTTCCTTATTTCTACTAATTTGGGGCTTTGTTTGTTGTTTTTTTTTTCTACTTATTTACCACATAAAGCAGGTTGTTTATTGGAGAGCATTTTCATGGATTGATGAAGACTTTAATTTCTATGAATGTCCCCCATAAAGCTACTTTTGCTGCATCCCATAAGTTTTTGTAGGTTGTCTTTTTCATCAGTGACCAGGTACTTCTAAAAGTTTTTTGATTTCTTCTTTGACTGTTGGATGTTCAGTAGCATGTTGTTAAATCTCCACATATTTTTTTAAGATTATTTTAGTATCTGACAGAGAGTGAGACAGCGAGAGACGGAACGCAAGCAGGGGGGTGGGAGAGGGAGAAGCGGGCTTCCCACTGAGCAAGGAGCCTGATTTGGGGCTAGATTCCAGGATCCGGGGTCAAGACCTGAGCTGAAAGCACATCCTTAACGACTGAGCCACCCAGGCCCCAAAAATCTCCACCTATTTTTGACTGTCCCATTTTTTTTCTTGAGACTGATTTCTAATTTCATATCATTGTGGTTGGACAAGATTTGAAGCAGAAGGTGAAGAGAGCATTCAGATGAAAGGTTTGTTTCCTAGAGGGTTTTCTGAGGGCATACCATGAGTTCAGTGGGGATGGAGGAAGGTTTTGTGAGACGGGGGGTGGGGTTAACCCTAGTTAGAATTACTGACTACTACCATGCAGGCTGTGTGCTACCGTTCACACCATAGTCCTGATGGACTTGTACTTCATTAAATATTTTCTAGGAGGTGTAGGCATAGCCTTTACTTAAAGAAAGGTGCCATGTGGGTTCATGGCATTACCCCAGGTCAGCAACCAGGATGTATGGTATTGTGGGGGATCAGAAGCAGGCTTTCTGTGGGAAGCGACAGAAATAGGGTATGGTGAGCTCCATGACCATAGGTGAGGTCCCTAGTGACCCACTGGGTGTTGGGTTCTGTGGATCTGTCTCATCAGGTGCTGTGGAATTCAGGGACACCCTCCTGTCTGTGGATTTGTGTGGAGACAGGTAGACATCAGTGTCTGGCCAGGCACGAGGGTCGCACTGGACCACCACCAGAGGTGCAGCGTGCGGGGGAGCCACTGCTTGGTTTCCAGGAAAGCTGACCAGGGTCTGTGACCGTGATTCCTAGCAGCTGCAAGGGAAGAGGAGGCCGGGGTGGTACACACTTCCTAGACTTGTGGTCAGGACTAGTCTGGAGCCCACTGAAGTCAGCCACACCTGGCACAGAAGGCACCCAGTCAGTGTAGCTGTGGGCACTGCTCCCATGACACTTTTGGGCCGGCTCCATGCTGCCACCTCCTGCTTTTCATCATCATCTTCAAGGTCATGTGCCTCTGCTCTTGCCCCATGGCCTCCGGGGTATTGTCTGTCCTCCATCTGGCCCTCGTCCCTGGTGCCCTGTGCAGTCCCATGACAGGGTAGCCTTCTCGAGACAAACATCTGGCCCTGATGGAAAACTTCCATGGATCTCTTGTGATGCGAGGATGATGCCCTGCCCTGGAAGGGGGCTGCAGGTCCAAAATCAGGAGAGCCATGTCTCCCTTTTCAGCATGGCCTGTACTCCCCTCAGTCTTCTTCAGGGAAGCTCTCCCCACTTCCTGAGCTGACAGCTCTGAACTTAAAAATGAATGTTATTTTACATATCTCTATGCTTTAGTTCATCCATGGCATGTCTTTCAACCCCGTTAGTGGGTTTTTTTTTTTTTTAGCAGTTCTGAAGGGCTGTCTGCTCAAGGAGGGGATGACCTGGGCAGGGCAGCTTTCCCTCTCATCTCCCTCAGCATGTCTCTGAGCCCTGGGGCCAGCTGTCCCACTGAGGATTGAGGGACCCGAGCCAGCCCATCCTGAGCCCAGGCTGTGTCAGCTCATAGACTGATGTGTGTCGGAGCGGTGGGCAGCTGGCATAGGCCAGGGGCAGGCAGTGTCTCCTTCTCATTCCTTCCCTCCCTTCCTCCCAGAAGTAGCTCAGAGCAGCCTTCAACCCCTGCATCTCCAGATCCCTTGACCTGTGCCTCCTGTGTTCAGCTGGTGACCTTGGAGTTTCGCATGGATTCTACCTCCCGTACCCTCTCCCATAGCAGTTCCTGGATCAGGGGAGGGGTCGGACCCTTGTCTGCTTTTGGTCTTCTTCCTGTCCCACACCGAGCCCACCGACCGTTTCATCTTCCATGTATGTGCTTGGAAGCAAGCCCATCCACAGGGAACCTATTAGCCAAGTGGATCCAGGCAATAAACATTGAAGTAGAGATCCAGAATCCATAATAAACCTGCTCTGAAACCTGTCCCAAAGTCTGTGACTCTCTCACACTGAAACAGAAACAATAATAGCTTTCTGGACTGTGAAGTGATATGTGTCTCTACTTCCAATCTTGAATGCATAGGTGCTGAACCTGGACAGAAAGGGACCATGGCTCCCGTGGGCTGGGATCCACAGTAAGAACGCAGTGAAATCTGAATTTTAGGCATGAAGTGAATAATTATTGTAGAGCGAATCCCAAGTAGGGCTTTTGCACATTGCACAGGAAAAGCTTTTTCAAAGAGGTTTCTGAAAGAAAAATCTTTTTTTTAAATTTATTTTAATTCCATTAGAGCTAACATACAGTGTTACATTCGTTTCAGGTGTACAGTAGAGTGATTCAGTAATTCTATATATTACAAAGTGGTCATCAAGAAAAGTGTCCTCTTAATCCCCTTCATCTATTTCACTCATCCCTCTATCCACCTCCTGTCTGGTAACCATCCGTTTGTTCTCTATTGAAAAGAGTTTGTATTTTGGTGTGTCTCCTTTTTCTCTTTTAGTTATTTATTTTTGTTTGTTTTTTAAATTCCCCATTAGAGTGACATCATATGGGATTTGTCTTTCTCTGACTGACTGATTTTAGTTTGGATAATACTCTCTAGCTCCATCCATGTGGCTGCAAATGGCAAGGTTTCATTCTTTTTCAAGCCGAGTAATACTCCATTGTGTGTGTGTGTGTGTGTGTGTGTGTGTGAATACACACATCTATCATCTCATTTGTCAATTTTTCTACAGACACATGGGTTGCTTCCATATGGTGATATTGTAAATAATAGTGCAAGAAACATAGGGGTGCACGTATCCTTTTTACTTACTGTTTTCCTATTCTTTGGGTAAATACGAGTAGTGTGATTGTTGGATCGTAGGGTAGTTCTATATTTAATTTTTTGAGGAAACTTCATATTGTTTTCCACGGTGGCCACCACAGTTTGCATTCCCACCCAAAGTTCACGAAGATTCCCCTTCATCCACATCCTCCCAACACCTGCTCTTTGTTGTGCTTTTGATGTTAGCCATTCTGACAGGTTTGATGTAATACCTCATTGTCCTTTGGATTTACATTTTCCTGATGATGGGTGATGGTGAACACCTTTTCACGGGACTCTTGGCCATTTGTATTTCTTCTTTGGAGAAATGTCTGTCCATGTCTTCTGCCTATTTTTTAACTGGATTATTTGTCTTTTGGGGGGTCGAGTAGTATCAGTTGTATATGTTTTGGACACTATCCCTTTATTGCATATGATCTTTGCAAATATCATCTCCCTTTGAGTAGGTTGTCTTATGATTTTTACGTTTTCATTGTTCTTCTGCTGTGTGGAAACTTTTTATTTTGCTGTATTCCCAATAGTTTGTTTTTGCCTTCATTTGCTTTGCCTCAGGAGACAGTCCAGAAAAACGTTGGTATGGTCCATGTCAAGAAGTTACTGTCTTCCCTCCTGTAGGATTTTTATGGATTCAGGTCTCATATTGAGGTCTTGAAACTGTTTTGTGTTTGTCTGTATTGTGTAAGAAAGCAGTCTAATTTCATTCTTTTGTGCGTAGCTGTCTAGTTTTCCCAACACCATTTGCTGTAGAGACTGTCCTTTTCCCTTTTGATATCTTTGCTTGCTTTGTGGAAGATTCATGGACCACATAATTATGGGTTTCTGTCTGAACTTGTATCCTGTTCCTTTGGTCGCCGTTTCTATTTTTGTGCTGTACTCTCTTGTTAGGATGACTGCAGCTTTGTAGTATAACCTGAAATCTGAAATAGTGAGTCCTCCAGCTTTGTTTTTCTTTTCCACATTGCACTGTCTGTTCGGAATCTTTAGTGGATCCATATAAATGTTTAGGATTGTTTATTCGAGGTCTTTTGTTCTTTAATTTAAATTCAATTAGCCAACTTACAGTACACCATTAGTTTCAGATGTAGTCTTAAATAAATTTTCAGTCGTGTGTAACACCCAGTGCTCATTGTATCATGTGGCCTCCTTAATGCTACTCACCCAGTTACCCCCCCCAACTTCTCCAACAATCATCAGTTTCTTGCGATAGTTAAGAGTCCATCATGGGTTTTCTCCCTCTCTGATGACTTCCCATTCTATTTTCCCTTCCTTCCCCTATGGTCTTCTTCCTTGTTTCTGATATTCCACATAGGAGTGAAAGCATATGATCATTGTCTTTCTTTCATTGACTTATTCCACTCAGCATAATACCCTCCAGCTCCACCCATGTCGGTGTGATGGTAAGTATTCATCCTTTCTGATGGCTGAGTAATATTCCATTATATATATATATATATATGATCCACATCTTCTTTATCCATTCATCTGTCCATGATCATCTGCACTCCTTCCACAGTTTGTCTATTATGGACATTGCTGCTATGAACACTGGGGTGCATGTGTCCCGTCTTCACTACATCTGTCTCTTTGGGGTCGATACCCCGTAGTGCAATTGCTGGGACATAGGGTAGCTTTATTTATAACTTCTTGAGGAAACTCTGTACCATTTTCAAGAGTGGCTGTACCACACTGCATTCTTACAGGGGTGTAAGAGGGTTCCCGTTTCTCCACATCCTCTCCAAGATGTGTAGTTTCATGTCTTCTTATTTTTAGATATTCGGCCTCGTGTGGTAGGGCATCTATAGGGGTTTAGATTTCCATTTCCCTGAAGCCAAGTGATATGAAGCATTTATGCATGTATCTTTTGGTCACCAGTATGTCGTCATCAGTGAAATGACTTCCCATTTTAATCCATCTCAAGACCTAAAGCTCGGTAAGGCACTGAAGCTGGATGATGCCATCGGTTGGAAGTGTGTAGAATTTCAAAAGCTCTCCGTGGAGAGCAAGTTTCAAGTTCAGTGTGAAGCTACTAATTGGATCCGGGGACATCTCTGAAAGTGGGGGTTGCTTGGGATGGGCTGCGGGGGGCCCTTCGATTTTCCTATGAATCCTTGCTGCAGCCCCAAATGGACAGTTTCCTCCTGTGGGGCAGGGTGAGTCCTCTAGTCGTACAGAGGTGAGCCCAATGCCTGGTGCCTTGGAGGCAGGCAAACGGGGAGGGACCCTCAACAGAAGACCCAGAGTTAGGTTAGGCCTCAAGAGACAGCAGGTCCGAACTGCCCAGTGCTCAGAGAACTCCCAGGCCGAGTGAGATGAGGGCACAAGGGCGGGTGAGTGTGAGCCTGAGGTTCCATCCAGAAGGGCCCACAAAGGTCGGGGTTCAGCAGAAGGAGCTCTCAGGGGGTTCCCCAATTCTCTTGCCCTGACTGCTCTGTTGTGCCCCAAAACGGTACAGTTTACTGTGGGTTGCAGGCTGAGTCCTACGGTGGGTCTTGGGTGTCCCCAATCCGCTGGAGTGGGGTGCCAGGACCCCGGGGAGGGGCCCCTCTGTGGCCAACCTTGGGTAAGGGTTAGTGTTCAGGAGCCCGGCAGGGACAATCTGCAGGCTGTGCGGCGAGCTCTGTGGAGGGCTGAGAGGAGGCCATGGAGGAGGGTGAGCATGGGCCTCAGGGTTGGGGCACGGGGGGCTGCCAAAGGATGGGGATGGGCTCCGGGGGCCTCCCCAAGTTCTCGTGCCCTGTAGGCTCTGTAGAGCCCCAAGGGGCACGGTTTCCTGTCGGGTGGCAAGCTGAGTCCTGCGGTGGGGCACAGGTATCCCAATTTCCCGGGTCTGTGGTGTAAGGTTCCTGGGGAGGCCCCCAAACCCACGGCGACCTAGGGCTAGGGATAGGCCCAGGAGCCCCGCAGGCCCGATCTGTTGGCTGTATGGCGAGCTACACGGGCTGAGGTGAGGATGTGGGGAGGGTGAGCATGGGCCTCAGGGTTGGGGTGCGGGAGGCCACCAAAGTTCGCTGGTGGCTCAGGAGGGCCCTTCTGGTTCTCCCGCCCTGAATGCTCTATGGCCTCCCAAGGCACACGGTTTCCTGCAGGGTGGAAAACTGAGTCCTGCTGTGGGGCTCAGGTGTCCCGAATCCCCGCGGCTGCGGCTCCAGGCTCCTGGGGAGGGGCCCCTCCACAGATGAACTAGGGTTAGGGTTGGGGCCCAGGAATCCCGCAGGCCAGATCTGCCCACTATGTGGCGAGCTCCGCCCTGGGCTGAGTTGAAGATGTGGGGTGGGGTGAGCATGGGCTTCACGGTTGAGTTTAGGGATCGCCGAAGTTCGCCGGGGGCTCTGGGGGCCCTCCTGGTTCTTCCGCCCTGAATGCTCTACAGCCTCCCAAGGGGCACAGTTTCCCGCGGGCTGGCAGGCTTTATCCTTCAGTGGGGCTCAGGTGTCCCCAGTCCCTGGGGCTGCGGCACCGGGCCCCAGGGGAGGGGCCCTACCCAGCCGACCTAGGGTCAGGTGTAGGCCCCAGGAACCCGGCAGGCCTGATCTGCCGGCTCTGCGACGAGTTCGGTGGCAACCTGAAGGGAAGGTGTGGGGCGGGATGAGTGTGGGCCTCAGGGTTGGGGTGTAGGGGCCACCGAGGATCCCTGGGGGCTCAGGGGGGCCCTACCAGTTCTCTTGCATGGGATGTTCTGTGGCGCCCCAAGGGGCATGGTTTCCTGAGGGGTGGCAGGATGAGTCCCGTGGTGGGGCTCAGGTGTACCCAATCCCTGGGGTTAGGGTACGGATTAGGGTATGGGTTGAGGTTAGGGTATGGGTTAAGGTTAGGGTATGGGTTACGGTTAGGGTATGGGTGAGGGTAGGGGTTAGGGTTAGGGTAAGGAGTGGGTATGGGTTAGGGTTGGGTTTTGGGGTTACAGGTTAGAGGTTATGGGTTAGGGTACAGATTAGGGTTTAGGGTACGGGTTAGGGTTTAGGGTTCGGGTTTAGGGTTAGGGTTAGGGTTGGAGTACGGGTTAGGTTTAGGGTATGGGTTAGGGTACGCATTAGGGTACGGTTTAGGGTACAGGTTAGGGTACGGTTTAGGGTAAGTGTTGGCGTACGGATTTGGGTACGGCATAGGGTACGGATTAGGGTTAGGGTACGGGTTAGGAAACACGTTAGGGATAGGGATTGGGTACGGTTTAGGGTTAGGGTATGGGTTAGGGTACGGGTTAGGGTACAGATTAGGGTTAGGTATGGGTTAGGGTATGGGTTAGGGTCCAGGTTAGTGATAGGGTACGGGTTAGTTTATGGGTTAGGGTACAGGTTAGGGTATGGGTTAAAGTTAAGGTAAGGGTACTGCTTAGGGTTAGGGTAAGGGTTACAGTTTAGTGTTTAGGGTTACGGTTGGGGTATGGGTTAGGGTTAGGTTATGGGTAGGGTTAGGGTACGGGTTATGGTATGAGTTAGGACATGGGTTAGTGTCAGGTTTTAAGGTTTAGGGTTAAAGTTAGGGTATGGGTTAGGGTACTTGTTAGGGTTACGGTTAGGTTTAGGGTACGGTTTAAGTTACGGGTTAGGGTACAGTTTAGGGTTAGGGTTAGGGTATGGGTTAGAGTACGTTTTAGGGTTAGGGTTAGGGTACGGGTTAGGGTTAGGTTTAGGGTTAGGTTACGGGTTATGGGTAGGGTTAGCTGAAGGGGTAGGGTTAGGGGTTAGGGTTAGGGGTTAAGTTTTAGGGTTTAAGGTTAGGTGTTAGGGTTTAGGCTTAGGGTTAGACCCCAGTAGGCCAGCAGGACCGATGCGCCTGCTGTGCGGGGAGCGGAGGAGTGGGACGAGGTGAGGGCGCTGGCGAGCAGGAGTATGGTATCCAGCGTTTTGGCGCAGGAGGCCTTTGAACGTTGCTAGAGGCTCGGAGGGCCCTGCCCGTTCTCCCGCCCTAAATGACCAGCGACGCCCCAGCGGGCCGATGTCGACGGGGCGGCAGGGTGAGTCCAGCACTGCAGCTCGGGTGTCCCCAATCCCCGGCTTTGGTCACCAGTCCCCTTGTGAGGGCCCCCTCTGGGGCCAATCTAGTGTTAGGGTTAGTCCCCAGGAGGCCAGCAGGCCCCATACGCCAGCTGTTCGGTGAGCAGAGGGGCGGGCCATGGTGAGGGACTGGCGAGCTGGAAGGTGGTACCCAAAGTTTTGGCGCCGGGGGCCCTCGAATGTCGCCGGGGACTCAGAGGGCCCTGCCCATTCTCCTGCCCTGAATGAGTGGCGGCTCCACTAGCAGCCCGAGTGGTGGCGGGGCGGCAGGGTGGGTCTGGCGCTGAGGCTCGGGGGTCTCCAATGCCAGACGTTGCAGCACGAGGCCCCTTGGGAGAGGCCCCTTGGGGGCCGACCTAGGGTAAAGGTTAGCTCCTGGAGGCCGTAGGCACAATCCGCAGTCTGGGGCGAATGGAGACGCGGTCGAAGATCAGGGCGCTGGCGAGCAGGAGAGTGGGCCCCAGCCTTTTGGCGCTGGGGGCCTTCGAAGGTCACCGGGGCAGGGAGGGCCCTGCCCATTCTCCAGCCCTGAATGATCGGCGGTACCCTAGTGGCCCGGGTGTGGGCGGGGCGGAACGGTGAGTCCAGCGTTGTGACTCGGGGGTCCCCAATCCCTGGCGTTCGGTGGCAGTCCCTTTGGGAGGGGCCCCTTGGAGGCCGACCTAGGGTTAGGGTTAGCCCCCAGGAGGCTGGCAGGCTCGATCCACCGGCTCCGTGGCAAATGGAGGGGTGGGCCAAGGTGAGGTCGCTGGCGAGCGGAAGCGTGGGCCCCAACATTTTGGCTCGGTGGGCCTTCGAATGTCGCAGGGGGCTCGGAGGGCCCTGCTCGTTCTCCCGCCATGAAGGACCGGCGACGCCCTTAGCTCCCTGGGTGGCAGCGGGGTGGCAGGGTCAGTCCTGCACTGGTGCTTGGGTTTCCCCAATCCCCAGCGTTGCGGCGCCAGGCCCCTTGGGAGGGGCCCCTCGGGGACTGTCCTAGGGTTAGGTTAACCCCCAGGAGGCCCCAGTCCAGATCCGCCGGCTGTGCAGTGAGCGGAGGGATTGACCGTGGTAGGGCGCAGTCGAGCGGTAGCGTGGTACCCAGTGTTTTGGCGTGGGGGCCTTCTTATTTTACCGGAGGCTCGGAGGGCCCTGCCGGTTATCCCGCCCTGAATGCCCGGCGGCACCCCTAGCGGCCCACGTGGCGGCGGGGCAGCAGGGTGAGCCCGGCGCTGGGGCTTGCAGGTCCCCAATCCCTGCCGTTGCGGCACCAAGCCTCTTGGGAGGGGCCACTCTGGGGCCCACCTAGGGTTACGGTTAGCCCCGAGGAGCCCGGGAGGCAGGATCTGCCAGCTGTGTGGCTAGAGGGGGGGCAGGCCGAGGTGAGGGCGCTGTAGAGCGGGAGCATGGGCCTCAGCGTTTTGGCATGGGGGACCTACGAATGTCGCCGGGGGCTCGGAGGGCCGTGCCCGTTCCCCCACCCTGAATGACCGGCGGCGCCCCAAGTGCCCCGGGTGGCGGCAGAGGGGCAGGTTGAGTACATCGCTGGGGCTTGTGGGTCCCCAATGTCCGGCGTCGCGGTGCCAGGCCCTTTGGGAGTGCCCTTCGGGGGCCGACCTAGGGTTAGGGTTAGCCCCCAGGAGGACGGCAGTCCGGATACGATGGCTGTGGGGCGAGCGGAGGGGTGGGCCGAGGTGAGGGTGCTGGGGAGCGGGATTGTGGGCCCCTGCATTTTGGCGCTGGAGGCTTCAAATGACGCTTGTTTCTCCAGGGCCCTGTCCCTTCTCCCGCCCTGAATGACCGGCGGCGCCCCTAGCGGCCCGTGTGGCAGTGTTGTGGGAGGGTGAGTCTGGCTCTGGGGCTTGGAGTCCCAGATCCCAGGCTTAGTGGCACCAGGACCCTTGGGAGGGGCCCTAGGGTTAGGGTTAGCCCCAAGGAGACCCTCAGGCCCAATCCGCACACTGTGCGGCGAGCGGAGGTGCGGGCCCAGGTGAGGGCGCTGGGGAGCGGGAGCGTGGGAACCAGCGTTTTGGCGTGGGGAGCCTGAAGGTCACCGGTGGCTCAGAAGGCCCTGCCCTTCTCTCGCTCTCTATGACCGGCTGCGCCCCTAGCGGCCCGGGTGGGTACAGTGCGGCAGGGTGAGTCTGGCTCTGGGGCTCTGAGTCACCAATCCCCAGCATTGCAGAGCCAGGCTTCTTGGGATGTCCCCACAGGGCCGACCTAGGTTTTGGTTAGCTGCCAGGAGCCCGGCAGGCCCTATCCACCAGCTCGGAAGCAAGCGGAGGGGCGGGCCGAGGTGAGGGCACTGGCGAGCAGTATCCTGGGAGCCAACGGTTTTGCACGGGGAGCCTTCAATGGTCAGCATGGGCTCGGAGGGCCCTGCCCGATCTCCTGCCCTGATTGACCGGCGGGGCCTCTAGTGGCTCGGGTGGCTGAAGGGCAGCAGGGTGAGTCTGGCACATGGGCTCGGGGTCCCCATCCCCAGTGTTGCGACGCCAGGCCCCTTGGGAAGGGCCCCTCGGGGGCCGACCTATGGTTAGGGTTAGCCTCCAGGAGCCCCGCAGGCCCGATACACCACCTGTGCGTCGAGCGGAGAGTTGGGCCGAGGTGAGGGTCCTGGTGAACATGAGCCTGGGCCCAAGCGTTTTGGTTCGGTGTGCCTTCGAATGTCGGCAGGGGTTCGGAGGGCCCTCCAGTTCTCCCACCCTGAATGAATGGCGGCGCCCCTAGCGGCCCATGTGGGGTGGGGCGGCAGCGTGAATCCGGCGCTGGGGCTTGGGGGTCCCCAATCCCTGGCGTTGCGGCGCCAGGCCCCTGAGGAAGGGAACTTCAGGGGCTGTCCTAGGGTTAGTGTTAGTGCCCAGGAGGCCGGCAGGCCCGAGTCGCTGGCTCTGCGAAGAGTGGAGGTGTGGGCCGAGTTGAGGGTGATGCAGAGCGGGAGCGTGATCCCCAGCGTTTTGGCGCCCTGGGCCTTCGAATGTTGCCATGTCTCGAAGGGCCCTGCCTGTTCTCCTGCCCTGAATAACCAGCGGCGCGCTTTGTGGCTCCGTTGGCGGTGGGATGGCAGGGTGATTCCCGTGCTGCAGCTCAGGTATCTCCAATCCCCGGCGTTGCAGCGCCACGCCGCTTGGGAAGGGCCCCTCGGTGGTCGACCTAGGGTTAGAATTTGCCCCCAGGAGGCCGGCAGGCCTGATCCGCGGGCTCTACTACGAGCGGAGGTGCGGGCCGAGATGAGGGTGCTGGCGAACAGGAGGGTGGGCCCAACCGTTTTTGCGCGGGGGCCCTTCGTAGGTCGCCGGGGGCTCGGAGGGCCCTACACGTTCTCCCGCCCTGAATGACCGGCGGCGCCCCTAGCGGCTCGGCTGCTGGCAGAGTGGTAAGGTTAGTCTGGTGCTGGGGTTCGGGGGTCCCCAATCCCCGCATTGCGGTGCCAGGCCCCTTAGGAAGGGCCCCTCGGTGGTCGACCTAGGGTTAGGGTTAACCCCCAGGAGGCCGGCAGTCCCGATCCACCCATTGGGTGGCGAGCGGAGGGGCGGGATGAAGTGAGGGTGCTGACGAGTGCGAGCCTGGACCCAAGCGTTTTGGTGCGGCGGGCCTTCGAAGGACAAGGGGGGCTCGGAGGCCCCTGCCCGTGCTCACGCCCTGAATGACCAGCGGTGCCTCTAGAGGCCCGGGTGTCAGCGGGGCAGCACGGTCAGTCCGGCGCTGGAGCTCATGGTTCAGCAGTCCCAGGCGTTGAGGCGCCAGGACCCATCGGACGGGTCCCTGGGGGGCCGACCTAGGGTTTGAGTTAGCCCCCAGGAGTCGGGCAGGCCTGATCCGCCCTCTGTCGGGCGAGCGAAGGGGCAGGCCTAGGTGAGGGCGCTGGCGAGCGGGAGCATGGGCCCAAGCGTTTTGGCGCGGGGCGCCTTCAAATGTCACCGTGGGCTAGGAGGGCCCTGCCCGTTCTCATACCCTGTATGACCGGCGGCGCCCCTAGAAGCCCAGATGGTGGCGGAGCGGCAGGTTGAGTCCGACGCTAGGGCTCTGGGGTCCCCAATTACCAGCGTTGTGGCCCCAGACCCCTTGAGAGGGCCCCCTTGGGTGCCGACCTAGGGTTAGGGTTACCCCAGGAGGCCACTAGGCCCGATCTGCCAGCTGTGCAGTGAGCAGAGGGGCGGGTTGAGATGACGGCGTTGGCGAGCGGGAACGTGGGCCCAAAGTTTTGGAGCGAGGGGCCTTCGAAGGTCACCAGGGGCTCAGAGGGTCCGGCCCGTTCTCCTGCTCTGAATGACCGGGGGTGCCCCTTGTGGCCCGGGTGGCGGTGGGGGGCATGGTGAGTCCGGCGCTGGGGCTCAGGAGTCCCCAATCCCCCTCGTTGCAGCGCCAGGCCCCTTGGGAGGGGCCACTAGGGGGCAGACCTAGGGTTTGGGTTAGCCCCCAGAAGGCCCCCAGGCCTGATCCGCCAGCTGTGTGGCGAGCGGGGGGGAGGGCCGAGGTAAGGGCGCTGGCGAGCAGGAGCGTGGGCCCAAGCGTTTTGGTGCGGGGGTCCTTCGAAGGTCGCCGTGGGCTCGGAGGGCCCTGCCCGTTCTCCTGCACTGAATGACCAGCGGCACCCCTAGCGGCCCAGGTGGCGGCGGGGCAGCACGGTGATTCCGGCGCTGGGGCTCGGGGGTCCCTAATACCCGGCGTTGCGGCGCCAGGCCCCTTGGGACGGGCCCCTCGGGGGCTGACCTAGGGTTAGGGTTAGCCCCCAGGAGACTGGCAGGCTCGTTCCACCCATGTGCAGAGAATGGAGGTGTGGGTCCAGGTGAGGTAGCTTGCGAGCGGGAGCGTGGGCCAGAGCATTTGGCTTTGGCTCGGGGTGCCTTCAAAGGTCGTAGGTGGCTCAGAGGGTCCTGCCCGTTCTGTCGCCCTGAAGGACTGGCGACGCCCCTAGCACCCCATGTGGCAGCGGGGCGGCAGGGTGCGTCCGGCACTGGGACTTGGGGTCCCCAATCCCTGGCATGTGGCGCCAGGCTACTTGGGAGGGGCCCCTTGGGGGTGACCTAGGGATAGGGTTAGCCCCCAGGAAGCCAGCAGGCCCGATCCACCAGCTCTGCAGCGAGCGGAGGGGTGAGCCGAGGTTAGGGCGCTGGCGAGCAGGAGCGTGGAAGCCAGAGTTTTTGTGCGGGGGGCCTTCGAAGGTCGCAGGGGGATCAGAGGGCCCTGCCCGTTCTCCCTTCCTGAATGACTGCCCACGCCCCTAGCGCCCTGGGTGATTGTGGGGTGGCAGAGTGAGTCCAGCAGTGGGGCTCGGGGATCCCAAACCCCTGGCATTGCGGTGCCAGGCTCCTTGGGAGGGGCCTCTCGGGGGCCGACCTAGGGTAAGTGTTAGCCTCCAGGATTCCAGCAGGCCCCTTCCGCCAGCTCTGCGGCAGGCAGAGGGGCAGGCCGAGGTGAGGGCACTAGCGAGAGGGAGTGTAGGCCCAAGCGTTTTGGCGCGGGGGGCTTCAAAGTTCGCCGGGGGCTTGGAGGGCCCTGCCCGTTCTCTCGCCCTGAAAGACTGGCGGTGCCCCTAGCAGCCCGGGTTGCTGGGGGGCGGCAGGGTGACTCCGGCGCTGGGCTCGGGTGTCCACAATCCCCGGTGTTGTGGCGCCAGGCCCCTTGGGAGGGGCCCCTCGGGGGCCGACCTAGGGTTAGGGTTCATCCCCAGGAGGCCGGCAAGCCCAGCGCTAAGTGGCTCTGGCAATGTAACAAAAATGCCATACACTTATCTGTAAGAAATAACAGTGTACAGGAACCCTCTTAGCCCTAACATCATCCTTTGTGAATATGGAAGCCAGCCCCAAAGTGGTCGTGGAAGTCTGATGAAAGGGCTAAGCACTTTTCTCTGAGTCACCACACTATACAGGGAAAGACCAATGTACATCATCTTTCTGAGTAGGAAGCATTAATGAAAAGGTTCTGGAATTTCGAGGACTCTGACCCATCCTTATTGGTAATAAACCACCGTGTACAGGAAAACACCTTCAACTCTCATCAGCCTCCTCAATCCTGATTCCGATTCAACTTTGGGTGTGTAGGACTAGGGAAATGTCCAAATCTTATTGCTAAGAAAGAACGATGTCAGGGTAAGGCCCTTCAAGTCACCTCAGCCTTCCTGAAGACGGAAGCAGGAATCAAGCTGGTTATGTTACCATGAGGTAAGGAAGATGAGCATATAAGTGAGAAACAACAGTGGGCAGGACCTCTCTTCCAACGAACAGTATCTTTGCTTAATATTGAATCCCTATGGTAAGTGGTTGTGGGCATTTGTGAGGTCAAAATCTTGAGTGTTTTGTAAAACCTCTTGGCCATTCACATATGAGACTAAGGTAGTTGGGGACTCCTAGGCAGTGATTTGTCCACTGTCAAAAATATGAAAAGATAAAAGAGACAGATGAGGTCTCCTCAGGCATTGTCCTTTATCCTCATCCTCCGTGAGGATGGCCATCTCTGGACAGCTCAATGGCAGGGTCTCATTCACAGTGGGGGCATCTGTTCCTCACAGACATCAGGCAGGGAAATGGATTTGGTTCTCTGTGCCAGCCCAGCCACAGCTGAGTGTCACAGCACCCTCTCGTGGGCTCATAAGAGTTTCACTGTCACCAGGCAGGTCATTGTATTTGATAAACCACTGTGAGAGTTTGCAGTTGCCTTCATCTGCAACCTCCTACAGGCAAATGCAGGTCTCTGGTACCATGTGAAGTCATGTGAAGGCATTGTGAGAAATTGTCCTTTTGCTTAAGAAAAACATGGCTGGGGCTCCTGGCTGGCTCAGCCAGTTAAGCATGTGCCTTTGGTTCAGGTTATGATCCCAGGGTTCTGGGATCGAGCCCGGGCTCCCTGCTCAGCTGGAAAGGAGGTAGGGAAATAGCTTAGAACCCACAGAGAATGTGAATAAAGGGGAGTGAAATGGAACTTGGTCTGTGTTTTGCTTTAGGGATTGGAAGTTAGTTTTTTCTCAATTGTGATTGTTCTTGAAACAGAAAAGCTGTATTGTTTTTTTTTTACCTTTTTTTCTAATAACAATTTTTTATTATGATTTGTTAGTCACTATACACTATTTCCTTAGATTTTGATGTAGTGTTCCGTGATTCATTATTTGCATATAACACCCAGTGCTCCATGCAATATGTACCTTCCTTAATACCCATCACTGGCCCATCCCAATCCCCCACCCCTCTCCCCTCTGAAGCCCTCAGTTTGTTTCCCAGAGTCCATAGTCTCTCGTGGTTCATTCCCCCTTCTGTTTAGGGTCCATTGTCTAAAGGGACAGACAGTGGAAGTTCACCGAATATAAGATCGAAATTTCATTGTTCATTATAGATGCTGCCAAGTAGTTCCCAGACATTTCATTCTACTGTAGTAATTCATTATACCTGTGCAGGTGCATGTGGAAGATAACTGATGCATGTTTAGTGGTAATAAAACACGCCCCTCAGTAGTAGAATAGTAGAGGATGCACATGTGTAAAATTATTCGACTGCAGCTTCCATGCTTTGCCTTTGGTTCCTTATTATCTATGAAATTGGACAATTTTTGTTCTCTAGGCTTAAAACTCATTGTCAGTATTCAGAGTTTTTCAATGCTGATCTTCTCCTGTATAAGTTACCAAAAACCTAAAATATGTATGAACTTTAAAAAACGCTATATTGAAAATGACAGCAGGGAAGTTCCATTTTGTGAGTATTGTGTCAATAGATCTCTATTTTGACATCAGTGTTCATTAGAAATGATGACATTTCATGTGAGTATAAATATCAATGTGAAAAAGAAAAGGTAGGAAGAACCTTGAATGTTTAAGTAATTGCTGAAATGACAGGTGTGTGTGTGTGTGTGTGTGTGTGTGTGTGTGTAATTGATTATCAGTGAATGGTTCAGCTTCTTGTAGGGCCTCCGAGAGAGCCCAGGTGAACCTTTCAATGAGTTGGTATCTGTTTTCAGAACATGGGAATCTCTTAGTCCAATAGTCAATCAGGCAAGCTTTGAGGTCCTGAAGAGTTTCAGTCCTCAGAGATGGTGTTGCAGACCCTTGTGAGCAAACCCTAGGTATGCTCAGAGCCCTCATTAGCTGGTACCAACGTGTGATGATTTCAGACAACATTTCCCAAAGAAGTACCTCTTGAGTCTCTGTCCTTGTCAGTTCCCTACACTTCCTTACACTAGTTATGTGATCAGTGTGTTTCAGGATAATCCCCACATGTGATTTTTGCTATTTCCTACTAGTCCTATCTGTTTCTCATCTTCTTCTTTTATGGTAGGGGTTGGGAAGCAACCTGTGTGGTGTAGGAAGGTGTGTGGTAGTTGTCTGCCTTCAGAGGACCGAATGCTGCCTAGAAATTGTACTGTAGTTTGAGGTCAATTGTCCATCCTCTGAGTGTCAGGAATTCCATCACTTTACTTTGATGCTAGTCTGTTCTTCAAGCTTTCCTCAGAAATAAGGACGTCATCCATCTAGGGAATACTAGTTTGTGTGTATGTTTTCATTTTAGGAAAGGCCTTGCTGCTCCTGAAAATAATACTGTAGAGCACCCTTTCCTGTTCTTATTGGCCATCAGTCAATCTTTTGTGAAGTATTTGTTTATAAATAGACTTTTTATGGTTGATGAGCAGGAATTCTTTATTGACAAGGATTTGTCAGTGTGTGTATTGCAAATCTGTGCTTCCCAGCCTGCGGTTCACTTTTTCATTTTCATATGGTCATAAGATAAGGAGAAATGTCACATTTTTATGAAGTCCCACTGAATTCTTTTAAATGGTTAGTGCACCCTATGTCCTACCCCAAGATTGACAGGTTCAAAGTTTTCTTTCAGAAACTGTCCAATGGGAAGCTACAATCCATCTCAAATTTATAAATTGCATTTTTAATTCTAAGGGTATTTATAGACTGTTTTGGATATTCTATGTACACAATCGTATTATCTGTGAATAGTCACAATTATCCCCTCAATTCTTATACTTTTTGTTTCTCTTGCCTTCTAACCCTGGTAGACTCTCCGATGCCACGTTGAATAGAGGAGCATTGTTGAAGATTTTAATATACCTTTCTCAATATCTGACAGAAAAAGCAGACAAAACATTGGTAACAAATGTGACCTAATTGACATATAGGGAACATTCCATAATACGTGCAGAATACATTATTTTCAAGTGGTCATAGACTCTTTACCCAAATAGATGATAGGTGGGGCCACGAATGAAGTCTACAAATGTTAAACCCTGAAATTAACTAGATTCTATTCTTAGACCACAGGCGAATTGAGCCACAGTCATAGCGAAAAGAAAACCAGGAAGTCCTTCAATGTTTAAAAATTAAATGGAACTTTGCTACATATCCTAAAGGTGAGAGAGGGAATCTCAATGGAAATTCTGAAACTTTTCTACATGAGGGCTCACACACATTGGCACTTTCTTTGTGAAGAGCATTATAATAACCTAGACAGGAGTTGAGCCTTAAGTCAGAGTTCTGCCTGCCCCAGCCACACCTGGCAGCCTTGGCCTGTGGTCCGCCTCAGCTGTGCTTTCTGGTGGCCCTGAGCTAAGGGGGTCAACATGGCCATATGGAAATGGGAAGCTCCCCACTCATAGTGATGGCGGTTCCCCCTCCCCAGCTGCCCTTTCTGGTGGCTCTGAGCCAAGGGGGTCAACATGGCCGCATGGAAATTAGAAGCTCCCCACTCTTAGTGATGACGTTGCTATCGTATCGTCCTCACCAGTCCAACAACATGATTTCTGAGTGAACTATGACACAAGCGTGACTTCTTGGCCTTCCTTCAGGTTTGAAAATCATCTGGTGAGTCATCTATTAGAAATATGGATTCAACATGTGTTCTTTCTTATGGAAAAGAAATAGAACCAATAGCAATTAGGGCTTCCTGAGCACCTGTACTTGAGAGACATCATACTGGCTCTTTGTAGCATTCTGCCTCTTAAACTTCTCAACTAGGGTGTAGATATTTTTAGGCACATTTTCAGGTGGTTAGACAGGGACTCGGATGATATGAGTCACAGAGGATTTTAGTGTCAGAAACCTAAGTGGGATCCCCAAATTGACTCCAAATCCCTTGTTGTTCCATACAGTGTACTATTTCCCTCTTATCTCTGGTCTTCTCGATCTGGAAACCTATCAAGTATCAGGATTTTCTTGTCATGTGGACAACTGGAACGAATTCAGCGGGCCTTTCACCTCTGCCCATGGTGATTATTAAGATCATTATCTCAGTGGAGGACCTCTGGGTAAGATACTCAAAGATCCTTAGGAACAGAGACAGTATAATATTTTTCTGGTATTAAAGTTACTGAAACCAACTATCTTTTTTAGTCCATTCAGGCTCTGGTATGTTCAGAGGGTGCTGTAAAACAGGTCTGAAATAGTATTTAAAAACACTCAGCTCAGCCTCTTCTACAAAGTTAGCCAATGCTTATAAACATGGCTAAAATATTCCCTTACCTACGATGACTTCCCAGCCATCGTAGTGTTTATATGGTATGACTGTGACTTACATTAGTCAACATTTGCAGAGAAAGAACTTAGTGCATCCAGGGGGCACTTCATGTTGAAATTAGTTTGTGACAACGAGCTACTGTGTTTTATTCTGCAGTACAAATGAATAGTGCCAGACATCTCTAAGGTGTCTAGCAGTTCTACAATTCTGATTTTAAGTGGTCTGTGTGCTTCAGAGATTTGGGCAGGAGAAGGGCAGGAGCCCAGAGACTGTGAACACTTCTGTTACCCGTGCTGACCATGGAGCAGGTAGCCTTCTGTGGGCATCATTTTGATTTCTTGGTACTCTTGTGAAAGGTGCTTTTGTCTCAAATTCCTCCATTTTAGAAGTAATTATAATGATGAAAGTAATTTTTATCTTATATCATCTGTGGGCGCTGATCCTGGGCTCCCAGGGAAGTTATCCCTTTACATTTTACCCGGCTCAAAATGACTAGGCAAAACCTCAAAGCATGGGCCTTGTTTCTGCCCCAAGCATGTTGTACATCTGCTTTGAGAAGAAAACAATAACCAAAAATGCCAACATAAAGATAAGAAAAAATAAAGAACCTCTTTGGCTCCCATAAGATTAAAGTCATACTGACATGTACATACTGAAAACATAAGAAAGAGTCTGTCACTTTCTGGAATCTAAGAAGATCCTCATTGTGGTGTGTAACTCTGTATGTAAAACAAAACAGAAAAAAATACATAAGCCTGCCCCAAAAGTTCCTTCCCCGGAGCACTCCCTTCTTGGTGAAGATTGTGTCTCCCAGGCAGCTGTCCTGACTTGGGTTTGAATAAAGGTCTCTTCCTTTCTCTCTAAAATGTTTTTAAAAGTTCATTCATGCAATGTCGACAATAACAGTGTTTTCTATTTAAGTGAGAAATAAATGTTCCACTCTAGTTGCATTGGGAATAGACGAATTGAGGGTTTCTTTAGAAGAGTAAGTCTGCTTTCCAGAAAAGGCAAGGACATTGGTCTATTGAGAATGAAGATAATTACTGCTAAACAACAAGTATGTGTTGCCCCTTTGCCCAGAAACCGAAGCAGGTGTGCAGGCTTTAGGTTAGAGGTGTCTTCTTCTCCCCAGCTGACAGCACTTCTCTGCTCTGGCTCCAAGAAACCCGAGGTTTTGAACGTCACCATCTGAGTCAGCGAGGAAGCTTGTCACAGGACGCCAGTGTTCAGAGAAAGCACAGGTATGTTTGGCAAAATGTCCTATCTATGTCAGGGCTGGAGGTAAAACCTCTCATTATCCCAAAACCTCCTGGGCTTTTCTCTTTTCTCTAGTTGAGCCACAAAGTAAAATTGAAGTAGCTGTCAGCATTCTGGGTTTGGTGCAAGAATTCCTTAGTTTCCCTGCAGGTAGAACTTTGCAGGGGATCACAATTTATCTGTCCATTTATTGCTTACAAATGTATTTTGACCATCTGTTTCCTAGGAACCCTCTTTTATTAGAAAGGGAAGGTGAGATTCACTCTGTGCCTGTTTGTAACATCTAATTTGTTCCTTCATCTAACAGTGTTTATTCAATTGGGCCTAAGATATGGTTGAGTGGCCAGCATCTAGAGTTAGGTGGCTTTATTCATCTGATACAGACTTGGGTGATGTCATTTGACAAAGGTGATGTTTCATCATTGATTAGTTTATTCATCAGAAGAGTTAAAATTAGGGTGGAGGGAAAATTGAAAATTATCCAAAGCGGCCTGTTCCTGTTTAAAAGTTGAGCTTGACTTTCTAGTTTTACTAAATGTATTATCTCGATATTTTGAGGTGCCATATTCTCTCTGTAGTTTCTTTGGTGGTGGAGTCAGAAGGAGAGTCTGGGAATTCTTTGGGATAGTGAAATGCTGGTGGCTTCAAGGGGCTTGGCGTCAGGAGCCTTGGGGTGAAGTCTGCAACTGCTTGCCTAACCCTGGGTGCATCTCCCAGAGGTTTTGTTTCCTCTTATGAAATTGCCCGCAGATAATGTTCTGCTTGAAGGGGAACCCTCCCATCCTGTTGGTGGGAATGCAAAGTGGTGCAGCCAGTCTGGGAACCAGTGTGGGGGTTCCTCAAAAAGTTAAACATTGAACAACCCCATGATCCAGCAATTGCTCTCCTAGGTATTTACCCAAAGGATACAAAAATGCGGATTCGAAGGGGGAACATGCACCATGATGTTTATAGCAGCATTGTCCACAGTAGACAAACTATGGAGAGAATCCCAAAGTCCATGCACTGATGAATGGATAAAGCAGATGTGGGATACATATCTATAACGGAATATGACCCAGCTTCAAAAAGAATGAAATCTTACCATTTGCAAGGATGTGGATGGACCTAGAGTGTATTAAGCTAAGCAAAATCAGTGAGGAAAGACAAATATCCTATGCTCTCATGCTTGTGGAATTTCAGAAAGAAAACAGAGGAACAGAGTTGAGGGGTGGTGAGAGTGGCAAACAAGGAAATAGACTCAACCTTGGAGAACAAACTGAGTGTTGCTGCAGGACAGGGGCGTTGGGGGAAGAGTTAAATCGGTGAGGGGTATTAAGAAGGGCACTTGTGATGAGCACCGGGTACTCCTTGCAGGTGAGGAATCACTAAATCCTACCCCTGAAGCGAATATTCCATCGCATGTGAACTAACTGGAATTTAATAAAAGAAGAAAGGAAAAAGTGTTCTGCTTCATGAAGAGTTAGGTAAAATTGTAGTGATTTGGGCTGTAGTCTTCTATAGATGATATTTGTAAAACACCCTGTTGTAGGATACACTAGTTGCTTATCACATAAGGAGTCCTCAGAGAGCTGCAATGAAAGATTCAGGTCTCAGAGCATGTTCATGTTCCACTGATATGTTACAGTTTGCACAGGTAGGAAAGAAGGTGGAGAGAAAGGCAACAGAAGGGGAAAGTAGCTGTGAACCTTTCATTAGTTAGCGTTATAGCTTTCTCATGAAAGCCTTGCGCCAGTGTGATTTTGGAAGCAGAGAGGTAATCCGGGAGCTTTGCAGGAGATGGGGGAGTTGCAGGTCTGGGTAAAGCTGACAGGGGTCCCAGAGGAGAGCTGAATGCATTCTGCAGTAGGGTGTGTTCAGGGTGGGCTCCAGGGGTGGCTGTGGGTCTCCTGGGTGAGACTTGTGACAGGTGAGGGCTGTGTGCAAGTTCCTGGCTGAGGACAAGGGAGGCACAGGCGGAGAGCTGGCAGAGAACCTTCTTCTGGGCCACCAGCCTCACCCAACACACACAGCATCATCTTCTGTCCCTGTCACTCCAATTCAGACTTCTCCGAAGGTGAGTGAGAACACATCAAGAACATTCTGAACAAAAGGGAAAGCATGTGCAATGGCTCTGGGGCAGGAGAATTCCAGGTATGTCCAGGAGCAGCAAGAAGGCCCCGTGGCCACAGGAGACAGCTTAGGACATGAGCTCAGAGAGGTGACAGAGGGTGACAGAAAGCCATTCCAGGGCTATAACCCCATTAGACCCTGTTTCACTGGGCCATCCTGGCTACAGTGTTGAGAACAGATGACAGAGGGTTGAAGATGGCAAGGCAGGTCAATGACGAAGCTTTTCCAGTTACTCAGCCACTGTGGACCAGACAAGTGGCCTTGGATGGAGTGGTTAGACCTATTCTGGGTCTATTTTGAAGATGGAGCTCACAGGATTTGCTGATGGGTTAGCTATTAGAAGCAGGAGAATGGAGGAATTGGGGTAACTCCCAGCTGTTGTGGGTTGTCCTGATTGAGGGGAAGGAGAGGGTTTCTGGGGGTAGGAGGTAGTCCGTGTTCTGCATGCTGAGGAAGGTGCCTTTCCCAGTGGATCTGCTGAGGTTTGTGTCTGGGAGAACCTTTCACATCTCCTCCCTCAGCATTGCTTAAGTACAATTATCCCCCACTTTTTGAACGTTCACAGTAAGACACTGGGCATTCTTGAAAGAACTACGTTTATTACCCAGCTTCAGTAAGAGGAAGATACCTGAAGAGGATTTTCCTCTTATGAAAAAAGGTGAACAGTGAGAATCGCGTTCAGCATCTGTTTTGGGGAAAAGCACAACAGAGGTGGCATGCACCCTAACCAGCTCCTTCCGCTGGGAACTGCTCTCCGCATCCAGCCACCAGCACTTTGAATGGTGTCTGTGAGCCTCTGCTGTGCTTTATCTTCATTTATGCTGGGCCTCCATTAGAAACTTGTGTCCTGAGGCCTAAGAAAAATCAAAGAGAAGGAATTTTGGAGTCTGAGCACACTAAATGTTCCGTGTAAATTAATGGCCATTCCTTCTTGACACCATTTCTGCTGTGCAAGGTTTCTCAGAAGTCCTGTACTTTTGAAGAGCAGGGAAACCTATACCCGATGCTGCGGGGTTAGTTTTAGTCTCCATGCTGGACAGAACATTTCATGACTGTCGGATTTTCTCACTCAAACATTGAGACTTGGACCACCTTCACCCGTTTCTACCACCCCATCCCCGAATCTGGCACCTACCAATCTGCTCTCAGTATCTATGCGTTCAGTATTTATTTATTCCACGTGGAATGTACATGAGAACATCTGGTATTGGTCTTCCTGTGTCTGAGTTACTTGGCATAAGGCCCCCAAGGTCTGTGTTTCCATGTCTGGTTCTTGTGAATAATGCTGCAGTGAATGTGGGAGTGCATCTGTCTTTTTGAGGCAGTATTTTTGTGTTCTCTGAATCAATACTCATTAGAGCCATTACTGGGTCATGGGGTAGTTGTATTTATTTTTTCAGGAACCTCCATACCGTTTGTCACAGTGGCTGCACCAATTTCCATTCCCACCAACAGTGCACAGTGTCTCCTCGTCTGCACACCCATGACCCCACTTTTTGTCTGTCTCTGGGACAATTGCTGTTCCAACAATTGTGAGGGGATAGCCGATTGTGGGTTTGACTGATGTTTCCCTGACGATGATTAGTGATGTCGAACAACTTTTTCTGTCTGTTGGCACCTGTGTGCCATCTTTGGAAAGTATGTATTCACATATACCCCCCATTTTTATACCTTTTTTTGTTTGTTTGTTTTGATTTGTATGAGTGTTGTGTGTATTTTGGATATTAGCCTCTTCTCACACATATGATTCACAGATATTTTTTTCATATTGGGTCAGTGGCCTTTTAAGTTTTTGCTGGTTTCTTTTGCCGTGTGGAAGATTTCAGTTTGATGTTGTTCCACTGGTTTATTTTTGCTTTTGTTGTCTTTGCATTTGGTGTCCGATCTGAAGACTCTTTGCCAAAACCAATGTCGAGAGACTTAGTACCTGTGTCTTCTTGGAGGTTTATGGATTCAGATCTTATGTTCAAATCATTCATCCATTAAAAATTTTGTGTGTGGTGTAAGAAAGTGACCCAGCTATATTCTTCTGCATTTAGTGTCCAGTTTGCCTGTTACCGCTCACTGAAGAAACAGTCCTTCCCTCATGGCATATCTTCTGCTGCTGTGTCATAAGTTAGGATCATCTACGTGTGGGTAAGTTTCTGAGCTTTCTGTTCTGTTCCACTGACCTGGTGTCTGTGTTTATGCCAGTACCATCCTGTTTTGATGACAACAGCTTTGTAATCTACCTTGAAATCCAGGAGTGTGTTGACTGCACCTTTCTTTCTCCAGGTTGCTTTGGGTATTTGGGGTCTTTAGTGACTCCATCCAAGTTTGAGGACTGTTTTCTATTTCCTCGAATAATGCCACTGGAATTCAGATAGGGATTTCATCACATCTGTCGATTGCTTTGGGTACGATGGACATGTTCACATAATTAACTCTCCCAGTTAAGGAGCATGGCGTATGCTTCCATTTGTTTGTGTTGCCTTCCGAATCTTTGACCCATACATTCCGCCCCCCTCGACAGATATGTTTTTCATTTCTTTTCTGCCATGTGTTGAGTGTACTATGTCTTTCTCATTTTTGGTTACTTTTATTCCTAGATTTTTTTGATGCAATTGTAAATGGCATTGCTTTTTTAATTTCTCTTTACGATATGTGTCATCAGTATACAGAAATGCAAGAAGTTGGGTCATCTGGGTGGCCCCATAGGTGAAGCATCTGCCTTCAGCTCAGGTCATGATCCCAGAGTTCTGGGATGGAGCCCCGTGCTGGGCCCCCGCTTAGCAAGGGTCTGCTTCTCCCTCTTTCTTTTTTTTTTTTTTTAAAGATTTTATTTATTTATTCGACAGAGATAGAAACAGCCAGCGAGAGAGGGAACACAAGCAGGGGGAGTGGGGGAGGGAGAAGCAGGCTCACAGCGGAAGAGCCTGATGTGGGGCTCGATCCCATAACGCCAGGATCACGCCCTGAGCCGAAGGCAGACGCCCAACCGCTGTGCCACCCAGGCGCCCCCTCCCTCTTTCTGACACTCCCCCTGCTCGTGGTTTTTCTCTTCCTGTCAAATAAATAAATAAAATCTGAAAAAAAATAAAGACAACAGGTTTCTGTATATTGACATTATATCCTGCAGCTTTCTTGAATTTGTTTATTCTAACAGTTTTTTTTTTTTTTTTGTGGAATCTTTCGGGATTTCATGTCATTTGCAAATAGTGACAGTTTTCCTGTATGGATTTCATATCTTTCTCTTTTTTTAAAATGATGTTAGTCACCCTACAGTACTTCATTTCTTTTTGATGTAGTGTTCCATGATTCATTGTTTGCATATAACACCTAGTGCTCATTATGACACGTGCCCTCCTTAATACCCATCACCAGGATAACCCATTCCCCTACCCCTCCCTTTCTGCAACCTTCAGTTTGTTTCCCAGTGTCAATAGTCTCTCATGGTTCATCTCCACCTCTCATTCCCCCTCTTCACTTTTCCCTTCCTTCTCCTAATATCCTCCATGCTATTCCTTCCATTCCACATAGGAGTGAAACCATATGATAATTGTCTTTCTCTGCTTGACTTAATTTCACTTAGCATAATCCCCTCCTGGTCCATCCACATTGGTGCAAATGGTGGGTATTCATCCTTTCTGATGACTGAGTAATATTCCATTGTACAGATGACCACATCTTCTTTGTCCATTCATCTGCTGAAGGACATCTTGGCTCCTTCCACAGTTTGGCTGTTATGGACATTGGTGCTATGAACATTGGGATACTGGTGCCCCTTCTTTTCATTACTCTGTGTCTATGGGGTAAATACCCAGTAGAACAATTGGTGGGTCGTAGGATATCTCTGTGTTTAACGTCTTGAGGAGCCTCCATATTGTTTTCAAAAGTGGCTGTACCAGCTTGAATTCTCACGAGTAGTGTAAGAGGGTTCCCCTTTCTCCACATCCTCTCTGACTTTTTTTTATTTCCTGTCTTGTTAATTTTTTTCAAGATTTTATTTATTTATTCCACAGAGATAGAGACAGCCAGCGAGAGAGGGAACACAAGCAGGGGGAGTGGGAGAGGAAGAAGCAGGCTCATAACGGAGGAGCCTGATGTGGGGCTCGATCCCATAATGCCAGGATCACGCCCCTAGCCGAAGGCAGACACTTAACCGCTGTGCCACCCAGGTGCCCCCTGCTTTGTTAATTTTAACCGTTCTATCTGGTGTAAGGTGGTATCTCATTGTCGTTTTGATTTGTATTTGCCTGATGGCAAGTGATGTGGAGCATTTTTTCATGTGTCTGTTGGCCATTTGTATTTCCCCTCTGGAGAAGTATCTCTTTGTGTCTTCTGCCCATTTTTTGGGTGTCGAGTTAGAGGAGTTCTTTATAGATCTTGAATACCAGCCCTTTATCTGTAATATCATTTGCAGATATCTTCTTCGATTCCATAGATTGCTTTTTTGTTTTGTTGATCGTTTGCTTTGCCGAGCAGAAGCTTTTTATCCTGATGAAGTGCCAATAGTTCATTTTTGCTTTTATTTCCTTTGCCTTTAGAGACGTGGCTTGCAAGAAGTTGTTGTGTCCAAGGTTGAAGAGTTCTTTTGATTTTGATATGAGACAGGAATCCATTATCTTCCTTTCCTGATTGTATTGGAGTCCTCTGTCTTTCTTGGTGAGTCTAGCTAAGTTTGTCAGTTTTGTTTATCTTTCCAAAAAAGGCAGCTCTCATTTTCGTTTTTTTTTTTTTTGTCTTTTTAGTCTCCTTTGGATTTATTTATGCATTCCTTTTTGTTATTTCCTTATTTCTACTAATTTGGGGCTTTGTTTGTTGTTTTTTTTTCTACTTCTTTACCACATAAATCAGGTTGTTTATTGGAGAGCATTCTCATGGATTGATGAAGACTTGAATTTCTACGAATGTCCCCCATAAAGCTACTTTTGCTGCATCCCATAAGTTTTTGTAGGTTGTCTTTTGCATCACTGTCAAGGTACTTCTAAAAATTTTTTGATTTCTTCTTTGACTGTTGGTTGTTCAGTAGCATGTTGTTAAGTCTCCACATATTTTTTTAAGATTATTTGAGTATCTGACAGAGAGTGAGACTGCGAGAGAGGGAACGCAAGCAGGGGGGTGGGAGAGGGAGAAGCGGGCTTCCCACTGAGCAAGGAGCCTGATTCGGGGCTAGATCCCAGGATCCTGGGATCACGACCTGAGCTGAAAGCAGATCCTTAACGACTGAGCCACCCAGGCCCCCCAATCTCCACCTATTTTTGACTGTCCCATTTTTTTCTTGAGACTGATTTCTAGTTTCATATCATTGTGGTTGGACAAGATTTGAAGCAGAAGGTGAAGAGAGCATTCAGATGAAAGGTTTGTTTCCTGGAGGGTTTTTTGAGGCATACCATGAGTTCAGTGGGGATGGAGGAAGGTTTTGTGAGACGGGGGTTGGGGTTAACCCTTGTTAGAATTACTGACTTCTACCATGCAGGCTGTGTGCTACTGTTCACACCATAGTCCTGATGGACTTGTACTTCATTAGAAATATTTTCTAGGAGGTGTAGGAATAGCCTTCACTTAAAGAAAGGTGCCATGTGGGTTTATGGCATGACCCCAGGTCAGCAACCAGGATGTATGGTATTGTGGGGGATCAGAAACAGGCTTTCTGTGGGAAGTGACAGAAATGGGGTATGGTGAGCTCCATGACCATAGGTGAGGTCCCAAGTGACCCACTGGGTGTTGGGTTCTGTGGATCTGTCTCATCAGGTGCTGTGGAATTCAGGGACACCCTCCTGTCTGTGGATTTGTGTGGAAACAGGTAGACATCAGTGTCTGGCCTGGCATGAGGGTCGCACTGGACCGCCACCAGAGGTGCAGCGTGCGGGGGAGCCACTGCTTGGTTTCCATGAAAGCTGACCAGGGTCTGTGACCGTGATTCCTAGCAGCTGCAAGGGGAGAGGAGACCGGGGGTGGTGCACAGTCCCTAGACTTGTGGTCAGGACTAGTCTGGATCCCACTGAAGTCAGTCACACTGGGCACAGAAGGCACCCAGTTAGTGTAGCTGTGGGCACTGCTCCCATGTTACTTTCAGGCTGGCTCCATGCTGCCACCTCCTGCTTTTCATCATCATCTTCAAGGTCGTGTGCCTCTGTTCTTGCCCCATGGCCTCTGGAGTATTGTCCGTCCTCCATCTGGCCCTCGTCCCTGGTGCCCTGTGCAGTCCGATGACAGGGTAGCCTTCTCGAGACAAACATCTGGCCCTGATGGAACACTTCCATGGATCTCGTGTGATGCTAGGTTGATACCCTGCCCTAGAAGGTGGCTGCAGGTCCCCAATCAGGAGAGCCATGTCTCCCTTTTCAGCATGGCCTCCCCTCCCCTCAGTCTTCTTCAGGGAAACTCTCCCCACTTCCTGAGATGACAGCTCTGAACTTAAAAATGAATGTTATTTTACATATCTCTATGCCTTAGTTCATCCATGGCATGTCTTTCAACCCCGTTAGTGGTTTTTTGTTAGCAGTTCTGAAGGGCAGTCTGCTCAAGGAGGGGATGACCTGGGTGGGGCAGCTTTCCCTCTCATCTCCCTCAGCATGTCTCTGAGCCCTGGGGCCAGCTGTCCCACTGAGGATTGAGGGACCCGAGACAGCCCATCCTGAGCCCAAGCTGTGTCAGCTGTGTAGACTGATGCGTGTCGGAGCGGTGGGCAGCTGGCATGGGCCAGGGGCAGGCAGTGTCTCCTTCTCATTCCTTCCCTCCCTTCCTCCCAGAGGTAGCTCAGAGCAGCCTTCAACCCCTGCATCTCCAGATCCCTTGACCTGTGCCTCCTGTGTTCAGCTGGTGACCTTGGAGTTTCGCATGGATTCTACCTCCCGTACCCTTTCCCGTAGCAGTTCCTGGATCAGGGAAGGGGTCGGACCCTTGTCTGATTTTGGTCTTCTTCCTGTCCCGCAGCAAGCCCACCCACCTTTGCATCTTCCATGTATGTGCTTGGAAGCAAGCCCATCCACAGGAAACCTATTAGCCAAAGGGATCCAGGCAATGAACATTGAAGTAGAGATCCAGGATCCATAATAAACCTGCTCTGAAACCTGTCCCAAAGTCTGTGACTCTCTCACACTGAAACAGAAACAATAATAGCTTTCTGGACTGTGAAGTGACATGTGTCTCTACTTCCAATCTTGAATGCATAGGTGCTGAGCCTGGACTGAAAAGGACCATGGCTCCCGCGGGCTGGGATCCACGATAAGAACTCAGTGAAATCTGAATTTGAGGCATGAAGTGAATAATTATTGTAGAGTGAATCCGCCCAAGTAGGGCTTATGCACATTGCACAGGAAAAGATTTTTCAAAGAGGTTCCTGAAAGAAAAATCTTTTACAAAATTTATTTTAATTCCAGTAGAGCTAACATACAGTGTTACATTTGTTTCAGGTGTACAATAGAATGATTCAGTAATTATATATTACTCAGTGGTCATCAAGAAAAGCGTCCTCTTAATCCCCTTCATCTATTTCACTCATCCCTCTATCCACCTCCTCTCTGGTAACCATCCCATTGTTCTCTATTGTTAAGAGTTTGTATTTTGGTGTATCTCCTTTTTCTCTTTTAGTTATTTATTTTTGTTTGTTTCTTAAGTTCCCCATTAGAGTGACATCGTATGGGATTTTTCTTTCTCTGACTGCCTGATTTTAGTTAGGATAATACTCTCTAGCTCCAGCCATGTGTCTGCAAATGGCAAGGTTTCATTCTTTTTCAAGCCGAGTAATACTCCATTGTGTGTGTGTATGTGTGTGTGTGTGTGTGTGTGTGTGTGTGTCCGTGTGTGTGTGTGTGTGTGTGTGTGTGAATACACACATCTATCATCTCATTTGTCAATTTTTCTACAGACACTTGGGTTGCTTCCATGTTGTGATATTGTAAATAATGGTGCAAGAAACATAGGGGTGCACGTATCCTTTTATGTTACTGTTTTCCTATTCTTTGGGTAAATAGGAGTAGTGTGATTGTTGGATCATAGGGTAGTTCTATATTTAATTTTTTGAGGAACCTTCATACTGTTTTCCACGGTGGCCACCACAGTTTGCATTCCCACCCACAGTTCGCGAGGATTCCCCTTTATCCACATCCTCCCAACACCTGCTCTTTGTTGTGCTTTTGATGTTAGCCATTCTGACAGGTTTGAGGTATTACCTCATTGTCCTTTGGATTTACATTTTCCTGATGATGGGTGATGGTGAACATCTTTTCACGGGACTGTTGGCCATTTGTATTTCTTCTTTGGAGAAATGTCTGTCCATGTCTTCTGCCTATTTTTTAACTGGATTATTTGTTTTTTGGGGGGTCGAGTAGTATCAGTTCTATATGTTTTGGACACTATCCCTTCATTGCATATGATCTTTGCAAATATCTTCTCCCTTTGAGTAGGTTGTCTTATTATTTTTACGTTTTCATTGTTCTTCTGCTGTGTGGAAACTTTTTATTTTACTGTATTCCCAATAGTTTATTTTTGCTTTCATTTCCTTTGTCAGGACACAGTCCAGAAAAACATTGGTATGGTCCATGTCAAGAAGTTACTGTCTTCCCTCCTGTAGGATTTTTATGGATTCAGGTCTCATATTGAGGTCTTGAAACTGTTTTGTGTTTGTCTGTATTGTGTAAGAAAGCAGTTTAATTTCATTCTTTTGTGCGTAGCTGTCTAGTTTTCCCAACACCATTTGTTGTAGAGACTGTCCTTTTCCCTTTTGATATCGTTGCTTGCTTTGTGGAAGATTCATGGACCACTTAATTGTGGGTTTCTGTCTGAACTTGTATCCTGTTCCTTTGGTCGCTGTGTCTATTTTTGTGCCATACTGTCTTGTTAGGATGACTGCAGCTTTGTAGTATAACCTGAAATCTGAAATTGTGAGTCCTCCAGCTTTGTTTTTCTTTTCCACATTGCACTGGCTGTTCAGAATCTTTAGTGGTTCCATACAAATGTTTAGGATTGTTTATTTGAGGTCTTTTGTTCTTTAATTTAAATTCAATTAGCCAACTTACAGTACATCATTAGTTTCAGATGTAGTCTTCAATAAATTTTCAGTCGTGTGTAACACCCAGTGCTCATTGTATCGTGTGACCTCCTTAATGCTACTCACCCAGTTACCCCCCCCCCCAACTTCTCCTCCAACAATCATCAGTTTCTTGTGATAGTTAAGAGTCCATCATGGGTTTTCCCCCTCTCTGATGACTTCCCATTCTATTTTCCCTTCCTTCCCCTATGGTCTTCTTCCTTGTTTCTTATATTCCACATAGGAGTGAAAGCATATGATCATTGTCTTTCTTTCATTGACTTATTCCACTCAGCATAATACCCTCCAGCTCCACCCAGGTCAGTGTGATGGTAAGCATTCATCCTTTCTGATGGCTGAGTAATATTCCATTATATATATGATCCACATCTTCTTTATCCATTCATCTATCCATGGTCATCTGCACTCCTTCCACAGCTTGTCTATTATGGATATTGCTGCTATGAACACTGTGGTGCATGTGTCCCGTCTTCAGTACCTGTCGCTTCGGGGTAAATACCCAGTAATGCAATTGCTGGGACATAGGGTAGCTTTATTTATAACTTCTTGAGGAAATTCCGTACCATTTTCAAGAGTGGCTGTACCGGACTGCATTCGTACAGGGGTGTAAGAGGTTTCCCGTTTCTCCACATCCTCTCCAACATGTATAGTTTCATGTCTTCTTATTTTTAGATATTTGGCCTCGTGTGATATGGCATGTATAGGGGTTTAGATTTGCATATCCCTGAAGCCAAGTGATATGAAGCATTTATGCATGTATCTTTTGGTCACCAGTACATCGTCATCAGTGAAGTGACTTCCCATTTTAATCCATCTCAAGAGCTAAAGCTGGGTAAGGCACTGAAGCTGGATAATGCCATCAGTTGGAATTGTGGAGAATTTCAAAAGATCTCCGTGGAGAGCAAGTTTCAAGTTCAGTGTGAAGCTACTAATTGGATCCGGGGACATCTCTGAAAGTGGGGGTTGACTGGGATGGGCTGAGGGGGACCCTCTGGTTTTCCTATGAATCCTTGCTGCAGCCCCAAATGGACAGTTTCCTGCTGTGGGGCAGGCTGAGTCTTCTAGTCGTGCAGAGGTGAGCCCAATGCCTGGTGCCTTGGAGGCAGGCAAACGGGGAGGGACCCTCAGCAGAAGACCCAGGGTTAGGTTAGGCCTCAAGGACAGCAGGTCTGAACTGCCCAGTGCTCAGAGAGCTCCCAGGCCGAGTGAGATGAGGGCACAAGGGCGGGTGAGTGTGAGCCTTGGGGTTTCATCCGGAAGGGCCCACAAAGGTCGGGGTTCACCAGCAGGGGCTCTCAGGGGGTGCCCCAATTCTCTTGCCCTGAATGCTCTGTTGTGCAGCAAAATGGTACAGTTTACTGTGGGCTGCAGGCTGAGTCCTACGGTGGGGCTTGGGTGTCCCCAATCCCCCGGACTGTGGTGCCAGGACCCTGGGGAGGGGCCCCTCTGTGGCCAACCTAGGGTAAGGTTTAGGGTCCCGGAGCCCGTCAGGGACAATCTGCAGGCTGTGAGGTGAGCTTTGTGGAGGGCTGAGAGGAGGCCATGGGGGAGGGTGAGCATGGGCCTCAAGGTTGGGGCACGGGGGGCTGCCAAATGTGGGGACGGGCTCTGAGGGCCTCCCCAAGTTCTCGTGCCCTGTAGGCTCCATAGAGCCCCAAGGGGCAATGTTTCCTGTCAGGTGGCAAGCTGAGTCCTCTGGTGGGGTACAGGTATCCCAATTCCCCGGGGCTGCGGTGTAAGGCTCCTGGGGAGGCCCCCACACCTGCGGCCGACCTAGGGCTAGGGTTAGGCCCCAGGAGCCCCGCAGGCCCGATCTGCTGGCTGTATGGCTAGCTACACGGGCTGAGGTGAGGGTGTGGGGAGGGTGAGCGTGGGCCTCAGGGTTGGGGTGTGGGATGCCGCCAAAGTTCGCTGGTGGCTCAGGAGTGCCCTCCTGGTTCTCCCGCCCTGAATGCTCTATGGCCTCCCAAGGCGCATGGTTTCCTGTGGGGTGGCAGACTGAGTCCTGCTGTGGGGCTCAGGTGTCCCGAATCCCCGTGGCTGCGGCTCCAGGCTCCTGGGGAGGGGCCCCTCCACAGATGAACTAGGGTTAGGGTTGGGGCCCAGGAACCCCGCAGGCCAGATCTGCCCACTATGTGGCGAGCTTGCCATGGGCTGAGGTGAGGGTGCTGGCTGGGGTGAGTATGGACTTCAAGGTTGGGTTTAGGGATCACCAACGTTCGCCGGGGGCTCTGGGGGCCCTCCTGGTTCTCCCGCCCTGAATGCTCTATAGCCTCCCAAGGGGCACGGTTTCCTGCGGGCTGGCAGGCTTTGTCCTGCAGTGGGGCTCAGGTGTCCCCAGTCCCTGGGGCTGCGGCACCGGGCCCCAGGGGAGGGGCCCTACCCAGCTGACCTAGGGTCACGTGTAGGCCCCAGGAACCCGGCAGGCCTGATCTGCCGGCTCTGCGATGAGCTCGGTGGCAAGCTGAAGGGAAGGCGTGGGGTGGGATGAGCGTGGGCCTCAGTGTTGGGGTGTATGGGGCCGCCGAGGATCGCTGGGGGCTCAGGGGGGCCCTACCAGTTCTCCTGCATGGGATGCTCTGTGGCGCCCCAAGGGGCATGGTTTCCTGAGGGCTGGCAGGTTGAGTCCCGTGGTGGGGCTCAGGTGTACCCAATCCCCGGGGTTAGGGTATGGATTAGGGTATGGGTTCAGGTTAGGGTATGGGTTACGGTTAGGGTATGGGTGAGGGTAGAGGTTAGATTTAGGGGAAGGAGAGGGTACGGGTTAGGGTTGGGTTTAGGGGTTACAGGTTAGAGGTTATGGGTTAGGGTACAGATTAGGGTTTAGGGTACGGGTTAGGGTTTAGGGTTTGGGGTTAGGGTTGGGGTTAGGGTTGGAGTACGGGTTAGGTTTAGGGTATGGGTTAGGGTTAGGGTACGAGTTAGGGTATGCATTAGGGTACAGTTTAGGGTACGTGCTAGGGTACGGTTTAGGGTAAGTGTTGTCGTACGGATTTGGGTACGGTTTAGGGTACGGGTTAGGGTTAGGGTACGGGTAAGTGTTAGGTTACAGTTTAGGGTTATGGTACAGGTTAGGTTACGATTTAGGGTACGGGTTAGGGTACGGGTTAGGGAACGGGTTAGGGATAGGTATAGGGTACGGTTTAGGGTTAGGGTATGGGTTAGGGTACAGGTTAGGGTACAGGTTAGGGTTAGGAATGGGTTAGGGTATGGGTTAGGGTCCGGGTTTGGGATAGTGTACGGGTTAGGGTATGGGTTAGTGTACGGGTTAGGGTATGGGTTAAGGTTAAGGTAAGGGTACTGGTTAGGGTAGGGTACGGGTTACGGTTTAGGGTTTAGGGTTACAGTTAGGGTACGGGTTAGGGTTAGGTTATGGGTTGGGTTAGGGTACGGGTTATGGTACGATTTAGGGTATGCGTTAGGGTCAGGGTTTAGGGTTTAGGGTTAAGGTTAGGGTACAGGTTAGGGTACGGGTTAGGTTTAGGTTTAGGGTTAGTTTACGGGTTAGGGGTAGGGTTAGCTGAAGGGGTAGCGTTAAGGGTAGGGTTAGGGTTTGGGGTTAGTGGTTAAGGTTAGGGTTTATTGTTTAGGGCTTCGGGATTAGGGTTAGGGTTTAGGGTTTAGTGTTAATGTTAGGGTTTAGGGTTTAAGGATTAGGGGTTATGGTTAGATTTTGGGTAGTGTTAGGGGTTAAGGTTTAGGGTTTAAGGTTAGGGGTTAGGGTTTAGAGTTAGGGTTAGACCTCAGTAGGCCAGCAGGACCAATGCGCCGGCTGTGCGGCGAGCAGAGGAGTGGGCCGAGGTGAGGGCACTGGCTAGCAGGAGTATGGTATCCAGCGTTTTGGCGCAGGGGCCTTTGAACGTCGCTAGAGGCTCAGAGGGCCCTGCCCGTTCTCCCACCCTGAATAACCGGCGTGCCCCTAGCGGCTCCGTTGGCGGTGGGGCAGCAGAGTGAGTCCTACGCTGCGGCTCGGGTAATCCCAATCCCCGGTGTTGCAGTGCCAGGCCCCTTGGGAAGGGCTCCTCGTGAGCCGACCTAGGGTTAGATTTAGCCCCCATTAGGCCGGCAGGCATGATCCTCTGGCTAGGCGGCTAGAGGTGGGCGGGCCGAGGTAAAGGTGCTGGGGAGCGGGATGGTGGGCCCCTGCTTTTTGGCGCGGGAGGCTTCAAATGTCGCCAGTTTCTCCAGGGCCCTGTCTGTTCTCCCACCCTGAATGACCGGCGGCGCCCCTAGCGGCCCAGGTGGCAGCGATGTGGGAGGTTGAGTCTGGCTCTGGGGCTTGGGGTACCAGATCCCCGGCGTAGTGGCACCAGGACCCTTGGGAGGGGCCCCTGGGGCGACGACCTAGGGTTAAGGTTAGCCCCAAAAAGACCGTCAGGCCCAATCCGCACACTGTGCGGCGAGTGGAGGTGCGGGCCGAGGTGAGGGCGCTGGGGAGCAGGAAAGTGGGCCCAAGCGTTTTAGCGCAGGAGGTCTTCGAAGGTCGCAAGAGGCTCAGAGGGCCCTGCCCCTTCTCCCTCCTTGAATGATCGGCGGTGCCCTTACTGGCCCAGTTGGCGGCAGGGTG
This sequence comes from Ursus americanus, assembly GCF_024610735.1. Lineage (NCBI taxonomy): Eukaryota > Metazoa > Chordata > Mammalia > Carnivora > Ursidae > Ursus > Ursus americanus. The sequence goes on along the minus strand of NC_142130.1, from coordinate 2,665,447 downwards.
GCAGGTAGAGTCTGGCGCTGGGGCTCGGGTGTCCCCAATCCCCGGCGTTGCGGTGCAAGGCCCCTTGGGAGGGGCCCCTCCTGGGCCGACCAAATGTTAGAGTTAGCCCCCAGGATGCGGGCAGGCCTGATCTGCCGGGTGTGCGGCAAGCGGAGGGGCGGGCTGAGATGTGGGTGCTAGCAAGCAGGAGTGTGGGCCCAAGCGTATTCGCAAGTTGGGCCTTCGAAGGTCTCCAGGGGCTCGAAGGGCCCTGCCTGTTCTCCCGCACTGAATGACCGGCAGCGCCCATAGCGGCTCGGGTGGCGTCGGGGCGGCAGGGTGAGTCTGGCGCTGAAGCTCAGGGGTCCCCAATCGCTGGCATTGCTGCGCCAGGCCCCTTGGGAGGTTCCCCTCGGGGGCCAACCTAGGGTTAGGGTTAGACCCCAGGAGGCCCGCAGGCCCGATCCGCTGGCTGTGCGGCCAGCAGAGGGGCTGGCTGAGGTGAGGGCGCTGGTGAGCGGAAGCATGGGCCCAAGCATTCTGGCGCCTGGGGCCTTAGAAGTTCACTGGGACTGGGAGGGCCCTATCGATTCTCGCAGCCTGAATGACCTGCGGTGCCCTAGCTGCCTAGGTGCCAGCGGGGCGGCAGGGTGAGCCCGGCACTGGGGCTGGGGGTCATCAATCCCCGGTGTTGCGGCGACAGTCCCCTTGGGAGAGGCCCCTCGGGGGCCAAACTAGGGTTAGGGTTAGCTCCGAGGAGGCCCACAGGCCCGATCCGCCAGCTGTGTGGTGAGCAGAGGGGCAGGCCGAGGTGAGGGCGCTTGTGAGCAGGAGCGTGGGCCCAAGCATTTTGGCGCGGGGGGCCTTCGAAGGTCACCGGGGGCTCAGAGGGCCCTGCCCGTTCCCCAGCCCCGAATGAGGAGGGTGCCCCTAGCGATCCGGGTCGCAGCGGGTCGGCAGGGTGAGTTCAGCCCTGGTGCTCGGGGGTCCCCAATCACCCGCGTGGCGGCGCCAGGCCCCTTGGGATGGGCCCCTCGGGAGCCGACCTAGGGTTAGGGTTAGCCCAGGAGGCCGGCAGTCCCGATCTGCTGGCTGTGTGGCGAGCGGAGGGGCGGGCTGAGGAGAGGGTGCTGGCGAGTGGGAGCGTGGGCCCAAGCATTTTAGCGCGAGGGGCCTACGAAGGTCGCGGGGGCTCAGAGGGCCCTGCCTGTTCTCCAGCACTGAATGACCGGCGGCGCCCCTAGCGGACTGGGTGGTGGTGGGGTGGCAGGGAGAGTCCAGCACTGGTGCTCAGGGGTCCCCAATCCCCAGCATTGTGATGCCAGGCCCCTTGGGAGGGGCCCCGTGGGGGCAGACCTAGGGTTAGGGTTACACCCAGGGGGCTGACAGGCCCGATCCTACGGCTGTTCGGTGAGCGGAGGGGCGGGCCGAGGTGAGGGCGCTGGCTAGCGGGAGCGTGGGTCAAGTGTTTTGGTGCGGGGCGCCCTTCGAAGGTCGTGGGGGGATCGGAGGACCCTGCCCGTTCTCCCGCACTGAATGACCGGTGGCGCTCCTAGTGGTGCAGGTGGCAGCGGGGCGGCCGGGTGAGTCCGGCACTGGGGTTCAGGGGTCCCCAATCCCCGGCGTTACGACTCCAGGCCCCTTGCTAGGGGCCCCTCGGGGGCCGACATATGGTTAGGGTTAGCCCCCAGGAGGAACGCAGGCCCGATCCGCCAGCTCTGCGGTGAGTGGAGGGGTGGTCGGAGGTGAGGCCGCTGGCAATCTGGAGAGTGGGCCCAGTCATTTTGGCACGGGGGTCCTTCGAATGTCGCCAGGGGTTCGGACGGCCCTGCCCGTTCTCCCGCCCTGAATGACGGGCGGCTCCCCTAAAAGCCCTGGTGGAGGAGGGGCGGTAGGGTGAGTCGGGCGCTGGGACTCAGGGGTTCCCAATCCCCGGTGTTGCGGCACCAGACCCCTTCGCAGGGGCCCCTCGGAGGCTGACTTAGGGTTATGGTTAGCCCCCAGGAGGCCGCAGGCCCAATCCACCGGCTGTGCGGTGAGCAGAGGGGAGGGCCGAGGTGAGGGCGCTGGCGAGCGGTAGCGTAGGCCCATGAGTTTTGGCGCGGGGGCCCTTCGAAGGTCGCCGGGGCTCAAGAAGCCCTGCCCGTTCTCCCGCACTGAATGTCCGGCGGTGCCCCTAGCGGCTCAGTTGCCGGCGGGGGAGCATGGCGAGTCGGATGCTGGGGCTAGCGGTCCCCAAACCCCGGTGTTGCGGTGCCAGGCCCGTTGGGAGGGGCCTCTCGGGGGCCGACGTAGGGATAGGGTTAGCCCCCAGGAGGCTGGCGGGCCCTATCCGCCGGCTGTGCGGCGAGCGGAGGGGCGGGCCGAGGTGAGGGCACTGGCTACCGGGAGAGTGGGCGCAAGCTTTCTGGCGCGGGGGGCCTTCGAAAGAGGCCGGGGGCTCCAAGGGCCCTTCCCGTTCTCCCGCCCTGAATGACCGGTGGTGCCACTAGCGGCCTGTGTGGCGGCGGGGCAGCACGGTGAGTCCAGCACTGTGGCTCGTGGGTCTCCAATGCCCGGCATTGCCGCTCCAGGCACCTTGGGATGAGCCCCTCCGAGGGTGAGCTAGGGTTAGGGTTAGCCCCCAGGAGGCCGGCAGGCCCGATCTGCCAGCTGTGTGGCGAGCGGAGGGGCAGGCCGAGGTGAGGGCGCTGAAGAGCAGGAGCGTGGGCCCAAGCGTTTTGGTGCGGGGGCCTTTGAAGGTCACCAGGGGCTCGGAGGACCCTGCCCGTTCTCCCGCCCTGGATGACCGGCGGTTCCCCTAGAGGCCCGGGTGGCAGCGGGGCGGGAGGGTGAGTCTGGCGCTGGGGCTTGTGGGTCCCGAATCCCTGGCGTTGCGACACCAGGCCCCTTGGGAGGGGCCCCTCGAGGGATCGAGCTAGGGTTAGGGTTAGCCCCCAGGAGACCGTCAGGCCCAATCCGCCGGCTGTGCAGGGAGCGGAGGGTGGGCTGAAGTGATGGTGCTGGCGAGCGGGAGCGTGGGCCCAAGGGTTTTGGCGCGGAGGGCCTTCAAACGGCGCTGGGGGCTCCGAGGGCCCTGTCCGTTGTTCTGCCCTGAATGACCGACAGCTCTCCTACCGGCCCGGGTGGCGGCGGGGCGGCACGGTGCGTCCAGCGCTGGGACTCGGGGGTCACCAATCCCAGGCATTGCAGCGATAGGCCCCTTGGGAGGGGCCCCTTGGGGGCCGACCTAGGGTTCGGGTTAGCCCCCAGGAGGCTGGCAGGCCCGATCCGCCGGCTCTGCCACATGCGGAGGGGCTAGCCGAGGTGAGGGCGCTGGCGAGCGGGAGCATGGCCCCAAGCGTTTTGTCGCGGGGGACCTTCGAAGGTCGCCGGGGGCTCGGGGGGCCCTGCCCGTTCTAACGCCCTGAAGGAGGACGGCGCCCCTAGCGGGCCGGGTGGTGAGGAGCGGCAGAGTGCGTCCGGCGGTGGGGTTCGGGTGTCCCCAATCCCCAGCGTGGCGGCGCCAGGCCCCTTGGGAGGGGCTCCTCTGGGGCCGACCTAGGTTTAGGGCTAGCCCAAAGGAGGCCGGCAGGCCCGAACCGCCGGCTGTGCGGCGAGCAGAGGGGCGGGCCGAGGTGAGGGCGCTGGCGAGGGGGAGCGTGGGCCCAGGGTTTTGGCACAGGGGGCCTTGGATTGTCATTGGGGGCTTGGAGGGCCCTGCCCATTCTCACACCCTAAATGACCGGTGGCGCCCCTAGCGGCCAGGGTGGCGGCGTGTCGGCAGGATGAGTCTGGAGCTGGGGCTCAGTGGTCCCCGATCCCCGGCGCGGTGGCTCCAGGCACTTGGGTGGGGTCCCTCGGGGGCCGACATATGGTGAGTGCTAGCCCAAAGGAGGCCGGCGGGCCCAATCCGCCGGCTGTGCAGCGAGCGGAGGGGTGGGCCGATGTTAATGCGCTGGCAAGCGGGAGCGTGGGCCCAAGCGTTTTGGCATGGGGGGCCTTCGAAGCTCACCGGGGGCTCGGAGGGCCCAGCAAGTTCTCCCGCCCTGAATGCCCGGCGGCTCCCTAGCGGCCAGGGTGGCGGCGGGGAGGCAGGGTGAGTCCGGAGCTCGGGCTCGGGGGTCCCCAATACCCGGCGTGGCATTGCCAGGCCCCTTGGGAGGGGTCCCTGGGGGGCCGAGCTAGGGTTATCGTTAGCCCAAAGGAGGCCGGCAGGCCCGATTGGCCGGCTGTGCGGCGAGGGGAGGGGTGAACCGAGGTGAGGGCGCTGGGGAGCGGGAGCTTAGGCCCAAGCGTTTTGGTGCGGGGGGCCTTCGAAGGTCATCGGGGGCTCGGAGGGCCCTGCCCGTACTCCCTCCCTGAATGACCGGTGGCGCCCCTAGCGTCCCGGGTGGCGGCGGGGCGGCAGGGTGAGTCTGGAGTAGGGCTCAGGGGTCCAAATGCCCCGGCGTGGCGGCGCCTGGCCCCTTGGGAGGGGTCCCTCGGGGGCCGACCTAGGGTTGAGGTTAGACCAAAGGAGGCCGGGGCCCGATCCGCCGGCTGTGCAGAGAACGGAGGGGCGGGGCGAGGTGAGGGCGCTGGCGAGCGGGAGCGTGAGCCCAAGCGTTTTGGCGTGTCGGGCTTTCGAAGGTCACCGGGGGCTCAGAGGGCCCTGCCCGTTCCCCAGCCCCGAATGAGGACGGTGCCCCTAGTGATCCGGGTCGCAGCGGGGCGGCAGGGTGAGTTCAGCCCTGGTGCTCGGGGGTCCCCAATCACCCGCGTGGCGGCGCCAGGCCCCTTGGGATGGGCCCCTCGGGAGCCGACCTAGGGTTAGGGTTAGCCCCAGGAGGCCGGCAGTCCCGATCTGCTGGCTGTGCGGCGAGCGGAGGGCGGGCTGAGGAGAGGGTGCTGGCGAGCAGGAGCCTAGGCCCAGGCGTTTTGTCAAGGGGGGCCTTCAAAGGTCACTGGGGGCTCGGAGGGCCCTGCCCGTTCTCCCGCCCTAAATAACCGGTGGCGCCCCTAGCAGCCCGGGTGGCGGCAGGGCGGCAGGGTAAGTAATGCGCTGGGGCTTGAGGGTCCCCAATCCCCGGCGTGGCATCGCCAGGCCCCTTGGGAGGGGCCCCTCGTGAGCAGACCTAGAGTTAGGGTTAGTTCCCAGGAGGCTGGCAGGCCCAATCCGCTGTCTGTGCGGCGAGAGGGCGGGCGGACCGAGGTGAGGGCGCTTGCTAGCGGGAGCGTGGGCCCAAGCGTTTTGGCGTGGGGGGCCTCAAAGGTCGCCAGGGGCTCGGAGGGCCCTGCCCATTCTCCCGCTCTGAATGACTGGTGGCGTCCCTACTGGCCCGGTAGCTGTGGGGCGGAAGGGTGACTCCGGCGCTGAGGCTTGGGGGTCACCAATCCCCGGCGTTGTGGCACCAGGCCTTTGGAAGTGGCCCCTTGGGGTCTGACCTAGGGTTAGTGTTAGCCCCCAGGAAACAGGCAGGCCTGATCCGCTAGCTGTTCATTGAGTGGAGGGGCGGGCCGAGAAGAGGGCGCTGGCGAGTGGGAGCGTGGGCCCAAGCATTTTGGCGCGAGGGGCCTACGAAGGTCGCGGGGGCTCAGAGGGCCCTGCCTGTTCTCCAGCACTGAATGACCGGCGGCGCCCCTAGCGGACTGGGTGGTGGTGGGGTGGCAGGGAGAGTCCAGCACTGGTGCTCGGGGGTCCCCAATCCCCGGCATTGCGATGCCAGGCCCCTTGGGAGGGGTCCCGTGGGGGCAGACCTAGGATTAGGGTTACACCCAGGGGGCTGACAGGCCCGATCCTACGGCTGTGCGGCGAGCGGAGGGGCGGGCCGAGGTGAGGGCGCTGGCTAGCGGGAGCGTGGGTCAAGTGTTTTGGTGCGGGGCGCCCTTCGAAGGTCGTGGGGGGATCGGAGGACCTTGCCCGTTCTCCTGCACTGAATGACCGGTGGCGCTCCTAGTGGTGCAGGTGGCAGCGGGGCGGCCGGGTGAGTCCGGCACTGGGGTTCAGGGGTCCCCAATCCCCGGCGTTACGACTCCAGGCCCCTTGCTAGGGGCCCCTCGGGGGCCGACATATGGTTAGGGTTAGCCCCCAGGAGGCCCGCAGGCCCGATCCGCCAGCTCTGCGGTGAGTGGAGGGGTGGTCGGAGGTGAGGCCGCTGGCAATCTGGAGAGTGGGCCCAGTCATTTTGGCACGGGGGTCCTTCGAATGTCGCCAGGGGTTCGGACGGCCCTGCCCGTTCTCCCGCCCTGAATGACGGGCGGCTCCCCTAAAAGCCCTGGTGGAGGAGGGGCGGTAGGGTGAGTCGGGCGCTGGGACTCAGGGGTTCCCAATCCCCGGTGTTGCGGCACCAGACCCCTTCGCAGGGGCCCCTCGGAGGCTGACTTAGGGTTATGGTTAGCCCCCAGGAGGCCGCAGGCCCAATCCACCGGCTGTGCGGTGAGCAGAGGGGAGGGCCGAGGTGAGGGCGCTGGCGAGCGGTAGCGTAGGCCCATGAGTTTTGGCGCGGGGGCCCTTCGAAGGTCGCCGGGGCTCAAGAAGCCCTGCCCGTTCTCCCGCACTGAATGTCCGGCGGTGCCCCTAGCGGCTCAGTTGCCGGCGGGGGAGCATGGCGAGTCGGATGCTGGGGCTAGCGGTCCCCAAACCCCGGTGTTGCGGTGCCAGGCCCGTTGGGAGGGGCCTCTCGGGGGCCGACGTAGGGATAGGGTTAGCCCCCAGGAGGCTGGCGGGCCCTATCCGCCGGCTGTGCGGCGAGCGGAGGGGCGGGCCGAGGTGAGGGCACTGGCTACCGGGAGAGTGGGCGCAAGCTTTCTGGCGCGGGGGGCCTTCGAAAGAGGCCGGGGGCTCCAAGGGCCCTTCCCGTTCTCCCGCCCTGAATGACCGGTGGTGCCACTAGCGGCCTGTGTGGCGGCGGGGCAGCACGGTGAGTCCAGCACTGTGGCTCGTGGGTCTCCAATGCCCGGCATTGCCGCTCCAGGCACCTTGGGATGAGCCCCTCCGAGGGTGAGCTAGGGTTAGGGTTAGCCCCCAGGAGGCCGGCAGGCCCGATCTGCCAGCTGTGTGGCGAGCGGAGGGGCAGGCCGAGGTGAGGGCGCTGAAGAGCAGGAGCGTGGGCCCAAGCGTTTTGGTGCGGGGGCCTTTGAAGGTCACCAGGGGCTCGGAGGACCCTGCCCGTTCTCCCGCCCTGGATGACCGGCGGTTCCCCTAGAGGCCCGGGTGGCAGCGGGGCGGGAGGGTGAGTCTGGCGCTGGGGCTTGTGGGTCCCGAATCCCTGGCGTTGCGACACCAGGCCCCTTGGGAGGGGCCCCTCGAGGGATCGAGCTAGGGTTAGGGTTAGCCCCCAGGAGACCGTCAGGCCCAATCCGCCGGCTGTGCAGGGAGCGGAGGGTGGGCTGAAGTGATGGTGCTGGCGAGCGGGAGCGTGGGCCCAAGGGTTTTGGCGCGGAGGGCCTTCAAACGGCGCTGGGGGCTCCGAGGGCCCTGTCCGTTGTTCTGCCCTGAATGACCGACAGCTCTCCTACCGGCCCGGGTGGCGGCGGGGCGGCACGGTGCGTCCAGCGCTGGGACTCGGGGGTCACCAATCCCAGGCATTGCAGCGATAGGCCCCTTGGGAGGGGCCCCTTGGGGGCCGACCTAGGGTTCGGGTTAGCCCCCAGGAGGCTGGCAGGCCCGATCCGCCGGCTCTGCCACATGCGGAGGGGCTAGCCGAGGTGAGGGCGCTGGCGAGCGGGAGCATGGCCCCAAGCGTTTTGTCGCGGGGGACCTTCGAAGGTCGCCGGGGGCTCGGGGGGCCCTGCCCGTTCTAACGCCCTGAAGGAGGACGGCGCCCCTAGCGGGCCGGGTGGTGAGGAGCGGCAGAGTGCGTCCGGCGGTGGGGTTCGGGTGTCCCCAATCCCCAGCGTGGCGGCGCCAGGCCCCTTGGGAGGGGCTCCTCTGGGGCCGACCTAGGTTTAGGGCTAGCCCAAAGGAGGCCGGCAGGCCCGAACCGCCGGCTGTGCGGCGAGCAGAGGGGCGGGCCGAGGTGAGGGCGCTGGCGAGGGGGAGCGTGGGCCCAGGGTTTTGGCACAGGGGGCCTTGGATTGTCATTGGGGGCTTGGAGGGCCCTGCCCATTCTCACACCCTAAATGACCGGTGGCGCCCCTAGCGGCCAGGGTGGCGGCGTGTCGGCAGGATGAGTCTGGAGCTGGGGCTCAGTGGTCCCCGATCCCCGGCGCGGTGGCTCCAGGCACTTGGGTGGGGTCCCTCGGGGGCCGACATATGGTGAGTGCTAGCCCAAAGGAGGCCGGCGGGCCCAATCCGCCGGCTGTGCAGCGAGCGGAGGGGTGGGCCGATGTTAATGCGCTGGCAAGCGGGAGCGTGGGCCCAAGCGTTTTGGCATGGGGGGCCTTCGAAGCTCACCGGGGGCTCGGAGGGCCCAGCAAGTTCTCCCGCCCTGAATGCCCGGCGGCTCCCTAGCGGCCAGGGTGGCGGCGGGGAGGCAGGGTGAGTCCGGAGCTCGGGCTCGGGGGTCCCCAATACCCGGCGTGGCATTGCCAGGCCCCTTGGGAGGGGTCCCTGGGGGGCCGAGCTAGGGTTATCGTTAGCCCAAAGGAGGCCGGCAGGCCCGATTGGCCGGCTGTGCGGCGAGGGGAGGGGTGAACCGAGGTGAGGGCGCTGGGGAGCGGGAGCTTAGGCCCAAGCGTTTTGGTGCGGGGGGCCTTCGAAGGTCATCGGGGGCTCGGAGGGCCCTGCCCGTACTCCCTCCCTGAATGACCGGTGGCGCCCCTAGCGTCCCGGGTGGCGGCGGGGCGGCAGGGTGAGTCTGGAGTAGGGCTCAGGGGTCCAAATGCCCCGGCGTGGCGGCGCCTGGCCCCTTGGGAGGGGTCCCTCGGGGGCCGACCTAGGGTTGAGGTTAGCCCAAAGGAGGCCGGGGCCCGATCCGCCGGCTGTGCAGAGAACGGAGGGGCGGGGCGAGGTGAGGGCGCTGGCGAGCGGGAGCGTGAGCCCAAGCGTTTTGGCGTGTCGGGCTTTCGAAGGTCACCGGGGGCTCAGAGGGCCCTGCCCGTTCCCCAGCCCCGAATGAGGACGGTGCCCCTAGTGATCCGGGTCGCAGCGGGGCGGCAGGGTGAGTTCAGCCCTGGTGCTCGGGGGTCCCCAATCACCCGCGTGGCGGCGCCAGGCCCCTTGGGATGGGCCCCTCGGGAGCCGACCTAGGGTTAGGGTTAGCCCCAGGAGGCCGGCAGTCCCGATCTGCCGGCTGTGCGGCGAGCGGAGGGCGGGCTGAGGAGAGGGTGCTGGCGAGCAGGAGCCTAGGCCCAGGCGTTTTGTCAAGGGGGGCCTTCAAAGGTCACTGGGGGCTCGGAGGGCCCTGCCCGTTCTCCCGCCCTAAATAACCGGTGGCGCCCCTAGCAGCCCGGGTGGCGGCAGGGCGGCAGGGTAAGTAATGCGCTGGGGCTTGAGGGTCCCCAATCCCCGGCGTGGCATCGCCAGGCCCCTTGGGAGGGGCCCCTCGTGAGCAGACCTAGAGTTAGGGTTAGTTCCCAGGAGGCTGGCAGGCCCAATCCGCTGTCTGTGCGGCGAGAGGGCGGGCGGACCGAGGTGAGGGCGCTTGCTAGCGGGAGCGTGGGCCCAAGCGTTTTGGCGTGGGGGGCCTCAAAGGTCGCCAGGGGCTCGGAGGGCCCTGCCCATTCTCCCGCTCTGAATGACTGGTGGCGTCCCTACTGGCCCGGTAGCTGTGGGGCGGAAGGGTGACTCCGGCGCTGAGGCTTGGGGGTCACCAATCCCCGGCGTTGTGGCACCAGGCCTTTGGAAGTGGCCCCTTGGGGTCTGACCTAGGGTTAGTGTTAGCCCCCAGGAAACAGGCAGGCCTGATCCGCTAGCTGTTCATTGAGTGGAGGGGCGGGCCGAGAAGAGGGCGCTGGCGAGTGGGAGCGTGGGCCCAAGCATTTTGGCGCGAGGGGCCTACGAAGGTCGCGGGGGCTCAGAGGGCCCTGCCTGTTCTCCAGCACTGAATGACCGGCGGCGCCCCTAGCGGACTGGGTGGTGGTGGGGTGGCAGGGAGAGTCCAGCACTGGTGCTCGGGGGTCCCCAATCCCCGGCATTGCGATGCCAGGCCCCTTGGGAGGGGTCCCGTGGGGGCAGACCTAGGATTAGGGTTACACCCAGGGGGCTGACAGGCCCGATCCTACGGCTGTGCGGCGAGCGGAGGGGCGGGCCGAGGTGAGGGCGCTGGCTAGCGGGAGCGTGGGTCAAGTGTTTTGGTGCGGGGCGCCCTTCGAAGGTCGTGGGGGGATCGGAGGACCTTGCCCGTTCTCCTGCACTGAATGACCGGTGGCGCTCCTAGTGGTGCAGGTGGCAGCGGGGCGGCCGGGTGAGTCCGGCACTGGGGTTCAGGGGTCCCCAATCCCCGGCGTTACGACTCCAGGCCCCTTGCTAGGGGCCCCTCGGGGGCCGACATATGGTTAGGGTTAGCCCCCAGGAGGCCCGCAGGCCCGATCCGCCAGCTCTGCGGTGAGTGGAGGGGTGGTCGGAGGTGAGGCCGCTGGCAATCTGGAGAGTGGGCCCAGTCATTTTGGCACGGGGGTCCTTCGAATGTCGCCAGGGGTTCGGACGGCCCTGCCCGTTCTCCCGCCCTGAATGACGGGCGGCTCCCCTAAAAGCCCTGGTGGAGGAGGGGCGGTAGGGTGAGTCGGGCGCTGGGACTCAGGGGTTCCCAATCCCCGGTGTTGCGGCACCAGACCCCTTCGCAGGGGCCCCTCGGAGGCTGACTTAGGGTTATGGTTAGCCCCCAGGAGGCCGCAGGCCCAATCCACCGGCTGTGCGGTGAGCAGAGGGGAGGGCCGAGGTGAGGGCGCTGGCGAGCGGTAGCGTAGGCCCATGAGTTTTGGCGCGGGGGCCCTTCGAAGGTCGCCGGGGCTCAAGAAGCCCTGCCCGTTCTCCCGCACTGAATGTCCGGCGGTGCCCCTAGCGGCTCAGTTGCCGGCGGGGGAGCATGGCGAGTCGGATGCTGGGGCTAGCGGTCCCCAAACCCCGGTGTTGCGGTGCCAGGCCCGTTGGGAGGGGCCTCTCGGGGGCCGACGTAGGGATAGGGTTAGCCCCCAGGAGGCTGGCGGGCCCTATCCGCCGGCTGTGCGGCGAGCGGAGGGGCGGGCCGAGGTGAGGGCACTGGCTACCGGGAGAGTGGGCGCAAGCTTTCTGGCGCGGGGGGCCTTCGAAAGAGGCCGGGGGCTCCAAGGGCCCTTCCCGTTCTCCCGCCCTGAATGACCGGTGGTGCCACTAGCGGCCTGTGTGGCGGCGGGGCAGCACGGTGAGTCCAGCACTGTGGCTCGTGGGTCTCCAATGCCCGGCATTGCCGCTCCAGGCACCTTGGGATGAGCCCCTCCGAGGGTGAGCTAGGGTTAGGGTTAGCCCCCAGGAGGCCGGCAGGCCCGATCTGCCAGCTGTGTGGCGAGCGGAGGGGCAGGCCGAGGTGAGGGCGCTGAAGAGCAGGAGCGTGGGCCCAAGCGTTTTGGTGCGGGGGCCTTTGAAGGTCACCAGGGGCTCGGAGGACCCTGCCCGTTCTCCCGCCCTGGATGACCGGCGGTTCCCCTAGAGGCCCGGGTGGCAGCGGGGCGGGAGGGTGAGTCTGGCGCTGGGGCTTGTGGGTCCCGAATCCCTGGCGTTGCGACACCAGGCCCCTTGGGAGGGGCCCCTCGAGGGATCGAGCTAGGGTTAGGGTTAGCCCCCAGGAGACCGTCAGGCCCAATCCGCCGGCTGTGCAGGGAGCGGAGGGTGGGCTGAAGTGATGGTGCTGGCGAGCGGGAGCGTGGGCCCAAGGGTTTTGGCGCGGAGGGCCTTCAAACGGCACTGGGGGCTCCGAGGGCCCTGTCCGTTGTTCTGCCCTGAATGACCGACAGCTCTCCTACCGGCCCGGGTGGCGGCGGGGCGGCACGGTGCGTCCAGCGCTGGGACTCGGGGGTCACCAATCCCAGGCATTGCAGCGATAGGCCCCTTGGGAGGGGCCCCTTGGGGGCCGACCTAGGGTTCGGGTTAGCCCCCAGGAGGCTGGCAGGCCCGATCCGCCGGCTCTGCCACATGCGGAGGGGCTAGCCGAGGTGAGGGCGCTGGCGAGCGGGAGCATGGCCCCAAGCGTTTTGTCGCGGGGGACCTTCGAAGGTCGCCGGGGGCTCGGGGGGCCCTGCCCGTTCTAACGCCCTGAAGGAGGACGGCGCCCCTAGCGGGCCGGGTGGTGAGGAGCGGCAGAGTGCGTCCGGCGGTGGGGTTCGGGTGTCCCCAATCCCCAGCGTGGCGGCGCCAGGCCCCTTGGGAGGGGCTCCTCTGGGGCCGACCTAGGTTTAGGGCTAGCCCAAAGGAGGCCGGCAGGCCCGAACCGCCGGCTGTGCGGCGAGCAGAGGGGCGGGCCGAGGTGAGGGCGCTGGCGAGGGGGAGCGTGGGCCCAGGGTTTTGGCACAGGGGGCCTTGGATTGTCATTGGGGGCTTGGAGGGCCCTGCCCATTCTCACACCCTAAATGACCGGTGGCGCCCCTAGCGGCCAGGGTGGCGGCGTGTCGGCAGGATGAGTCTGGAGCTGGGGCTCAGTGGTCCCCGATCCCCGGCGCGGTGGCTCCAGGCACTTGGGTGGGGTCCCTCGGGGGCCGACATATGGTGAGTGCTAGCCCAAAGGAGGCCGGCGGGCCCAATCCGCCGGCTGTGCAGCGAGCGGAGGGGTGGGCCGATGTTAATGCGCTGGCAAGCGGGAGCGTGGGCCCAAGCGTTTTGGCATGGGGGGCCTTCGAAGCTCACCGGGGGCTCGGAGGGCCCAGCAAGTTCTCCCGCCCTGAATGCCCGGCGGCTCCCTAGCGGCCAGGGTGGCGGCGGGGAGGCAGGGTGAGTCCGGAGCTCGGGCTCGGGGGTCCCCAATACCCGGCGTGGCATTGCCAGGCCCCTTGGGAGGGGTCCCTGGGGGGCCGAGCTAGGGTTATCGTTAGCCCAAAGGAGGCCGGCAGGCCCGATTGGCCGGCTGTGCGGCGAGGGGAGGGGTGAACCGAGGTGAGGGCGCTGGGGAGCGGGAGCTTAGGCCCAAGCGTTTTGGTGCGGGGGGCCTTCGAAGGTCATCGGGGGCTCGGAGGGCCCTGCCCGTACTCCCTCCCTGAATGACCGGTGGCGCCCCTAGCGTCCCGGGTGGCGGCGGGGCGGCAGGGTGAGTCTGGAGTAGGGCTCAGGGGTCCAAATGCCCCGGCGTGGCGGCGCCTGGCCCCTTGGGAGGGGTCCCTCGGGGGCCGACCTAGGGTTGAGGTTAGCCCAAAGGAGGCCGGGGCCCGATCCGCCGGCTGTGCAGAGAACGGAGGGGCGGGGCGAGGTGAGGGCGCTGGCGAGCGGGAGCGTGAGCCCAAGCGTTTTGGCGTGTCGGGCTTTCGAAGGTCACCGGGGGCTCAGAGGGCCCTGCCCGTTCCCCAGCCCCGAATGAGGACGGTGCCCCTAGTGATCCGGGTCGCAGCGGGGCGGCAGGGTGAGTTCAGCCCTGGTGCTCGGGGGTCCCCAATCACCCGCGTGGCGGCGCCAGGCCCCTTGGGATGGGCCCCTCGGGAGCCGACCTAGGGTTAGGGTTAGCCCCAGGAGGCCGGCAGTCCCGATCTGCCGGCTGTGCGGCGAGCGGAGGGCGGGCTGAGGAGAGGGTGCTGGCGAGCAGGAGCCTAGGCCCAGGCGTTTTGTCAAGGGGGGCCTTCAAAGGTCACTGGGGGCTCGGAGGGCCCTGCCCGTTCTCCCGCCCTAAATAACCGGTGGCGCCCCTAGCAGCCCGGGTGGCGGCAGGGCGGCAGGGTAAGTAATGCGCTGGGGCTTGAGGGTCCCCAATCCCCGGCGTGGCATCGCCAGGCCCCTTGGGAGGGGCCCCTCGTGAGCAGACCTAGAGTTAGGGTTAGTTCCCAGGAGGCTGGCAGGCCCAATCCGCTGTCTGTGCGGCGAGAGGGCGGGCGGACCGAGGTGAGGGCGCTTGCTAGCGGGAGCGTGGGCCCAAGCGTTTTGGCGTGGGGGGCCTCAAAGGTCGCCAGGGGCTCGGAGGGCCCTGCCCATTCTCCCGCTCTGAATGACTGGTGGCGTCCCTACTGGCCCGGTAGCTGTGGGGCGGAAGGGTGACTCCGGCGCTGAGGCTTGGGGGTCACCAATCCCCGGCGTTGTGGCACCAGGCCTTTGGAAGTGGCCCCTTGGGGTCTGACCTAGGGTTAGTGTTAGCCCCCAGGAAACAGGCAGGCCTGATCCGCTAGCTGTTCATTGAGTGGAGGGGCGGGCCGAGAAGAGGGCGCTGGCGAGTGGGAGCCTGGGCCCAAGCATTTTGGCGCGAGGGGCCTACGAAGGTCGCGGGGGCTCAGAGGGCCCTGCCTGTTCTCCAGCACTGAATGACCGGCGGCGCCCCTAGCGGACTGGGTGGTGGTGGGGTGGCAGGGAGAGTCCAGCACTGGTGCTCGGGGGTCCCCAATCCCCGGCATTGCGATGCCAGGCCCCTTGGGAGGGGTCCCGTGGGGGCAGACCTAGGATTAGGGTTACACCCAGGGGGCTGACAGGCCCGATCCTACGGCTGTGCGGCGAGCGGAGGGGCGGGCCGAGGTGAGGGCGCTGGCTAGCGGGAGCGTGGGTCAAGTGTTTTGGTGCGGGGCGCCCTTCGAAGGTCGTGGGGGGATCGGAGGACCTTGCCCGTTCTCCTGCACTGAATGACCGGTGGCGCTCCTAGTGGTGCAGGTGGCAGCGGGGCGGCCGGGTGAGTCCGGCACTGGGGTTCAGGGGTCCCCAATCCCCGGCGTTACGACTCCAGGCCCCTTGCTAGGGGCCCCTCGGGGGCCGACATATGGTTAGGGTTAGCCCCCAGGAGGCCCGCAGGCCCGATCCGCCAGCTCTGCGGTGAGTGGAGGGGTGGTCGGAGGTGAGGCCGCTGGCAATCTGGAGAGTGGGCCCAGTCATTTTGGCACGGGGGTCCTTCGAATGTCGCCAGGGGTTCGGACGGCCCTGCCCGTTCTCCCGCCCTGAATGACGGGCGGCTCCCCTAAAAGCCCTGGTGGAGGAGGGGCGGTAGGGTGAGTCGGGCGCTGGGACTCAGGGGTTCCCAATCCCCGGTGTTGCGGCACCAGACCCCTTCGCAGGGGCCCCTCGGAGGCTGACTTAGGGTTATGGTTAGCCCCCAGGAGGCCGCAGGCCCAATCCACCGGCTGTGCGGTGAGCAGAGGGGAGGGCCGAGGTGAGGGCGCTGGCGAGCGGTAGCGTAGGCCCATGAGTTTTGGCGCGGGGGCCCTTCGAAGGTCGCCGGGGCTCAAGAAGCCCTGCCCGTTCTCCCGCACTGAATGTCCGGCGGTGCCCCTAGCGGCTCAGTTGCCGGCGGGGGAGCATGGCGAGTCGGATGCTGGGGCTAGCGGTCCCCAAACCCCGGTGTTGCGGTGCCAGGCCCGTTGGGAGGGGCCTCTTGGGGGCCGACGTAGGGATAGGGTTAGCCCCCAGGAGGCTGGCGGGCCCTATCCGCCGGCTGTGCGGCGAGCGGAGGGGCGGGCCGAGGTGAGGGCACTGGCTACCGGGAGAGTGGGCGCAAGCTTTCTGGCGCGGGGGGCCTTCGAAAGAGGCCGGGGGCTCCAAGGGCCCTTCCCGTTCTCCCGCCCTGAATGACCGGTGGTGCCACTAGCGGCCTGTGTGGCGGCGGGGCAGCACGGTGAGTCCAGCACTGTGGCTCGTGGGTCTCCAATGCCCGGCATTGCCGCTCCAGGCACCTTGGGATGAGCCCCTCCGAGGGTGAGCTAGGGTTAGGGTTAGCCCCCAGGAGGCCGGCAGGCCCGATCTGCCAGCTGTGTGGCGAGCGGAGGGGCAGGCCGAGGTGAGGGCGCTGAAGAGCAGGAGCGTGGGCCCAAGCGTTTTGGTGCGGGGGCCTTTGAAGGTCACCAGGGGCTCGGAGGACCCTGCCCGTTCTCCCGCCCTGGATGACCGGCGGTTCCCCTAGAGGCCCGGGTGGCAGCGGGGCGGGAGGGTGAGTCTGGCGCTGGGGCTTGTGGGTCCCGAATCCCTGGCGTTGCGACACCAGGCCCCTTGGGAGGGGCCCCTCGAGGGATCGAGCTAGGGTTAGGGTTAGCCCCCAGGAGACCGTCAGGCCCAATCCGCCGGCTGTGCAGGGAGCGGAGGGTGGGCTGAAGTGATGGTGCTGGCGAGCGGGAGCGTGGGCCCAAGGGTTTTGGCGCGGAGGGCCTTCAAACGGCGCTGGGGGCTCCGAGGGCCCTGTCCGTTGTTCTGCCCTGAATGACCGACAGCTCTCCTACCGGCCCGGGTGGCGGCGGGGCGGCACGGTGCGTCCAGCGCTGGGACTCGGGGGTCACCAATCCCAGGCATTGCAGCGATAGGCCCCTTGGGAGGGGCCCCTTGGGGGCCGACCTAGGGTTCGGGTTAGCCCCCAGGAGGCTGGCAGGCCCGATCCGCCGGCTCTGCCACATGCGGAGGGGCTAGCCGAGGTGAGGGCGCTGGCGAGCGGGAGCATGGCCCCAAGCGTTTTGTCGCGGGGGACCTTCGAAGGTCGCCGGGGGCTCGGGGGGCCCTGCCCGTTCTAACGCCCTGAAGGAGGACGGCGCCCCTAGCGGGCCGGGTGGTGAGGAGCGGCAGAGTGCGTCCGGCGGTGGGGTTCGGGTGTCCCCAATCCCCAGCGTGGCGGCGCCAGGCCCCTTGGGAGGGGCTCCTCTGGGGCCGACCTAGGTTTAGGGCTAGCCCAAAGGAGGCCGGCAGGCCCGAACCGCCGGCTGTGCGGCGAGCAGAGGGGCGGGCCGAGGTGAGGGCGCTGGCGAGGGGGAGCGTGGGCCCAGGGTTTTGGCACAGGGGGCCTTGGATTGTCATTGGGGGCTTGGAGGGCCCTGCCCATTCTCACACCCTAAATGACCGGTGGCGCCCCTAGCGGCCAGGGTGGCGGCGTGTCGGCAGGATGAGTCTGGAGCTGGGGCTCAGTGGTCCCCGATCCCCGGCGCGGTGGCTCCAGGCACTTGGGTGGGGTCCCTCGGGGGCCGACATATGGTGAGTGCTAGCCCAAAGGAGGCCGGCGGGCCCAATCCGCCGGCTGTGCAGCGAGCGGAGGGGTGGGCCGACGTTAATGCGCTGGCAAGCGGGAGCGTGGGCCCAAGCGTTTTGGCATGGGGGGCCTTCGAAGCTCACTGGGGGCTCGGAGGGCCCAGCAAGTTCTCCCACCCTGAATGCCCGGCGGCTCCCTAGCGGCCAGGGTGGCGGCGGGGAGGCAGGGTGAGTCCGGAGCTCGGGCTCGGGGGTCCCCAATACCCGGCGTGGCATTGCCAGGCCCCTTGGGAGGGGTCCCTGGGGGGCCGAGCTAGGGTTATCGTTAGCCCAAAGGAGGCCGGCAGGCCCGATTGGCCGGCTGTGCGGCGAGGGGAGGGGTGAGCCGAGGTGAGGGCGCTAGCGAGCTGGAGCTTAGGCCCAAGCGTTTTGGTGCGCGGGGGCCTTCGAAGGTCATCGGGGGCTCGGAGGGCCCTGCCCGTACTCCCTCCCTGAATGACCGGTGGCGCCCCTAGCGTCCCGGGTGGCGGCGGGGCGGCAGGGTGAGTCTGGAGTAGGGCTCAGGGGTCCAAATGCCCCGGCGTGGCGGCGCCTGGCCCCTTGGGAGGGGTCCCTCGGGGGCCGACCTAGGGTTGAGGTTAGCCCAAAGGAGGCCGGGGCCCGATCCGCTGGCTGTGCAGAGAACGGAGGGGCGGGGCGAGGTGAGGGCGCTGGCGAGCGGGAGCGTGAGCCCAAGCGTTTTGGCGTGTCGGGCTTTCGAAGGTCACCGGGGGCTCAGAGGGCCCTGCCCGTTCCCCAGCCCCGAATGAGGACGGTGCCCCTAGCGATCCGGGTCGCAGCGGGGCGGCAGGGTGAGTTCAGCCCTGGTGCTCGGGGGTCCCCAATCACCCGCGTGGCGGCGCCAGGCCCCTTGGGATGGGCCCCTCGGGAGCCGACCTAGGGTTAGGGTTAGCCCCAGGAGGCCGGCAGTCCCGATCTGCCGGCTGTGCGGCGAGCGGAGGGGCGGGCTGAGGAGAGGGTGCTGGCGAGCAGGAGCCTAGGCCCAGGCGTTTTGTCACGGGGGGCCTTCAAAGGTCACTGGGGGCTCGGAGGGCCCTGCCCGTTCTCCCGCCCTAAATAACCGGTGGCGCCCCTAGCAGCCCGGGTGGTGGCAGGGCGGCAGGGTAAGTAATGCGCTGGGGCTTGAGGGTCCCCAATCCCCAGCGTGGCATCGCCAGGCCCCTTGGGAGGGGCCCCTCGTGAGCAGACCTAGAGTTAGGGTTAGTTCCCAGGAGGCTGGCAGGCCCAATCCGCTGTCTGTGCGGCGAGAGGGGGGGCGGACCGAGGTGAGGGCGCTTGCTAGCGGGAGCGTGGGCCCAAGCGTTTTGGCGTGGGGGGCCTCAAAGGTCGCCAGGGGCTCGGAGGGCCCTGCCCATTCTCCCGCTCTGAATGACTGGTGGCGTCCCTACTGGCCCGGTAGCTGTGGGGCGGAAGGGTGACTCCGGCACTGAGGCTTGGGGGTCACCAATCCCCGGCGTTGTGGCACCAGGCCTTTGGAAGTGGCCCCTTGGGGTCTGACCTAGGGTTAGTGTTAGCCCCCAGGAAACAGGCAGGCCTGATCCGCTAGCTGTTCATTGAGTGGAGGGGCGGGCCGAGAAGAGGGCACTGGCGAGTGGGAGCGTGGGCCCAAGCATTTTGGCGCGAGGGGCCTAAGAAGGTCGCGGGGGCTCAGAGGGCCCTGCCTGTTCTCCAGCACTGAATGACCGGCGGCGCCCCTAGCGGACTGGGTGGTGGTGGGGTGGCAGGGAGAGTCCAGCACTGGTGCTCGGGGGTCCCCAATCCCCGGCATTGCGATGCCAGGCCCCTTGGGAGGGGTCCCGTGGGGGCAGACCTAGGGTTAGGGTTACACCCAGGGGGCTGACAGGCCCGATCCTACGGCTGTGCGGCGAGCGGAGGGGCGGGCCGAGGTGAGGGCGCTGGCTAGCGGGAGCGTGGGTCAAGTGTTTTGGTGCAGGGCGCCCTTCGAAGGTCGTGGGGGGATCGGAGGACCAGGCGTTAGGGCACCAGGTCCCTTGGGATAGGCCCCTAGGGGGCCTAGCTAGGGTTAGGGTTAGCCCCCAGGAGGCGGGGAGGCCCGATCCGCCCACTCACTGTTCAGCGAGCAGAGGGGCAGGCTGAGGTAAGGGCGATGGCGAGCGGGAGCGTGCTCCCAAGCGCTTTGACACAGGGGCCTTCGAAGGTCGCTGTGGGCTCGGAGGGCCCTGCCCATTCTCCGGCCCTGAATGCCCGGCGGTGCCCCTTGTGGCCCGGGTGGCGTTGGGGGCATGGTGAGTCCGGCGCTGGGGCTCAGGAGTCCCCAATCCCCGTCGTTGCGGCGCCAGGCCCCTTGGGAGGGGCCACTAGGGGCCGACCTAGTGTTTGGGTTAGCCTCCAGAAGGCCCACAGGCCCGATTCACCATCTGTGCGGCGAGCGGAGGGGAGGGCCGAGGTAAGGGCACTGGCGAGCGGGAGCGTGGGCCCAAGCGTTTTGGTGCAGGGGGCCTTCGAAGGTCGCCGGTGGCTTGGAGGGCCCTGGCCATTCTCCCTCCCTGAATGAACAGCGGCGCCCCTAGCGGCCCAGGTGGCGGTAGGGCGGGAGGGTCAGCTGGGCGCTGGGGCTCAGGAGTCCCCAGTCCCCAGTGTTGAGGCAATAGGAACCTGGGATGGGCCCCTCGGGGGCCCACCAAAGGTTAGGGTAACACCCAGGAGGATGGCAGTCCTGATCCACCGGCTGTGCAGCGAGCGGAGGGGCGGAACGAGGTGAGGGCGCAGGCGAGTGGGAGCATGGGCCAAAGCATTTTGGCACAGGGGGCCTTTGAAGGTCGCCAGGGGCTCGGAGGGATCTGCCCATACTCCCTCCCTGAATGACCGACGGTGTTCCTAGTGGCCTGGGTGGTGGCGGAGCAACACGGTGAGTCCGGCGCTGGGGTTCGGGGGTCCCCAATCCCAGGCATTGCGGTGCCAGGCCCCTTTGGAGGGGCCCGTCAGGGGCCAACCTAGGGTTATGGGTAGCCCCAGGAGGCGGGCAGGCCTCATCCACCAGCTCTGGTTAGGGTTAGCTCCTAGGAATCCGGCAGGCCCGTATGCTGGCTGTGCAGCGAGCGGAGGGGCGGGACTTGGCGAGGGCGCTGGTGAGCAGGAGAATGGGCCCAAGCATTTTGGCTCAGGGGGCCTCTAATGGTCGCCATGGCTTGGAGGGCCCTCCCCGTTCTCCCGCCCTGACTGACCGGCAGCGGCCCTAGAGGCCTGGGTGGCGGTGGGGTGACAATGTGAGTCCGGCGCTGCGGCTCAGGGGTCACCAATTTCCGGCATTGCAGCGCCAAGCCCCTTGGCAGGAATGACTCGGGGGCTGACCTAGGGTTAGGGTTAGACCTCAGAAGGCCGCAGGCACGATACGCCAGCTGTGCGTAAAGCAGATGGGCGGGCCGAGGTGAGGGCGCTGGTGAGCGGGAGCGTGGGCCCACGCGTTTTGGCACGGGAGGCCTACGAAGGCCGCAGGGGCCTGGGAGGTCCCTGCCTGTTCTCCCTCCCTGAATGACCGGCGTCACCTTCAGCGGCCCTGGTGGCGGCGGGGTTACAGGTTGAGTCCAGCGCTGGGGGTCGGGGGTTCCCAATCCCCAGCATTGTGCCACCAGGCCCCTTGGAAGGGGCCCCTCGGGGGCTGACCTAGGGTTAGGGTCAGCCCCCAGTAGGCCGGCAGGCCCGGGAGCCTGGGCCCAAACGTTTTGGCGCAGGGGGCCTTTGAATGTCGCCGGGGGCTAGGAGGGCCCTGCCTGTTCTCCCGCCCTGAATGACCGGCTGCACCCCTAGTGGCCCGAATGGCAGCGGGGCGGCAGGGTGACTCCGGCGCTGCAGCTTGTTCCCCAATCCCCGGCGTTGCAGCGCCAGGCCCCTTGGCAGGGGCCCCTCGGGTCTGACCTAGGGTTAGGGTTAGCCCCCAGGAGGCCTGCAGGCCCAATCCTCCAGCTGTGCAGGAGCAGAGGGGTGGGATGAGATGAGGGCACTGGCGAGCGGGAAGGTGGGGCCAAGCATTTTGGCGCGAGGGGCCTTCAAAGGTTGCCAGGGGCTTGGAGGGCCCTGCCTGTTCTCCTGCCCTGAATGACTGACTGCGCCCTTCGTGGCCCGTTTAGCAGCGGGGCGGCAGGGAGAGTCTGGTGCTGGGGCTCGGGGGTCCCCAATCCCCGGCATTGCAGCGCCAGGCCCTTTGGGATGGGCCCCTAGGGGGCCTACCTAGGGTAGGGTTAGCCGCCAGGAGGCTAGGATGCCTGATCCGCTGGCTGTGTGGCGAGCGGAGGGGCAGGCTGAGGTAAGGGCGATGGCAAGAGGGACCATGGGCCCTAGTGCTTTGGTGCAGGGGGCCTTCGAAGGTCGTTGGGGGCTCGGAGGGCCCTGCCCATTCTCCCGCACTGAATGACCGGCGGTGCCCCTAGTGGCCCGGGTGGCGGCGGGGGGCATGGTGAGTCCGGTGCTGGGGCTCGGGAGTCCCCTTTCCCCATCGTTGAGGCACCAGGCCCCTTGGGAGGGGCCACTAGGGCCGACCTAGGTTTAGGGTTAGCCCCCAGAAGGCCCACAGGCCCGATCCGCCAGCTGTGCGGCGAGTGGAGGGGAGGGCCGAGGTAAGGGCGCTGGCCAGCGGGAGCGTGGGGCCAAGCGTTTTGGTGCGGGGGGCCTTCGAAGGTCACTGGTCGCTCGGAGGGCCCTGCCCGTTCTCCCTCCCTGAATGAATGGCGGCGCCCCTAGTGGCCCAGGTGGCGGTAGGGCAGGAGGGTGAGTCCGGCACTGGGGCTCGGGAGTCCCCAATCCCAGGCATTGCGGTGCCAGGCCCCTTCGGAGGGGCATCTCAGGGGACAACCTAGGGTTCTGGAGGAGTGCAGGCCTCATCTGCTGGCTCTGTGGCGAGCGGAGGGGCGGGCCGAGGTGAGGGCACTGAGGAGCAGGAGCGTGGTCTCAAGTGTTTTGGATGCGGGGGCCTTCGACGTTCGCCAGGGGCTCGGAGGGCCCTGCCCATTCTCCCGCCCTGAATGACCAGCGGCACCCCTAGCGGCCCGGGTGGTGATGGGGTGGCAGGGAGACTCCGGCGCTGGGGATCGGGGCTCCTTAATACCCGGCGTTGCGGCCTCAGGCCCCTTGGGACGGGCCCCTCGGGGGCCGACCTAGGGTTAGGGTTAGCCCCCAGGAGGCTGGCAGGCTCGTTCCGCCCATGTGCGGTGAATGGAGGTGTGGGTTGAGGTGAGGTAGCTGGCGAGTGGGGGCGTGGGCCAGAGCATTTAGGCTTTGGCTTGGGGTGCCTTCGAAGGTTGCAGGAGGCTTAGAGGGTCCTGCCCGTTCTGTCGCCCTGAAGGACTGGTGATGCCCCTAGTGCCCCATGTGGCGGCAGGGTGGCAGGGTACATCCGTTGGTGGGACTCGGGGGTCCCCAATCCCTGGCATGCGGCGCCAGGCCACTTGGGAGGGGCCCCTCGGGGGCGACCTAGGCATAGGGTTAGCCCCCAGGAAGCCAGCAGGCCCGATCCGCCAGCTCTGCAGTGAGAGGAGGGGTGGGCCGAGGTTAGGGCGCTGGGGAGCAGGAGCGAGGGAGCCAGAGTTTTTGCGCGGGGGGCCTTTGAAGGTTGCAGGGGGATCGGAGGGCCTTGCCCGTTCTCCCTTCTTGAATGACTGGCAACGCCCGTAGCGCCCTGGGTGCTTGCGGGGTGGCAGAGTGAGTCCAGCACTGGGGCTCGGGGGTCCCAAATCCCCAGCATTGTGGTGCCAGGCTCCTTGGGAGGGGCCCCTCGGGGGCCGACCTCGGGTTAGGGTTCTTCCACAGGAGGCCGGCAAGCCCGGCGCTAAGTGGCTCTGACAATGTAACAAAAATGCCATACACTTATCTGAAAGAAATAACAGTGTACAGGAACCCTCTTAGCCCTAACATCATCCTTTGTGAATATGGAAGCCAGCCCCAAAGTGGTCGTGGAAGTCTGATGAAAGGGCTAAGCACTTTTCTCTGAGTCACCACACTGTACAGGGAAAGACAAATGTACATCATCATTCACGAGTAGGAAGCATGAATGGAAGGTTCTGGAATTTCGAGGACTCTGACCCATCCTTATTGGTAATAAACCACCGTGTACAGGAAAACACCTGCAACTCTCATCAGCCTCCTCAGTCCTGATTCCGATTCAACTTTGGGTGTGTAGGACTAGGGAAATGTCCACATCTTATTGCTAAGAAAGAACGATGTCAGGGTAATGCCCTTCAAGTCACCTCAGCCTTCTTGAAGACGGAAGCAGGAATCAAGCTGGTTATGTTACCATGAGGTAAGGAAGATGAGCATATAAGTGAGAAACAACAGTGGGCAGGACCTCTCTTCCAAGGAACATTATCTTTGCTTAATGTTGAATCCCTATGGTAAGTGGTTGTGGGCATTTGTGAGGTCAAAATCTGAAGTGTTTTGTAAAACCTCTTGGCCATTCACAGATGAGACTAAGGTAGTTGGGGACTCCTAGGCAGTGATTTGTCCACTGTCAAAAATATGAAAAGATAAAAGAGACAGATGAGGTCTCCTCAGGCATTGTCCTTTATCTTCATCCTCCGTGAGGATGGCCATCTCTGGACAGCTCAGTGTCAGAGTCTCATTCACATTGGGGGCATCTGTTCCTCACAGACATCAGGCAGGGAAATGGATTTGGTTCTCTGTGCCAGCCCAGCCACAGCTGAGTGTCACAGCACCCTCTCGTGGGCTCATAAGAGTTTCACTGTCACCAGGCAGGTCATTGTATTTGATAAACCACTGTGAGAGTTTGCAATTGCCTTCACCTGCAACCTCCAGAGGCAAATGCAGATCTCTGGTACCATGTGAAGTCATGTGAAGGCTTTGTGAGAAAGTGTCCTTTTGCTTAAGAAAAACATGGCTGGGGCTCCTGGCTGGCTCAGCCAGTTAAGCATGTGCCTTTGGCTCAGGTTATGATCCCAGGGTTCTGGAATCGAGCCGAGGGTCCCTGCTCAGCAGGAAAGGAGTAGGGAAATAGCTTAGAACCCACAGAGAATGTGAATAAAGGGGAGTGAAATGGAACTTGGTCTGTGTTTGGCTTTAGGGATTGGAAGTTAGTTTTTTCTCAATTGTGATTGTTCTTGAAACAGAAAAGCTGTATTGGTTTTTTTTTACCTTTATTTTTTTTCTAGTAACAATTTTTTATTATTATATGTTAGTCACTATACAGTATTTCCTTAGTTTTTGATGTAGTGTTCCGTGATTCTTTATTTGCATATAACACCCAGTGCTCCATGCAATATGTACCTTCCTTAATACCCATCACTGGCCCATCCCAATCCCCCACCCCTCTCCCCTCTGAAGCCCTCAGTTTGTTTCCCAGATTCCATAGTCTCTCCTGGTTCATTCCCCCTTCTGTTTAGGGTCCATTGTCTAAAGCGACAGACAGTGGAAGTTCACCAAATATAAGATCGAAATTTCATTGTTCATTATAGATGCCGCCAAGTAGTTCCCAGACATTTCATTCTACTCTAGTAATTGATTATACCTGTGCAGGTGCACGTGAAAGATAACTGATGAATGTATACTGGTAATAAAACACGCCCCACAGAAGTAGAATAATAGAGAATGCACATGTGTAAAATTATTCGACTACGGCTTCCATGCTTTCCCTTTGGTTCCTTGTTATCTATGAAATTGGACAATTTTTGTTCTCTAGGCTTAAAACTCATTGTCAGTATTCAGAGTTTTTCAATGCTGATCTTCTCCTGTATAAGTTACTAAAAACCTAAAATATGTATGAACATTAAAAAATGCTATATTGAAAATGACAGCAGGGAAGTTCCATTTTGTGAATATTGTGTCAATGGATCTCTATTTTGACATCAGTGTTCATTAGAAATGATGACATTTCATGTGAGTATAAATATCAATGTGAAAAAGAAAAGGTAGGAAGAACCTTGAATGTTTAAGTAATTGGTGAAATGACAGGTGTCTCTCTGTGTGTGTGTGTGTGTGTGTGTGTGTGTGTGTGTGTGTAATTGATTTTCAGTGAATGGTTCAGCTACTTGTAGGGCCTCCGAGCGAGCCCAGGTGAACCTTTCAATGAGTTGGTATCTGTTTTCAGAACATGGGAATCTCTTAGTCCAATAGTCAATCAGGCAAGCTTTGAGGTCTTGAAGAGTTTCAGTCCTCAGCGATGGTGTTGCAGACCCTTGTGAGCAAACCCTAGGTATGCTCAGAGCCCTCATTAGCTGGTACCAAGGTGTGATGATTTCAGACAGCATTTCCCAAAGAAGTACCTCTTGAGTCTCTGTTCTTGTCAGTTCCCTACACTTCCTTACACTAGTTATGTGATCAGTGTGTTTCAGGATAATCCCCACATGTGATTTTTGCTATTTCCTACTAGTCCTATCTGTTTCTCATCTTCTTCTTTTATGGTAGGGGTTGGGAAGCAACCTGTGTGGTGTAGGAAGGGGTGTGGTAGTTGTCTGCCTTCAGAGGACCAAATGATGCCTAGAAATTGTACTGTAGTTTGAGGTCAATTGTCCATCCTCTGAGTGTCAGGAATTCCATCACTTTACTTTGATGCTAGTCTGTTCTTCAAGCTGTCCTCAGAAATAAGGACGTCATCCATCTAGGGAATACTGGTTTGTGTGTATGTTTTCATTTTAGGAAAGGCCTTGCTGTGCCTGAAAATAATACTGTAGAGTACCCTTTCCTGTTCTTATTGGCCATCAGTCAATCCTTTGTGAAGTATTCGTTTATAAATAGACTTTCTATGGTTGATGAGCAGGAATTCTTTATTGACAAGTCTTTGTCAGTGTGTGTATTGCAAATTTTTACTTCCCAGCCTGCGGTTCACTTTTTCATTTTCTTATGGTCATAAGATAAGGAGAAATGTCACATTTTTATGAAGTCCCACTGAATTCTTTTAAATGGTTTGTGCACCCTATGTCTTACCCCAAGATTGACAGGTTCTACGTTTTCTTTCAGAAACTGTCCAATGGGAAGCTACAATCCATTTTCTCTGTCCATTTATTGCTTACAAATTTCACATTTTTATGAAGTCCCACTGAATTCTTTTAAATGGTTAGTGCACCCTATGTCCTACCCCAAGATTGACAGGTTCTACGTTTTCTTTCAGAAACTGTCCAATGGGAAGCTACAATCCAATTTCTCTGTCCATTTATTGCTTACAAATGTATTTTGACCATCTGTTTCCTAGGAAACCTCTTTTGTTATTATTATTATTATTATTATTATTATTATTATTATTATTATTTTAAATTGCATTTTTAATTCTAATAGGGTATTTATAGACTGTTTTGGATTTTCTTTTTTTTTTAAAGATTTTATTTTTATTATTTATTTAACAGAGAGAGACAGCCAGCGAGAGAGGGAACACAAGCAGGGGGAGTGGGAGAGGAAGAAGCAGGCTCCCAGAGGAAGAGCCTGATGTGGGGCTCGATCTCAGAATGCTGGGATCACGCCCTGAGCCGAAGGCAGACGCTTAACGACTGCGCCACCCAGGTGCCCCTGTTTTGGATTTTCTATGTACACAATCGTGTTATCTGTGAATAGTCACTATTATCCCCTCAATTCTTATACTTTTTGTTTCTCTTGCCTTAAAACACTGGTAGATTCTCCGATGCCACGTTGAATAGAGCAGCATTGTTTAAAGATTTTCATATACCTTTCTCAATATCTGACAGAAAAAGCAGACAAAACATTGGTAACAAATGTGACCAAATTGACATATAGGGAACATTCCATAATAAGTGCAGAATACGTTATTTTCAAGTGATCATAGACTCTTTACCCAAATAGATGATAGGTGGGGCCACGAATCAAGGCTACAAATGTTAAACCCTGAAATTAACTAGATTCTATTCTTAGACCAGAAGGGAATTGAGTCACAGTCATAGCGAAAAGAAAACCAGGAAGTCCTTCAATGTTTAAAAATTAAATGGAACTTTGCTACATATCCTAAAGGTCAGAGAGGGAATCTCAATGGAAATTCTGAACCTTTTCTACATGAGGGCTCACACACAATGGCACTTTCTTTGTGAAGAGCATAATAATAACCTAGAGAGGAGTTGAGCCTTAAGTCAGAGTTCTGCCTGCCCCAGCCACACCTGGCAGCCTTGGCCTGTGGTCCCCCTCAGCTGTCCTTTCTGGTGGCCCTGAGCTAAGGGGGTCAACATGGCCATATGGAAATGGGAGCTCCCCTCTCATAGTGATGGCGATGCCCCCTCCGCAGCTGCCCTTTCTGGTGGCTCTGAGCTAAGGGGGTCAACATGGCCGTATGGAAATTAGAAGCCCCCACTCTTAGTGATGACGTTGCTATCGTATCGTCCTCACCAGTCCAACAACATGATTTCTGAGTGAACTATGACACAAGAGTGACTTCTTGGCCTTTCTTCAGGTTTGAAAATCATCTGGTGAGTCATCTATTAGAAATAGGATTCAACATGTGTTCTTTCTTCTGGAAAAGAAATAGACCCAATAGCAATTATGGCTTCCTGAGCACCTGTTCTTGAGAGACATCATACTGGCTCTTTGTAGCATTCTGCCTCTTAAACTTCTCAACTAGGGTGTAGATATTTTTAGGCACATTTTCAGGTGGTTAGACAGGGACTCGGATGATATGAGTCACAGAGGATTTTAGTGTCAGAAACCTAAGTGGGATCCCCAAATTGACTCCAAATCCCTTGTTGTTCCATACAGGGTACTATTTCCCTCTTATCTCTGGTCTTCTCGATCTGGAAACCTATCAAGTATCAGGATTTTCTTGTCATGTGGACAACTGGAACGAATTCAGTGGGCCTTTTCACCTCTGCCCATGGTGATCATTAAGATCATTATCTCAGTGGAGGACCTCTGGGTAAGATACTCAAAGATCCTTAGGGATACAGACAGTATAATATTTTTCTGGTATTAAAGTTCCTGAAACCAACTATCTTTTTTAGTCCATTCAGGCTCTGGTATGTTCAGAGGGTGCTGTAAAACAGGTCTGAAATAGTATTTAAAAACACTCAGCTCAGCCTCTTCTACAAAATGAGCCAATGCTTATAAACATGGCTAAAATATTGCCTTACCTATGATGACTTCCCAGCCATCCTAGTGTTTAAATGGTGTGACTGTGACTTACATTAGTCAACATTTGCAGAGAAAGAACTTAGTGCATCCAGGGGGCACTTCATGTTGAAATTAGTTTGTGACAAGGAGCTACTGTGTTTTATTCTGCAGTCCAAGGGAATGGTGCCAGACATCTCTAAGGTGTCTAGCAGTTCTACAATTCTGATTTTAAGTGGTCTGTGTGCTTCAGAGATTTGGGCAGGAGAAGGGCAGGAGTCCAGAGACTGTGAACACTTCTGTTACCTGTGCTGACCATGGAGCAGGTAGCCTTCTGTGGGCATCATTTTGATTTCTTGGTACTCTTGTGAAAGGTGCTTTTGTCTCAAATTCCTCCATTTAGTAGTCATTATAATGACGAAAGTAATTTTTATCTTATATCATCTGTGGGCCCTGATCCTCTGCTCCCAGGGAAGCTATCCTTTAACATTTTAACCGGCTCAAAATGATTGGGCAAAAACTCAAAGCATGGGCCCTATTTCTGCCCCAAGCACATGTTGTACATCTGCTTTGAGAAGAAAACAACCAAAAATGCCAACATGAAGATAAGAAAAAATAAAGAACCTCTTTGGCTCCCATAAGATTAAAGTCATACTGACATGTACATACTGAAAATGCATGAAATCATTGCATTTCCTAAAGCCAAAGCCTTGGAGGGTCTGAGAGCCACTGACCTTGCCCAGAACCAGGCACACTCCAGCAGGGAGGGCTGGTGCAGAAAGGGAAGGGGCAGGACTCTGAGGGTGGTCTTCAGCTAGAGGGGTCCCTAGAAGGGGCTAGGTGTGTGTGGGTGCCCTGGCCCATGACCCCACCCATTCCTGTGCCGGGTGTTGGGTAGAGGAGGCGCCTCTTGGGCCCCCTGCACTTTCAGGGTTCCAGGGGCTTGAGGGCGGGTAGCCCAGCATCCAAGGGGCTCAGGCACCAACCTCCCCAACCATTCACTGCTTGGGGGTGGAGATGTCTCTGTGGGCAGTCCCAGATATGCAGTGGGTTGCAGAATTGGGGCAGAAGAAGGGGCACTGAGAGAGAGAGAGTTGCCCTGTGGAGATCCCTGCTGGTGAGTGAGCAGCTTGCACTGGGGTGGGGGTCTGGGGGTAGGGTGCACCCCAGGTGGGAGGCAAGGTTTTGGAAGGGCACGTGGAGAGGGTTCATTGTGGGTACTCAGGTGAGTTTTCTTTTTCCCTTTAAAGTCTCTTCTGCCCCATGTCCTCAACTGACCTTATTCCCCATACCCGGGAACTCCAGGGCACCCACTCACCTGAGCTTTTGTGGGATGGGTTGCAGAATTTCAGCGTTTCCCCTGTTCCCCTGGAAGAGTGCGGGTAACGACCTCACACAATCCCCACTTTCAGTTCTCTGACACAGTGCAGGTGATGCATCTTGAGCAGTACCCTGAGTTCAGCAGGGTGTGCCCTGGTCCCCCAGGCACAGGTGTGGCAGTAGCAAGCCCCAGAGCCAACCCCCAACTTCAGCATTATGCCCCGTGTGCCCCTGGGTAGTGGTAATTGGCTATTAGAATCATGCAGGAAAATCCTCCAGGTGGGGGCCTGGAGGCGTGCGTAAACCAGACCCCACTGTAGTTGCATTGGGAATAGACGAATTGAGGGTTTCTTTAGAAGAGTAAGTCTGCTTTCCAGAAAAGGCAAGGTCATTGGTCTATTGAGAATGAAGATAATTACTGATAAACAACAAGTATGTGTTGCCCCTTCGCCCAGAAACCGAAGCAGGTGTGCAGGCTTTAGGTCAGAGGTGCCTTCTTCTCCACAGCTGACAGCAATTCTCTGCTCTGGCTCCAAGAAACCCGAGGTTTTGAACGTCAGCATCAGAGTCAGCGAGGCAGCTTGTCACAGGACGCCAGTGTTCACAGAAAGCACAGGTATGTTTGGCAAAATGTCCTATCTATGTCAGGGCTGGAGGTAAAACCTCTCATTATCGCAAAACCTCCTGGGCTTTTCTCTTTTCTCTAGTTGAGCCACAAAGTAAAATTGAAGTAGCTGTCAGCATTCTGGGTTTGGTGCAGGAATTACTTAGTTTCCCTGCAGGTAGAACGTTGCAGGGGATCACAATTTCTCTGTCCATTTATTGCTTACAAATGTATTTTGACCATCTGTTTCCTAGGAACCCTCTTTTATTAGAAAGGGAAGGTGAGATTCACTCTGTGCCTGTTTGTAACATCTAATTTGTTCCTTCATCTAACAGTGTTTATTCAATTGGGCCTAAGATATGGTTGAGTGGCCAACATCTAGAGTTAGGTGGCTTTTTTCATCTGATACAGACTTGGATGATGTCATTTGACAAAGGTGATGTTTCATCATTGATTAGTTTATTCATCAGAAGAGTTAAAATTAGGGTGGAGGGAAAATTGAAAATTATCCAAAGCGGCCTGTTCCTGTTTAAAAGTTGAGCTTGACTTTCTAGTTTTACTAAATGTATTATCTCGATATTTTGAGGTGCCATATTCTCTCTGTAGTTTCTTTGGTGGTGGAGTCAGAAGGAGAGTCTGGGAATTCTTTTGGATAGTGGCATGCTGGTGGCTTCAAGGGGCTTGGCGTCAGGAGCCTTGGGGTGAACTCTGCAACTGCTTGTCTGACCCTAGGTGCATCTCCCAGAGGTTTTGTTTCCTCTTATGAAATTGCTGGCAGATAATGTTCTGCTTAAAGGGGAAGCCTCCCATCCTGTTGGTGGGAATGCAAAGTGGTGCAGCCAGTCTGGGAAACAGTGTGGGGGTTCCTCAAAAAGTTAAACATTGAACAACCCCATGATCCAGCAATTGCTCTCCTAGGTATTTACCCAAAGGATACAAAAATGTGGATTCGAAATGGGTACATGCACCATGATGTTTATAGCAGAAATGTCCACAGTAGCCAAACTATAGAGAGAATCCCAACGTCCATGCACTGATGAATGGGTAAAACAGATGTAGGATACATATATATACACTGGAATATGACCCAGATTCAAAAAGAATGAAAACTTACCATTTGCAAGGATGTGGATGGATCTAGAGTGTATTAAGCTAAGCAAAATCATTGAGGAAAGACAAATATCCTATGCTCTCATGCCTGTGGAACTTCAGAAAGAAAACAGATGAACAGAGTTGAGGAGTGATGAGAGAGGCAAACAAGGAAATAGACTCAACCTTGGAGAACAAACTGAGTGTTGCTGCAGGACAGGGGCATGGGGGGAAGAGTTAAATGGGTGAGGGGTATTAAGGAGGGCACTTGTGATGAGCACCGAGTTCTGTATGCAGGTGAGGAATCACTAAATCCTACCCCTGAAGCGAATATTCCATGGCATGTGAACTAACTGGAATTTAAGTAAGAGAAGAAAGGAAAAAGTGTTCTGCTTCATGAAGAGTGAGGTAAAATTGTAGTGATTTGGGCTGTACTATTCTATAGATGAGAGTTGTAAATCACCCTGTTGTAGGATACACTAGTTTCTTATCACATAAGGAGTCCTCAGAAAGCTGCAATGAAAGATTCAGGTCTCAGAGCATGTTCATGTTCCACTGATATGTTACAGTTTGCACAGGTAGGAAAGAAGGTGGAGAGAAAGGCAACAAAAGGGGAAAGGAGGTGTGAACCTTTCATTAGTTAGCGTTATAGCTTTCTCATGAAAGCCTTGCGCCAGTGTGATTTTGGAAGCACAGAGGTAATCCGGGAGCTTTGCAGGAGATGGGGGAGTTCCAGGACTGGGTAAAGCTGACAGGGGTTCCAGAGGAGAGCTGAATGCATTCTGCAGCAGGGTGTGGGCAGGGTGGGCTCCAGGGGTGGCTGTGGGTCTCCTGGGTGAGAGTTGTGACAGGTGAGGGCTGTGTGCAAGTTCCTGGCTGAGGACAAGTGAGGCACAGGCGGAGAGCTGGTAGAGAACCTTCTTCTGGGCCACCAGCCTCACCTAACACACAGCCTCATCTTCTGTCCCTGTCACTCCAATTCAGACTTCTCCGAAGGTGAGTGAGAACACATCAGGAACATTCTGAACAGAAGGGAAATCATGTGCATAGCTCTGAGGCAGGAAAATTCCAGCTATGTCCTGGAGTAGCAAGATGGCCCTGTGGCCACAGGAGACAGCTTAGGACATGAGCTCAGAGAGGTGACAGAAAGCCATTCCAGGGCTATAACCCCATGAGACCCTGTTTCACTGGGCCATCCTGGCTACAGTGTTGAGAACAGATGACAGAGGGTTGAAGATGGCAAGGCAGGTCAATGACGAAGCTTTTCCAGGAACTCAGGCACTGTGGTCCAGACAGGTGGCCTTGGATGGAGTGGTTAGACCTATTCTGGGTCCATTTTGAAGATCGAGCTCACAGGATTTGCTGATGGGTTAGCTATTAGGAGCAGGAGAACAGAGGAATTGGGGTAACTCCCAGCTGTTGTGGATTGTCCTGATCGAGGGGAAGGAGTGGGTTTTTCGGGTGGTAGGAGGTAGTCCGTGTTCTGCATGCTGAGGAAGGTGCCTTTCCCAGTGGATCTGCTGAGGTTTGTGTCTGAGAGAACCTTTCACTTCTCCTCCCTCAGCAATGCTCAAGTACAAGTATCCCCCACTTTTTAAACGTTCACAGTAAGACACTGGGCTTTCTTGAAAGAACTACGTTATTACCCAGCTTCAGTAAGAGGAAGAGACCTGAAGAGGATTTCCCTCTTATGAAAAAAGGTGAACAGTGAGAATCGCGTTCAGCATCTGTTTTGGGGAGAAGCACAACAGAGGCGTCGTGCACCCCAACCTGCTCCTTCCACTGGGAACCGCTCTCTGCATCCAGCCACCAGCACTTTGAATGGTGTCTGTGAGCCTCTGCTGTGCTTTGTCTTCATTTATGCTGGGCCTCCATTAGAAACTTGTGTCCTGAGGCCTAAGAAAAGCCAAAGAGAAGGAATTTTGGAGTCTGAGGACACTATCTAATTGTTCCGTGTAAATTAATGGCCATTCCTTCTTGACACCATTTCTGCTGTGCAAGGTTTCTCAGAAGCCCTGTACTTTCAAAGAGCAGGGAAACCTATACCCCATGCTGCGGGGTTAGTTTTAGTCTCCATACTGGACGGAACAATTCATGACTGTCGGATTTTCTCACTCAAACATTGAGACTTTGACCACCTTCACCCATTTCTAACACCCCATCCCCGAATCTGGCACCTACCAATCTGCTATCAGTATCTATGCATTCAGTAATTGTTTATTCCACGTGGAATGTACATGAGAGCATCTGGGATTGGTCTTTCTGTGTCTGAGTTACTTGTAATAAGGTCCCCAAGGTCTGTGTTTCCATGTCTGGTTCTTGTGAATAATGCTGCAGTGAACGTGGAAGTGCATCTCTCTTTTTTAGGCAGTATTTTTGTGTTCTCCAAATCAATACTCAGTAGAGCCATTAATGGGTCATGTGGTAGTCGCATTTATTTTTTCAGGAACCTCCATACCGTTTGTCACAGTGGCTGCACCAATTTCCATTCCCACCAACACTGCACAGTGTCTCCTCGTCTGCACACCCTTGACCCCACCTGGTGTCTGTCTCTGGGACAATTGCTGTTCCAACTGTTGTGAGTGGATAGCCGATTGTGGGTTTGACTGATGTTTCCCTGATGATGATGAGTGATGTCTAACAACTTTCTCTGTCTGTTGGCACCTGTGTGCCATCTTTAGAAGTATCTATTCACATATTCCCCACATTTTTTATACATTTTTTTTGTTTTGATTTCTATGAGTGTTGTGTGTATTTTGGATATTAGCCTCTTCTCACACATATGATTCGCAGATATTTTTTTTCTTATTGGGTCAGTGGCCTTTTAAGTTTTTGCTGGTTTCTTTTGCCGTGTGGAAGATTTCAGTTTGATGTTGTTCCACTTGTTTATTTTTGCTTTTGTTGCCTTTGCATTTGGTGTCCGATCTGAAGACACTTTGCCAAAACTAATGTCGAGAGACTTAGTACCTGTGTCTTCTTGGAGGTTTATGGATTCAGGTCTTATGTTCAAATCATTCATCCATTAAAAATTTTGTGTGTGGTGTAAGAAAGTGGACCAGTTATATTCTTCTGCATGTAGTGTCCAGTTTGCCTGTTAGCGCTCACTGAAGTGACAGTCCTTCCCTCATGGCATATCTTCTGCTGCTGTGTCGTAAGTTAGGATCATCTACGTGTGGGTAAGTTTCTGAGCTTTCTGTTCTGTTCCACTGACCTGGTGTCTGTGTTTCTGCCAGTACCATCCTGTTTTGATGACAACAGCTTTGTAATCTAGCTTGAAATCCAGGAGTGTGTTGACTGCACCTTTCTTTCTCCAGGTTGCTTTGGGTATTTGGGGTCTTTTGTGATTCCATACAAGTTTGTGGACTGTTTTCTATTTGCTCGAAAAATGCCGCTGGAATTCAGATAGGGATTTCATCATATCTGTCGATTGCTTTGGGTACGATGGACATGTTCACATAATTAAATCTTCCAGTTAAGGAGCATGGCATAAGCTTCCATTTGTTTGTGTTGCCTTACAAATCTTTGACCCATACATCCTGCCCCCCTCGACACACATGTTTTTCATTTCTTTTCTGCCATGTGTTGAGTGTACTATGTCTTTCTCATTTTTGGTTACTTTTATTCCTAGATTTTTTTTTTTGATGCAATTGTAAATGGCATTGCTTTTTGAATTTCTCTTTGCAAAAGTGCGTCATCAGTATGCAGAAATGCAAGAAGTTGGGTCATCTCGGTGGCCCCATAGGTGAGCTTCTGCATTCATCTCAGGTCATGAACTCAGAGTTCTGACATTGAGCCCTGTGTTGGGCTCCCCGCTTAGCGAGGGTCTGCTTCTCCCTCTTTCGGACACTCCCCCTGCCCTTGCTTTTTCTCTTCCTCTCAAATAAATAAATAAAATATGAAAAAAAAGAGAACAGGTCTCTGTATATTGACTTTATATCCTGCAGCTTTCTTGAATTTGTTTATTCTAACAGTTTTTTTTTGTGTGTGTGTGTGTGTGTAATCTTTCGGGATTTCATGTCATTTGCAAATAGTGACAGTTTTCCTGTATGAATTTCATATCTTTCTATTTTTTTAAAATGATGTTAATCACCCTACAGTACTTCATTTGTTTTTGATGAAGTGTTCCATGATTCATTGTTTGCATATAACACCTAGTGCTCATTATGACACGTGCCCTCCTTCTTTTTAAAAAGAATTTATTTATTTATTCGACAGATAGAGACAGCCAGCGAGAGAGGGAACTCAAGCAGGGGGAGTGGGAGAGGAAGAAGCAGGCTCACAGCGGAGGAGCCTGTTGTGGAGTTCGATCCCCTAATGCCGGGATCACGCCCTGAGCCGAAGGCAGACGCTTAACCGCTGTGCCACCCAGGTGCCCCAACACGTGCCCTCCTTAATACCCATCACCAGGATAACCCATTCCCCTACCCTCCCTTTCTGCAACCTTCAGTTTGTTTCCCAGTGTCAGGAGTCTCTCATGTTTCATTTCCCCTCTCATTACCTCACTTCACTTTTCCCTTCCTTCTTCTAATGTCCTCCATGCTATTCCTTCCATTCCACATAGGAGTGAAACCATATGATAATTGTCTTTCTCTGCTTGCTTTAATTTCACTTAGCATAATCCCCTCCTGGTCCATGCACGTTTGTGCAAGTGGTGGGTATTCATCCTTCTGACGGCTGAGTAATATTCCATTGTATAGATGAACCACATCTTCTTTGTCCATTCATCTGCTGAAGGACATCTTGGCTCCTTCCACAGTTTGGCTATTATGGACATTGCAGCTATGAACATTGGGATACAGGTGCCGCTTCTTTTCATTACTCTGTGTCTATGGGGTAAATACCGAGTAGGGCAATTGGTGGGTCGTAGGATATCTCTGTGGTTAACGTTGTGAGGAACATCCATATTGTTTTCAAAAGTGGCTGTACCAGCTTGAATTCTCACGAGTAGTGTAAGAGGGCTCCCCTTTCTCCACATCCTCTCTGACATTTTTTTATTTCTGTCTTGTTAATTTTTTTTTTCAAGATTTTATTTATTTATTCCACAGAGATAGAGACAGCCAGCGAGAGAGGGAACACAAGCAGGGGGAGTGGGAGAGGAAGAAGCAGCATCATAACGGAGGAGCCTGATGTGGGGCTCGATCCCATAATGCCAGGATCATGCCCTGAGCCGAAGTCAGACGCTTAACCGCTGTGCCACCCAGGTGCCCCCTGCCTTGTTAATTTTAACCATTCTAACTGGTGTAAGGTGGTATCTCATTGTCGTTTTGATTTGTATTTGCCTGATGGCAAGTGATGTGGAGCATTTTTTCATGTGTCTGTTGGCCATTTGTATGTCTTCTCTGGAGAAGTATCTCTTTGTGCCTTCTGCCCATTTTTTGGGTGTCGAGTTTGAGGAGTTCTTTATAGATCTTGGAAACCAGCCCTTTATCTGTAATATCATTTGCAGATATCTTCTTCGAATCCATAGGTTGCCTTTTTGTTTTTTGATCATTTGCTTTGCCAAGCAGAAGCTTTTTATCCTGATGAAGTGCCAATAGTTCATTTTTGCTTTTATTTCCTTTGCCTTTAGAGACGTGGCTTGCAAGAAGTTGTTGCGTCCAAGGTTGAAGAGTTCTTTTGATTTTGATTTGAGACAGGAATCCATTATCTTATTTTCCTGATTGTATTCGAGTCCTCTATCTTTCTTGGTGAGTCTAGCTAAGTTTGTCAGTTTTGTTTATCTTTCCAAAAAAGTCCGCTCTCATTTTCATTGTTTTTTTTTTTTTGTCTTTTTAGTATCCATTGGATTTATTTATGCATTCCTTTTTGTTATTTCCTTATTTCTACTAATTTGGGGTTTTGTTGGTTGTTTTTTTTTCTACTTCTTTACCACATAAATCAGGTTGTTTATTGGAGACCATTCTCATGGAATGAGGAAGACTTGAATTGCTATGAATGTCCCCCATAAAGCTACTTCTGCTGCATCCCATAAGTTTTTGTAGGTTGTCTTTTTCATCAGTGTCAAGGTACTTCTAAAATTTTTTTGATTTCTTCTTTGACTGTTGGTTGTTCAGTAGCATGTTGTTAAATCTCCAAATATTTTTTTAAGATTACTTAAGTATCTGACAGAGAGTGAGACAGCGAGAGAGTGAACACAAGCAAGGGGGTGGGAGAGGGAAAAGTGGGCTTCCCACTGAGCAAGGAGCCTGATATGGGGCTAGATCCCAGGATCCTGGGATCAAGACCAGAGCTGAAAGCAGATCCTTAACGACTGAGCCACCCAGGCCCCAAAAATCTCCACCTATTTTTGACTGTCCCATTTTTTTCTTTAGACTGATTTCTAGTTTCATATCATTGTGGTTGGACAAGATTTGAAGCAGAAGGTGAAGAGAGCATTCAGATGAAAGGTTTGTTTCCTGGAGGGCTTTCTGAGGGCAGACCATGAGTTAAGTGGGAATGGAGGAAGTTTTTGTGAGACAGGGAGTGGGGTTAACCCTTGTTAGAATTACTGACTACTACCATGAAAGCTGTGTGCTACCGTTCACACCATAGTCCTGATGGACTTGTACTTAATTAGAAATATTTTCTAGGAGGTGTAGGCATAGCCTTCACTTAAAGAAAGGTGCTATGTGGATTCATGGCATGACCCCAGGTCAGCAACCAGGATGTATTGTATTGTGGGGGATCATAACCAGGCTTTCTGTGGGAAGCGACAGAAATAGGGTATGGTGAGCTCCATGACCATAGGTGAGGTCCCGAGTGATCCACTGGGTGTTGGTTTCTGTGGATCTGTCTCATCAGGTCCTGTGGAATTCAGGGACACCCTCCTGTCTGTGGATTTGTATGGAGACAGGTAGACATCAGTGTCTTGCCAGGCACAAGGGTCGCACTGGACCACCACCAGAGGTGCAGCGTGTGCGGGAGCCACTGCTTGCTTTCCACGAAAGCTGACCAGGGTCTGTGACCGTGATTCCTAGCAGCTGCAAGGGGAGAGGAGGACAGGGGTGGTGCACACTTCCTAGAGTTGTGGTCAGGACTAGTCTGGAGCCCACTGACGTCAGCCACACCTGGCACAGAAGGCACCCATTCAGTGAAGCTGTGGGCACTGCTCCCATGATACTTTCGGGACGGCTCCATGCTGCCACCTCCTGCTTTTCCTCATCATCTTCAAGGTCCTGTGCCTCTGCTCTTACCCATGGCTTCCGGGGTATTGTCCGTCCTCCATCTGGCCCTCGTCCCTGGTGCCCTGTGCAGTCCGATGCCAGGATAGCCTTCTCGAGACAAACATCTGGCCCTGATGGAACACTTCCATGGATCTCTTTTGATGTGAGGATGATGCCCTGCCGTGGAAGGGGGCTGCAGGTCCCCAATCAGGAGAGCCATGTCTCCCTTTTCAGCATGGCCTGCCCTCCCCTCAGTCTTCTTCAGGGAAGCTCTCCCCACTTCCTGAGATGACAGCTCTGAACTTAAAAATGAATGTTATTTTACATATCTCTATGCTTTAGTTCATCCATGGCAAGTCTTTCAACCCCGTTAGTGGGTTTTTTTTAGCAGTTCTGAAGGGCTGTTTGCTCAAAGAGGGGGTGACCAGGGTGGGGCAGCTTTCCCTCTCATCTCCCTCAGCATGTCTCTGAGCCCTGGGGACAGCTATCCCACTGAGGATTGAGGGACGCGAGCCAGCCCATCCTGAGCCCAGGCTGTGTCAGCTGTGTCGACTGATGCGTGTCGGAGCGGTGGGCAGCTGGCATGGGCCAGGAGCAGGCAGTGTCTCCTTCTCATTCCATCCCTCCCTTCCTCCCAGAGGTAGCTCAGAGCAGCCTTCAACCCCTGCATCTCCAGATCCCTTGACCTGTGCCTCCTGTGTTCAGCTGGTGACCTTGGAGTTTCGCATGAATTCTCCCACCTGTACCCTCTCCCATAGCAGTTCCTGGATCAGGGGAGGGGTCGGACCCTTGTCTGTTTTTGGTCTTCTTCCTGTCCCGCACCAAGCCCACCCACCTTTGCATCTTCCATGTATGTGCTTGGTAGCAAGCCCATCCACAGGGAACCTATTAGCCAAATGGATCCAGGCAATGAGCATTGAAGTAGAGATCCAGGATCCATAATAAACCTGCTCTGAAACCTGTCCCAAAGTCTGTGACTCTCACACTGAAACAGAAACAATAATAGCTTTCTGGACTGTGAAGTGACATGTGTCTCTACTTCCAATCTTGAATGCATAGGTGGTGAGCCTGGACAGAAAAGGACCATGGCTCCCGTGGGCTGGAATCCACGGTAAGAACTCAGTGAAATATGAATTTGAGGCATGGAGTGAATAATTACTGTAGAGTGAATCCTCCCAAGTAGGGCTTATGCACAGTGCACAGGAAAAGCTTTTTCAAAGAGGTTCCTGAAAGAAAAATCTTTTTTAAAATTTATTTTAATTCCAGTAAAGCTAACATACAGTGTTACATTCATTTCAGGTGTACAAGAGAGTGATTTAGTAATTCTATATATTACTCAGTGGTCATCAAGAAAAGCGTCCTCTTAATCCCCTTCATCTATTTCACTCATCCCTCTATCCACCTCCTCTCTGGTAACCATCCGTTTGTTCTCTATTGTTAAGAGTTTGTATTTCGGTGTGTCTCCTTTTTCTCTTTTAGTTATTTATTTTGTTTGTTTTTTAAATTCCCCATTAGAATGACATCGTATGGGATTTGTCTTTCTCTGACTGACTGATTTTAGTTAGGATAATACTCTCTAGCTCCATCCATGTGTCTGCAAATGGCAAGGTTTCATTCTTTTTCAAGCCGAGTAATACTCCATTGTGTGTGTCTGTGTGTGTGTGTGTGTGTGTGTGTGTGTGTGTGTGTGAATACACACACCTATCATCTCATTTGTCAATTTTTCTACAGACACTTGGGTTGCTTCCATATTGTGATATTGTAAATAATGGTGCAAGAAACATAGGGGTGCACGTATCCTTTTACGTTACTGTTTTCCTATTCTTTGGGTAAATACGAGTAGTGTGATTGTTGGATCGTAGGGTAGTTCTATATTTAATTTTTTGAGGAACCTTCATACTGTTTTCCACGGTGGCCACCACAGTTTGCATTCCCACCCACAGTTCGCTAGGATTCCCCTTTATCCACATCCTCCCAACACCTGCTCTTTGTTGTGCTTTTGATGTTAGCCATTCTGACAGGTTTGAGGTATTACCTCATTGTCCTTTGGATTTACATTTTCCTGATGATGGGTGATGGTGAACATCTTTTCACGGGACTGTTGGCCATTTGTATTTCTTCTTTGGAGAAATGTCTGTCCATGTCTTCTGCCTATTTTTTAACTGGAGTATTTGTTTTTTGGGGGGTCGAGTAGTATCAGTTGTATATGTTTTGGACACTATCCCTTTATTGCATATGATCTTTGCAAATATCTTCTCCCTTTGAGTAAGTTGTCTTATTATTTTTACGTTTTCATTGTTCTTCTGCCGTGTGGAAACTTTTTATTTTGCTGTATTCCCAATAGTTTATTTTTGCTTTCATTTCCTTTGCCTCAGGACACAGTCTAGAAAAACGTTGGTATGGTCCATGTCAAGAAGTTACTGTCTTCCCTCCTGTAGGATTTTTATGGATTCAGGTCTCATATTGAGGTCTTGAAACTGTTTTCTG
This sequence comes from Ursus americanus, assembly GCF_024610735.1. NCBI lineage: Eukaryota > Metazoa > Chordata > Mammalia > Carnivora > Ursidae > Ursus > Ursus americanus. Next base: position 2,624,826 of record NC_142130.1, on the reverse strand, counting down.
TTTCTCCGTATTGTGTAAGAAAGCAGTCTAATTTCATTCTTTTGTGCATAGCTGTCTAGTTTTCCCAACACCATTTGTTGTAGAGACTGTCCTTTTCCCTTTTGATATCGTTGCTTGCTTTGTGGAAGATTCATGAACCACATAATTGTGGGTTTCTGTCTGAACTTGTATCCTGTTCCTTTGGTCGCTGTGTCTATTTTTGTGCCGTACTGTCTTGTTAGGATGACTGCAGCTTTGTAGTATAACCTGAAATCTGAAATTGTGAGTCCTCCAGCCTTGTTTTTCTTTTCCACATTGCACTGGCTGTTCGGAATCTTTAGTGGTTCCATATAAATGTGTAGGATTGTTTATTCGAGGTCTTTTGTTCTTTAATTTAAATTCAATTAGCCAACTTACAGTACATCATTCGTTTCACATGTAGTCTTCAATAAATTTTCAGTCATGTGTAACACCCAGTGCTCATTGTATCGTGTGACCTCCTTAATGCTACTCACCCAGTTACCCCCCCCAACTTCTCCTCCAACAATCATCAGTTTCTTGCGATAGTTAAGCGTCCATTATGGGTTTTCTCCCTCTCTGATGACTTCCCATTCTATTTTCCCTTCCTTGTCCTATGGTCTTCTTCCTTGTTTCTGATATTCCACATAGGAGTGAAAGCATATGATCATTGTCTTTCTTTCATTGGCTTATTCCACTCAGCATAATACCTTCCAGCTCCACCCAGGTCGGTGTGATGGTAAGTACTCATCCTTTCTGATGGCTGAGTAATATTCCATTATATATATGATCCACATCTTCTTTATCCATTCATCTATCCATGGTCATCTGCACTCCTTCCACAGCTTGTCTATTATGGTTATTGCTGCTATGAACACTGGGGTGCATGTGTCCCGTCTTCACTACCTCTGTCTCTTTGGGGGTAAATAGCCAGTAGTGCAATTGCTGGGACATAGGGTAACTTTATTTATAACTTCTTGAGGAAACTCCGTACCATTTTCAAGAGTGGCTGTACCGGACTGCATTCGTACAGGGGTGTAAGAGGGTTCCTGTTTCACCACATCCTCTCCAACATGTATAGTTTCATGTCTTCTTATTTTTAGATATTCAGCCTCGTGTGATATGGCATCTATAGGGGTTTAGATTTGCATTTCCCTAAAGCCAAGTGATTTGAAGCATTTATGCATGTATCTTTTGGTCACCAGTACGTCATCATCAGTGAAGTGACTTCCCATTTTAATCCATCTCAAGACCTAAAGCTGGGTAAGGCACTGAAGCTGGATGATGCCATCGGTTGGAAGTGTGGAGAATTTCAAAAGATCTCTGTGGAGAGCAAGTTTAAAGGTCAGTGTGAAGCTACTAATTGGATCCGGGGACATCTCTGAAAGTGGGGATTGCCTGGGATGGGCTGAGGGGGGCCCTCCGATTTTCCTATGAATTCTTGCTGCAGCCCAAAATGGACAGTTTCCTGCTGTGGGGCAGGCTGAGTCCTCTAGTCGTGCAGAGGTGAGCCCAATGCCTGGTGCCTTGGAGGCAGGCAAACGGGGAGGGACCCTCAGCAGAAGACCCAGGGTTAGGTTAGGCCTCAAGAGACAGCAGATCTGAACTGCCCAGTGCTCAGAGAACTCTCATGTCGAGTGAGATGAGGGCACAAGGGCGGGTGAGTGTGAGCCTTGGGGTTTCATCTGGAAGGGCCCACAAATGTCGGGGTTCACCAGAAGGGGCTCTCAGGGGGTGCCCCAATTCTTGCCCTGAATGCTCTGTTGTGTCCCAAAATGGTACAGTTTACTGTGGGTTGCAGGCTGAGTCCTGCGGTGGGGCTTGGGTGTCCCCATCCCCTGGAGTTGGTTGCCAGGACCCTGGGGAGGGGCCCCTCTGTGGCCAACCTAGGGTAAGGGTTAGGGTCCTGGAGCCCGGCAGGGACAATCTGCAGGCTGTTAGGCGAGTTCTGTGGAGGGCTGAGAGGAGGCCATGGGGGAGGGTGAGCATGGGCCTCAGGGTTGGGGCATGGGGGGCTGCCAAAGGATGGGGATGGGCTCCGGGGGCCTCCCCAAGTTCTCGTGCCCTGTAGCCTCCGTAGAGCCCCAAGGGGCAATGTTTCCTGTCGGGTGGCAAGCTGAGTCCTGCAGTGGGGCACAGGTATCCCAATTCCCCGGGGCTGCGGTGTAAGGCTCCTGGGGAGGCCCCCATACCCACAGCCGACCTAGGGCTAGGGTTAGGCCCAGGAGCCCCGCAGGCCCGATCTGCTGGCTGTATGGCGAGCTACATGGGCTGAGGTGAGGGTGTGGGGAGGGTGAGCATGGGCCTCAGGGTTGGGGTGCGGGAGGCCGCCGAAGTTCGCTGGTGGCTCAGGAGGGCCCTCCTGGTTCTCCCGCCCTGAATGCTCTATGGCCTCCCAAGGGGCACGGTTTCCTGCGGGGTGGCAGAATGAGTGCTGCTGTGGGGCTCAGGTGTCCCAAATTCCCGCAGCTGCGGCTCCAGGCTCCTGGGGAGGGGCCCCTCCCCAGATGAACTAGGGTTAGGGTTGGCGCCCGGAACCCCGCAGGCCAGATCTGCCCACTATGTGGCGAGCTCCGCCATGGGCTGAGGTGAGGGTGTGGGGTGGGGTGAGCATGGGCTTCAAGGTTGGGTTTAGGGATTGCCGACATTCGCTGGGGGCTCTGGGGGCCCTCCTGGTTCTCCCGCCCTGAATGCTCTACAGCCTCCCAAGGGGCACGGTTTCCTGCGGGCTGGCAGGCTTTGTCCTGCAGTGGGGCTCAGGTGTCCCCAGTCCCTGGGGCTGCGGCACCGGGCCCCAGGGGAGGGGCCCTACCCAGCCGACCTAGGGTCAGTTCTAGGCCCCAGGAACCCGGCAGGCCTGATCTGCTGGCTCTGCGACGAGCTCGGTGGCAAGCTGAAGGGAAGGTGTGGGGCGGGATGAGCGTGGGCCTCAGGGTTGGGGTGTATGGGGCCGCCGAGGATCGCTGTGGGCTCAGGGGGGCCCTACCAGTTTTCCTGCATGGGATGCTCTGCGGTGCCCCAAGGGGCATGGTTTCCTGAGGGGTGGCAGGCTGAGTCCCATGGTGGGGCTCAGGTTTACCAATCCCCGGGGTTAGGGTACGGTTTAGGGTATGGGTTAAGGTTAGGGTATGGGTTATGGTTAGGGTATGATTGAGGGTAAGGGTTAGGGTTAGGGTAAGGAGAGGGTACGGGTTAGGGTTGGGTTTAGGGGTTACAGTTTAGAGGTTACGAGTTAGGGTACAGATTAGGGTTTAGGGTAAGGGTTAGGGTTTAGGTTTAGGGTTAGGGTTGGAGTACGGGTTAGGTTTAGGGTACGGGTTAGGGTTAGGGTATGGGTTATGGTACACATTAGGGTACAGTTTAGGGTACGGGTTAGGGTATGGTTTAGGGTAAGTGTTGGTGTACGGATTTGGGTACGGCTTAGGGTACGGGTTAGGGTTAGGGTTAGGGTACGGGTTAAGGTACAGATTAGAGTATGTGTTAGGGTTACATTTAGGGTTAGGGTACAGGTTAGGGTAGGATTAGGGTTAGGTTTAGGGTTAGGTTACGGGTTAGGGGTAGGGTTAGCTGAAGGGGTAGGTTTAGGGGTAGGGTTAGGGGTATGGTAGGGGTCGGGTAGGGTTAGGGTTTAGGGTTAGGGTTTGGGGTTTGGAGTTAGTGGTTAAGGTTAGGGTTTAGTGTTTAAGGTTTCGTGATTAGGGTTAGGGGTTAGGGTTTAGGGTTTAGTGTTAATGTTAGGGTTTAGGGTTTAAGGATTAGGGTTTATTGTTAGGTTTAGAGTAGGGTTATGGTTAGGGTAAGGGTTAGAGGTTAGAGTTAGGGTTAGGTTTAGGGGTTAAGGTTTAGGGTTTAAGGTTAGGGGTTAGGGTTTAGGGTTAGGTTTAGACCCAGTAGGCCAGCAGGACCCATGCGCCAGTTGTACGGGGAGTGAAGGAGTGGGATGAGGTGAGTGCGCTGGCGAGCAGGAGTATGGTATCTAGCGTTTTGGCGCAGGGGGCCTTTGAAAGTCGCTAGAGGCTCGGAGGGCCCTGTCCGTTCTCCCGCCCTGAATGACCGGCGGCGCCCCTAGCGCCTGGGTGGTGGCAGGTTGGCAGTGTGAGTCTGGCTTTGCGGTTTGGGGGTCCCCAATGCCATGCATTGCAGTGCAAGGCCCCTTGGGAGGGGCCCCTCTGGGGCCATCCTAGGGTTACTGTTAGCACCCAGGATTCCAGTAGACATGATCTGCCAGCTGTGCGGTAGCGGAGGGCCAGGCCGAGGTGAGGGTGCCGGCGAACTGGAGCGTGGGCCCAAGCATTTTGTCACGGGGGGCCTTGGAAGGTCGCCGGGGTCTCGAGGGCCCTGCCTGTTCTCCCACCCTGAATGAACAGTAATGCCCCAGCGTGCCCGGTGTCAGCGGGGTGGCACGGAGAGTATGGTGCTGGGGCTCGGGGGTCCCCAATCCCTGGCGTTGCTGCGCCAGGCCCCTTGGGAGGTTCCCCTTGGGGGCCAACCTAAGGTTAGGGTTAGCCCCCAGGAGGCTGGCAGACCTGATCAGCTGGCTGTGCGTCGAGCAGAGGGGCGGGTCGAAGTGAGGGTGCTGCTTAGCGGGAGCATGGGCCCAAGCATTTTGGTGCATGGGCCCTTAGAAGTTCACCAGGACTCAGAGGGCCCTGCCCATTTTCCCGCCCTGAATGACCAGTGGCGCCCCTAGTGGCCTGGGTGCCAGCGGGGCAGCAGGGTGAGTCCAGCGCTGGGGCTTAGGGGTCATCAATCCCTGGTGTTACGGCAACAGGCCCCTTGGGAGGGGCCCCTTGGGGGCCAACCTAGGGTTAGGTTTAGCCCCCAGTAGCCCGGCAGGCCCGATCCGCCTGCTGAGTGTCGAGCAGTGGGGCGGGCCGAGGTGAGTGCGCTGGTGAGCGGGAGCGTGGTCCCAAGCGTTTTGGAGCAGGGGGCCTTCGAAAGTCACTGGGGGCTCGGAGGGCCCTGCTCGTTCTCTCACCTGGATGACCGGCGGCGCCCCTAGCGGCCCGGGTGATGGCGGGGCGGCAGGGTGAGTCCAGTGCTGAGGCTCGGGCTTCCCTATACCCGACGTTGCAGTGCGAGGCCCCTTGGGAAGGGCCCCTGTGGGGCCAAGGTAGGGTTAGAGTTAGCCCTCAGGAGGCCGTCAGGCTCGATCCACCATCTTGAGGTGAATGGAGTCGCGGTCCGAGGTGAGGCCGCTGGCGAGCGGAGCGTGGGCCCCAGCGTTTTGGTGCTGGGGCCTTCAAAGTTCACCGGGGCTCAGAGGGCCCTGCCCGTTCTCCCGCCCAAAACGATCTGTGGCGCCCTAGCACCACTGGTGTCAGCGGGGCAGCAGGGTGAGTCCGGCATTATGACTCGAGGGTCCCCAATCCCCGGCGTTGTGGCGGCAGGCCCCTTCAGAGGGGCCCCTGTGGGGCTGACCTAGGATTAGAGTTAGCCCCCAGGAGGCCGGCAGGCCTGATCTGCCAGCTGTGCAGAGGGCGGAGGGGCAGGCTGAGGTGAAGGCGCTGGCGAGCTCCAGCATGGGCCCCAGCATTTTGGCGCGGATGGCCTTCAAAATTCACCGGAGTCTCGAGGGCCCTGCCCATTCTCCCACCCTGAAGGACCAGCGACGCCCCAGAGAGCCTGATGTCGACAGGACGGCAGGGTGAGTCCGGCGCTGTGGCTCGGCTGTCCCCAATCCCCGGCTTTGGTCACTAGTACCCTTGGGAGGGGCCCCTCTGGGCCAACCTAGGGTTAGGGTTAGCCCCCAGGAGGCCGGCAGGCCCGATATGCCAGCTAGACTGTGAGAGGAGGGGCGGGCCAAAGTAAAGGTGCTGGCGAGCAGGAGCCTGGGAACCAGCGTTTTGACTTGGGGCTTTCAAAGGTCGCCGGGGTCTCGAGGGCCCTGCCTGTTCTCCCACCCTGCATGAACGGCGGTGCCCCTAGTGGCCAGGGTGGTGAGGGGTGGCAGGGTGAGTCAGGCCCTGAGGCTCAGGTATCTCCAATCCCCAGCGATGAGGCGCCAGGCCCCTTGGGAGGGGCCCCTCGGATGACAACTTAGGGTTAGGTTTAGCCCCTAGGAACTCGGCAGTTCCTATTCGCCAGCTGTGTGGAGAGTGGAGTGGCGGATCTAGGTGAGGGTGCTGGTGTTTGGGAGCGTGGGCCCAGGCATTTTGGCGCGGGGGGGATTCGAAGGACACCGTGTATCGGAGGGCCCTGCCCGTTCTCCCGCCCTGAATGAACGGCAGCACCCCAAGCCCCTGGGTGGTGGCTGGGTGGCAGGGTGAGTCAGGTGCTGAGGCTCATTGTCCCCAATCCCCTGTGTTGCAGCGCCAGGCCCCTTGGGAGGGGCCCCTCAGGGTTCGATCTAGGGTTACGGTTAGCCCCCCGGATGCCAGTGGACCCGATCAGCATCTGTGCGGCACGCAGCAGGGTGGGCCGAGTTGAGGGCGCTGGCGAGCCTGAGCATGAGCCCAAGCGTTTTAGCGTGGGGGGCTTTCGAAGGTCAGTGGGGGCTTGGAGGGACCTGCCCGTTCTCCCGCTCTGAATGACCAGCGGGGTCCCTAGTGGCTCAGGTGGCTGAAGGGCAGCAGGGTGAGTCTGGCACTTGGGCTCGGTTGCCCCATCCCCGGCGTTGGGGCGCCAGGCCACTTGAGAAGGGCCCCTCGGGGGCCGACCTACAGTTAGGGTTAGCCCCCAGGAGGCCGGCAGGCCCTATACACCGCCTGTGCGTGGAGCGGAGAGTTGGGCCGAGGTGAGGGTGCTGGTGAACATGAGCCTGGGCACAAGCATGTTGTTTCTGGGCGCCATTGAAGGTGGGCGGTGGTTCAGAGGCCCCTGCCAGTTCTCCCGCCGAGAATGAATGGCGGCGCCCCTAGCGGCCCGTGTGGGGCGGGATTGCAGGGTGCATCCGGCGCTGGGGCTTGGGGGTCGCCAATCCCTGGCGTTGCACCGCAAGGCTCCTTAGGAAGGGACCCTCAGGGGCCGTCCTAGAGTTAGGGTTAGCGCCCAGGAGGCCGGCAGGCCCGAGTCGCCGGCTGTGCGAGTAGCGGAGGTGTGGGCTGAGTTGAGGGGGATGCAGAGCGGGAGTGGGGGCCCCAGCGTTTTGGCGCCCTGGGCCTTCGAATGTGCCATGTCTCAGAGGGCCCTGCCCATTCTCCTGCTCTGAATAACCAGTGACACCCCTAGCGGCTCTGTTGGCAGTGGGGTGGCAGGGTGAATCCCACGCTGTGGCTCGGGGATCCCCAATCCCCGGTGTTGCGGTGCCAGGCCCCTTGGGAGGGGCTCCTCCTGGGCCGACCTATGGTTAGAGTTAGCCCCCATGAGGATGGCAGGCCGGATCCTCTGGCTGGGCGGCGAGAGGTGGGTGGGCCGAGCTAAAGGCGCTGGGGAGCGGGATTGTGGGCCCCTGCATTTTGGCGCTGGAGGCTTCAAATGTCCCGGTTTCTCCAGGGCTCTGTCCATTCTCCCACCCTGAATGACCGGCGGCGCCCCTAGCGGCCCGGGTGGCAGCGTTGTGGGAGGGTGAGTCTGGCTCTGGGGCTTGGGGTCCCAGATCCCCGGTGTAGTGGCACCAGGACCCTTGGGAGGGGCCCCTGGGGCGCCGACCTAGGGTTAGGGTTAGCCCCAAGGAGACCTTCAGGCCCAATCCGCACACTGTGCGGCGAGCGGAGGTGCAGGCCGAGGTGAGGGCGCTGGGGAGGGGGAGCGTGGGCACCAGTGTTTTGGCACGGGGAGCCTTTGAATGTCACTGGTGGCTCAGAAGGCCCTGCCCTTCTCTCGCCCTCTATGACCTGCGGCGCCCCTAGCGGCCCGGGTGGGGACAGTGCGGCAGGGTGAGTCTGGCTCTGGGGCTCTGACTCACCAATCCCCAGCATTGCAGAGCCAGGCCTCTGGGGATGTCCCCACAGGGCCAACCTAGGGTTTTGGTTAGCTGCCAGAAGCCCAGCAGGCCCTATCCACCAGCTCTGAAGCAAGCAGAGGGGCGGGCCGAGGCGAGGGCGCTGGTGAGCAGGATCCTGGGAGCCAACGTTTTTGCGCAGGGAGCCTTCAAAGGTCAGCGTGGGCTCGGAGGTCCCTGCCCGATCTGCCCTGATTGACCAGCGGGGCCTCTAGCGGCTCCAGTGGCTGAAGGGCAGCAGGGTGAGTCCAGCACATGGGCTCAGGATCCCCATCCCCAGCGTTGTGATGCCAGGCCCCTTGGGTAGAGCCCCTCGGGGGCCGACCTATGGTTAGGGTTAGCCTCAAGGAGCCCCACAGGCCCGATACACCACCTGTGCGTCGAGCAGAGAATTGAGGCGAGGTGAGGGTGGTGGTGAACATGAGCCTGGGTCCAAGCTTTTTGGTTCGGTGCGCCTTCGAATGTCGGCAGGGGTTCGGAGGGCCCTCCAGTTCTCCCACCCTGAATGAATGGCGGCGCCCCTAGCGGCATGTGTGGGGCGGGCGGCAGCATGCATCTGGCTCTGGGGCTTGGGGGCCCCCAATCCCTGGCGTTGCGTCGCCAGGCCCCTTAGGAAGGGACCTTCAAGGGCTGTCCTAGGGTTAGGGTTAGTGCCCAGGAGGCCGGCAGGCCCGAGTCGCTGGCTCTGCGAAGAGCGGAGGTGCGGGCCAAGTTGAGGGTGATGCAGAGCGGGAGCGTGGTCCCCAGCGTTTTTGCGCCCTGGGCTTTTGAATGTTGCCATGTCTCAGAGGGCCCTGCCCATTCTCCTGCCCTGAATAACCAGCGGCGCGCTTTGCGGCTCCGTTGGAGGTGGGGCGGCAGCGTGAGTTCCGCACTGCAGCTCAGGGATCCCCAATCCCCAGCATTGAGGGGCCAGGCCCCTTGGGAGGGGCTCCTCATGGGCGGACCTAGGGTTAGAGTTAGCACCCAGGAGGCCGGCAGGCCCAATCCTCTGGCTGGACGGCGAGAGGTGCACGGGCCGAGGTAAAGGCTCTGGCGAGCAGGAGCGTGGGCCCCTGCATTTTGGCGCAGGAGGCTTCAAATGTCGATGGTTTCTCCAGGGCCCTGTCCTTTCTCCCACCCTGAATGAGCGGCGGCGCCCCTAGCGGCCTGGGTGGGAACAGTGCGGCAGGGTGAGTCTGGCTCTGGGGCTCTGAGTCACCAATCCCCAGCGTTGCAGAGCCAGGCCCCTTGGGTTGTGCCCCACGGGGCCGACCTAGGATTTCAGTTAGCCCCCAGGATCCTGGCAGGCACTATCCACTGGCTCTGCAGCAAGCGGAGGGGCGGGCTGAGGTGAGGGCGCTGGTGAGCAGGAGGATGGGAACCAATGTTTTTGCACGGGGGGGCTTCGAAGGTCAGCGGGGGCTCCGAGGGCCCTGCCCATTCTCCCGCCCTGATTGACCAGTGGTCTCTAGCAGCTCAGGTGGCTGAAGGGCAGCAGGGGGAGTCTGGCACTTGGACTCGGGGTCCCCATCCCCAGCGTTGTGATGCCAGGCCCCTGGGAAGTGCCCCTCGGGGGCCGAGCTATGGTTAGGGTTAGCCCCCAGGAGGCCGGCAGGCCCGATACACCACCTGGGCGTTGAGCGGAGAGTTGGGCTGAGGTGAGGGTTCTGGTGAATATGAGCCTGGGCCCAAGCATTTTGGTTTGGGGCGCCTTCGAAAGTTGGCGGGGATTCGGAGGGCTCTGTCCATCCTCCCATGGTGAATGAATGGCGGCGCCCCTAGCGGCCTGGGTGGGGAGGGGCGGCAGGGTGCATCCGGCACTGGGGCTTGGGAGTCCCCAATCCCCAGCGTTGTGGCACCAGGCCCCTTGGGAGGGGCCCTTCGGGGCCCAACCTAGGGTTAGGTTTAGCCCCTAGGAGGCCAGCAGGCCCTATTCGCCAGCTGTGTGAAGAGAGGAGTGGCAGACCTATGTGAGGGCGCTGGTGAGTGGGAGGGTGGGCCTGGGCGTTTTGGCGCAGGAGGCCTTCGAAGTTCACCGTGTCTCGGAGGGCCCTGCCCGTTCTCCCGCCCTGAATGAACGGCAGCACCCCAAGCCTCCGAGTGGCGGCTGGGCGGCAGGTGAGTCAGGTGCTGGCGCTCGGGGTCCCCAATCCCCGGCGTTGTGGCACGAGGCCCCTTGGGAGGGCCCCCTCAGGTGCTGACCTAGGGTTAGGGTTACCCCCAGGAGGCCAGGAGGCCCAATCTCCCGGCTGTGCGGTGAGCGGAGGGGCAGGTTGAGATGAGGGTATTGGCGAGCGGGAAAGTGGGCCCAAAGTTTTGGAGCGAGGGGCCATCGAAGGTCACCAGGGGCTCAGAGGGTCCTGCCTGTTCTCCCGCCCTGAATGACCGGGGGTGCCCCTTGTGGCCCAGGTGGCGGTGGGGGGCATGGTGAGTCCGGCGCTGGGGCTCAGGAGTCCCCAATCCCCGTCATTGAGGCTCCAGGCACCTTGGGAGGGGCCACTAGGGGGCCGACCTAGGGTTTGGGTTAGCCCCCAGAAGGCCCGCAGGACCAATCAGCCAGCTGTGCGGCGAGCGGGGGGGAGGGCCGAGGTAAGGGCGCTGGCCAGCGGGGGCGTGGGCCCAAGCGTTTTGGTGCGGGGGGCCTTCGAAGGTCGCCGGTGACTTGGAGGGCCCTTGCCATTCTCCCTCCCTGAATGAAAGCGGCGCCCCTAGCGGCCCAGGTGGCGGTAGGGCAGGAGGGTGAGTTGGGCGCTGGGGCTCGGGAGTCCCCAATCCCCGGTGTTGCGGCAATAGGAACCTGGGATGAGCCCCTCGGGGGCCCACCAACGGTTAGGGTAACACCCAGGAGGCTGGCAGTCCAGATCCACCGGCTGTGCAGCGAGCGGAGGGGCAGACCGAGGTGAGGGTGCAGGCGAGCGGGAGCATGGGCCCAAGCGCTTTGGCACGGGGGGGCCTTCGAAGGTCGCCAGGGGCTCGGAGGGATCTGCCCATTCTCCCTCCCTGAATGACCGACGGTGCTCCTAGGGGCCCGGGTGGTGGCGGGGCAACATAGTGAGTCCGGCACTGGGGCTCGAGGGTCCCCAATCCCAGGCATTGCGGTGCCAGGCACCTTCAGAGGGGCCCCTCAGGGGCCAACCTAGGGTTATGTGTAGCCCCAGGAGGAGGGCAGTCCTCATCCCCCAGCTCTGCAGGGAGTGGAGGAGTGGGCCAAGGTGAGGGTGCTGAGGATGGGGAGCATAGGCTCAAGCGTTTTGGATGTGGGGGCCTTCGAAGGTCGCCGTGGGCTTGGAGGGCCCTGCCGTTCTCCCGCACTGAATGACCAGGGACACCCTAGCGGCCCGGGTGGTGGTGGGGCAGCACGGTGAGTCCGGCGCTGGGGCTCGGCAGTCCCTGATACCCAGCGCTGCGGCGCCAGGCCCCTTGGGACGGGCCCCTCGGGGACTGACCTAGGGTTAGGTTTAGCCCCCAGGAGACTGGCAGGCTCGTTCCGCCCATGTGCAGTGAATGGAGGTGTGGGTCAAGGTGAGGTAGCTGGCGATCGGGAGCATAGGCCATAGCATTTGGCTTTGGCTCGGGGTGCCTTCGAAGATTGCAGGTGGCTCAGAGGGTCCTGCCCATTCTGTCGCCCTGAAGGACTGGCGACGCCCCTAGCACCCCAGGTGGTGGCAGGGTGGCAGGGTGCGTCCGGCGCTGGGACTTGGGGGTCCCCAATCAATGGCATGCGGCACCAGGCCACTTGGGTGGGGCCCCTCGGGGGCGACCTAGGGATAGGGTTAGCCCCCAGCAAGCCAGCAGGCCTGATCCGCCAGCTCTGCAGCGAGCGGAGGGATGGGCCGAGGTTAGGGCACTGGCGAGCAGGAGCGTGGGAGCCAGAAGTTTTGCGCGGGGGGCCTTCGAGGTCGCAGGGGGATCAGAGGGCCCTGCCCGTTCTCCCTTCCTGAATGACTGGCAACGCCCCTAGCGCCCTAGGTGATTGCGAGGTGGCAGAGTGAGTCCAGCACTGGGGCTCGGGGGTCCCAAATCCCCGGCATTGCGGTGCCAGGCCCCTTCGGAGGGGCCCCTCAGGGGACAACCTAGGCCCCTCAGGGGACACCCTAGGAGGGCAGGCCTCATCCGCCGGCTCTGCGGCGAGCGGAGGGGAGGGCCGAGGTGAGGGCGCTGAGGAGCCGGAGCGAGGGCTCAAGTGTTTAGGATGGGGGGCCTTCGAAGATTGCCATGGGCTCGGAGGGCCCTGCCCATTCTCCCGCCCTGAATGACCAGCGGCGCCCCCAGCGGCCGGGTTGGCGGCGGGGCAGCAGGGTGAGTCCAGCGCTGGGGCTTGGGTGTCAGCAATCCCAGGCGTTGTGGCACCAGGCCCCATCGGACGGGCCCCTCGGGGGCCGACCTACGGTTAGGGTTAGCCCCCAGGAGGCTGGCAGGCCTGATCCGCCAGCTGTGAGGTGAGTGGAGGGGCGGGCCGAGGTAAGGGCACTGGCAAGAGGGAGCGTGGGCTGAAGCATTTTGTCGCTGGGGGCCTTCAAAGGTCTCCGGGGGCTCAGAGGGCCCTGCCCATTCTCCCACACTGAATGACTGGCGGCGCCCCTAGCGGCCCAGGTAGCAGTGGGGCGGCAAGGTGAGTCCGGCGCTGCGGCTCGGGGGTCACCAATCTCCAGCGTGCAGCGCCAGGCCCCTTGGGATGTACGCCTCGGGGGCTGTCCTAGGGTTAGGGTTAGACCTCAGGAGGCTGGCAATCCCGAAATGTCAGCTGTGCGGCGAGCGGATCGGTGTTCTGAGGTGAGGGCGCTGGCGAGGGGGACCATGGGAGCATTTTGGGGCGGGGCACTTTCGAATGTCGCCTTGGGCTCGAAGGGCCCTGCCTGTTCTCCCACACTGAATGAACGGCGGCTCCCCTAGCAGCCCGGGTGGCGACGGGACGACAAAATGAGTCCTGGCTGGGGCTCTGGGGTCCCCAATCCCCGGCGTTGTGGGGCCAGGCCCCTTAGTAGGGGCCCCACGGGGGCCGACCTAGGGTTAGTGTTAGCCCCCAGGAGGCCGGCAGGCCCGGGAGCGTGGGCCCAAATGTTTTGGTGCAGGGGGACTTCGAATGTCGCCGGGGGCTAGGAGGGCCCTGCCCATTCTCCCGCCCTGAATGACAGGCTGTACCCCTAGCGGCCCGAATGGCGGCGGGGCGGCAGGGTGAGTCCAGCGCTGCAGCTTGGGTGTCCCCAATCCCCGCGTTGCGGCGCCAGGCCCCTTGGCAGGGGCCCCTTGGGTCTGACCTAGGGTTAGGGTTAGCCCCCAGGAGGCCGGGAGGCCCGATCCTCCGGCTGTGCACGAGCGGACGGGTGGGATGAGATGAGGGCGCTGGCGAGCGGGAAGGTGGGCCCAAGCATTTTGGCGTAAGGGGCCTTCAAAGGTTGCCAGGGGCTCGGAGGGCCCTGCCTGTTCTCCTGCCCTGAATGACCAACAGCGCCCCTCGCGGCCCGTTTAGCAGCGGGGCGGCAGGGAGAGTCTGGCGTTGGGGCTCGGGGGTCCCCAATCCCTGGTGTTGCAGCGCCAGGCCCTTTGGGATGGGCCCCTAGGGGGCCTACCTAGGGTTAGGGTTAGCCACAAGGAGGCTAGGATGCCTGATTCGCCGGCTGTGTGGCGAGCGGAGGGGCAGGCCGAGGTAAGGGCGATGGGAGCGGGAGCATGGGCCCTAGTGCTTTGGTGCAGGGGGCCTTCGAAGGTCGCCGTTCGCTGGGAGGGTCTTGCGCGTTCTCCCGCCCTGAATGACCGGCGGTGCCCCTAGTGGCCCGGGTGGCGGCGGGGGGCATGGTGAGTCCAGCGCTGGGGCTCAGGAGTCCCCTTTCCCCGTCGTTGCAGCTCCAGGCCCCTTGGGAGGGGCCACGAGGGGGCCAACCTAGCTTTAGGGTTAGCCCCCAGAAGGCCCCCAGGCCCGATCCATCAGCTGTGCGGCGAGCGGAGGGGAGGGCCGAGGTAAGGGCGCTGGCCAGCGGGAGCGTGGGCCCAAGCATTTTGGTGCGGGGGGCCTTCGAAGTCGCCGGTCGCTGGGAGGGCCCTGCCCGTTCTCCCTTCCTGAATGAACTGCGGTGCCCCTAGCGGCCCAGGTGGCGGTAGGGCGGGAGGATGAGTCTGGCGCTGAGGCTCCGGAGTCCCCAATCCCCAGTGTTGTGGCAATAGGAACCTGGGATGGGCCCCTTGGGGGCCCACCAAAAGTTAGGGTAACACCCAGGAAGCCTGCAGTCCCGACCCACTGGCTCTACAGTGAGCGGAGGGGCGGACCAAGATGAGGGCACAGGTGAGCGGGAGCATGGGCCCAAGCGTTTTGGCGTGGGGGGCCTTCGATGGTCACCAGGGGCTTGGAGGGATCTGCCCATTCTCCCTCCCTGAATGACCGACGGTGCTCCTGGCGGCCCAGGTGGCAGCGGGGCGATAAGGTGAGTCCGGCGCTGGGGCTCGGGGGTCCCCAATCCCAGGCATTGCAGTGCCAGGCCCCTTCGGAGGGGCCCCTCAGGGGACAACCTAGGGTTCTGGGTAGCCCCCAGGAGGAGGGCAGGCCTCATCCGCAGGCTCTGCAGCGAGTGGAGGGGCGGGCCGAGGTGAGGGTGCTGAGGAGCGGGAACATGGGATCAAGCATTTTGGATGGGGGGGCCTTCGAAGGTCCCGCGGGCTCGGAGGCCCCTGCCCGTTCTCCCGCCCTGAATGACCAGTGGCACCCCTAGCAACCCGGGTGGCGGCGGGGCGGCAGGGTGAGTACGGCGCTGGGGATCGGGGCTCCCTAATACCTGGTGTTGCGGCCTCAGGCCCGTTGGGACGGGCCCCTTGGGGGCCGACTTAGGGTTAGGGTTAGCCCCCAGTAGGCTGGCAGGCTCGTGCCGCCCATGTGCGGTGAATGGAGGTGTGGGTCGAGGTGAGATAGCTGGCAAGCAGGGGCGTGGGCCAGAGTATTTTGGCTTTGGCTCGGGGTGCATTTGAAGGTCGCAGGTGGCTTGGAGCGTCCTGCCAGTTCTGTCACCCTGAAGGACTGGTGACGCCCCTAGCGCCCCATGTGGCGGCCGGGCGGCAGGGTGCTTCCAGTGCTGGGACTTGGGGGTCCCCAATCCCTGGCATGCGGCGCCAGGCCACTTGGGAGAGTCCCCTTAGGGGCGACCTAGGGATAGTTTTATCCCCCAGGAAGGCAGCAGGCCCGATCCACCAGCTCTGCAGCGAGAGGAGGGGTGGGCCGAGGTTAGGGCGCTGGGGAGCAGGAGCGTGGGAGCCAGAGTTTTTGCGCGGGGGGCCTTTGAAGGTAGCAGGGGAATCACAGGGCCCTGCCTGTTCTCCCTTCTTGAATGACTGGCAACACCCCTAGCACCCTGGGTGCTTGTGGGGTGGCAGAGTGAGTCCAGCACTGGGGCACGGGGGTTCAAAATTCCCCGGCATTGCGCTGCCAGGATCCTTGGGAGGGGCCCCTCGGGGGCCGACCTAGGTTAAGTTTTAGGCCCCAGGAGTCCAGCATGCCCCTTCTGCCAGCTCTGCGGCAGGCGGAGGGGCAGGCCGAGGTGAGGGCGCTGGCGAGAGGGAGTGTGGGCCCAAGCATTTTGGCGCGGGGGGCCTTCGAAGGTCACCGGGGGCTTGGAGGGCCCTGCCCATTCTCTCGCCCTGAAAGTCTGGCGGCGCCCCTAGCAGCCTGGGTTGCTGCGGGGCGGCAGGGTGACTCCGGCGCTGGGCTCGGGGGTCCCCAATCCCCGGCGTTGTGGCACCAGGCCCCTTGGAGGGGCACCTCGGGGGACGACTAGGGTTAGGGTTCGTCCCCAGGAGGCCGGCAAGCCCAACGCTAAGTGGTTCTGGCAATGTAACAAAAATGCCATACACTTATCTGTAAGAAATAACAGTGTACAGGAACCCTCATAGCCCTAACATCATCCTTTGTGAATATGGAAGCCAGCCCCAAAGTGGTCGTGGAAGTCTGACGAAAGGGTTAAGCACTTTTCTCTGAGTCACCACACTATACAGGGAAAGACCAATGTACATCATCTTTCACGAGTAGGAAGCATTAATGAAAAGGTTCTGGAATTTCGAGGACTCTGACCCATCCTTATTGGTAATAAACCACCGTGTACAGGAAAACACCTTCAACTCTCATCAGCCTCCTCAATCCTGATTCCGATTCAACTTTGGGTGTGTAGGACTAGGGAAATGTCCACATCTTCTTGCTAAGAAAGAACGATGTCAGGGTAATGCCCTTCAAGTCACCTCAGCCTTCCTGAAGACGGAAGCAGGAATCAAGGTGGTTATGTTACCATGAGGTAAAGATGAGCATATAAGTGAGAAACAACAGTGGGCAGGACCTCCCTTCCAAGGAACATTATCTTTGCTTAATGTTGAATCCCTATGGTAAGTGGTTGTGGGCATTTGTGAGGTCAAAATCTGAAGTGTTTTGTAAAACTTCTTGGCCATTCACAGATGAGACTAAGGTAGTTGGGGACTCCTAGGCAGTGATTTGTCCACTGTCAAAAATATGAAAAGATAAAAGAGACAGATGAGGTCTCCTCAGGCATTGTCCTTTATCCTCATCCTCCGTGGGGATGGCCATCTCTGGACAGCTCAGTGGCAGGGTCTCATTCACAGTGGGGGCATCTGTTCCTCACAGACATCAGGCAGGGAAATGGATTTGGTTCTCTGTGCCAGCCCAGCCACAGCTGAGTGTCACAGCACCCTCTCGTGGGCTCATAAGAGTTTCACTGTCACCAGGCAGGTCATTGTATTTGATAAACCACTGTGAGAGTTTGCAATTGCCTTCATCTGCAACCTCCTATAGGCAAATGCAGGTCTCTGGTACCATGTGAAGTCATGTGAAGGCATTGTGAGAAAGTGTCCTTTTGCTTAAGAAAAACATGGCTGGGGCTCCTGGCTGTCTCACCAGTTAAACATGTGCCTTTGGCTCAGGTTATGATCCCAGGGTTCTGGGATCGAGCCCGGGCTCCCTGCTCAGCAGGAAAGGAGGTTGGGAAATAGCTTAGAACCCACAGAGAATGTGAATAAAGGGGAGTGAAATGGAACTTGGTCTGTGTTTGGCTTTAGGGATTGGAAGTTAGTTTTTTCTCAATTGTGATTGTTCTTGAAACAGAACACCTGTAATTTTTTTTACCTTTAATTTTTTTCTAATAATTTTTTATTATGATATGTTAGTCACTATACAGTATTTCCTTAGTTTTTGATGTAGTGTTCCGTGATTCATTATTTGCATATAATACCCAATTCTCCATGCAATATGTACCTTCCTTAATACCCATCACTGGCCCATCCCAATCCCCCACCCCTCTCCCCTCTGAAGCCCTCAGTTTGTTTCCCAGAGTCCATAGTCTCTCGTGGTTCATTCCCCCTTCTGTTTAGGGTCCATTGTCTAAAGGGACAGAGAGTGGAAGTTCACCAAATATAAGATCGAAATTGAATTGTTCATTATAGATGCCACCACGTAGTTCCCAGACATTTCATTCTATTGTAGTAATTCATTACACCTGTGCAGGTGCACGTGGAAGACAATTGATGCATGCAGAGTGGTAATAAAACACGCCCCTCAGTAGTAGAATAATAGGGGATGCATATGTGTAAAATTATTCGACTACAGCTTCCATGCTTTCCCTTTGGTTCCTTATTATCTATGAAATTGGACAATTCTTGTTCTCTAGGCTTAAACCTCATTGTCAGTATTTAGAGTTTTTCAATGCTGATCTTCTCCTGTATAAGTTACCAAAAATCTAAAATATGTATGAACTTTAAAAAACGCTATATTGAAAATGACAGCAGGGAAGTTCCATTTTGTGAATATTGTGTCAATGGATCTCTATTTTGACATCAGTGTTCATTAGAAATGATGACATTTCATGTGAGTATAAATATCAATGTGAAAAAGAAAAGGTAGGAAGAACCTTGAATGTTTAAGTAATTGGTGAAATGACAGGTGTCTCTGTGTGTGTGTGTGTGTGTGTGTGTGTGTGTGTGTGTGTGTGTGTGTAATTGATTTTCAGTGAATGGTTCAGCTACTTGTAGGGCCTCCGAGAGAGCCCAGGTGAACCTTTCAATGAGTTGGTATCTGTTTTCAGAACATGGGAATCTCTTAGTCCAATAGTCAATCAGGCAAGCTTTGAGGTCTTGAAGAGTTTCAGTCCTCAGCGATGGTGTTGCAGACCCTTGTGAGCAAACCCTAGGATATGCTCAGAGCCCTCATTAGCTGGTACCAACGTGTGACGATTTCAGACAACATTTCCCAAAGAAGTACCTCTTGAGTCTCTGTCCTTCTCAGTTCCTTACACTTCCTTACACTAGTTATGTGATCAGTGTGTTTCAGGATAATCCCCACATGTGATTTTTGCTATTTCCTACTAGTCCTATCTGTTTCTCATCTTCTTCTTTTATGATAGGGGTTGGGAAGCAACCTGTGTGGTGGAGGAAGGGGTGTGGTAGTTGTCTGCCTTCAGAGGACCGAATGATGCCTAGAAATTGTACTGTAGTTTGAGGTCAATTGTCCATCCATCCTTTGAGTGTCAGGAATTCCATCACTTTACTTTGATGCTAGTCTGTTCTTCAAGCTGTCCTCAGAAATAAGGACGTCATCCATCTAGGGAATACTGGTTTCTGTGTATGTTTTCATTTTAGGAAAGGCCTTGCTGTTCCTGAAAATAATACTGTAGAGCACCCTTTCCTGTTCATATTGGCCATCAGTCAATCTTTTGTGAAGTATTTGTTTATAAATAGTCTTTTTAAGGTTGGTGAGCAGGAATTCTTTATTGACAAGTCTTTGTCAGTGTGTGTATTGCAAATCTTTACTTCCCAGCCTGCGGTTCACTTTTTCATTTTCTTGTGGTCATAAGATAAGGAGAAATGTCACATTTTTATGAAGTCCCACTGAATTCTTTTAAATGGTTAGTGCACCCTATGTCCTACCCCAAGATTGACAGGTTCTACATTTTCTTTCAGAAACTGTCCAATGGGAAGCACAATCCATCTCAAATTTATAAATTGCATTTTTAATTCTAATAGGGTATATAGACTGTTTTGGATTTTCTATGTATACAATCGTATTATCTGTGAATAGTCACAATTATCCCCTCAATTCTTATACTTTTTGTTTCTCTTGCCTTCTAACACTGGTAGACTCTCCGATGCCACGATGAATAGAGCAGCATTGTTTGAAGATTTTAATATACCTTTCTCAATATCTGACAGAAAAAGCAGACAAAACATTGGTAACAAATGTGACCTAATTGACATATAGGGAACATTCCATAATAAGTGCAGAATATATTATTTTCAAGTGGTCATAGACTCTTTACCCAAATAGATGATAGGTGGGGCCACGAATCAAGGCTACAAATGTTAAACCCTGAAATTAACTAGGTTCTATTCCTAGACCACAGGGGAATTGAGCCACAGTCTTAGCGAAAAGAAAACCAGGAAGTCTTTCAATGTTTAAAAATTAAATGGAACTTTGCTACATATCCTAAAGGTCATAGAGGGTATCTCAATGGAAATTCTGAACCTTTTCTACATGAGGGCTCACACACAATGGCACTTTCTTTGTGAAGAGCATAATAATAACCTAGACAGGAGTTGAGCCTTAAGTCAGAGTTCTGCCTGCCCCAGCCACACCTGGCAGCCTTGGCCTGTGGTCCCCCTCAGCTGTGCTTTCTGGTGGCCCTGAGCTAAGGGGGTCAACATGGCCATATGGAAATGGGAAGCTCCCCACTCATAGTGATGGCAGTGCCCCCTCCCCAGCTGCCCTTTCTGGTGGCTCTGAGCTAATGGGGTCAACATGGCCGTATGGAAATTAGAAGCTCCCCACTCTTAGTGATGACGTTGCTATTGTATCGTCCTCACCAGTCCAACAACATGATTTCTGAGTAAAATATGACACAAGAGCGACTTCTTGGCCTTCCTTCAGGTTTGAAAATCATCTGGTGAGTCATCTATTAGAAATATGGATTCAACATGTGTTCTTTCTTCTGGAAAAGAAATAGACCCAATAGCAATTATGGCTTCCTGAGCACCTGTTCTTGAGAGACATCATACTGGCTCTTTGTAGCATTCTGCCTCTTAAACTTCTCAACTAGGGTGTAGATATTTGTAGGCACATTTTCAGGTGGTTAGACAGGGACTCGGATGATATGAGTCACAGAGGATTTTAGTGTCAGAAACCTAAGTGGGATTCCCAAATTGACTCCAAATCCCTTGTTGTTCCATACAGGGTACTATTTCCCTCATATCTCTGGTCTTCTCGATCTGGAAACCTATCAAGTATCAGGATTTTCTTGTCATGTGGACAACTGGAACGAATTCAGCGGGCCTTTTCACCTCTGCCCATGGTGATCATTAAGATCATTATCTCAGTGGAGGACCTCTGGGTAAGATACTCAAAGATCCTTAGGAATAGAGACAGTATAATATTTTTCTGGTATTAAAGTTACTGAAACCAACTATCTTTCTTAGTCCGTTCAAGCTCTGGTATGTTCAGAGGGTGCTGTAAAACAGGTCTGAAATAGTATTTAAAAACATTCAGCTCAGCCTCTTCTACAACGTGAGCCAATGCTTATAAACATGGCTAAAATATTCCCTTACCTACGATGACTTCCCAGCCATCCTAGTGTTTATATGGTATGACTGTGAATTACATTAGTCAACATTTGCAGAGAAAGAACTTAGTGCATCCAGGGGGCACTTCATGTTGAAATTAGTTTGTGACAACGAGCTACTGTGTTTTCTTCTGCAGTCCAAGGGAATGGTGCCAGACATCTCTAAGGTGTCTAGCAGTTCTACAATTCCGATTTTAAGTGGTCTGTGTGCTTCAGCGATTTGGGCAGGAAAAGGGCAGGAGTCCAGAGACTGTGAACACTTCTGTTACCTGTGCTGACCATGGAGCAGGTAGCCTTCTGTGGGCATCATTTTGATTTCTTGGTACTCTTGTGAAAGGTGCTTTTGTCTCAAATTCCTCCATTTAGGAGTAATTATAATGATGAAAGTAATTTTTATCTTATATCATCTGTGGGCCCTGATCCTGGGATCCCAGGGAAGCTATCCTTTAACATTTCACCTGGCTCAAAATGACTAGGCAACACCTCAAAGCATGGGCCTTGTTTCTGCCCCAAGCACGTTGTACATCTGCTTTGAGAAGACAACAATAACCAAAAATGCCAACATAAAGATAAGAAAAAATAAAGAACCTCTCTGGCTCCCATAAGATTAAAGTCATACTGACATGTACATAGTGAAAACATAAGAAAGAGTCTGTCACTTTCTGGAATCTAAGAAGATCCTCATTGTGGCGTGTAACTCTGTATGTAAAACAAAACAGAAAAAAATATATAAGCCTGCCCCAAAAGTTCCTTCCCCGGAGCACTCCCTTCTTGGTGAAGATTGTGTCTGCCAGGCAGCTGTCCTGACTTGGGTTTGAATAAAGGTCTCTTCCTTTCTCTCTAAAATGTTTTTAAAAGTTCATTCACGCAATGTCGACAATAACAGTGTTTTCTATTTAAGTGAGAAATAAATGTTCCACTCTAGTTTTATTGGGAATAGATGAATTGAGGGTTTCTTTAGAAGAGTATGTCTGCTTTCCAGAAAAGGCAAGGTCATTGGTCTATTGAGAATGAAGATAATTACTGCTAAACACATATATGTTGTTTATGAAGCAGATGTGCAGGCTTTAGGTCAGAGGTGCCTTCTTCTCCCCAGCTGACAGCAATTCTCTGCTCTGGCTTTAAGACACCCGAGGTTTTGAACATCACCATCTGAGTCAGTGAGGCAGCTTGTCACAGGACGCCAGTGTTCAGAGAAAGTGCAGGTATGTTTGGCAAAATGTCCTAACTATGTCAGGGCTGGAGGTAAAACCTCTCATTATCCCAAAACCGCCTGGGCTTTTTCTCTTTTCTCTAGTTGAGCCACAAAGTAAAATTGAAGTAGCTGTCAGCATTCTGGGTTTGGTGCAAGAATTACTTAGTTTCCCTGCTGGTAGAACTTTGCAGGGGATCACAATTTCTCTGTCCATTTATTGCTTACAAATGTATTTTGACCATCTGTTTCCTAGGAACCCTCTTTTATTAGAAAGGGAAGGTGAGATTCACTCTGTGCCTGTTTGTAACATCTAATTTGTTCCTTCATCTAACAGTGTTTATTCAGTTGGGCCTACGATATGGTTGAGTGGCCAGCATCTAGAGTTAGGTGGCTTTATTCATCTGATACAGACTTGGGTGATGTCATTTGACAAAGGTGATGTTTCATCATTGATTAGTTTATCCATCAGAAGAGTTAAAGTTAGGGTGGAGGGAAAATTCAAAATTATCCAAAGTGGCCTGTTCCTGTTTAAAAGTTGAGCTTGTCTTTCTAGTTTTCCTAAATGTATTATCTCGATATTTTGAGGTGCCATATTCTCTCTGTAGTTTCTTTGGTGGTGGAGTCAGAAGAAGAGTCTGGGAATTCTTTGGGATAGTTAAATGCTGGTGGCTTCAAGGGGCTTGGCGTCAGGAGCCTTGGGGTGAAGTCTGCAACTGCTTGCCTGACCCTGGGTCCATCTCCCAGAGGTTTTGTTTCCTCTTATGAAATTGCCAACAGATAATGTTCTGCTTGAAGGGGAACCCTCCCATCCTGTTGGTGGGAATGCAAAGTGGTGCAGCCAGTCTGGGAACCAGTTGGGGGTTCCTCAAAAAGTTAAACATTGAACAACCCCATGATCCAGCAATTGCTCTCCTTGGTATTTACCCAAAGGATACTAAATTGCAGATTCAAAGGGGGAACATGCACCATGATGTTTATAGCAGCAATGTCCACAGTAGACAAACTATGGAGAGAATCCCAAAGTCCATGCACTGATGAATGGATAAAGCAAATGTGGGATACATATATATATATATATATATATATATATATATATATATATATATATATATATATATATATATATATATATATATATATAATGGAATATGACCCAGCTTCAAAAAGAATGAAATCTTACCATTTGCAAGGATGTGGATGGATCTAGAGTGTATTAAGCTAAGCAAAATCACTGAGGAAAGACAAATATCCTATGCTCTCACGCTTGTGGAATTTCAGAAAGAAAACAGAGGAACAGAGTTGAAGCGTGATGAGAGAGGCAAACAAGGAAATAGACTCAACCTTGGAAAACAAACTGAGTGTTGCTGAAGGACAGGGGCATAGGGGGAAGAGTTAAATGGGTGAGGGGTATTAAGGAGGGCACTTGTGATGAGCACCGGGTACTCGATGCAGGTGAGGAATCACTAAATCCTACCCCTGAAGCGAATATTCCATCGCATGTGAACTAACTGGAATTTAATAAAAGAAGAATGGAAAAAGTGTTCTGCTTCATGAAGAGTGAGGTAAAATTGTAGTGATTTGGGCTGTAGTCTTCTCTAGATGATAGTTGTAAAACACCCTGTTGTAGGATACACTAGTTTCTTATCACATAAGGAGTCCTCAGAAAGCTGCAATGAAAGATTCAGGTCTCAGAGCATGTTCATGTTCCACTGATATGTTACAGTTTGCACAGGTAGGAAAGAAGGTGGAGAGAAAGGCAACAGAAGGGGAAAGGAGGTGTGAACCTTTCATTAGTTAGCGTTATAGCTTTCTCATGAAAGCCTTGCGCCAGTGTGATTTTGGAAACAGAGAGGTAATCCGGGAGCTTTGCAGGAGACGGGGGAGTTCCAGGTCTGGGTAAAGCTGACAGGGGTTCCAGAGGAGAGATGAAAGCATTCTGCAGTAGGGTGTGGGCAGGGTGGGCTCCAGGGGTGGCTGTGGGTCTCCTGGGTGAGAGTTGTGACAGGTGAGGGCTGTGTGCAAGTTCCTGGCTGAGGACAAGTGAGGCACAGGCGGAGAGCTGGCAGAGAACCCTCTTCTGGGCCACCAGCCTCACCCAACACACACAGCCTCAACTTCTGTCTCTGTCACTCCAATTCAGACTTCTCCGAAGGTGAGTGAGAACACATCAAGAGCATTCTGAACAGAAGGGAAAGCATGTGCAAAGGCTCTGGGGCAGGAGAATTCCAGGTATGTCCAGGAGCAGCAAGAAGGCCCTGTGGCCACAGGAGACAGCTTAGGACATGAGCTCAGAGAGGTGACAGAGGGTGACAGAAAGCCATTCCAGGGCTATAACCCCATAAGACCCTGTTTCACTGGGCCATCCTGGCGACAGTGTTGAGAACAGATGACAGAGGGTTGAAGATGGCAAGGCAGGTCAATGACGAAGCTTTTCCAGGTACTCAGGCACTGTGGACCAGACAGGTGGCCTTGAATGGAGTATTTAGACCTATTCTGGGTCCATTTTGAAGATACAGCTCACAGGATTTGCTGATGGGTTAGCTATTAGGTTCAGGAGAATGGAGGAATTGGGGTAACTCCCAGGTGTTGTGGGTTGTCCTGATCTAGGGGAAGGAGAGGGTTTCTGGGGGTAGGAGGTAGTCCGTGTTCCGCATGCTGAGGAAGGTGCCTTTCCCGGTGGATCTGCTGAGGTTTATGTCTGGGAGAAACTTTCACATATCCTCCCTCAGCAATGCTTAAGTACAAGTATCCCCCACTTTTTAAACGTTTACAGTAAGACACTGGGCATTCTTGAAAGAACTATATTTATTACCCAGCGTCAGTAAGAGGAAGATACCTGAAGAGGATTTCCCTCTTATGAAAAAAGGTGAACAGTGAGAATCGCGTTCAGCATCTGTTTGGGGGAGAAGCAGGACAGAGGAGGCGTGCACCCTAACCAGCTCCTTCCGCTTGGAACCGCACCCCGCATCCAGCCACCAGCACTTTGAATTGTGTCTGTGAGCCTCTGCTGTGCCTTATCTTCATTTATGCTGGTCCTCCGTTAGAAACTTGTGTCGTGAGGCCTAAGAAAAGCCAAAGAGAAGGAATTTTGGAGTCTGAGGACACTGTCTAATTGTTCCGTGTAAATTAATGGCCATTCCTTCTTGACACCAT
The DNA here is from genome assembly GCF_024610735.1 of Ursus americanus. NCBI lineage: Eukaryota > Metazoa > Chordata > Mammalia > Carnivora > Ursidae > Ursus > Ursus americanus. The sequence goes on along the minus strand of NC_142130.1, from coordinate 2,600,024 downwards.
TTCTGCTGTGCAAGGTTTCTCAGAAGCCCTGTACTTTCAAAGAGCAGGGAAACCTATACCCCATGCTGCGGGGTTAGTTTTAGTCTCCATGCTGGACAGAACATTTCATGACTGTCGGATTTTCTCACTCAAACATTGAGACTTTGACCGCCTTCACCCGTTTCTACCACCCCATCCCCGAATCTGGCACCTACAAATCTGCTCTCAGTATCCATGTGTTCAGTATTTGTTTATTCCATGTGGAATGTACATGAGAGCATCCGGTATTGGTCTTTCTGTGTCTGAGTTACTTGGCATAAGGCCCCCAAGGTCTTTGTTTCCATGTCTGGTTCTTGTGAATAATGCTGCAGTGAATGTGGGAGTGCATCTGTCTTTTTGAGGCAGTATTTTTGTGTTCTCTGAATCAATACTCAGTAGAGCCATTACTGGGTCATGGGGTAGTTGTATTTATTTTTTTCAGGAACCTCCATACCGTTTGTCACAATGCCTGCACCAATTTCTATTCCCACCAACAGTGCACAGTGTCTCTTCGTCTGCACACCCATGACCCCACTTTTTGTCTGTCTCTGGGACAATTGGTGTTCCAGCAGTTGTGAGGGGATAGCTTATTTTGGGTTTGACTGATGTTTCCCTGATGATGATTAGTGATGTCGAACAACTTTTTCTGTCTGTTGGCACCTGTGTGCCATCTTTGGAAAGTATCTATTCACATATTCCCCCCATTTCTTATACCGTTTTTTTTTTATTGTTTTGATTTATATGAGTGTTGTGTGTATTTTGGATATTAGCGTCTTCTCACACATGATTCACAGATATTTTTTTCTTATTGGGTCAGTGGCCTTTTAAGTTTTTGCTGGTTTCTTTTGCCATGTGGAAGATTTCAGTTTGATGTTGTTCCACTTGTTTATTTTTGCTTTTGTTGCCTTTGCATTTGGTGTCCGATCTGAAGACTCTTTGCCAAAACCAATGTCGAGAGACTTAGTACCTGTGTCTTCTTGGAGGTTTATGGATTCAGTTCTTATGTTCAAATCATTCATCCATTAAAAATTTTGTGTGTGGTGTAAGAAAGTGACCCAGTTATATTCTTCTGCATTTAGTGTCCAGTTTGCCTGTTACCGCTCACTGAAGAGACAGTCCTTCCCTCATGGCATATCTTCTGCTGCTGTGTTGTAAGTGAGGATCATCTACGTGTGGGTAAGTTTCTGAGCTTTCTGTTCTGTTCCACTGACCTGGTGTCTGTGTTTATGCCAGTACCATCCTGTTTTGACGACAACAGCTTTGTAATCTAGCTTGAAATCCAGGAGTGTGTTGACTGCACCTTTCTTTCTCCAGGTTGCATTGGGTATTTGGGGTCTTTAGTGACTCCATACAATATTAAGGACTATTTTCTATTTCCTCGAATAATGCCACTGGAATTCAGATGGGGATTTCATCACATCTGTCGATTGCTTTGGGTACGATGGACATGTTCACATAATTAACTCTTCCAGTTAAGGAGCATGGCGTATGCTTCCATTTGTGTTGCCTTCCAAATCTTTGACCCATACATTCCGCCCCCCTCGACACACATGTTTTTCGTTTCTTTTCTGCCATGTGTTGAGTGTACTATGTCTTTCTCATTTCTGGTTACTTTTATTCCTAGATTATTTTTGATGCAATTGTAAATGGCATTGCTTTTTAAATTTCTCTTTGCGATAGTGTGTCATCAGTATACAGAAATGCAAGAAGTTGGTTCATCTGGGTGGCCCCATAGGTGAAGCGTCTGCCTTCAGGTCAGGTCATGATCTCAGAGTTATGGGATTGAGCCCCGTGTTGGGCCCCCGCTTAGCAAGGGTCTGCTTCTCCCTCTTTCTGACACTCTCCCTGCTCGTGCTTTTTCTCTTCCTGTCAAATAAATAAATAAATTCTGAAAAGAAATAAAGACAATAGGTCTCTGTATATTGATATTATATCCTGCAGCTTTCTTGAATTTGTTTATTCTAACAGTTTTTTTTTTGTGTGTGTGTGTGGAATCTTTCGGGATTTCATGTCATTTGCAAATAGTGACAGTTTTCCTGTATGGATTTCATATCTTTCTCTTTCTTTAAAATGATGTTAGTCACCCTACAGTACTTCATTTGTTTTTGATGTAGTGTTTCATGATTCATTGTTTGCATATAACACCTAGTGCTCATTATGACACGTGCCCTCCTTAATACCCATCACCAGGATAACCCATTCCCCTACCCTCCCTTTCTGCAACCTTCAGTTTGTTTCCCAGTGTCAGTAGTCTCTCATGGTTCATGTCCCCCTCTCATTCCCCCTCTTCACTTTTCCTCTCCTTCTCCTAATGTCCTCCATGCTATTCCTTCCATTCCACATAGGAGTGAAACCATATGATAATTGTCTTTCTCTGCTTGACTTAATTTCACTTAGCATAATCCCCTCCTGATCCATCCACGTTGGTGCAAATGGTGGGTATTCATCCTTTCTGATGACTGGGTAATATTCCATTGGACAGATGAACCACATCATCTTTGTCCATTCATCTGCTGAAGGACATCTTGGCTCCTTCCACAGTTTGGCTATTATGGACATTGCTGCTATGAACATTGGGATACTGGTGCCCCTTCTTTTCATTACTGTGTGTCTATGGGGTAAATACCCAGTAGTGCAATTTGTGGGTCGTAGGATAGCTCTGTGTTTAACATCTTGAGGAGCCTCCATATTGTTTTCAAAAGTGGCTGTACCAGCTTGAATTCTCACGAGTAGTGTAAGAGGGTTCCCCTTTCTCCACATCACCTCTGACTTTCTTTTATTTCCTGTCTTGTTAATTTTTTTTCAAGATTTTATTTATTTATTCCACAGAGATAGAGAAAGCCAGCGAGAGAGGGCACACAAGCATGGGGAGTGGGAGAGGGAGAAGCAGGCTCATAACAGAGGAGCCTGATGTGGGGCTCGATCGCATAATGCCAGGATCACGCCCTTAGCCGAAGGCAGACACTTAACCGCTGTGCCACCCAGGTGCCCCCTGCCCTGTTAATTTTAACCATTCTAACTGGTGTAAGGTGGTATCTCATTGTCGTTTTATTTGTATTTGCCTGATGGCAAGTGATGTGATGCATTTTTTCATGTGTCTGTTGGCCATTTGTATGTCTTCTCTGGAGAAGTATCTCTTTGTGTCTTCTGCCCATTTTTTGGGCGTTGAGTTAGAGAAGTTCTTTATAGATCTTGGATACCAGCCCTTTCTCTGTAATATCATTTGCAGATATCTTCTTCGATTCCATAGGTTGCCTTTTTGTTTTGTTGATCGTTTGCTTTGCCGAGCAGAAGCTTTTTATCCTGATGAAGTGCCAATAGTTCATTTTTGCTTTTATTTCCTTTGCCTTTAGAGACGTGGCTTGCAAGAAGTTGTTGTGTACAAGGTTGAAGAGTTCTTTTGATTTTGATATGAGACAGGAATCCAGTATCTTATTTTCCTGATTGTATTCGAGTCCTCTGTCTTTGTTGGTGAGTCTAGCTAAGTTTGTCAGTTTTGTTTATCTTTCCAAAAAGGCAGCTTTCATTTTCATTGTTTATTTTTTTGTCTTTTTAGTCTCCATTGGATTTCTTTATGCATTCCTTTTTCTTATTTCCTTATTTCTACTAATTTGGGGCTTTGTTTGTTGTTTTTTTTTTTCTACTTCTTTACCATATAAATCAGGTTGTTTATTGGAGAGCATTCTCATGGATTGATGAAGACTTGAATTTCTATGAATGTCCCCCATAAAGCTACTTTTGCTGCATCCCATAAGTTTTTGTAGTTTGTCTTTTGCATCAGTGTCAAGGTACTTCTAAAAATTTTTTTGATTTCTTCTTTGACTGTTGGTTGTTCAGTAGCATGTTGTTAAGTCTCCACATATTTTTTTAAGATTATTTGAGTATCTGACAGAGAGTGAGACAGCGAGAGAGGGAACGCAAGCAGGGGGTTGGGAGAGGGAGAAGCGGGCTTCCCACTGAGCAAGGAGCCTGATTCGGGGCTAGATCTCAGGATCCTGGAATCACGACCTGAGCTGAAAGCAGATCCTTAACGACCGAGCCACCCAGGCCCCCCAATCTTCACCTATTTTTGACTGTCCCATTTTTTTCTTGAGACTGATGTCTAGTTTCATATCATTGTGGTTGGACAAGATTTGAAGCAGAAGGTGAAGAGAGCATTCAGATGAAAGGTTTGTTTCCTGGAGGGTTTTCTGAGGGCAGACCATGAGTTCAGTGGGGATGGAGGATGGTTTTGTGAGACGGGGGTTGGGGTTAACCCTTGTTAGAATTACTGACTACTACCATGCAGGCTGTGTGCTACTGTTCACACCATAGTCCTGATGGACTTGTACTTCATTAGAAATATTTTCTAGGAGGTGTAGGCATAGCCTTCTCTAAAAGAAAGGTGCCATGTGGGTTTATGGAATGACCCCAGGTCAGCAACCAGGATGTATGGTATTGTGGGGGATCAGAAACAGGCTTTCTGTGGGAAGTGACAGAAATGGGGTATGGTGAGCTCCATGACCATAGGTGAGGTCCCGAGTGACCCACTGGGTGTTGGGTTCTGTGGATCTGTCTCATCAGGTGCTGTGGAATTCAGGGACACCCTCCTGTCTGTGGATTTGTATGGAGACAGGTAGGCATCAGTGTCTGGCCAGGCACGAGGGTCGCACTGGACCACCACCAGAGGTGCAGCGTGCGGGGGAGCCACTGCTTGGTTTCCATGAAAGCTGACCAGGGTCTGTGACCGTGATTCCTAGCAGCTGCAAGGGGAGAGGAGGCCGGAGGTGGTGCACACTTCCTAGAGTTGTGGTCAGGACTAGTCTGGAACCCACTGAAGTCAGCCACACCTGGCACAGAAGGCACCCAGTCAGTGTAGCTGTGGGCACTGCTCCGATGGTACTTCAGGCTGGCTCAATGCTGCCACCTCCTGCTTTTCATCATCATCTTCAAGGTCCTGTGCCTCTGCTCTTGCCCCATGGCCTCCGGGGTATTGTCGGTCCTCCATCTGGCCCTCGTCCCTGGTGCCCTGTGCTGTCCGATGCCAGGGTAGCCTTCTCGAGACAAACATCTGGCCCTGATGGAATACTTCCATGGATCTCGTGTGATGCGAGGTTGATGCCCTGCCCTGGAAGAGGGCTGCAGTTTCCCAATCAGGAGAGCCATGTCTCCCTTTTCAGCATGGCCTCCCCTCCCCTCAGTCTTCTTCAGGGAACCTCTCCCAATTCCTGAGACAACAGCTCTGAACTTAAAAATGAATGTTATTTTACATATCTCTATGCCTTAGTTCATCTATGGCATGTCTTTCAACCCCGTTAGTGGTTTTTTTTTTAGCAGTTCTGAAGCGCTGTCTGCTCAAGGAGGGGATAACCTGGGTGGGGCAGCTTTCCCTCTCATCTCCCTCAGCATGTCTCTGAGCCCTGGGTACAGCTGTCCCACTGAGGATTGAGGGACCCGAGACAGCCCATCCTGAGCCCAGGCTGTGTCAGCTCATAGACTAATGCGGGTTGGAGCGGTGGGCAGATGGCATGGGCCAGGGGCAGGCAGTGTCTCCTTCTCATTCCTTCCCTCCCTTCCTCCCAGAGGTAGCTCAGAGCAGCCTTCAACCCCTGCATCTCCAGATTCTTTGACCTGTGCCTCATGTGTTCAGCTGGCGACCTTGGAGTTTCGCATGGATTCTACCTCCCGTACCCTCTCCTGTAGCAGTTCCTGGATCAGGGGAGGGTTCCGACCCTTGTCTGTTTTTGATCTTCTTCCTGTCCCGCACAAAGCCCACCCACCTTTGCATCTTCCATGTATGTGCTTGGAAGCACGCCCATCCACAGGGAACCTATTAGCCAAATGGATCCAGGCAATGAACATTGAAGTAGAGATCCAGGATCCATAATAAACCTGCTCTGAAACCAGTCCCAAAGTCTGTGACTCTCTCACACTGAAACAGAAACAATAATAGCTTTCTGGACTGTGAAGTGACATGTGTCTCTACTTCCAATCTTGAATGCATAGGTGGTGAGCCTGGACAGAAAAGGACCATGGCTCCCGTGGGCTGGGATCCACGGTAAGAGCTCAGTGAAATATGAATTTGAGGCATGGAGTGAATAATTATTGTAGAGTGAATCCTCCCAAGTAGGGCTTATGCACATTGCACAGGAAAAGATTTTTCAAAGAGGTTCCTGAAAGAGAAATATTTTTAAAAAATTTATTTTAATTCCAGTAGAGCTAACATACAGTGTTACATTCGCTTCAGGTGTACAATAGAGTGATTCAGTAATTCTATATATTACTCAGTGGTCATCAAGAAAAGCGTCCTCTTAATCCCCTTCATCTATTTCACTCATCCCTCTATCCACCTCCTCTCTGGTAACCATCTGTTTGTTCTCTATTGTTAAGAGTTTTTATTTTGGTGCGTCTCCTTTTTCTCTTTTAGTTATTCATTTTTGTTTGTTTCTTAAATTCCCCATAAGAGTGACATCGTATGGGATTTGTCTTTCTCTGACTGACTGATTTTAGTTAGGATAATACTCTCTAGCTCCATCCATGTGTCTGCAAATGGCAAGGTTTCATTCTTTTTCAAGCCGAGTAATACTCCATTATATGTGTGTGTGTGTGTGTGTGTGTGTGTGTGTGTGTGTGTGTGTGTGTGAGTACACACATCTATCATCTCATTTGTCTATTTTTCTACAGACACTTGGGTTGCTTCCATATTGTGATATTGTAAATAATGGTGCAAGAAACATAGGGGTGCACGTATCCTTTTAAGATACTGTTTTCCTATTCTTTGGGTAAATACGAGTAGTGTGATTGTTGGATCGTAGGGTAGTTCTATACTTAATTTTTTGAGGAACCTTCATACTGTTTTCCACGGTGGCCACCACAGTTTGCATTCCCACCCACAGTTTGCGAGGATTCCCCTTTATCCACATCCTCCCAACACCTGCTCTTTGTTGTGCTTTTGATGTTAGCCATTCTGACAGGTTTGAGGTATTACCTCATTGTCCTTTGGAATTACATTTTCCTGATGATGGGTGATGGTGAACATCTTTTCACGGGACTGTTGGCCATTTGTATTTCTTCTTTGGAGAAATGTCTGTCCATGTCTTCTGCCTATTTTTTAACTGGAGTATTTGTTTTTTGGGGGGTCGAGTAGTATCAGTTGTATATGTTTTGGACACTATCCCTTGATTGCATATGATCTTTGCAAATATCTTCTCCCTTTGAGTAAGTTGTCTTATTATTTTTACATTTTCATTGTTCTTCTGCCATGTGGAAACTTTTTATTTTGCTGTATTCCCAATAGTTTATTTTTGCTTTCATTTCCTTTGCCTCAGGACACAGTCTAGAAAAACGTTGGTATGGTCCATGTCAAGAAGTTACTGTCTTCCCTCCTGTAGGATTTTTATGGATTCAGGTCTCATATTGAGGTCTTGAAACTGTTTTGTGTTTGTCTTTATTGTGTAAGAAAGCAGTCTAATTTCATTCTTTTGTGCGTAGCTGTGTAGTTTTCCCAACACCATTTGTTGTAGAGACCGTCCTTTTCCCTTTTGATATCGTTGCTTGCTTTGTGGAAGATTCATGGACCATATAATTGTGGGTTTCTGTCTGAACTTGTATCCTGTTCCTTTGGTCGCTGTGTCTATTTTTGTGCCGTACTGTCTTGTTAGGATGACTGCAGCTTTGTAGTATAACCTGAAATCTGAAATTGTGAGTCCTCCAGCTTTGTTTTTCTTTTCCACATTGCACTGGCTGTTTGGAATCTTTAGTGGTTCCATATAAATGTTTAGGATTGTTTATTCGAGGTCTTTTGTTCTTTAATTTAAATTCAATTAGCCAACTTACAGTACACCATTAGTTTCAGATGTAGTCTTCAATAAATTTTCAGTCGTGTGTAACACCCAGTGCTCATTGTATCGTGTGACCTCCTTAATGCTACTCACCCAGTTACCCCCCCCAACTTCTCCTCCAACAATCATCAGTTTCTTATGATAGTTAAGAGTCCATCATGGGTTTTCTCCCTCTCTGATGACTTCCCATTCTATTTTCCCTTCCTTCCCCTATGGTCTTCTTCCTTGTTTCTGATATTCCACATAGGAGTGAAAGCATATGATCATTGTCTTTCTTTCATTGACTTATTCCACTCAGCATAATACCCTCCAGCTGCACCCAGGTCGGTGTGATGGTAAGTACTCATCCTGTCTGATCGCTGAGTAATATTCCATTATATATATGATCCACATCTTCTTTATCCATTCATCTATCCATGGTCATCTGCACTCCTTCCACAGCTTGTCTATTATGGATATTGCTGCTATGAACTCTGTGGTGCATGTGTCCCGTCCTTACTACCTGTCTCTTTGGGGTAAATACCCACTAGTGCAATTGCTGGGATATAGGGTAGCTTTATTTATAACTTCTTAAGGAAACTCCGTACCATTTTCAAGAGTGGCTTCACTGGACTGCATTCGTACAGGGGTGTAAGAGGGTTCCCGTTTCTCCACATCCTCTCCAACATGTATAGTTTCATGTCTTCTTATTTTTAGATATTCGGCCTCGTGTGATATGGCATGTATAGGGGTTTAGATTTGCATTTCCCTTAAGTGAAGTGATATGAAGCATTAATGCATGTATCTTTTGGTCACCAGTACTTCGTCATCAGTGAAGTGACCACATTTTAATCCATCTCAAGACCTAAAGCTGGGTAAGGCACTGAACCTGGATAATGCCATCAGTTGGAAGTGTGGAGAATTTCAAAAGATCTCCGTGGAGAGCAAGTTCCAAGTTCAGTGTGAAGCTACTAATTGGATCCAGGGACATCTCTGAAAGTGGGGGTTGCCTGGGATGGGCTGAAGGGGGACCCTCTGATTTTACTATGAATCCTTGCTGCAGCCCCAAATGACAGTTTCCTGCTGTGGGGCAGGCTGAGTCCTCTAGTCGTGCAGAGGTGAGCCCAATGCCTGGTGCCTTGGAGGCAGGCAAACGGGGAGGGACCCTCAGCAGAAGACCCAGGGTTAGGTTAGGCCTCAAGGACAGCAGGTCTGAACTGCCCAGTGCTCAGAGAACTCTCATGCCGAGTGAGATGAGGGCACAAGGGCGGGTGAGTGTGAGCCTTGGGGTTTCATCCGGAAGGGCCCACAAAGGTCGGGGTTCACCAGAAAGGACTCTCAGGGTGTGCCCCAATTCTCTTGCCCTGACTGCTCTTTGTGCACCAAAATGGTACAGTTTACTGTGGGCTGCAGGCTGAGTCCTACGGTGGGGCTTGGGTGTCCCCAATCCCCCGGAGTGTGGTGCCAGGACCCTGGGGAGGGGCCCCTCTCTGCCCAACCTAGGGTAAGGGTTAGGGTCCAGGAGCCCGGCAGGGACAATCTGCAGGCTGTGCGGTGAGCTTTGTGGAGGGCTGAGAGGAGGCCATGGGGGTGGGTGAGCATGGGCCTCAGGGTTGGGGCACGGGGGGCTGCCAAAGGTGGGGACGGGCTCCGAGGGCCTCCCCAAGTTCTTGTGCCCTGTAGGCTCCGTAGAGCCCCAAGGGGCAATGTTTCCTGTCGGGTGGCAAGCTGAGCCCCCGGTGGGGTATAGGTATCCCAATTCCCTGGGGCTGCGGTGTAAGGCTCCTGGGGAGACCCCCACACCCGCGGCCGACCTAGGGCTAGGTTTAGGCCCCAGGAGCACCGCAGGCCCGATCTGCTGGCTGTATGTCGAGCTACACGGGCTGAGGTGACGGTGTGGGGAGGGTGAGCATGGGCCTCAGGGTTGGGGTGTGGGAGGCCGCCGAAGGTCGCTGGTGTCTCAGGAGTGCCCTCCTGGTTCTCCCGCCCTGAATGCTCTATGGCCTCCCAAGGCACACGGTTTCCTGTGGGGTGGCAGACTGAGTCCTGCTGTGGGGCTCAGGTGTCCTGAATCCCCGTGGCTGTGGCTCCAGACTCCTGGGGAGGGGCCCCTCCACAGATGAACTAGGCTTAGGGTTGGGGCCCAGGAACCTCGCAGGCCAGATCTGCCCACTATGTGGCAAGCTCCGCCGCGGGCTGAGGTGAGGGTGCAGGGTGGGGTGAGCATGGGCTTCAAGGTTGGGTTTAGGGATCACTGAAGTTCGCCGGGGGCTCTGGGGGCCCTCCTGGTTCTCCCGCCCTGAATGCTCTATAGCCTCCCAAGGGGCATGGTTTCCTGCGGTCTGGCAGGCTTTGTCCTGCAGTGGGGCTCAGGTGTCCCCAGTCCCTGGGGCTGCGGCTCCGGGCCCCAGGGGAGGGGCCGTACCCAGCCGACCTAGGGTCAGGTCTAAGCCCCAGGAACCCAGCAGGCCTGATCTGCCGGCTCTGCGATGAGCTCGGTGGCAAGCTGAAGGGAAGGTGTGGGGCAGGATGAGCGTGGGCCTCAGGGTTGGGGTGTAGGGGGCCGCCGAGGATCGCTGGGGGCTCAGGGGGGCCCTACCAATTCTCCTGCATGGGATGCTCTGTGGCGCCGCAAGGGGCATGGTTTCCTGAGGGGTGGCAGGCTGAGTCCCGTGGTGGGGCTCAGGTGTACCCAACCCCGGGGGTTAGGGTACGGATTAGGGTATGGGTTAAGGTTAGGGTATGGGTTACGGTTAGGGTATGGGTGAGGGTAGGGGTTAGAGTTAGGGGAAGGAGAGGGTACAGGTTAGGGTTGGGTTTAGGGGTTACAGGTTAGAGGTTATGCGTTAGGGTACAGATAAGGGTTTAGGGTACGGGTTAGGGTTTAGGGTTTGGGGTTAGGGTGGGGTTAGGGTTGGAGTATGGGTTACGTTTAGGGTATGGGTTAGGGTTAGGGTACGGGTTAGGGTACGCATTAGGGTACGGTTTAGGGTACGTGTTAGGGTACAGCTTAGGGTAAGTGTTGGCGTACGGATTTGGGTACGGTTTAGGGTACGGGTTAGGGTTAGGGTATGGGTTAGGGTTAGGGTACAGTTTAGGGTTATGGTACAGGTTGGGTTACGGTTTAGGGTTGGGGTTAGGGTACGGGTTAGGGAACGGGTTAGGGATACGTATAGGGTATGGTTTAGGGTTAGGGTATGGGTTAGGGTACGGGTTAGGGTACAGGTTAGGGTTAGGTATGGGTTAGGGTATGGGTTAGGGTCCGGGTTTGGGATAGGGTACGGGTTATGGTATGGGTTAGTGTACGGGTTAGGGTATGGGTTAACGTTAAGGGAAGGATACTGGTTAGGGTTAGGGTACGGGTTACAGTTTAGGGTTTAGTGTTACAGTTAGGGTACGGGTTAGGGTTAGGTTACGGGTTGGGTTAGGGTACGGGTTATGGTATGAGTTAGGGTATGGGTTAGGGTCAGGGTTTAGGGTTTAGGGTTAAGGTTAGGGTTCAGGTTAGGGTACGGGTTAGGTTTAGGTTTAGGGTTAGTTTACGGGTTAGGGGTAGGGTTAGCTGAAGGGGTAGCGTAAGGGGAGGGTTAGGGTTTGGGGTTTGGGGTTAGTGGTTAAGGTTAGGGTTTATTGTTTAGGGCTTCGGGATTAGGGTTAAGGTTTATGGTTTAGTGTTAATGTTAGGGTTTAGGGTTTAAGGATTAGGGTTTAGGGTTAGATTTGGGGTAGGGTTAGGGTTAGGGCAAGGGTTAGGGGTTAGGGTTAGGGTTAGGGTTAGGGGTTAAGGTTTAGGGTTTAAGGTTAGGGGTTAGGGTTAGACCTCAGTAGGCCAGCAGGCCCGATGCACCATCTGTGCGGCAAGCAGAGGAGTGGGCCTAGGTCAGGGTCCCGGCGAGCGGGAGTATGGTATCCAGCGTTTTGGAGTAGGGGCCTTTGAACGTCGCTAGAGGCTCGGAGGGCCCTGCCCGTTCTCCCGCCATGAATTACCAGCGATGCCCCTAGCGGCTCCGTTCGCGTTTGGGCAGCAGGGTGAGTCCCACGCTGCGGCTCGGTGATCCCCAATCCCCGGCGTTGCAGTGCCAGGCCCCTTGGGAAGGGCTCCTTGTGGGCCGACCTAGGGTTAGATTTAGCCCCCATGAGGCCGGCAGGCGTGATCCTCTGGCTAGGCGGCTAGAGGTGGGCGGGCCAAGGTGGAGGTGCTGGGGAGCGTGATGGTGGGCCCCAGCATTTTGGGGTGGGAGGCTTCAAATGTCGCCGGTTTCTCCACGGCCCTGTCCGTTCTCCCACCCTGAATGACCGGTGGTGCCCCTAGCAGCCCGGGTGGCTGCGTTGTGGAGGGTGAGTCCAGCTCTGGGGCTTGGGGTACCACATCCCCGGCGTAGTGGCACCAGGACCCTTGGGAGGGGCCCCTGGGGCGACGACCTAGGGTTAAGGTTATCCCCAAAAAGACCGTCAGGCCCAATCCGCACACTGTGCGGCGAGTGGAGGTGCGGGCCGAGGTGAGGGCGCTGGGGAGAGGAAAAGTGGGCCCAAGCATTTTAGCGCAGGAGTTCTTCGAAGGTCGCCGGGGGCTCAGAGGGCCCTGCCCCTTCTCCCTCCTTGAATGATCGGCGGCGCCCCTACTGGCCCAGTTGGCGGCAGGGCCGCAGGGAGAGTCTGGCGCTGGGGCTCGGGTGTCCCCAATCCCCGGTGTTGCGGTGCAAGGCCCCTTGGGAGGGGCCCCTCGTGGGCCGACCAAGTGTTAAAGTTAGCCCCCAGGATGCCAGCAGGCCTGATCTGCCAGGTGTGCGGCAAGCGGAGGGGCGGGCTGAGATGTGGGTGCTAGTGAGCAGGAGTGTGGGCCCAAGCGTATTTGCAAGTTGGCCTTCGAAGGTCGCCAGGGGCTCGAAGGGCCCTGCCTGTTCTCCCGCACTGAATGACCGGCAGCGCCCCTAGCAGCTCGGGTGACGTCGGGGCAGCAGGGTGAGTCCGGCACTGGAGCTCAGGGGTCCCCAGTCCCTGGCATTGCTGCGCCAGGCCCCTTGGGAGGTTCCCCTCGGGGGCCAACCTAGGGTTAGGGTTAGCCCCCAGGAGGCTGGCAGGCCCAATCCGCTGGCTGTGCAGCCAGCAGAGGGGCTGGCTGAGGTGAGGGCGCTGGTCAGCGGGAGCATGGGCCCAAGCATTCTGGCTCCTGGGGCCTTAGAAGTTCACTGGGACTGGGAGGGCCCTGTCCATTCTCCCGCCCTGAATGACCGGTGGTGCCCTAGCGGCCTGGGTGCCGGCGGGGATGCAGGGTGAGTCCGGCGCTGGGGCTGGGGGTCATCAATCCCCGGTGTTGTGGCGACAGGCCCCTTGGGAGGGGCCCTTTGGGGGCCAACCTAGGGTTAGGGTTAGCCCCCAGGAGGCCGGTAGGCCTGATCCGACAGCTGTGTGTTGAGCAGAGGGCAGGCCAAGGTGAGCAAGCTGGCGAGCAGGAACATGGGCCCAAGCGATTTGGTACGGGGGGCCTTCGAAGGTCGCCGGGGGCTCAGAGGGCCCTGCCCATTCTACCGACCTGAATGAGTGGCGGCGTCCCTAGCAGCCGGGTTGGCAGCAAGGCGGCATGGTTTGTCTGGCGCTGGTGCTGGGGGTCCCCAAGCACCGGTGTGGCGGTGCCAGGTCCCTTGGGAGGAGCCCCCAGGAGGCCGACATTCGCAATCCGCCGGCTGTGCAGTTTGCAGAGGTGCAGGCCGAGGTGATGGCGCTGGCGAGCGGGAGCGTCGGCCCAGGAGTTTTGGCGCAGGGTCCTTCAAAGGTCAACGGAGGCTTGGAAGGCCCTGCATGTTCTCCCTCCGTGAATGACCGGCGGCGCCCCTAGCGGCCCGGGTGGTGCCGGGGCGGCAGGGTGAGTCCGGCGCTGGGGCTCGGGCGTCCCCAATCCCTGGCGAGGCGACGCCAGGCCCCTTGGGAGGGGCCCCTTGGGGGCCGACCTGGAATAGGTTTAGCCCCCAGGAGGCAGGCAGGCCTGATCCCCCGGCTGAGCGGGGTGTGGAGGGGTGGGCCAAGGTGAGGGTGCTGGGGAGCGGGTGCGTGCGCCCAAGCGTTTGGCGCAGGGTAACTTCGAATGTTGCCGGGGTCTCTGAGGGCCCTGCTCATTCTCCCGCGCTGAATGACCGGTGGTGCCGATAGCAGCCCAGATGGATGCAGGGCGGCAGGGTTAGTCCAGACCTGGGGCTCGGGGGTCCCCAATCCGTGGCGTGGTGACGCCAGGCCCCTTGGGAGGGGCCCCTCAGGGGCTGACCTAGGGTTAGGGTTAGCCCTCAGGAGGCCGGCAGGCCCAATCCGCCAGCTGTGCAGCGAGCAGTGGGGTGGGCCGAGGTGAGGGCGCTGGGGAGCAAGAGCATGGGCCTAAGCCTTTTGGTGCCGGGGGGCCTTCGAATGTCGCCGATGTTTCGGAGGGCCCTACCCGTTCTCCCAACCTGAATAACCGGCGGCACCCCTAGTGTCCCGGTTGGCGGTGGGGCGGCAGTGTGAGTGTGGCGAAGGGGCTCCGGGGACCCCAGTCCCCAGCGAGGCGGCACCAGGCACCTTGGGAGGGGGCCCACCGGGGCTGACCTAGGTGTAGAGTTAGCCCCAAGGGGGCCGGCAGGCCAGATCTGCCAGCTGTGCGGCGAGCGGAGGGGTGGGCCGAGGTGAGGCCACTGGCGAGTGGGAGCGTGGGCCCAAGAGTTTTGGCAAGGGGGCTTTCGAAGTTTGCTGGGGGCTCGGAGGGCACTGCACGTTCTCCCGCACTGAATGACCGGCGGCACCCCTAGAGGCCAGGGTGGAGGCGGGGCTGCAGGGTGAGTCTGGCGCTAGGGCTAGGGCATCCCCAATCCCTGGCGTGGCGACATCAGGCCCCTTGGGAGGGGCCCCTTGGGGGCCGACGTAGGGTTTGGAGTTAGTTCCCAGGAGGCCGACAGGCCCGATCCACCAGCTGTGTGGAGAGCGGAGTGGCGGGCCAAGGTGAGGCGCAGCGGCAGGGTGAGTCCACAGCTGTGGCTTGGGGGTCTCAATCACTGGCGTGATGGCGCCAGGCACTTGGGAGGGGTCCCTCGGGGGCTGACCTAGGGTTAGTGTTAGCTCAAAGGAGGCCAGCAGGCCCGATACGCCGGCTGTGTGGAGAGCGGAGTGGCGGGCCAAGGTGAGGGCTCTGGGGAGCGGGATCGTTGGCTGAAGCGTTTTTGCACGGGGGGCCTTCCAATGTCATCAGGGGCTCGGAGATCCCAGCCCGTTCTCCCGCCCTGAATGACCGGCGCCGCCCCTAGCAGCCCGGGTGGTGGCATGGTGGCAGGGTGAGTCTGGCGCTGCTGCTGAGCGTGCCCAAGCACAGGAGTGGCGGCTCCAGGACCCTTGTGAGGGGCCCCTCGGGGGCTGACACAGGGTTTGTGTTAGCCCCCAGGATTTCGGCAGGCCTGATCTGCCAGCTTTGCGGCGTGCAGAGGGGCAGGCCGAGGTGAGAGTGCTGGCAAGCAGGAGCGTGGGCCCAGGCGTTTTGGCGTGGGGGCCTTCGAAGATCGAGGGTGGCTCAGAAGGCCCTGTACGTTCTCCAGCCCAGAATGACCAGCAGCGCCCCTAGTGGCCCGGGTGGTGGCAGGGCAGCAGGCTGCATCTGGCGTTGTGGCTCAGGAGTCCCCAATCCTTGGTGTGGCAGCGCCAGGCCCCTCGGACGGGCCCCTCTGGGGCCGACCTAGGGTTAGTGTTAGCTCCTAGGAGGCCGACAGGCCCGATCCGCCAGTGGTGCGGCGAGCGGAGGGGTGGGCCGAAGTGAAGGCGCTGGCGAGCGGGAGCTTGGGCCCAAGCGTTTGGCGCGGGGGGCCTTTAAAGATCGCCAGGAGCTCATAGAGCCCTGCCCTTTCTCCCGCCCTGAATGATCTGCGGCGCCCCAGGCGGCCCGCAAGGCGGCGGGGCAGCTGGGTGAGTCTGGCGCTGGGGCTCAGGGGTCCTCAATCCCCGGTGTTGCGGCGCCAGGCCGCTATGGAGGGGCCCCTCGAGGGCCGACCTAGGGTTAGGGTTAGCCCCCAGGAGGCCTGCAGGCCCAATCCGCCGGCTGTGCGGTGAGCAGAAGGGCGGGCCGAGGTGAGGGTGCTGGGCAGCAGGAGTGTGGGCCCAAGCGTTTTGGCGCAGGGGGATTTCAAATGTCGCCAGGAGCTCGGAGGGCCCTGCCCGTTCTCCCATCCTGAATGACTGGTGGCGCCCCTAGAGGCCTGGGTGGCGGCGGGGCAGCAGGGTAAGTCCTGCGCTGGGGCTCGAGGGTTTCCAATCGCCGGTGTGGCGGCGCCAGTCCCCTTCGTAGGGGCCCCTCGGGCCCAATCTAGGGTTAGGGTTAGCCCCCAGGAGGCCGGCAGGACCGATCTGCCAGCTGAGTGGCAAGCGGAGGGGAGGGCCAAGGTGAGGGTAATGGCAAGCGGGAGCGTGGGCCCTAGCATTTTGGCACAGGGGGCCTTCAAAGGTCGCCAGGGGCTCGGAGGGCCCTTCCCGTTCTCCAATCCTGAATGACCTGAGGCACCCCTAGCGGCCTGGGTGGTGGCATGGCGGCAGAGTGAGTCCGGCACTGGGGCTCGGGCATCCCCAATCTCTGGCGTGGCGACGCCAGGCCCCTTGGGAGGGACTCGTCTGGGGCCGACCTAGGTTTAGGGTTAGCCCAAAGGATGCTGGCAGGCCCGATCTGCTGGCTGTGCAGCAAGCGTAGGGGCGGGCCGACGTGAATGCGCTGGCGAGCGGGAGCGTAGGCCCAAGCGTTTTGGACCGGGGGTCCTTCGAAGGTCACCGGGCCTTGGATGGCCCTTCCCGTTCTTCCTCTCTGAATGAGGACGGCGCCCCTAGTGGGCCGGGTCACGGAGGGGCGGCAGGGTGAGTCTGGCGATGGTGCTTGGGGGACCCCAATCCCCGGTGTGGCTGCGCCAGGCACCTTGGGTGGAGCCCCTCGTGGGCTGACCTAGGGTTATGTTTAGACCCTAGGAGGCCGGCAGGCCCGATTCGTCGGCTGTGCGGTGAGCGGTGGGGCGGGCCAAGGTGAGGGTGCTGGAGAGCGGCAGCGTCGGCCCAAGCGTTTTGGCACGGGGGGCCTTCGAAAGTCGTCGGGGGCTCGGAGGGCCCTGCCCATTCTCCCACCCTAAATAACCGGCGGCGCCCCTAGCAGCCTGGGTGGTGGCAGGGCAGCAGGGTAAGTAATGCACTGGGCTCGAGGGTCCCCAATCCCCGGCGTGACATTGCCAGGCCCCTTGGGAGGGACCCCTCGTGAGCAGACCTAGAGTTAGGGTTAGTTCCCAGGAGGCTGGCAGGCACAATCCGCTGTCTGTGCGGCGAGAGGGGGGGCGGACCGAGGTGAGGGCGCTTACTAGCAAGAAGCGTGGGCCCAAGCGTTTTGGTGTGGGGGCCTTCAAAGGTCACCAGGGGCTCGGAGGACCCTGCCCGTTCTCC
The DNA here is from genome assembly GCF_024610735.1 of Ursus americanus. Lineage (NCBI taxonomy): Eukaryota > Metazoa > Chordata > Mammalia > Carnivora > Ursidae > Ursus > Ursus americanus. The sequence goes on along the minus strand of NC_142130.1, from coordinate 2,582,787 downwards.
CGCCCTGGATGACCGGCGGTGCCCCTAGAGGCCCAGGTGGCAGCGGGGTGGGAGGGTGAGTCCGGCGCTGGGGCTTGTGGGTCCCAAATCCCTGGCGTTGCGGCACCAGGCCCCTTGGGAGGGGCCCCTCAAGGGCCGACCTAGGGTTAGGGTTAGCCCCCAGGAGACCATCAGGCCCAATCCGCCAGCTGTGCAGCGAGCGGAGGGTGGGCCGAAGTGATGGTGCTGGCGAGCGGGAGCATGGGCCCAAGGGTTTTGGTGCAGAGGGCCTTCAAATGGCGCCGGGGGCTCCGAGGGCCCTGTCCGTTGTTCTGCCCTGAATGACCGACGGCTCTCCTACCGGCCCGGGTGGCGGCGGGGCAGCACGGTGAGTCCGGCACTGGGACTCGGGGGTCACCAATCCCAGGCATTGCAGCGATAGGCCCCTTGGGAGGGGCCCCTTGGGGGCCGACCTAGTGTTTGGGTTAGCCCCCTGAAGGCCGGCAGGCCCGATCCGCCAGCTCGCGGCAAGCGGAGGGGCGGCCGAGGTAAGGCGCTAGCGAGCAGGAGCATGGGCCCAAGCTTTTTGGCACGGGGGGCCTACTAAGGTCGCAGGGGCCTCGGAGGACCCTGCCCGTTCTTCCTCCCTGAATGATGGGCGACGCCCCTAGTGGCCCAGGTTGTGGCGGGGCAGCAGGGTGAGTCCGGAGCTGGGGCTGTGGGGGCCCAATCCCTGGCGTTGCGGTGCCAGGTCCCTTGGGATGGGCCCCTCGGGGGCCGACCCAGGGTTAGCGTTAGCCCCCAGGAGGCCAGCCGACCCGATCCGCCAGCTTGTGGTGAGCGGACGGGGGGTCGAGGTACGGGCGCTGCGAGCGGAAGCGTGGACCCAAGTTCCTTGGTGCGGGGGGCCTTCGAAGGTCGCCGGGGGCTCGGAGGGCCCTGCCCGTTCTCCCGCCCTTAATGTCCGGTGTTGCCCCTACCGACCCAGTTGGCAGAAGGGTGGCAGGGTGAATCCGGCGCTGGGGCTGGGAGGTACCCTATCCCCGGCATTGTGGGTCCAGGCCACTTAGGAGGGGACCTTAGGGGGCCGACCTATGTTTAGGGTTAGCCCCCAGGTGGCTGACAGGCACGATCCGCCTCCTGTGCGGCAAGCAGAGGGCCTGGCCGAAGTGAGGGTGCTGGCGAACGGGAGCATGGGCCCAAGCGTTTTGGCTCTGGGGGCCTTCAAAAGTCACCGATAGCTCGGAGGGCCCTACATGTCCTCCCACACTGAATGACCAGCGGCGCCCCTACCGGCCCGGTTGGCGGTGGGGCAGCAGGGTGAATCCGGCACTGGAGCTCAGGGATCCCCAACCCCCGGCGTTGTGGTGCTAGGCCCCTGGGGAGGGGCCCCTAAGGGGCCGACCTAGGGTTACGGTTAGCCCCAAGGAGGCCGGCAGGCCGATCTGCTGGCTGTGCAGAGAGCAGAGGGGCGAACCGAGGTGAGGGCTCTGGCGAGCGGGTGCGTGAGCCCAAGCGTTTTGGCGAGGGGGTCTTCGAAGTTCGCCGGGGGCTCGAGGGCCCTGCCCATTCTCCCGCCCTCAATGACCTGCGGCGCCCCTAGCTGTCCGGATGTCGGAGGGGTGGCAGGGTGAGTCCGGCGCTGGGGCTTGGGGGTCCCCCATCCCCAGCTTGCGGCGCCAGGCCCCTTGGGTGGGGGCCCTCGGGGACAGACCTAGGGATAGGGTTAGCCCCCAGTAGGCCGGCAGGCCCGATCCACCCGCTGTGCGGTGAGCGGAGGGGCGGGCTGAGGTGAGGGCGCTGGCGAGCAAGAGCTTGGGCCCAAGCGTTTTTTCGCGGAGGGCTTCGAAGGTCGCTGGGGCCTGGGAGGGCGCTGCCCGTTTTCCTGCCCTTAATGAACGACGGCGCCCCTAGTCGCCAGGGTGGTGGCAGGGGGGCAGGTTAAGTCCAGCGCTGGGGATCGGGGGTCCCCCATCCCCGGCGTTGCGGCGCCAGGGCCCTTGGGAGGGGTCCGTCGATGGCCGACCTAGGGTTAGGGAGATTCCCCAGGAGGACGGCAGGCCCGATCCGTCAGCTCTGCAGCAAGCGGAGGGGCAAGCTGAGGTGAGGGCGCTGGGGAGCGGGAGCGTGGGCCCAAGCGTTTTGGCGCGGGGGGCCTTCGATGGTCGCCGTGAGCTCTGATGGCCCTGCCCGTTCCCCCGCCCTTAATGACCGGCGGCACCCTAGCGGCCAGGGTGGCGGTGGGGAGGCAGGGTGAGTCCGGAGCTGGGGCTCAGGATTCCCCAAGCCCCGGCGTGGCGGTGCCAGGCCCCTTGGTGGGGCCCCTCGGGAGCCGAAGTAGGGTTTGGGGTTATCTCCCAGGAGTCCGGCAGGCCCGATCTGCCCACTGTGCGATGGGCGGAGGTGCGGGTCGAGTTGAGGGCGATGGCGAGCGGGAGCGTGGGCCCCAGTGTTTTGGTGCCCTGAGCCTTTGAATGTTGCCATGGCTCGGAGGGCCCTGCCCGTTCTCCCGCCCTGAATGACCGGCGGCGCCCCTAGGGGCCAGTAGGGGAGGGGCGGTAGAGTGAGTCTGGCACTGTGGCTCAGGGATCCCCAATCCCCGACGTTGTGGCACCAGGCCTTTGGAAGGGGCCCCTCGGGGTCCGACCTAGGGTTAGGGTTAGCCCCCAGGAAGCAGGCTGGCCCGATCCACTAGATGTTCGGTGAGCAGAAGGGCGACCTGAGAAGAGGGCGCTGGCGAACGGGAGCGTGGGCCCAAATGTTTTGGTGCGGGAGGCCTTCTAAGGTCAGCGGGGGCTCAGAGGGCCCTGCCCTTTCTTCCGCCCTGAAATTCCGGCAACGCCCCTAGCGGCCTGGGTGGTGGTGGAGCGGCAGGGTGAGTCCGGCGCTGGGCCTGGGAATCCCCAATCCCCGGCATTGCGATGCCAGGCCCATTAGGAGGGGCCCCATGGGGACAGACCTAGGGTTAGGGTTACACCCAGAAGCCCGGCAGGCGGGATCTGCCAGCTGTGTGGCGAGAGGAGGGGTGGGTCGAAGTGAGTGCGCTGACAAACAGGAGCGTGAGCCCAAGCGTTTTGGCGCGGGGGCCTTCAAAGGTCACTTGGGGCTCGGAGGGGCCTGCCAGTTCTGCCGCCCTGAATGACCGAGGGTGCCCCTAGCAGCCCGGGTGGTGGCGCGGGGGCAGGGTGAGATCGCAGCCGGGGCTCGGGTTCCCCGATCCCTGGCGTTGCGGCGCCAGTCCCCTTGGGAGGGGCCCCTCTGGGGCCCAGCTTGGGTTAAGGTTAGCCCCCAGGAGGGTGGCAGGCGCGATCCGCCAGCTCTGCGGCGATTGGAGTGGTGTGCTGAGGTGAGGTCGCTGGCGACCAGGAGCGTCGGCCCAAGCGTTTTGGCGCGGATGGCCTTCGTAGTCGCCAGAGGCTCGGAGGGCGCTGCCCGTTCTCCCGCCCTGAATGACCGGCGGTGCCCGTAGCGGCCCGGTTGGCAACGGGACGGCAAGGTGAGTCCAGCACTGGGGGGGGTCCCCAATCCCCGGCGTGGCTGCACCGGACACTTGGAAGTGGTCCCTCGGGGGCCGACCTAGGGTAGGGTTAGCCCAAAGGAGGCCGGCAGGCCCGATCCTCCAGCTGTGCGGCGAGCAGAGGGGCAGGTTGAGATGAGCGATTTGTCGAGTGGGAACATGGGCCCAAAGTTTCGGCGCGAGGGGCCTTCGAATTTTGCCAGGGACTCGGAGGGTCCTGCCCGTTCTTCCGTCCTGAATGACCGATGGCGCTCCTCACGGCACTGGTGGCAGCGGGGCGGCAGGTTGAGTCCGGTGCTGGGTCTCGGGGGTCCCCAATGCCCGGCTTTGCGGCGCCAGGCCCCTTGGGAAGGGCCATTTGGGGGCAGACCTAGTGTTAGGGTTAGCCCCCAGGAGGCCCACAGGCCCGATCCACCGGCTGTGCGGTGAGCGGAGGGGTGGTCCGAGGTGAGGGCGCAGGTGAGCAGGAGCTTGGGCCCAATCGTTTTGGCGCGGGGGGTCTTCAAAGGTCGCCAGGGGCTCGGAGGGCCCTGCCCATTTTCCCGCCCTGAATGACTGATGGCACTCCTAGCAGCCCAGTTGGCGGTGGGGCGGCAAGGTGAATCCCGCGCTGGGGCTCGGGGTCAGCAATCCCAGGCGATGTGGCGCCAGGCCCCATCCATCGGAGGGGCCCCTCGGTGGCCGACCTACGGTTAGGTTTAGCCACCAGAAGGCAGGCTGGCCCGATCCGCCAGCTATCCGGTGAGGGGAGGGGCAGGCCAAGGTGAGGGCGCTGGCGAGCGGGAGCCTGGGCTCAAGCGTTTTGGCACAGGGGCCCTTTGAAGGTCGCCGGGGGCTCCAAGGGCCCTGCCCGTTTTCCAGCCTTGAATATCCGGCCGCACCCCTAGCGGCCCAGGTGGCGGCAGGATGGCAGGGTGAGTCCGGCGCTGGGGCATGGGGGTCCCCAATCCCCGGCGTTGTGGTGCCAGGCCCCTTTGGAGGGGCCCTTTGGGGACCGAACTAGTGTTAGGGTTAGCCCCCGGGAGGCCGGCAGACCCTATCCGCCAGGTGTGCGTCGAGTGGAGGGGCGGGCCGAGGTGAAGGCGCTGGCAAGCGGGAGTGAGGGCCCAAGCGTTTTGGCGTGGGGGGACTTCGATGGTTGGCAGGGGCTCGGAGGGCCCTGCCCGTTTTCCCGCCCTGAATGATCGGTGGCGCCCCTACCAGCCCGGGTGGCAGCGGGGCAGTAGGGTGAGTCCAGCGCTGGGGATCGTGGATTCCCAATCCCCAGCGTTGCGGCGCCAGGCCCCTTGGGAAGGGCCCCTAGTGGGCTGAACTAGGGATACCAATAGTCCCCAGGAGGCCAGCAGGCCCAATCCGCTGGCTATGCGACTAGCGGAGGGGGGGGCAAGGTGAGGGTGCTGGCGAGCGGGAGCATGGGCCCAAGCGTTTTGGCGAGGGGGGCCTTCAAAAGTCGCAGGGGGCTCAGAGGGCCCTGCCCATTCTCCCGCCCTGAATGACTGACAGCGCTCCTAGCGGCCAGGGTGGCGGTGGGTCAGCAGGGTGAGTCCAGTGCTGAGGCTTGGGCGTCCTGAATCCCTGGCTTGCGGCACCAGGCCCCTTGGGAGGGGCCCCTCGGGCGCCGACCTAGCGTTAGGGTTAGCTCCCAGGAGTCGGCAGGCCCGTATGCCGGCTGTGCAGCGAGCGGAGGGGTGGGCCGAGGCAAGGGTGCTGGCGGGCAGGAACATGGGCCCAGGTGTTTGGCGCAGGGGGCCTTCGATGGTCGCTGTGGGCTCGGAGGGCCCTGCCCGTTCTCCCGTCCTGACTGACTGGCAGCGTCCCTAGAGGCCCGTGTGGCGGTGGGGTGGCAATGTGAGTCCGGCGCTGCGGCTCGGGGGTCACCAATCTCCGGCATTGTGGCACCAAGCGCCTTGGGAGGTACGCCTCGGGGGCTGACCTAGGGTTAGAGTTAGACCTCAGGAGGCCGGCAGGCCCAAAACGCCAGCTGTGTGGCGAGCAGATGGGCGAGCCGAGGTGAGGGCGCTGGCGAACGGGAGCGTGGGCCCAAGCGTTTTGGCGCGGGGGGCCTACGAAGGCCCCAGGGGCCTCGGAGGTCCCTGCCTGTTCTCCCTCCCTGAATGACCAGCGGCACCTGTAGCGGCCCGGGTGGTGGCGGGGCTGCAGGGTGAGTCTGGCGCTGGGGCTCGGGGGTCCCCAATCCCCGGTGTTGCAGCAATAGGAACCTGGGAAGGCCCACTCGGGGGCCCACCAACGGTTAGGGTAACACCCAGGAGGCCGGCAGTCCCGATCCACTGGCTCTGCAGCGAGCGGAGGGGCGGACCGAGGTGAGGGCGCAAGCGAGCGGGAGCAAGGGCCCAAGCGTTTTGGCGCGGGGGGCCTTCGAAGGTCACCAGGGGCTCGGAGGGATCTGCCCATTCTCCCTCCCTGAATGACCGACGGTACTCCTAGCGGCCCAAGTGGCGGCGGGGCGAGACCTTCAGTCCGGCGTGGGGCTCGGGGGTCCCCAATCCCAGGCATTGCGGTGCCAGGCCCCTTTGGAGTGGCCCCTCAGGGGCCAACCTAGGGTTATGGGTAGTCCCCAGATGGAGGGCAGGCCTCGTCCGCCTGCTCTGCGGTGAGCGGAGGGGCGGGCCGAGGTGAGGGCGCTGAGGAGCAGGAGCGTGAGCTCAAGCATTTTGAATGGGGCGGCCTTTGAAGGTCGCCACGGGCTCGGAGGGCCCTGCCCATTCTCCCGCCCTGAATGACCAGCGGCACCCTTAGCGGCCCGGGTGTCAGCGTGGTGGCAGAGTGAATCCGGCGCTGGGGCTCGGGGGTCCCTAATACCCGGCGTTGCCCCGCCAGGCCCTTTGGGACGGGCCCCTCGGTGGCCAACCTAGGGTTAGGGTTAGCCCCCAGGAGGCTGGCAGGCTCGATCAGCCCATGTGCAGTGAATGGAGGTGTGGGTCGAGGTGAGATAGCTGGCGAGCGGGAGTGTGGGCCAGAGCATTTTGGCTTTGCCTTGGGGTGCCTTCGAAAGTCACAGGTGGCTCAGAGGGTCCTGCCCGTTCTGCCGCCCTGAAGGACTGGCAACGCCCCTAGCTCCCCATGTGGCGGCGGGGCGGCAGGGTGCATCTGGTGCTGGGACTTGGGGGTCCCCAATCAATGGCATGCGGCGCCAGGCCACTTGGGAGGGGCCCCTCGGTGGTGACCTAGGGATAGGGTTAGACCCCAGGAAGCCAGCAGGCCCGATCCGCCAGTTCTGCACCGAGCGTAGGGGTGGGCCGAGGTTAGGGTGCTGGCGAGCAGAAGCGAGGGAGCCAGAGTTTTTGCGCAGGGGGCCTTCGAAGGTCACAGGGGGATTGGAGGGCCCTGCCCGTTCTCCCTTCCTGAATGACTGGCAACACCCCTAGCGCCATGGGTGCTTGCGGGGTGGCAGAGTGAGTCCAGCACTGGGGCTCGGGTTCCCAAATCTCCGGCATTGTGGTGCCAGGCTCCTTGGGAGGGGGCCCTCGGGGGCCGACCTAGGGTAAGTGTTAGCCCCCAGGAGTCCAGCAGGCCCGTGCCGCCAGCTCTGAGGCAGGTGGAAGGGCAGGCCGAGGTGAGGGCGCTGGCAAGAGAGAGTGTGGGCCCAAGCGTTTTGGCGCGGGGGGCCTTTGAAGGTCACTGGGGACTTGGAGGGCCCTGCCTGTTCTCTCACCCTGAAAGACTGGCGGCGCCCCTAGCCGCCCGCGTTGTTGCGGGGTGGCAGGGTGACTCCGGCACTGGGCTCAGGGGTCCCCAATCCCCGGCGTTGTGGCACCAGGCCCCTTTGGAGGGGCCCCTCAGGAGGCCGGCAAACCCGGCGCTAAGTGGCTCTGGTAATATAACAAAAATGCCATACACTTATCTGTAAGAAATAACAGTGTACAGGAACCCTCTTAGCCCTAACATCATCCTTTGTGAATATGGAAGCCAGCCCCAAAGTGGTCGTGGAAGTCTGACGAACGTGCTAAGCACTTTTCTCTGAGTCACCACAATATACAGGGAAAGACCAATGTACATTATCTTTCACGAGTAGGAAGCATTAATGAAAAGGTTCTGGAATTTCGAGGACTCTGACCCATCCTTATTGGTAATAAACCACCGTGTACAGGAAAACACCTTCAACTCTCATCAGCCTCCTCAATCCTGATTCCAATTCAACTTTGGGTGTGTAGGACTAGGGAAATGTCCACATCTAATTGCTAAGAAAAACGATGTCAGGGTAATGCCCTTCAAGTCACCTCAGCCTTCCTGAAGATGGAATCAAGAATCAAGGTGGTTATGTTACCATGAGGTAAGGAAGATGAGCATATAAGTGAGAAACAACAGTGGGCAGGACCTCTCTTCCAACGAACAGTATCTTTGCTTAATGTTGAATCCCTATGGTAAATGGTTGTGGGCATTTGTGAGGTCAAAATCTGAAGTGATTTGTAAAACCTCTTGGCCATTCATAGATGAGACTAAGGTAGTTGGGGACCACTAGGCAGTGATTTGTCCACTGTCAAAAATATGAAAAGATAAAAGAGACAGATGAGGTCTCCTCAGGCATTGTCCTTTATCCTCATCCTCCGTGAGGATGACCATCTTTGGACAGCTCAGTGGCAGGGTCTCATTCACAGTGGGGGCATCTGTTCCTCACAGATATCAGGCAGGGAAAAGGATTTTGTTCTCTGTGCCAGCCCAGCCACAGCTGAGTGTCACAGCACCCTCTCATGGGCTCATAAGAGTTTCACTGTCACCAGGCAGGTCATTGTATTTGATAAACCACTGTGAGAGTTTGCAATTGGCTTCATCTGCAACCTCCAAGAAGCAAATGCAGGTCTCTGGTACCACGTGAAGTCATGTGAAGGCATCATGAGAAAGTGTCCTTTTGCTTAAGAAAAACATGGCTGGGGCTCCTAGCTGGCTCAGCCAGTTAAGCATGTGCCTTTGGCTCAGGTTATGATCCCAGGGTTCTGGGATCGAGCCGAGGCTCCCTGCTCAGCAGGAAAGGAGGTAGGGAAATAGAACCCACAGAGAATGTGAATAAAGGGGAGTGAAATGGAACTTGGTCTGTGTTTGGCTTTTGGGATTGGAAGTTAGTTTTTTCTCAATTGTGATTGTTCTTGAAACAGAAAAGCTATATTGTTTTTTTTTACCTTTAATTTTTTTCTAATAATAATTTTTTATTATGATATGTTAGTCACTATACAGTATTTCCTTAGTTTTTGATGTAGTGTTCCGTGATTCATTATTTGCATACAACACCCAGTGCTCCACGCAATATGTACCTTCCTTAATACCCATCACTGGCCCATCCCAATCCCCCACCCCTCTCCTCTCTGAAGCCCTCGGTTTGTTTCCCAGAGTCCATAGTCTCTCGTGGTTCATTCCCCCTTCTGTTTAGGGTCCATTGTCTAAAGGGACAAACAGTGGAAGTTCACCAAATATAAGATCGAAATTTCATTGTTCATGATAGATGCCGCCAAGTAGTTCCCAGACATTTCATTCTACTGTAGTAATTCATTACACCAGTGCAGGTGCACGTGGAAAACAATCGATGCATTCATAGTGGTAATAAAACACGCCCCTCAGTAGTAGAATAATAGAGGATGCATATGTGTAAAATTATTCGACTACAGCTTCCATGCTTTCCCTTTGGTTCCTTATTATCCATGAAATTGGACAATTTTTGTTCTCTAGGCTTCAAACTCATTGTCAGTATTTAGAGTTTTTCAATGCTGATCTTCTCCTGTATAAGTTACCAAAAACCTAAAATATGTATGAACTTTAAAAAACGCTATATTGAAAATGACAGCAGAGAAGTTCCATTTTGTGAATATTGTGTCAATGGATCTCTATTTTGACATCAGTGTTCATTAGAAATGATGACATTTCATGTGAGTATAAATATCAATGTGAAAAAGAAATGGTAGGAAGAACCTTGAATGTTTAAGTAATTGGTGAAATGACAGGTGTCTCTGTGTGTGTGTGTGTGTGTGTGTGTGTGTGTGTGTGTGTGTGTGTGTGTAATTGATTTTCAGTGAATGGTTCAGCTTCTTGTAGGGCCTCCGAGAGAGCCCAGGTGAACCTTTCAATGAGTTGGTATCTGTTTTCAGAACATGGGAATCTCTTAGTCCAATAGTCAATCAGGCAAGCTTTGAGGTCTTAAAGAGTTTCAGTCCTCAGCGATGGTGTTGCAGACCCTTGTGAGCAAACCTTAGGGTATGCTCAGAGCCCTCATTAGCAGGTACCAAAGTGTGAAGATTTCAGACATCATTTCCCAAAGAAGTACCTCTTGAGTCTCTGTCCTTGTCAGTTCCCTACACTTCCTTACACTAGTTATGTGATCAGTGTGTTTCAGGATAATCCCCACATGTGATTTTTGCTATTTCCTACTAGTCCTATCTGTTTCTCATCTTCTTCTTTTATGGTAGGGGTTGGGAAGCAACCTGTGTGGTGGAGGAAGGGGTGTGGTAGTTGTCTGCCTTCAGAGGACCGAATGATGCCTAGAAATTGTACTGTAGTTTGAGGTCAATTGTCCATCCTCTGAGTGTCAGGAATTCCATCACTTTACTTTGATGCTAGTCTGTTCTTCAAGCTGTCCTCAGAAATAAGGACGTCAACCATCTAGGGAATAATGGTTTGTGTGTATGTTTTCATTTTAGGAAAGGCCTTGCTGTTCCTGAAAATAATACTGTAGAGCACCCTTTCCTGTTCTTATTGGCCATCAGTCAATCTTTTGTGAAGTATTCGTTTATAAATAGACTTTATATGGTTGATGAGCAGGAATTCTTTATTGACAAGTCTTGTCAGTGTGTGTATTGCAAATCTTTACTTCCCAGCCTGCGGTTCACTTTTTCATTTTCATATGGTCATAAGATAAGGAGAAATGTCACATTTTTATGAAGTCCCACTGAATTCTTTTAAATGGTTAGTGCACCCTATGTCCTACCCCAAGATTGACAGGTTCTACGTTTTCTTTCAGAAACTGTCCAATGGGAAGCTACAATCCATCTCAAATTTATAAATTACATTTTTAATTCTAATATTGTATTTATAGACTGTTTTGGATTTTCTATGTACACAATCGTATTATCTGTGAATAGTCACAATTATCCCCTCAATTCGTTATACTTTTTGTTTCTCTTGCCTTCTAACACTGGTAGACTCTCCGATGCCACGATGAATAGAGCAGCATTGTTTGAAGATTTTAATATACCTTTCTCAATATCTGACCGAAAAAGCAGACAAAACATTGGTAAAAATGTGACCTAATTGACATATAGGGAACATTCCATAATAAGTGCAGAATACATTATTTCAAGTGGTCATAGACTCTTTACCCAAATAGATGATAGGTGGGGCCACGAATCAAGGCTACAAATGTTAAACCCTGAAATTAACTAGATTCTATTCTTAGACCACAGGGGAATTGAGCCACAGTCATAGCGAAAATAAAACTAGGAAGTCCTTCAATGTTTAAAAATTAAATGGAACTTTGCTACATATCCTAAAGGTCAGAGAGGGAATCACAATGGAAATTCTGAACCTTTTCTACATGAGGGCTCACACACAATGGCACTTTCTTTGTGAAGAGCATAATAATAACCTAGACAGGAGTTGAGCCTTAAGTCAGAGTTCTGCCTGCCCCAGCCACACCTGGCAGCCTTGGCCTGTGGTCCGCCTCAGCTGTGCTTTCTGGTGGCCCTGAGCTAAGGGGGTCAACATGGCCATATGGAAATGGGAAGCTCCCCTCTCATAGTGATGACGGTGCCCCCTCCCCAGCTGCCCTTTCTGGTTGCTCTGAGCTAAGGGGGTCAACATGGCCGTATGGAAATTAGAAGCTCCCCACTCTTAGTGATGACGTTGCTATGGTATCGTCCTCACCAGTCCAACAACATGATTTCTGAGTAAAATATGACACAAGAGCGACTTCTTGGCATTCCTTCAGGTTTGAAAATCATCTGGTGAGTCATCTATTAGGAATATGGATTCAACATGTGTTCTTTCTTCTGGAAAAGAAATAGACCCAATAGCAATTATGGCTTCCTGAGCCCCTGTTCCTGAGAGACATCATACTGGCTCTTTGTAGCATTCTGCCTCTTAAACTTCTCAACTAGGGTGTAGATATTTTTAGGCACATGTTCAGGTGGTTAGACAGGGACTCGGATGATATGAGTCACAGAGGATTTTAGTGTCAGAAACCTAAGTGGGATCCCCAAATTGACTCCAAATCCCTTGTTGTTCCATACAGGGTACTATTTCCCTTTTATCTCTGGTCTTCTCGATCTGGAAACCTATCAAGTATCAGGATTTTCTTGTCATGTGGAAAACTGGAACGAATTCAGCGGGCCTTTTCACCTCTGCCCATGGTGATCATTAAGATCATTATCTCAGTGGAGGACTCTGGGTAAGATACTCAAAGATCCTTAGGAATAGAGACAGTATAATATTTTTCTGGTATTGAAGTCACTGAAACCAACTATCTTTTTCAGTCCATTCAGGCTCTGGTATGTTCAGAGGGTGCTGTAAAACAGGTCTGAAATAGTATTTAAAAACATTCAGCTCAGCCTCTTCTACAACGTGAGCCAATGCTTATAAACATGGCTAAAATATTCCCTTACCTACGATGACTTCCCAGCCATCGTAGTGTTTATATGGTATGACTGTGACTTACATTAGTCAACATTTGCAGAGAAAGAACTTAGTGCATCCAGGGGGCACTTCATGTTGAAATTAGTTTGTGACAATGAGCTACTGTGTTTTATTTTGCAGTCCAAGGGAATGGTGCCAGACATCTCTAAGGTGTCTAGCATTTAAACAATTCTGATTTTAAGTGGTCTGTGTGCTTCAGCAATTTGGGCAGGAGAAGGGCAGGAGTCTAGAGACTGTGAACACTTCTGTTACCTGTGCTGACCATGGAGCAGGTAGCCTTCTGTGGGCATCATTTTGATTTCTTGGTACTCTTGTGAAAGGTGCTTTTGTCTCAAATTCCTCCATTTAGGAGTAATTATAATGATGAAAGTAATTTTTATCTTATATCATCTGTGGGCCCTGATCCTGGGATCCCAGGGAAGCTATCTTTTAACATTTTACCCGGCTCAAAATGATTGGGCAAAAACTCAAAGCATGGGCCCTATTTCTGCCCCAAGCACATGTTTTACATCTGCTTCGAGAAGAAAACAATAACCAAAATGCCAACATGAAGTTAAGAAAATATAAAGAACCTCTTTGGCTCCCATAAGATTAAAGTCATACTGACATGTACATATTGAAAATGCATGAAATCATTGCATTTCCTAAAGCCCAAGCCTTGGATGTTGGGAGAGCCACTGACCTTGCCCAGAACCAGGCACACCCCAGCAGGGAGGGCTGGTGCAGAAAGGGAAGGGGCAGGACTCTGAGGGTGGTCTGCAGCCAGAGGGGTTCCTGGAAGGGGCCAGGTGTGTGGAGGGAGCCCGGCCCAGAACCCCACCCATGCCTGTGCTGGGTGTTGGGTAGAGGAGGCGCCTTTTGGACCCCCTGCACTTTCAGGGTTCCAGGGGCTTGAGGGCGGGTTGCCTGGCATCCCAGGGGCTGGGGTACCACGTTGCCTGACCAATCACCACTTGGGGGTGGAGCTACGTCTCTGTGGGCTGTTCCAGAGTTGCAGTGGGGTGCAGACCTGGGGCAGAAGAAGGGGCACTGGGAGAGAGAGAGTAGCCCTGTGGAAGTCACTGCTGGTTAGTGAGCAGCGTGCACCGAGGGTGGGGGGGGGTCCAGGGGTAGGGTGCGCCCCAGGTGGGAGGCAGGGTTCTGGAAGGGCACCTGGAGAGGGTTCATTGTGGGGACTCAGGTGAGTTTTCTTTATCCCTTTAAAGTCTCTTCTGCCCCATGTCCTCAACTGGCCTTATTCCCCATACCTGTGAACTCCAGGGCGCCCACTCACCTGAGCTTTTGTGGGATTGGTTGCAGAATTTCAGGGTTTCCCCTGTTCCCCGGGAAGAGTGCGGGTAAGGACCTCACAGAGTCCCCACCTTCAGTGACGTGTCCCCCAGTTCTCTGACACAGTGCAGGTGATGCATCTTGAGCAGTACCCCAAGTTCAGCAGGGTGTGCCCTGGTCCCCCAGGCACAGGTGTGGCAGTAGCAAGCCCCAGAGCCATCCCCCAACTTCAGCATTATGGCCCGTGTGCCCGCAGGTTAGTGGTAATTGGCTGCTAGAATCATGCAGGAAAATCCTCCAATTCGGGGCCTGAAGGAGGACGTAAACCAGACCCCACTCTAATTGCATTGGGAATAGATGAATTGAGGGTTTCTTTAGAAGAGTAAGTCTGATTTCCAGAAAAGGCAAGGTCATTGGTCTATTGAGAATGAAGATAATTACTGATAAACAACAAGTATGTGTTGCCCCTTCACCCAGAAACCGAAGCAGGTGTGCAGGCTTTAGGTCAAAGGTGCCTTCTTCTCCCCACCTGACAGCACTTCTCTGCTCTGGCTCCAAGAAACATGAGGTTTTGAACGTCAGCATCGGAGTCAGCGAGGCAGCTTGTCACAGGACGCCAGTGTTCAGAGAAAGCACAGGTATGTTTGGCAAAATGTCCTATCTATGTCAGGGCTGGAGGTAAAACCTCTCATTATCCCAAAACCTCCTGGGCTTTTCTCTTTTCTCTAGTTGAGCCACAAAGTAAAATTGAATTAGCTGTCAGGATTCTGGGTTTGGTGCAAGAATTACTTAGTTTCCCTGCAGGTAGAACTTTGCAGGGGATCACAATTTCTCTGTCCATTTATTGCTTACAGATGTATTTTGACCATCTGTTTCCTAGGAACCCTCTTTTATTAGAAAGGGAAGGTGAGATTCACTCTGTGCCTGTTTGTAACATCTAATTTGTTCCTTCATCTAACACTGTTTATTCAATTGGGCCTAAGATATGGTTGAGTGGCCAGCATCTAGAGTTAGGTGGCTTTTTTTTCATCTGATACAGAGTTGGATGATGTCATTTGACAAAGGTGATGTTTCATCATTGATTAGTTTATTCATCAGAAGAGTTAAAATTAGGGTGGAGGGAAAATTGAAAATTATCCAAAGCAGCCTGCTCCTGTTTAAAAGTTGAGCTTGACTTTCTAGTTTTACTAAATGTATTATCTCGATATTTTGAGGTGCCATATTCTCTCTGTAGTTTCTTTGGTGGTGGAGTCAGAAGGAGAGTCTGGGAATTCTTTTGGATAGTGGCATGGTGGTGGCTTCAAGGGGCTTGGCGTCAGGAGCCTTGGGGTGAGGTCTGCAACTGCTTGCCTGACCCTGGGTGCATCTCACAGAGGTTTTGTTTCCTCTTATGAAATTGCCGGCAGATAATGTTCTGCTTAAAGGGGAACCCTCCCATCCTGTTGGTGGCAATGCAAAGTGGTGCAGCCAGTCTAGGAAACAGTGCGGGGGTTCCTCAAAAAGTTAAACATCGAACAACCACATGATCCAGGAATTGCTGTACTAGGTATTTACCCAAAGGATACAAAAATGCAGATTCAAAGGGGGTACATGCACCATGATGTTTATAGCAGCAATGTCCACAGTAGCCAAACTATGGAGAGAATCCCAACGTCCATGCACTGATGAATGGATAAAGCAGATGTGGGATACATATATATACTGGAATATGACCCAGCTTCAAAAAGAATGAAATCTTACCATTTGCAAGGATGTGCATGGATCTAGAGTGTATTAAGCTAAGCAAAATCATTGAGGAAAGACAAATATCCTATGCTCTCACGCTTGTGGAATTTCAGAAAGAAAACAGATGAACAGAGTGGAGGGGTGATGAGAGGCAAACAAGGAAATAGACTCAACCTTGGAGAACAAACTGAGTGTTGCTGCAGGACAGGGGCGTGGGCGATGAGTTAAATGGGTGAGGGGTATTAAGGAGGGCACTTGTGATGAGCACCGGGTACTGTATGCAGGTGAGGAATCACTAAATCCTACCCCTGAAGCGAATATTCCATGGCATGTGAACTAACTGGAATTTAAGTAAGAGGACAAAAGAAAAAGTGTTCTGCTTCATGAAGAGTGAGGTAAAATTGTAGTGAATTGGGCTGTAGTCTTCTATAGATGATATTTGTAAAACACCCTGTTGTAGGATACACTAGTTGCTTATCACATAAGGAGTCCTCAGAAAGCTGCAATGAAAGATTCAGGTCTCAGAGCATGTTCATGTTCCACTGATATGTTACAGTTTGCACAGGTAGGAAAGAAGATGGAGAGAAAGGCAACAGAAGGGGAAAGTAGGTGTGAACCTTTCAGTAGTTAGCGTTATAGCTTTCTCATGAAAGCCTTGCGCCATGTGATTTTGGAAGAAGAGGGGAATCCGGGAGCTTTGCAGGAGACGGGGGAGTTCCAGGTCTGGGTAAAGCTGACAGGGGTCCCAGATGAGAGCTGAATGCATTCTGAAGCAGGGTGTGGGCAGGGTGGGCTCCAGGGGTGGCTGTGGGTCTCCTGGATGAGAGTTGTGACAGGTGAGGGCTGTCTGCAAATTCCTGGCTGAGGACAAGTGAGGCACAGGCAGAGAGCTGGCAGAGAACCTTCTTCTGAGCCACCAGCCTCACCCAACACACACAGCCTCAACTTCTGTCCCTGTCACTCCAATTCAGACTTCTCAGAAGGTGAGTTAGAACACATCAAGAGCATTCCAAACAGAAGGGAAAGCATGTGCAAAGGCTCTGGGGAGGAGAATTCCAGGTATGTCCAGGAGCAGCTAGAAGCCCCTGTGGCCACAGGAGACAGCTTAGGACATGAGCTCAGAGAGGTGAAAGAGGGTGACAGAAAGCCATTCCAGGGTTATAACCCCATGAGACGCTGTTTCACTAGGCCATCTTGGCTACAGTGTTGAGAACAGATGACAGAGAGTTGAAGATGGCAAGGCAGGTCAATGATGAAGCTTTTCCAGGAACTCAGGCACTGTGGACCAGACAGGTGGCCTTGAATGGTGTGGTTAGACTTATTCTGGGTCCATTTTGAAGATGGAGCTCACAGGATTTGCTGATGAGTTAGATATTAGGAGCAGGAGAACGGAGGAGTTGGGGTAACTCCCAGCTGTTGTAGGTTGTCCTGATCGAGGGGAAGGAGAGGGTTTCTCGGGGCGTAGGAGGTAGTCCGTGTTCCACATGCTGAGGAATGTGCCTTTCCAGGTGGATCTGCTGAGGTTTGTGTCTGGGAGAGCCTTTCACATCTCCTCCCTCATCAATGCTCAAGTAAAAGTATCCCCCACTTTTTAAACGTTCACAGTAAGACACTGGGCTTTCTTGAAAGAACTACGTTATTACCCAGCTTCAGTAAGAGGAAGAGACCTGAAGAGGATTTTCCTCTTATGAAAAAAGGTGAACAGTGAGAATAGCGGTCAGCATCTGTTTTGGGGAGAAGCACGACAGAGGCGGCGTGCACCCCAACCAGCTCCTTCCTCTGGGAACCACTCTCCACATCCAGCCACCAGCACTTTGAATGGTGTCCGTGATCCTCTGCTGTGCTTTATCTTCATTTATGCTGGGCCTCCCTTAGAAACTTGTGTGCTGAGGCCTAAGAAAAGCCAAAGAGAAGGAATTTTGGAGTCTGAGCACACTGTCTAATTGTTCCGTGTAAATTAACGGCCATTCCTTCTTTACACCATTTCTGCTGTGCAAGGTTTCTCAGAAGCCCTGTACTTTCAAAGAGCAGGGAAACCTATATCCCATGCTGCGGGGTTAGTTTTAGTCTCCATGCTGGACAGAACATTTCATGACTGTCGGATTTTCTCACTCAAACATTGAGAGTTTGAACACCTTCACCCGTTTCTACCACCCCATCCCTGAATCTGGAACCTACCAATCTGCTCTCAGTATCTATGCGTTCAGTATTTGTTTATTCCACGTGGAATGTACATGACAGCATCTGGTATTGGTCTTTCTGTGTCTGAGTTACTTGGAATAAGGCCCCCAAGGTCTGTGTTTCCATGCCTGGTTATTGTGAATAATGCTGCAGTGAACGTGGGAGTGCTTCTGTCTTTTTGAGGCAGTATTTTTGTGTTCTCCAAATCAATACTCAATAGAGCCATTACTGGGTCATGTGGTAGTTGTATTTATTTTTTCAGGAACCTCCATATCGTTTGTCACAGTGGCTGCACCAATTTCCATTCCCACCAACAGTGCACAGAGTCTCCTCGTCTGCACACCCATGACCCCACGTGGTGTCTGTCTCTGGGACAATTTCTGTTCCAACAGTTGTGAGGGGATAGCCGATTGTGGGTTTGACTGATGTTTCCCTGACGAAGATTAGTGATGTCGAACATCTTTTTCTGTCTGTTGACACCTGTGTGCCATCTTTGGATTGTTTCTATTCACATATTCCCCCCATTTTTTAAAGATTTTTTAATTTATTCATTTGACAGAGATAGAGACAGCCAGCGAGAGAGGGAACACAAGCAGGGGGAGTGGGAGAGGAAGAAGCAGGCTCCCAGTGGAGGAGCCTGATGTGGGGCTCGATCCCAAAACTGGGATCACGCCCTGAGCTGAAGGCAGATGCTTAATGACTGCACCATCCAGGCGCCCCTCCCCCCATTTTTTATACAGTTTTTTTTATTTTTATGAGTGTTGTGTGTATTTTGGATATTAGCGTCTTCTAACACATATGATTCGCAGATACTTTTTTCTTATTCAGTCAGTGGCCTTTTAAGTTTTTGCTGGTTTCTTTTGCCATGTGGAAGATTTCAGTTTGATGTTGTTCCACTTGTTTATTTTTGCTTTTGTTGCCTTTGCATTTGGTGTCCGATCTGAAGACTCTTTGCCAAAACCAATGTCGAGAGACTTAGTACCTGTGTCTTCTTGGAGGTTTATGGATTCAGGTCTTATGTTCAAATCATTCATCCATTAAAAAATTTGTGTGTGGTGTAAGAAAGTGACCCAGTTATATTCTTTTGCATTTAGTGTCCAGTTTGCCTGTTACCACTCACTGAAGAGACAGTCCTTCCCTCATGGCATATCTTCTGCTGCTATGTCGTAAGTTAGGATCATCTACCTGTGGGTAAGTTTCTGAACTTTTTGTTCTGTTCCACTGACCTGGTGTCTGTGTTTATGCCAGTACCATCCTGTTTTGATGACAAGAGCTTTGTAATCTACCTTGAAATCCAGGAGTGTGTTGACTGCACCTTTCTTTCTCCAGGTTGCATTGGGTATTTGGGGTCTTTTGTGATTCCATACAAGTCTGAGGACTGTTTTCTATTTGCTTGAATAATGCCAGTGGAATTCAGATAGGCATTTCATCACATCTGTCAATTGCTTTGGGTACGATGGACATGTTCACATAATTAACTCTTCCAGTTAAGGAGCATGTCGTATGCTTCCATTTGTTTGTGTTGCCTTCCAAATCTTTGACCCATACATTCTGCCCCCTCGACACACATGTTTTTCATTTCTTTTCTGCCATGTGTTGAGTGTACTATGTCTTTCTCATTCTTGGTTACTTTTATTCCTAGATTTTTTTATGCAATTGTAAATGGCATTGCTTTCTTAATTTCTCTTTGCGAAAGTGTGTCATCAGTATACAGAAATGCAAGAAGTTGGTTCATCTGGGTGGCCCCATAGGTGAAGCGTCTGCCTTCAGCTCAGGTCATGATCCCAGAGTTCGGGAATCGAGCCCAGTGTTGGGCTCCCCGCTTAGCGAGGGTCTGCTTCTCCCTCTTTCTGACACTCCCACTGCTTGTGCTTTTTCTCTTCCTGTCAAATAAATAAATAAAATCTGAAAAAAAATAAAGACAACAGGTCTCTGTATATTATATCCTGCAGCTTTCTTGAATTTGTTTATTCTAACATTATTTTTGTGGAATCTTTCGGGATTTCGTGTCAGTTGCAAATAGTGACAGTTTTCCTGTATGGATTTCATATCTTTCTCTTTTTTTAAAATTATGTTAGTCACCCTACAGTACTTCTTTTGTTTTTGATGTAGTGTTCCATGATTCATTGTTTGCATATAACACCTAGTGCTCATTATGACACGTGCCCTCCTTAATACCCATCACCAGGATAACCCATTCCCCTACCCCACCTTTCTGCAACCTTCATTTTGTTTCCGGGTGTCAGTAGTCTCTCATGGTTCATGTCCCCCTCTCATTCCCCCTCTTCACTTTTCCCTTCCTTCTTCTAATGTCCTCCATGCTATTCCATCCATTCCACATAGGAGTGAAACCATATGATAATTGTCTTTCTCTGCTTGACTTAATTTCACTTAGCATAATCCCCTCCTGTCCATCCACCTTGGTGCAAATGGTGGGTATTCATCCTTTCTGATGACTGAGTAACATTCCATTGTATAGATGAACCACATCTTCTTTGTCCATTCATCTGCTGAAGGACATCTTGGCTCCTTCCACAGTTTGGCTATTATGGACATTGCTGCTATGAACATTGGGATACAGGTGCCCCTTCTTTTCATTACTCTGTGTCTATGGGGTAAATACCCAGTAGTGCAATAGGTGGGTCGTAGGATAGCTCTGTGTTTAACGTCTTGAGGAATCTCCATATTGTTTTCAAAAGTGGCTGTACCAGCTTGAATTCTCACGAGTAGTGTAAGAGGGTTCCCCTTTCTCCACATCCTCTCTGACTTTTTTAAATTTCCTGCCTTGTTAATTTTCTTTTCAAAATTTTATTTATTTATTCCACAGAGATCGAGACAGGCAGCAAGAGAGGGAACACAAGCAGGGGGAGTGGGAGAGGAATAAGCAGGGTCATAACGGAGGAGCCTGATGTGGGGCTCGATCCCATAACGCTGGGATTACTCCCTGAGCTGAAGGCAGATGCTTAACTGCTGTGCCACTCAGGCACCCCGTCTTTGTGTCTTCTGCCCATTTTTTGGGTGTCGAATTTGAGGAGTTCTTTATAGATCTTGGATACCAGACCTTTATCTGTAATATCATTTGCAGATATCTTCTTCGATTCCAAAGGTTGCCTTTTTGTTTTGTTGATCGTTTGCTTTGCCGAGCAGAAGCTTCTTATCTTGATGAAGTGCCAATAGTTCATTTTTGCTTTTATTTCCTTTGCCTTTAGAGACGTGGCTTGCAAGAAGTTGTTTGTCCAAGGTTGAAGAGTTCTTTTGATTTTGATATGAGACAGGAATCCATTATCTTCCTTTCCTCATTGTGTTGGAGTCCTCTGTCTTTCTTGGTGAGTCTAGCTAAGTTTGTCAGTTTTTTTTATCTTTCCAAAAAAGGCAACTCTCATTTTTATTGTTTTTTTTTTTTGTCTTTTTAGTCTCCTTTGGATTTATTTATGTATTCATTTTTGTTATTTCCTTATTTCTACTAATTTGGTGCTTTGTTTTTTGTTTTATTTTCTACTTCTTTACCACATAAATCAGGTTGTTTATTGGAGAGCATTCTCATGGATTGATGAAGACTTGAATTTCTATGAACGTCCCCATAGAGCTACTTTTGCTGCATCCCATAAGTTTTTGTAGGTTGACTTTTTCATCAGTGTCAAGGTACTTCCAAAATTTTTTTTAATTTCTTCTTTGACTGATGGTTGTTCAGTAGCATGTTGTTAAATCTCCACATATTTTTTAAAATTATTTAATTATCTGACAGAGAGTGAGACAGCGAGAGAGGGAATGCAAGCAGAGGGTGGGAGAGGGAGAAGCGGGCTTCCCACTGAGCAAGGAGCCTGATTCGGGGCTAGATTCTAGGATCCTGGGATCACGACCTGAGCTGAAGGCAGATCCTTAAGACTGAGCCACCCAGGCCCCCCAATCTCCACCTATTTTTGACTGTCCTATTTTTTTTTCTTGAGACTGATTTCTAGTTTCATATCATTGTGTTTGGACAAGATTTGAAGCAGAAGGTGAAGAGTACATTCAGATGAAAGGTTTGTTTCCTGGAGGGATTTCTGAGGGCAGACCATGAGTTCTGTGGGGACGGAGGAAGGTTTTGTGAGTCGGGGGATGGGGTTAACCCTTGTTGGAATTACTGACTACTACCATGCAGGCTGTGTGCTACCGTTCACAGTGTAATCCTGCTGGACTTGTACTTCATTAGAAATATTTTCTAGGAGGTGTAGGCATAGCCTTCTCTTTAAAGAAAGGTGCCATATGAGTTCATGGCATGACCCCAGGTCAGCAACCAGGATGTATGGTATTGTGGGGGATCAGAACCAGGCTTTCTGTGCAAATTGACAGAAATTGGGTACGGGGAGCTCCATGACCATAGGTGAAGTCCCAAGTGACACACTGGGTGTTGGGTTCTGTGGATCTGTCTCATCAGGTGCTGTGGAATTCAGGGACACCCTCCTGTCTGTGGATTTGTGTGGAGACAGGTAGGCATCACTGGCCAGGCACGAGGGTCGCACTGGACCACCACCAGAGGTGCAGCGTGCGGGGGGGGGGGCACTGCTTGGATTCCATGAAAGCTGACCAGGGTCTGTGACCATGATTCCTAGCAGCTGCAAGGGGAGAGGAGGCTGGGGGTGGTGCACACTTCCTAGACTTGTGGTCAGGACTAGTCTGGAACCCACTGAAGTCAGCCACACCGGGCACAAAAGGCACCCAGTCAGTGTAGCTGTGGGCACTGCTCCCATGGCACTTTCGGGCCGGCTCCATGCTGCCACCTCCTGCTTTTCATCATCATCTTCAAGGTCCTGTGCCTCTGCTCTTGCCCCATGGCCTCCGGGGTATTGTCCGTCCTCCATCTGGCCCTCGTCCCTGTTGCCCTGTGCAGTCCGATGCCAGGGTAGCCTTCTCGAGACAAACATCTGGCCCTGATGGAACACTTCCATGGATCTCGTGTGATGCGAGGATGATGCCCTGCCCTGGAAGGGGGCTGCAGGTCCCCAATCAGGAGAGCCATGTCTCCCTTTTCAGCATGGCCTGCCCTCCCCTCAGTCTTCTTCAGGGAAGCTCTCCCCACTTCCTGAGAATACAGCTCTGAACTTAAAAATGAATGTTATTTTACATATCTCTATGCTTTAGTTCATCCATGGCAAGTCTTTCAACCCCGTTAGTGGGTTTTTTTTAGCAGTTCTGAAGGGCTGTCTGCTCAAAGAGGGGGTGACCAGGGTGGGGCAGCTTTCCCTCTCATCTCCCTCAGCATGTCTCTGAGCCCTGGGGACAGCTGTCCCACTGAGGATTGAGGGACCCGAGACAGCCCATCATGAGACCAAGCTGTGTCAGCTGTGTAGACTGATGCTTGTCGGAGCGGTGGTCAGCTGGCATGGGCCAGGGGCAGGCAGTGTCTCCTTCTCATTCCTTCCCTCCCTTCCTCCCAGAGGTAGCTCAGAGCAGCCTTCAACCCCTGCATCTCCAGATCCCTTGACCTGTGCCTCCTGTGTTCAGCCGGTGACCTTGGAGTTTCGCATGGATTCTACCTCCGGTACCCTCTCCTGTGGCAGTTCCTGGATCAGGGGAGGGGTCGGACCCTTGTCTGCTTTTGGTCTTCTTCCTGTCCCGCACCAAGCCCACCCACCTTTGCATCTTCCATGTATGTGCTTGGAAGTAAGCCCATCCACAGGGAAACTATTAGCAAAATGGATCCAGGCAATAAACATTGAAGTAGAGATCCAGGATGCATAATAAACCTGCTCTGAAACCTGTCCCAAAATCTGTGACTATAGCACACTGAAACAGAAATAATAATAGCTTTCTGGACTGTGAAGTGACATGTGTCTTTACTTCCAATCTTGAATGCATAGGTGCTGAGCCTGGACAGAAAAGGACCATGGCTCCCGTGGGCTGGGATCCACAGTAAGAATTCAATGAAATCTGAATTCGAGACATAGAGTGAATAATTATTGTAGAGTGAACCCTCCCAAGTAGGGCTTATGCTCATTGCACAGGAAAAGCTTTTTCAAAGAGGTTCCTGAAAGAACAATCTTTTTAAAAATTTATTTTAATTCCAGTAGAGCTAACATACAGTGTTATATTCGTTTCAGATGTACAATAGAGTGATTCAGTGATTCTATATGAATCTATAATTCAGTATATTCTATATTACTCAGTGGTCATCAAGAAAAGTGTCCTCTTAATCCGCTTCATCTATTTCACTCATCCCTCTATCCACCTCCTCTCTGGTATCCATCCGTTTGTTCTCTCTTGTTAAGAGTTTGTATTTTGGTGTGTCTCCTTTTTCTATTTTATTGATTTATTTTTGTTTGTTTCTCAAATTCCCCATCAGAGTGACATCGTATGGAATTTGTCTTTCTCTGACTGACTGATTTTAGTTAGGATAATACTCTCTAGCTCCATCCATGTGTCTGCAAATGGCAAGGATTCATTCTTTTTCAAGCCGAGTAATACTCCATCTTGTGTGTGTGTGTGTGTGTGTGTGTGTGTGCATGTGTGTGTGAATACACACATCTATCATCTCATTTGTCAATTTTTCTACAGACACTTGGTTTGCTTCCATATTGTGATATTGTAAATAATGGTGCAAGAAACATAGGGGCGCACGTATCCTTTTAAGTTACTGCTTTCCTAGTCTTTGGAGAAATACTAGTAGAGTGATTGTTGGATCGTAGCTTAGTTCTATATTTAATTTTTTGAGGAACCTTCATACTGTTTTCCACGGTGGCCACCACAGTTTGCATTCCCACCCACAGTTCGCGAGGAATCCCCTTTATCCACATCCTCCTAACACCTGCTCTTTGTTGTGCTTTTGATGTTAGCCATTCTGACAGGTTTGAGGTATTACCTCATTGTCCTTTGGATTTACATTTTCCTGATGATGGGTGATGGTGAACATCTTTTCACGGGACTGTTGGCCATTTGTATTTCTTCTTTGGAGAAATGTCTGTCCATGTCTTCTGCCTATTTTTTAACTGGATTATTTGTTTATTTGGGGTCGAGTAGTATCAGTTCTATATGTTTTGGACACTATCTCTTTATTGCATATGATCATTGCAAATATCTTCTCCCTTTGAGTAGGTTGTCTTATTACTTTTACGTTTTCATTGTTCTTCTGCCGTGTGGAAACTTTTTATTTTGCTGTATTCCCAATAGTTTATTTTTGCTTTCATTTCCTTTGCCTCAGGAGACAGTCCAGAAAAACGTTGGTATGGTCCATGTCAAGAAGTTACTGTCTTCCCTCCTGTAGGATTTTTATGGATTCAGGTCTCATATTGAGGTCTTGAAACTGTTTTGTGTTTGTCTGTATTGTGTAAGAAAGCAGTCTAATTTCATTCTTTTGTGCATAGCTGTCTAGTTTTCCCAACACCATTTGTTGTAGAGACTGTCCTTTTCCCTTTTGATATCGTTGCTTGTTTTGTGGAAGATTCATGGACCACATAATTGTGGGTTTCTGTCTGAACTTGTATCCTGTTCCTTTGGTCGCTGTGTCTATTTTTGTGCCGTACTGTCTTGTTAGGATGACTGCAGCTTTGTAGTATAACCTGAAATCTGAAATTGTGAGTCCTCCAGCCTTGTTTTTCTTTTCCACATTGCACTGGCTGTTCAGTATCTTTAGTGGTTCCATACAAATGTTTAGGATTGTTTATTCGAGGTCTTTTATTCTTTAATTTAAATTCAATTTGCCAACTTGCAGTACACCATTAGTTTCAGATGTAGTCTTCAATAAATTATCAGTCGTGTGTAACACCCAGTGCTCATTGTATCGTGTGGCCTCCTTAATGCCACTCACCCAGTTACCCCCCCCAACTTCTCCTCCAGCAATCATCAGTTTGTTGCAATAGTTAAGAGTCTATCATGGGTTTTCTCCCTCTCTGATGACTTCCCATTCTATTTTCCCTCCCTTCCCCTATGGTCTTCTTCCCTTTTTCTGATATTCCACATAGGAGTGAAAGCATATGATCATTGCCTTTCTTTCATTGGCTTATTCCACTCACTATAATACCCTCCAGCTCCACCCAGGTCGGTGTGATGGTAAGTGTTCATGCTTTCTGATGGCTGAGTAATATTCCATTATATATATGATCCACATCTTCTTTATCCATTCATCTGTCCATGCTCATCTGCACTCTTTCCACAGTTTGTCTATTATGGATATTGCTGCTATGAACACTGGGGTGCATGTGTCCCGTCTTCACTACCTGTCTCTTTGGGGTAAATACCCAGTAGTGCAATTGCTGGGATATAGGGTAGCTTTATTTATAACTTTTTGAGGAAACTCCGTACCATTTTCAAGAGTGGCTGTACCGGACTGCATTCGCACAGGGGTGTAAGAGCGTTCCCGTTTCTCCACATCTTCTCCACATGTATAGTTTCATGTCTTCTTATTTTTAGATATTCGGCCTCGTGTGATATGGCATCTATAGGGGTTTAGATTTGTATTTCCCTGAAGCCAAGTGATATGAAGCATTTATGCATGTATCTTTTGGTCCCCAGTGCGTCGTCATCAGTGAAATGACTTCCCATTTTAATCCATCTCAAGACCTAAAGCTGGGTAAGGCACTGAAGCTCGATGATGCCATTGGTTGGAAGTGTGGAGAATTTCAAAAGATCTCTGTGGAGAGTAAGTTTAAAGGTCAGTGTGAAGCTAGTAATTGGATCCAGGGCGATCTCTGAAAGTGGGGGTTCCCTGGGATGGGCTGAGGGGGGCCCTCCGATTTTCCTGCTATGAATCCGTGCTGTAGCTCCAAACGGACATTTTCCTGCTGTGGGGCAGGCTGAGTCCTCTAGTCGTGCAGAGGTGATCCCAATGCCTGGTACCTTGGAGGCAGGCAAACGGGGAGGGGACCCTCAGCAGAAGCCCCAGGGTTAGGTTAGGCCTCAAGAGACAGCAGGTCCGAACTGCCCAGTGCTCAGAGAACTCCCAGGCCGACTGAGATGAGGGCACAAGGGCGGGTGAATGTGAGCCTTGGGGTTTCATCCGGAAAGGCCCACAAAGGTCAGAGGTCATCAGCAGGTGCTCTCAGGGGGTGCCCCAATTCTCTTGCCCTGAATGCTCTGTTGTGCCCCCAAACGGTACAGTTTCCTGTGTGCTGCAGGCTGAGTCCTACGGTGGGGCTTGGGTGTCCCCAATCCCCCGGAGTGGGGTGCCAGGACCCTGGGGAGGGGCCCCTCTCTGCCCAACCTAGGGTAAGGGTTACGGTCCAGGAGCCCGGCAGGGACAATCTGCGGGCTGTGCGGCGAGCTCCGTGGAGGGCTGAGAGGAGGCCATGGGGGAGGGTGAGCATGGGCCTCAGGGTTGGGGCATGGGGGGCTGCCAAATGTGGGGATGGGCCCCGGGGGCCTCCCCAAGTTCTTGTGCTCTGTAGGCTCCGTAGAGCCCCAAGGGGCATGGTTTCCTGTCGGGTGGCAAGCTGAGTCCTGCGGTGGGGCACAGGTATCCCAATTCCCCAGGCCTGCAGTATAAGGCTCCTGGGGAGGCCCCCACACCCGCGGCCGACCTAGGGTTAGGGTTAGGTCTCAGGGGCCCCCCAGGCCCGATCTGCTGGCTGTATGTCGAGCTACATGGACTGAGGTGAGGGTGTGGGGAGGGTGAGTGTGGGCCTTAGGGTTGGGGTGCGGGAGGCTGCCGAAGTTCGCTGGTGGCTCAGGAGTGCCCTCCTGGTTCTCCCGCCCTGAATACTCTATGGCCTCCCAAGGCACATGGTTTCCTGTGGGGTGGCAGACTGAGTGCTGCTGTGGGGCTCAGGTGTCCCCAATCCCTGGGGCTGCAGCTCCAGGCTCCTGGGGAGGGGCCCCTCCACAGATGAACTAGGGTTAGGGTTGGGGTCCAGGAACCCCGCAGGCCAGATCTGCCCACTATGTGGCGAGCTCTGCCACGGGCTGAGGTGAGGGTGCGGGGTGGGGTGAGCATGGGCTTCAAGGTTGGGTTTAGGGATCGTTGAAGTTCGCCGGGGGCTCTGGGGGCCCTCCTGGTTCTCCCCCCCTGAATACTCTACAGCCTCCCAAGGGGCCTGGTTTCCTGCAGGCTGGCAGGTTTTGTCCTGCAATGGGCCTCAGGTGTCCCCAGTCCCTGGGGCTGCGGCACTGGGCCCCAGGGGAGGGGCCCTACCCAGCCAACCTAGGGTCAGGTCTAGGCCCCAGGAACCTGGCAGGCCTGATCTGCCGGCTCTGTGTCGAGCTCGGTGGCAAGCTGAAGGGAAGGCGTGGGGTGGGATGAGCGTGGGCCTCAGGGTTGGGGTGTAGGGGTCTGCCGAGAATCACTGGGGCTCAGGGGGGCCCTACCAGTTCTCCTGCACGGGATGCTCTGCGGCGCCCCAAGGGGCATGGTTTCCTGAGGGGTGGCAGGCTGAGTCCTGTGGTGGGGCTCAGGTGTACCCAATCCCTGGGTTTAAGGTACGGATTAGGGTACGGGTTAAGGTTAGGGTATGGGTTACGGTTAGGGTATGGGTGAGTGTAGGGGTTAGGGTTAGGGTAATGAAAGGGTACGGGTTAGGGTTGGGTTTAGGGGTTACAGGTTAGAGGTTAGAGGTTATGGGTTAGGGTACGGATGCGGGTTTAGGGTACGGGTTAGAGTTTAGGGTTTGGGTTTAGGGTTAGGGTTAGGGTTGGAGTACGGGTTAGGTTTAGGGTATGGGTTAGGGTTAGGGTATGGGTTAGGGTATGCATTAGGGTATGGTTTAGGGTACGGGTTAGGGTACTGTTTAGGGTAAGTGTTGGTGTACGGATTAGGGTACGCTTTAGGTTACGGGTTAGGGTTAGGGTAAGGGTTAGGGATAGGGTACAGTTTTTGGGTTATGGTACAGGTTAGGTTCGGTTTAGGGTTAGGGTTAGGGTACGGTTTAGGGAACGGGTTTGGGATAAGGATAGGGTACGGTTTAGGGTTAGGGTATGGGTTAGGGTATGGGTTAGGGTACAGGTTAGGGTTAGGTATGGGTTAGGGTATGGTATAGGGTCCGGGTTAGAGATAGGGTATGGATTAGGGTATGGGTTAGGGTACGGGATAGGGTACGGGTTAAGGTTAAGATAAGGGTACTGGTTAGGGTTAGGGTACGGGTTACGGTTTAGGGTTTAGGGTTATGGTTAGGGTACGGGTTCGGGTTAGGGTACGGGTAGGGTTAGGGTACAGGTTATGTTACGAGTTAGGGTATGGGTTAGGGTCAGGGTTTAGGGTTTAGGGTTAAGGTTAGGGTACGGGTTAGGGTACTTGTTAGGGCTACAGTTAGGTTTAGGGTACGGTTTAAGTTATGGGTTAGGGTACCGTTTATGGTTAGGGTAGGGTACGGGTTAGAGTATGGGTTAGAGTACGTGTTAGGGTTACGGTTAGGGTTAGGGTACATGTTAGAGTTAGTGTTAGGGTATGGGTTAGAGTTAGGGTTAGAGTATGGGTTAGTGTATGGGTTAGGGTTAGGTTTAGGGTTAGGTTACGGGTTAGGGGTAGGGTTAGCTGAAGGGGTAGGGATGGGGGTTAGGGGTATGGTAGGGGTCGGGGTAGGGTTAGGGTTTAGGGTTAGGGTTACACCCCAGTATTCCAGGAGGACCATTCCACCAGCTGTGCGGTAGCGGAGGGCTGGGCCGAGGTGAAGGTGCTGGCAAGCTGGAGTGTGGGCCCAAGCATTTTGGCGCGGGGGGCCTTGAAAGGTCGCCAGGGGATCGGAGGGCCCTGCCGGTTCTCCCGCCCTGAATGGCCAGCTGTACCCCTAGCGGCCTGGGTGGCGGCGGGGCGGCACAGTGATTACAGCGCTGGGGCTCGGGGGTCCCCAGCGTTTCAGCCCCAGGCCCCTTGGGAGGGGCCCCTTGGGGGCCAACCTAGGGTAAAGGTTAGCTCCTGGAGGCCGGCAGGCACAATCCGCCGTCTGGGGCGAATGGAGGTGCAGTGAAGATCAGGGCGCTGGTGAGCGGGAGAGTGGGCCCCAGCGTTTTGGCGCTGGGAGCCTTCGAAGTCACCAGGGCAAGGAGGGTCCTGCCCGTTCTCCCTCCCTGAATGATTGGCTGTGCCCTAGCGGCCTGCGTATGGTCGGGGCGGAAGGGTGAGTCCAGCGTTGCGACTCGGGGGTCCCCAATCCCTGGCGTTCAGCGGCAGTCGCTTTGGGAGGGGCCCCTTGGGGGCTAACCTAGGGTTAGGGTTAGCCCTCGGGAGGCCGGCAGGCTCGATTCACTGGCTCTGCAGCGAATGGAGGGGTGGGCCAAGGTAAGGTCGCTGACGAGCGGAAGCGTGGGCCCCAACATTTTGGCTCAGTGGGCCTTCGAATGTCACAGGGGGCTCGGAGGGCCCTGCTTGTTCTCCCGCCATGAAGGACCGGCAATCCCCTAGGGCCCCGGGTGGCGGCGGAGTGGCAGGGTCAGTCCGGCAGTGTTGCTCGGTTTTCCCCAATCCCCAGCGTTGCAGCACCAGGCCCCTTGGGAGGGGCCCCTCGGGGACTGTCCTAGGGTTAGGTTAACCCCCAGGAGGCCAGCAGTCCCGATTTGCCGGCTGTGCAGTGAGGGGAGGGATTGACCGTGGTAGGGCGCAGTCGAGCGGTAGCGTGGTACCCAGCATTTTGGCGTGTTGGGGGCCTTCGTATTTGACCGGAGGCTCGGAGGGCCCTGCCGGTTATCCCGCCCTGAATGCCCGGTGGCGCCGCTAGTGGCCCGCATGGCAGCGGGACGGCAGGGTGAGCCTGGCGCTGGGGCTTGCGGGTCCCCAATCCCTGCCATTGCAGCACCAAGCCTCTTGGGAGGGGCCACTCTGGGGCCCACCTAGGGTTATGGTTAGCCCCAAGGAGCCCAGGAGGCCGGATCCGCCAGCTGTGTGGCTAGAGGGGGGGTGGGCCGAGGTGAGGGCGCTGTAGAGCGGGAGCGTGGGACTCAGCGTTTTGGCGCAGGGGACCTACGAATGTCGCCTGGGGCTCGGAGGGCCCTGCCTGTTCCCCCACCCTGAATGACAGGTGACACCCCAAGTGGCTCGGGTGGCGGCGGAGGGGCAGGTTGAGTACATCGCTGGGGCTTGGGGGTCCCCAATCTCCGGCGTCGTGGTGTCAGGCCCTTTGGTAGGGCCCTTCGGGGGCCGACCTAGGGTTAGAATTAGCCCCCAGGAGGCCGGCAGGCCCGATAAGATGGCTGTGGGGCGAGTGGAGGTGTGGGCCGAGGTAAGGGTGCTGGCGAGTGGAAGCGTGGTACCCAACATTTTGGCACGGGGGGCCTCCGAAGGTCGCCAGGGGTCTGAGGATCCTGCCCATTCTCCCGCCTTGAATGACTGGCGGCACCCTTAGCGGCCTGGGTGGTGACGGGGAGGCATGGTGACTCTGTCGCTGCGGCTCAGGAATCCCCAATCCCAGGCTTTGCAGCACCAGGCCCCTAGGATGGGCCCCTTGGGGCCGACCTAGGGTTAGGTTTAGCCCCTAGGAGGCCTGCAGGCCTGATTCACCGGCTGTTGGAGAAGCGGAGGGTGGACTGAGGTGAGGGCCCAGGTGAGTGGGAGCATGGGCCCCAGCGTTTTGGCATGGATGGCCTTCGAAAGTTTCTGGGTTCTTGAGAGCCCTGCCCGTTTTCCCACCCTGAATGACCTGCGATGCCCCAGTGGGTCCGGTGTCGGTGGGGTGGCAGGGTGAGTCCAGTGCTGCAGCTAGGGCGTCCCCAATCCCAGGCGTTGCTGCTCCAGTCCCCTTGGGACTGGCCCCTTGGGGGCTGATCTAGGGTAGCGTCAGCCCCCAGGAGGCCGGCAGGACCGATACGCCACTGTGGGGCAGCAGAGGGGCGGGCTGAGTTGAGGGTGCTGGTCAGTGGGAGCGTGGCCACGGTGGTTTGGCTCGGGGGGGCCTTCGAATGTCCCGTGGCTCCGAAAGCCCTGCCCCTTCAACCGACCTGAATGACCGGCGGCGCCCCTAGTGGCCCGGGTGATGTGGGACGGCAGGGTGAGTCAAGCGTTAGGAATCGGGAGTCCCCAATCCCCGGCATTGCGGGATCAAGACCCTTAGGATGAGCCCCTCATGGGCCAATCTAGGGTTAGGGTTAGCTCCCAGGAGGCCGGCAGGCCTGATTTTCCAGCTAGACTGCGAGAGGAGGGGCGGGCGGAAGTAAAGGTGCTGGCGAGCGGGAACATGGGCACCAGCGTTTTGACTTGGGGCTTTCAAAGGTCGCCGGGGTCTCGCGGGCCCTGCCCGTTCTCCCACCCTGAATGAACAGCGACGCCCCAGCGTGCCTGGTGTCAGCAGGGAGGCAGAGTGAGTCTGGCGCTGGGGCTCGGGGGTCCCCAATCCCCGGCGTTGTGGCCCAGGCCCCTTGGGAAGCGCCCCTCGTGTGCCGACCTAGGGTTAGGGATAGCCCCCAGGAGTCCTGCAGGCCTGATCCGCCAGCTGTGTGTCAAACGGAGGGGGGGGGGCGGGCAGAGGTGAGGACGCTGGCGAGCGGGAGCGTGGGCCCAAGCGTTTTGGCGCGGGGGGCCTTCGAGTGTCACCGGGGGTTCGGAGGGCCATGCCCGTTCTCCCGCCCTGAATGACCAGCGGTGCCTCTAGCGGCCCGGGTGGTGGAGGGGCGGCAGGTGAATCCGGCGCTGGGGCTCAGGGGTCCCCAATCCACCGTTTTGCGGCGCCAGGCCCCTTGGGAGGGGCCCCTCAGGGAATGACCTAGGGTTAGGCTTAGCCCCCAGGACGCCGGCAGGCTCAATCCGCCAGCTGTGTAGCAAATTGAGGGGTGGGTCGAGGTGAGGTCTCTGTGGAGTGGGAGCGTGGGCTCAAGCGTTTTGGCACCGGGGGCCTTCGAATGTTTCTGGGGACTCGACAGGCCCTGCCCATTCTCCTCCCTGAGTGAACGGCAGCGCCCCTAGCAGCCCAGGTGGCGGTGGGGCGGCAGGGTGAGTCAGGCACTGTGGCTCGGGTATCCCCAATCCCTGGCATTGTGGCGCCAGGCCCCTTGGGAGGGGCCCCTCGGGGGCCAAACTAGGGTTAGGTTTAGCCCCTAGGAGGCCGGCAGGCCCTATTCCCCAGCTGTGTGGAGACTGGAGTGACGGACCGAGGTTAGGGCGCTGGTGAGCAGGACTGTGGGCCCAGGTGTTGTGGCGCAGGGGGCCTTTGAAGGTCTCCGTGTCTCTGAGGGCCCTGCCCGTTCTCACGCCCTGAATAACGGCAGCACCCCAAGCCCCCGGGTGGCAGCTGGGGGGCAGGGTGAGTCCAGTGCTGAAGCTCGGGGGTCCACAATCCCTGGCGTTGTGGCGCCAGGCCCCTTGGAAGGGGCCCCTCGGGGGTCAATCTAGGGTTACGGTTAGCCCCCAGAAGGCCAGTGGACCCGATCAGCGGCTGTGAAACACGCTGAGGGTTGGGCCGAGGTGAGGGCACTGGCGAGACTGAGCATGAGCCCAAGTGTTTTAGAGCGGGGGGCCTTCAAAGGTCGGCGGGGGCTCGGAGGGCCCTGCTGGTTCTGTCGCCCTGAATGACCGGCGGTGCCCCTAGCGGCCCGGGTGGGGACAGTGCATCAGGGTGAGTCCGGCTCTGGGGCTCTGCGTCACCAATCCCCAGCGTTGCAGAGCCAGGCCCCTTGGGATGTGCCCCTCGGGCTCGACCTAGGGTTTCGGTAGGCCCCCAGGAGCCTGGCAGGCCCTATCCACCGGCTCTGAATCAAGCGGAGGCGTGGGCCAATGTGAGGGCACTGGCGAACAGGAGCATGGGGCCAACGTTTTTGCACGGGGGGCCTTCGAAGGTCAGCGGGGGCTTGGAAGGCCCTGCCTGTTCTCCCGCCCTGAATGACCGGCGGCGCCCCTGCGGCCCGGGTGGCGGCGGGACGGCTGGGTGAGTCCAGAGCTAGGGCTCGGGGGATCCCAAGCCCTGGCGTGGCGGCGCCAAGCCCTTTGGGAGGAGCCCCTTGGGCGCTTATGTAGGGTTTGGTTTAACCCCCAGGAGGCAGGTGGGCCTGATCCACCGGCTATGCGGTGTGCGGAAGGGCTCGCTGAGTTGAGGGCGCTGGTGAGTGGGAACGTGAACACAAGCGTTTTGGCGTGGGGTGCCTTCGAAGGTCACCGGGGGCTCAGAGGGCCCAGCAAGTTCTCCCGTCCTGAATGACCGCCGGTGCCCTAGCAGCCTGGGTGGCAGCGGGGCGGTAGGGTGAGCCCGGAGCTGGGGCTCGGGGATCCCCAATCCCCGGCGTGGCATCACCAGGCCCCTTGGGAGGGGTCCCTCTCGGCTGACGTACGGTTATAATTAGCTCAAAGGAGGCCGGCAGGCCGGATCTGCCAGCTGTGCGGCGAGCAGAGTGGTGGGCCGAGGTGAGGGCGCTGGTGATCTGGAGCGTGGACCCAAGCATTTTGGCGTGGGGGGCCTTCGAAGGTCGCCAGGGGCTCAGAGGCCCTGCCCCTTCTCCCGCCCTGAGGGACCGGCAGTGCCCCTAGCAACCCAGTTGGCGGTGGTGTGGCAGTGTAAGTCCGGCGCTGGGGCTCGAGGGTCCCCAATCTCTGGCATGGCTGTGCCAGTCCCCTTGGGAGGGGCTCCTCAGGGGCCGACCTAGGGTTAGGGTTAGACCCCAGGAGGCCAGCAGGCCCGATCCGGCGGTTGTGCAGCTTGCGGAGGGGCTGGCCGAGGGGAGGGCGCTGGTGAGCGGAAGCGTGGGCCAAAGCATTTTGGCGCGGAGGCCTTGGAATGTCGCCGGAGGCTCGGAGGGCCCTGCCCATTCTCCAACCCAGATGACCGGTGGCGCCCCTAGCGGCCCGGGTGGCGGCGGGGCGCCAGGGTGCGTCCCGCAGTTTGCTCTGGGGGTCCCCAATCCCCAGTGTGGCAGCGCCAGGCCCCTTGGGATGGGCCCCTCAGGAGCTAACCTAGGGTTAGGGTTAGCCCCCAGGAGGCCGGCAGTCCCGATCTGTCAGCTGTGCGGCGAGCGGAGGGGTGGCCTGAGGAGAGGGTGCTGGTGAGCAGGAGCGTAGGCCCAAGCGTTTTGGCGTGGGGGGGCTTCGAAGGTCTCCAGGGGCTCGGAGGACCCTGTCTGTTCTCCCGCCCTAAATGACCGGCGGCGCCCCTAGCTGCCCGGGTGGCGGCGGGGTGGCAGGGTAAGTCCTGCGCTGAGGCTCGAGGGTCCCCGATCATCAGCTTCGCGGTGCCAGGCCCCTTGGGAGGGGCCCCTCGTGAGCAGACCTAGGGTTAGGGTTAGTCCCCAGGAGGCCGAGAGGCCCAATCTGCCTGCCTGTGGTGAGCGGAGGGACGGGCCGAGGTGAGGGCATTGGTGAATGTGAGCTTGGGCCCAAGCGTTATGGCGTGGGGGGCCATGGAAGGTCGACAGGGGCTCGGAAGGCCCTGCCCGATCTCCCGCCCTGAATGAGGACGGCATCCCTAGCGGGCCAGGTCATGGCGGGGCGGCAGGGTGAGTTTGGCGCTGGTGCTCGGGGGTCCCCAATCCCCAGCGTGGCAACGCCAGGCACTTGGGAGTGGTCCCTCGGGGACCGACCTAGGGTTATGGTTAGCTCCAGGCGGCTGGCAGACCCGATCCGCAGGCTGTGCAGCGAGCAGAGGGGCGGGCCGAGATGGGGGCGCTGGGGAGTGGGAGCGTGGGCCCAAGTGTTTTGGTGTGGGGGGTCTTCAAAAGTCGGTGGGGGCTTGGAGGGCCCTGCCCGTTCTCCCGCCCTGAATAACCGGCGGCACCCCTAGAGCCCCGGGTTGCAGTGGGGCGGCCGTATGAGTCCGCTGCTGGGGCTCGAGGGTCCCCAATCCCAGGCCTTGCAGCTCCAGGCTCCTTGGGAGGGGCCCATCAGGGGCCGACCTAGGTTTAGGGTTAGCCCCCAGGAAGCTGGCAGGCCCGATCCGCATGCTGTGTAGTGAGCAGAGGGGCAGGCCGAGGTGAGGGCGCTGTCAAGCGGGAGCGTGGGCCCAAGCGTTTTGGCGTGGGGGGCCTTCGAAAGTCATCGGGGGTTCGGAGGGCCCTTCCCGTTCTCACGCCCTGAATGACCGGCGGCTCCCTTAGCGGCCCGGGTGGCGGCAGGTTGGCAGGTTGAGTCCGGCCTTGGGGCTCGGGGGTCCCCAATCCCTGGGGTTGCTGTGCCAGGCCCTTTGGGAGGGGCCCCTTGGGTGCTGACCTAGGGTTAGGGTTAACCCCCAGGACGGCGGCAGGCCATTTCCGCCGGCTGTGTGGTGAGCGGAAGGGCGGACAGAGGTGAGGGCCCTGGCGAGCAGGAGCGTGGGCCCAAGCGTTTTGCCGTGGGGGGCCTTCGAAGGTCACCGGGGGCTTGGAGGCCATGCCCATTCTCCCTCCCTGAATGACCAGCGGCACCCCTAGTGGCCTGGGTGGTGGCACGGCGGCAGGATGAGACTGGCAATGGGGCTCGGGGGTCCCCATTCCCTGGCATTGCGGCGCCAGGCCGCTTGGAGGGGCCCCTTGGGTGCCGAGCTTGGGTTAGGGTTAGCCCCCAGGAGGCTGGCAGGCCCGATCGGCCGGGTGTGTGGCAAGCGAAATAGCGTGCAGAGGTGATGGCACTGGCGAACGGGAGTGTGGGCCTAAGCGTTTTGGCGCTGGGGGCATTCGAAAGTCGCCGGGGGCCCAGAGCGCCCTACCCGTTCTCCTGCCCTGAATGACTGGTGGCGCCCCTAGGGGCTGGTAGGGGAGGGGCAGTAGAGTGAGTCCAGCGCTAGGGCTCGGGGGTCCCCAATCCCCGGCGTTGTGGCACCAGGCCTTTGGAAGGGGCCCCTCAGGGTCCGACCTTGGGTTAGGTTTAGCCCCCAGGAAGCAGGCTGGCCCCATCCGCTAGCTTTCGGCGAGCGGAAGGGCAGCCTGAGAAGAGGGCGCTGACAAACAGGAGCGTGACCCCAAGCGTTTTGGCGCGGGGGGCCTTCGAATGTTGCCGGGGGCTCGGAAGCCCCTGCCCGTTCTCCCGCCCTGAATGACTGCAGCACCCCTAGTGGCCCGGGTGGCGGCAGGAAGGCAGGGTGAGTCCGGCGCAGGGGCTCAGGTGTCCTCAATCCCCGGCGTTGTGGCGCTAGGACCCTTGAAAGGGGTCCCTCCGGGGGGACCTGGGTTTAGGGTTAGCCCCAGGAGGCCGGCAGGCCCAATCCACAGGCTGTGCGGCATACGATGGGGCGGGCCTAGGTGAGGCCGCTGGCGAGTGGGAGCATGGCTCCAAGCATTTTTTAAAGTGGGCCTTCGAAGGTCGTCGAAGTCTCAGAGGGCCCTGCCCGTTCTACCGCCCTGAATAACCGGCAGCGCCCCTAGCACCCCGGGTGGCGGTGGGGCCCCGGGTGACTCCGGTGCTGGAGCTTGGGGGTCCCCAATCCCAGGCATTGCTGCTCCAGGCCCCTTGGGATGGGCCCCTCGAGGACCGACCTAGGGTTGCGGTTAGTCCCAGGTGGCCAGCAGGCCCGATCCGCCGGCTGTGTGGGGAGCGGAGGGGCGGGCCAAGTTGAGGGCGCTGGCAAGCGGGAACGTGAGCCCAAGCGTTTTGGCGTGGCGGGCCTTCGAAGGTCGCCGGGGGCTCGGAGGGCTATGCCCGTTCTCCCGTCCTGAATGAGGATGGCGCCCCTATCGGGCGGGGTCGCGGCAGGGCGGCAGGGTGAATCCGGTGCTGGTGCTCAGGGGTCCCCAATCCCCGGCGTGGTGGTGCCAGGCCCCTTGGGAAGGGCCCCTTGGGTGCCGAAGTAGGGTTTGGGTTAGCCCCAGGAGGCCGGCAGGCATACGGAGGTGCTGGCCGAGGTGAGGATGCTGACGAGCAGGAGCGTGGGCCCAAGAGTTTTCGCACGTGGGCCTTTGAAGTTCGCTGGGGGCTCGGAGGGCACTGCACGTTCTCCCGCCCTGAATGACCAGCGGTACCCCTAGCGGCCAGTGTGGCGGTGGGGTTGCAGGGTGATTCCGGCGCTGGGGTCGGGGGTCCCCAAACCTCGGCGTGTTTTGCGCCAGGCACCTTGGGAGGGGCCTTCGGGGGCCGACCTAGTGTTAGGGTTAGACCAAAGGAGGTCAGCAGGCCCGATCTGCCGGGTGTGCGGCGAGCAGAGTGGTGGGCTGAGGTGAGGGCACTGGCGACAGGGATCGTGGGCCCAAGCGTTTTGGCCCTGGGGGCCTTCGAAGGTCGCCAGGAGCTCTGAGGGCCCTGCCCGTTCTACCACCCTGAATGATCGGCGGCGCACCTAGCGGCCCGGGTGGTGGCGGGGCGGCAGGGTGAGTCTGGCGTTGGGGCTCTAGAGTCCCCAATCCCTGGCGTGGCAAAGCCAGGCCCCTTTGGAGGGGCCCTCGGGGACCGACCTAGGGTTAGGGTTAGCGCCGAGGAGGCCGGCAGGCCAGATCCGTCAGCTGTGTGGGGAGTGGAGAGGTGGGCCGAGGTGAGGGCGCTGGGGAGCGGGTGCATGGGCCCAAGCATTTTGGCGCTAGGGCCTTCGATGGTCGCCGGGGGATAGGAGGGCTCTGATCATTCTCCCGCCCTGAATGACCATTGGCGCCCCTAGTGGCCCGGGTTGTGGCAGGACGGCAGGGGGAGTCCGGCCTTGTGGTTGAGGGGTCCCCAATCCCTGGGGTTGCTGTGCCAGGCCCCTTGGGAGGGGCCCCTTGGGGGATGACCTAGGGTTAGGGTTAACCCACAGGACGCCTGCAGGCCCTATCCCCCGGCTGTGCAATGTGCGGAGGGGCGGACCGAGGTGAGGACGCTGGAGAGCGGGAGCATGGGCCCAAGCGTTTTGTCGAAGGGGGCCTTCGAAGGTCATCGATGGCCCGGAGGGCCTTGCCTGTTCTCCCGCCCTGAATGACCGGAGGTGCCCCTAGTGGCCCGGGTGGTGGCGGGGCATCCGCGTGAGTCCGGCGCTGGGGCTCAGGGTTCCCCAATCCCCAGTGTTGCGGCTCTAGGCTCCTTGCTAGGGGCCCCTAGGGGGCTGGCCTACGGTTAGATTTAGCCCCCAGGAGGCCGTCAGCCCGATCCCCCAGCTCTGTGGCGAGCGGAGGGCGGGCGGAGGTGAGGCCGCTGGCGAGCTGGAGCGTGGGCCCAGGCGTTTTGGCGCAGGGGTCCTTCAAAAGTCGCCGGAGGCTTTGAGGGCCCTGTTCGTTCTTCTGCCCTGAATGACCGGCGGCTCCCCTAGCGGCCTGGATGGCAGCGGGGTGGCAGGGTGAGTCTGGCGCTGGGGCTCGGGAGTCCCCAATCCCTGTTGTTGCGGCGCCAGGCCCCTTGGGAGGGGCCACTAGGGGGCCGACCTAAGGTTAAGGTTAGCCCCCAGAAGGCCCACAGGACCAATCCGCCAGCTGTGCGGCGAGCGGAGGGACGGGCCAAGGTAAGGGCGCTGGTGAGCGGGAGCATGGCCCAAGCGTTTTGGTGCAGGGGGCCATCGAAGGTCACCGGTGGCCTGGAGGGCCCTGCCCGTTCTCCCTCCCTGAATGACCGGCGGCACCCCTAGCGGCCCAGGTGGCGGTAGGGCGGGAGGGTGAGTCCGGCCTTGGGGCTCGGGGGTCCCCAATCCCCAGCATTGCGGCAATAGGAACCTGGGATGGGCCCCTCCGGGGCCCACCAACAATTAGGGTAAAACTCAGGAGGCCGGCAGTCCCGATCCACCAGATGTGCAGCGAGCTGAAGGGCGGATCGAAGTGAGGGTGCAGGCGAGCAGGAGCATGGGCCC
The DNA here is from genome assembly GCF_024610735.1 of Ursus americanus. Lineage (NCBI taxonomy): Eukaryota > Metazoa > Chordata > Mammalia > Carnivora > Ursidae > Ursus > Ursus americanus. Next base: position 2,543,955 of record NC_142130.1, on the reverse strand, counting down.
AAGCATTTTGGCGCGGGGGGCCTTCGAAGGTCGCCAGTGGCTCAGAGGAATCTACCAGTTCTCCCTCCCTGAATGATCGACGGCGCTCCTAGCGGCCCGGGTTGTGGCAGGGCAGCAGGATGAGTCCGGCGCTGGGGCTCGGGAGACCCCAATCCCTGTTGTTGTGGGGCCAGGCCCTTTGGGAGGGTCCACTAGGGGGCCGACCTAAGGTTAGGGTTAGCCCCCAGAAGGCCCACAGGCCCGATCCACCAGCTGTGCAGTGAGTGGAGGGGCGGGCCGAGGTAAGGGCGCTGGGGAGCAGGAGCGTGGGCCCAAGAGATTTGGTGTGGGGGACCTTCGAAATTTGCCAGTGGCTCAGAGGGCCGTGCCCGTTCTCCCTGCCTGAATGAACGGCGGTGCCCCTAGCGGCCCAGGTGGCGGTAGGGCGGGAGGGTGAGTCCGTCCTTGGGGCTCGGGGGTCCCCAATCCCTGGCATTGCGGCAATAGGAACCTATGATGGGCCCCTCTGGGGCCCAACAACAATTAGGGTAACACCCAGGAGGCTGGCAATCCCGATCCACCAGCTGTGCAGCGAGCTGAGGGGCGGACCAAAGTGAGGGTGCAGGCGAGCAGGAGCATGGGCCCAAGCGTTTTGGCACGGGAGGCCTTCGAAAGTCACCAGGGCTCGGAAGGCACTGCCTGTTTTTCCGCTCTGAATGACCGGCGGTGCCCCTAGCTGCCCAGGGGGCGGCGTGGCAGCAGTGTGAGTCCAGCGCTGGGCCTCTGGGGTCCTCAATCCCCGTCATTGCGGAGACAGGCCCCTTGGGATGGGCCCCTCGGGGGCAGACCTAGGGTTAGGGTTAGCCACCAGGAGGCTGGATGGCCTGATCCACCGGCTGTGCGGTGAGCGGAGGGAGGGCTGAGGTAAGGGTGCTGGCGAGCGGGAGTGTGGGCCCAAGCATTCTGGCGCGGGGGGCCTTTGAAGGTGGCCGGGGGCTCGGAGGGCCCTGCCCGTTCTGCACTGAATGACCAGCGGCACCCCTAGCGGCCTGGGTGGTGGTGGGGCAGCAAGTTGAGTCCAGCACTGGGGCTCGGGGGTCCCCAATCCCCGGCATTGCAGCGATAGGCCACTGGGATGGGCCCCTCAGGAGCCGACCTTTGGTTAGGGTTAGCCCACAGGAGGCCAGCAGGTCCGATCCGCCAGCTGTGCATTGAGTGGAGGGGCAGGCTGAGGTGAGGGCGCTGGCGAGTGGGAGCGTGGGCCCAAGCATTTTGGCGTGGGGGGCCTTCGATGGTTGCCGGGGGCTCGAAGGGCCCTGCCCATTCTGCCGTCGTGAATGACCAGCGGTGCCCCTACCAGCCCGGGTGGCATTGGGGCAGTAGGGTGAGTCTGGCGCTGGGGCTCGGGGGTCCCCAATCCCCGGCGTTGCAGTGCCAGGCCCCTTCGGAGGAGCCCCTCAGGGGCCAACCTAGGGTTATGGGGAGCCCCCAGAGGAGAGCAGGCCTCATCCGCCAGCTCTGCGGCAAGAGGAGGGGCAGGCCGAGGTGGGGGCGCTGAGGAGCGGGAGCATGGGCTCAAACGTTTTGGATGGGGGGGCCTTCAAAGGTCGCCAGAGGCTCGGTAGACCCTGCCCATTCTCCCGCCCTGAATGACCGGCAGCACCCGTAGCGGCCCGGTTACATCAGGGTGACAGGATGAGTCCAGCGCTGGGGCTCAGGGGTCCCCAATCCCCTGCATTGCAGAGCCAGGCCCCTTGGGATATACCCCTCGGGGGCCGACGTATGGTTAGGGTTAGCCCCTAGGAGGCCAGCAGGCCCGATCCGCCGGCTGTTTGGAGAGCGGAGGGGCGGGCCGAGGTGAGGGCGCTGGCGAGCGGCAGCATTGGTCCAAGCGTTTTGGCGTGGGGGGCCTTCGAAAGTCGCTGGGGACTCGGAGGGCCCTGCCCGTTCTCCCACCCTGAATGACCGGTGGCGCCACTAGCGGTCCAGGTAGCAGCAGGGCGGCTCAGTGAGTCTGGCGCTGGGGCTCGGGGGTCAGCAATCCCAGGCTTTGTGGCGCCAGGCCCCATCAGACGGGTCCCTCGAGGGCCGACCTAGGGTTAGGGTTAGCCCACAGGAAGCCGGCAGGCCTCATCAGCTGGTTGTGCGGCTAGCGCAGGATCTGGCCGAGGTGAGGGCGCTGGTGAGCGGGAAGGTGGGCCCAAGCGTTTTAGCGCGGGAGTTCTTCGAAGGTCGCCAGGGGCTCAGAGGGCCCTGCCCCTTCTGCCTCCTTGAATGACCGGCGGCGCCCCTACTGGAGGGCCCTGCCTGTTCTCCTGCACTGAATGTCCTGCCGTGCCCCTAGCAGCCCGTGTGCTGGCGGGGCAGCAGGGTGAGTCCAGCGCTGGAGCTCGGGGGTCCCCAATCCCTGGCGTTGCGGCGCCAGGCCCCTTGGGAAGGCCCCCTTGGGTGTCGACCTAGGGTTAGGGTTACCCCCAGGAGGCCGGTAGGTCAGATCTGCCAGCTGTGCGGCGAGCAGAGGGGCAGGCTGAGATGAGGGCGCTGGCAAGCGGGAATGTGGGCCCAAGCATTTTGGCGCAAGGGGCCTTCGAAGTTCGCCAGGGGCTCGGAGGGCCCTGCCCATTCTCCTGCCCTGAATGACCAACGGCACCCCTCGCGGCCCGTTTGGCAGCGGGGCAGCAGGGAGAGTCTGGCGCTGGGGCTCGGGGGTCCCCAATCCCCGCCTTTTAGGCGCCTGGGCCCTTGGGAGTTTCCCCTTGGGGACAGACCTAGGTTTAGGTTTAGCCCCCGGGAGCCCAGCAGGCCCGATTCGCCGGCTGTGCGGCGAGCGGAGGGGCAGGCCGAGATGAGGGCACTGGCGAGCTGGAACATAAGCCCAAGCGTTTTGGCGCGAGTGGCCTTCAAAGGTCGCCGGGGGCTAAGAGGGCCCTGCCCGTTCTCCCTCCCTGAATGCCCGGCGGCGCCCCTACTGGCCCAGTTGGCAGCGGGGCAGCAGAGTGAGTCCGGCGCTGGGACTCGGGGGTCCATAATCCCCGGGGTTGCGGCGCCAGGTGCCATGGGAGGGGCCCCTCCTGGGCCGATCTAGGGTTAGGGTTAGCCCCCAGGAGGTCGGCAGACCCGATAGGCCAGCTTTGCGGCGAGCGGAGGGGTGGGCCGAGGCGAGGGCGCTGACAAGCAGGAGTGTGGGCGCAAGCGTTTTGATGTGGGGTGCCTTTGAAGGTCGCCCGTGGCTCAGAGGGCCCTGCCTGTTCTCACGCCCTGAATGACCGGCGGTGCAGCTAGCAGCCCGGGTGGTGGCGGGGCGGCATGGTGAGTCCCTCGCTGGGGCTCAGGTGTCAGCAATCCCAGGCGTTGTGGCGCCAGGCCCCATTAAGGGCCCCTCGGGGGCCGACCTAGGGTTGGGGTTAGCCCCCAGGAGGCCGGCAGGCCGGATCCACCAGCTGTGCGGCGAGTGGAGGGGCAGGCTGAGGTAAGGGCGCTGGCAAGCAGGAGTGTGGGCCGAAGCGTTTTATCGCGGGGGGCCTTCAAAAGTCTCTGGGTCTCAGAGGGCCCTACCCGTTCTCCCGCACTGAATGACGGGCGGCTCCCCTAGCGGCCCGGGTGGTGGCGGGGCGGCACAGTGAGTCCAGCACTGGGGCTCAGGAGTCCCCAATCCCAGGCATTGCGGATGCCAGGCCCCTTGGGATGGGCCCTTGGGGGGCCTACCTAGGGTTAGGGTTAACACCCAGGAGGCTGGGAGGCCAGATCCACCAGCTGTGTGGCGAGTGGAGAGGTGGGCCGAGGTGAGGGCGCTGGCGAGCGGGAGCGTGGGCCCAAGCGTTTTGGTGCGGTGGGCCTTTGAAGGACGATAGGGGCTCGGAGGGCCCTGCCCGTTCTCCTGCACTGAATGTCCTGCCGCACCCCTAGCGGCCCTTGTGGTGGCGGGGCGGCAAGGTGAGTCCGGCGCTGGTGCTCAGGGGTCCCCAATCCCCAGCGGTGCGACTCCAGGCCCCTTGGGAGCTGACCTAGGTTTAGGGTTAGCCCCAGGAGGCTGGCAGGCCCATTACGCAGGCTGTGCGGCAAGCAGAGGGGCGGGCAAGGTGAGGGCGCTGGCAAGAGGGAACATGGGCCCTAGCGTTTTAGCGTGGTAGGCCTTCGAAGGTCGCCGGGGGCTCGGACGGCCCTGCCCGTTCTCCTGCCCTGAATGACCGACGGCACCCCTCGCAGCCTGGTTGGCAGCGGGGCGGCAGGGAGAGTCTGGTGCTGGGGCTCGGGGCTCCCATCACCGGCATTGCAGCACCAGGCCCTTTGGGATGGGCCTCTAGGGGGCCTACCTAGGGTTAGGGTTAGCCCCCAGGAGGCTAGGGTGCCCGATCCGCCAGCTGTGTGGCGAGAGGAGGGGCAGGCCGAGGTAAGGGTGATGGCGAGCGGGAGCGTGGGACCTAGTGCTTTGGTGCGGGGGGCCTTCGAAGGTCGCTGGGGGCTTGGAGGGCCCTGCCCGTTCTCCCGCCCTGAATGACCGGCGGTGCCCCTAGTGGCTCGGGTGGCAGCGGGGGGCATGGTGAGTCTGGCGCTGGTGCTCGGGAGTCCCCTTTCCCCGTTGTTGTGGCGCCAGGCCCCTTGGGAGGTGCCACTAGGGGGCCGACCTAGGGTTAGTGTTAGCCCCCAGAAGGCCCACAAGCCCGATCCGCCCACTGTGTGGGGAGCAGAGGGGAGGGCCAAGGTAAGGGTGCTGGCGAGCGGGAGCGTGGGCCCAAGCGTTTTGGTGCAGGGGGCCTTCGAATGTTGCAGGTGGCTCGAAGGTCCCTGTCCGTTCTCCCTCCCTGAATGACCATGGGCGCCCGTAGCAGCCCAGGTGGCGGTAGGGCGGGAGGGTGAGTCCGGCGCTGGGGCTCGGGAGTCCCCAATCCCCGGTGTTGTGGCAATAGGAACCTGGGATGGGCCCCTCAGGTGCCCACCAGCGGTTAGGGTAACACCCAGGAGGCCGGCAGTCCCGATCAACCGGCCCTGCAGCGAGCGGAGGGGTGGACCGAGGTGAGGGCCCAGGCGAGCGGGAGCACGGGCCAAAGCGTTTTGGCGCGGGGGGCCTTCGAACGTCACGAGGGACTCAGAGGGATCTGCCCGTTCTCCCACCCTGAATGACCAACAGTGCTCCTAGCGACCCGGGTGGCGGCGGGGCGAGACTGTGAGTCCGGGCTGGGCCTCGGGGGTCCCCAATCCCAGGCATTGCGGTGCCAGACCCCTTCAGAGGGGTCCCTCAGGGGCCAACATAGGGTTATGGGTAGCCCCCAGGATGAGGTCAGGCCTCATCCGCTGGCTCTGTGGCGAGCGGAGGGGCAGGCCGAGGTGAGGGCGCTGAGGAGCGGGAGCGTGGGCTCAAGCGTTTGCATGGGGGGGGCCTTTGAAGGTCGCCAAGGGCTCGGAAGGCCCTGCCCATTCTCCCGCGCTGAATGACCAGCGGCACCTCTAGCGGCCCAGGTGGCGGCGGGGTGGCAGGGCAACTCCGGCGCTGGGGCTCGGGGTCCCTAATACCCGGCGTTGTGGCGCCAGGCCCCTTGGGATGGGCCCCTCGGGGGCCGACCTCCGGTTAGGGTTAGCCCCCAGGAGGCTGGGAGGCTCATTCCACCCATGTGCAGGTGGGGTAGGTGAGGTAGCTGGCGAGCGGGAGCGTGGGCCAGAGCATTTTGGCTTTGGCTTGGGGTGCCTTCGAAGGTCGCAGGTTGCTCGGAGGGTCCTGCCCATTCTGTCCCCCTGAAGGACTGGTGACGCCCTTAGTGCCACCTGTGGAGGCGGAACGGCAGGGAGCGTCTGGTGCTGGGACTTGGGGGTCCCGAATCCCTGGCATGTGGCGCCAGGCCATGTGGGGGGGGCCCCTCGGGGGCAACCTAGGGATAGGGTTAGCCCCCAGGAATCCAGCAGGCCTGATCCGCCAGCTCTGCAGCAAGCGGAGGGATGGGCCGAGGTTAGGGCACTGGGGAGCAGGAGCGTGGGAGCCAGAGTTTTTGCGCGGGGGGCCTTCGAGGTCGCAGGGGGATTGGAGGGCCCTGCCCGTTCTCCCTTCCTGAATGACTGGCAACACCCCTAGCACCCTGGGTGCTTGCGGGGTGGCAAAGTGAGTCCAGCACTGGGGTTCGGGGGTCCCAAATAACCGGCATTGTGGTGCCAGGCTCCTTGGGAGGGGCCCCTCGGGGGCCGACCTAGGGTAAGTGTTAGCCCCCAGGAGTCCAGCAGGCCCATTCCGCCAGCTCTGCGGCAGGCGGAGGGGCAACCCGAGGTGAGGGCGCTGGTGAGAGGGAATGTGGGCCCAAACGTTTTGGCGCGGGGGGCCTTCGAAGGTCGCCGGGGGCTTGGAGGGCCCTGCAAGTTCTCTTGCCCTGAAAGACTGGCGGCGCCCCAGCAGCCCGGGTTGCTGCGGGGCGGCAGGGTGACTCCGGTGCTGGGCTCAGGGGTCCCCAATCCCCGGCGTTGTGGCACCAGGCCCCTTGGGAGGGGCCCCTCGTGGGCTGACCTAGGGTTAGTGTTAGTCCCCAGGAGGCCGGCAAGCCCAGCGCTAAGTGGTTCTGGCAATGTAACAAAAATGCCATACACTTATCTGTAAGAAATAACAGTGTACAGGAACCCTCTTAGCCCTAACATCATCCTTTGTGAATATGGAACCCAGCCCCAAGGTGGTCGTGGAAGTCTGACGAAAGCGCTAAGCACTTTTCTCTGAATCACCACACTATACAGGGAAAGACCAATGTACATCATCTTTCACGAGTAGGAAGCATTAATGAAAAGGTTCTGGAATTTCGAGGACTCCGACCCATTCTTATTGGTAATAAACCACCCTGTACAGGAAAACACCTTCAACTCTCATCAGCCTCCTCAATCCTGATTCCGATTCAACTTTGGGTGTGTAGGACTAGGGAAATGTCCACATCTTATTGCTAAGAAAGAACGATGTCAGGGTAATGCCCTTCAAGTCACCTCAGCCTTCCTGAAGACGGAAGCAGGAATCAAGTTGGTTATGTTACCATGAGGTAAGGAAGATGAGCATATAAGTGAGAAACAACTGTGGGCAGGACCTCTCTTCCAACGAACAGTATCTTTGCTTAATGTTGAATCCCTATGGTAAGTGGTTGTGGGCATTTGTGAGGTCAAAATCTTGAGTGTTTTGTAAAATCTCTTGGCCATTCACAGATGAGACTAAGGTAGTTGGGGACTCCTAGGCAGTGATTTGTCCACTGTCAAAAATATGGAAAGATAAAAGAGACAGATGAGGTCTCCTCAGGCATTGTCCTTTATCCTCATGCTCCGTGAGGATGGCCATCTCTGGACAGCTCAGTGGCAGGGTCTCATTCACAGTGGGGGCATCTGTTCCTCACAGACATCAGGCAGGGAAATGAATTTGGTTCTCTGTGCCAGCCCAGCCAGAGCTGAGTGTCACAGCACCCTCTCGTGGGCTCATAAGAGTTTCACTGTCACTAGGCAGGTCATTGTATTTGATAAACCACTGTGAGAGTTTGCAATTGCCTTCATCTGCAACCTCCTAGAGGCAAATGCAGATCTCTGGTACCATGTGAAGTCATGTGAAGGCATCGTGAGAAAGTGTCCTTTTGCTTAAGAAAAACATGGCTGGGGCTCCTGGCTGGCTCAGCCAGTTAAGCATGTGCCTTTGGCTCAGGTTATGATCCCAGGCTTCTGGGATCGAGACCGGGCTCCCTGCTCAGCAGGAAAGGAGTTAGGGAAATCGCTTAGAACCCACAGAGAATGTGAATAAAGGGGAGTGAAATGGAACTTGGTCTGTGTTTTGCTTTAGGGATTGGAAGTTAGTTTTTTCTCAATTGTGATTGTTCTTGAAACAGAAAAGCTGTATTGTTTTTTTTTTTACCTTTAATTTTTTTTCTAATAATAATTTTTATTATGATATGTTAGTCACTATACAGTATTTCCTTAGTTTTTGATGTAGTGTTCCGTGATTCATTATTTGCATATAACACCCAGTGCTCCATGCAATATGTACCTTCCTTAATACCCATCACTGGCCCATCCCAATCCCCCACCCCTCTCCCCTCTGAAGCCCTCAGTTTGTTTCCCAGAGTCCATAGTCTCTCGTGGTTCATTCCCCCTTCTGTTTAGGGTCCACTGTTTAAAGGGACAGACAGTGGAAGTTCACCAAATATAAGATCGAAATTTCATTGTTCATTATACATGCCACCAAGTAGTTCCCAGACATTTCATTCTACTGTAGTAATTCATTATACCTGTGCAAGTGCACGTGGAAGACAATTGATGCATGTATAGTGGTAATAAAACATGCCCCTCAGTAGTAGAATAATAGAGGATGCATATGTGTAAAATTATTCGACTACAGCTTCCATGCTTTCCCTTTGGTTCCTTATTATCTATGAAATTGGACAATTTTTGTTCTCTAGGCTTCAAACTCATTGTCAGTATTTAGAGTTTTTCAATGCTGATCTTCTCCTGTATAAGTTACCAAAAACCTAAAATATGTATGAACTTTAAAAAACGCTATATTGAAAATTACAGCAGGGAAGTTCCATTTTGTGAATATTGTGTCAATGGATCTCTATTTTGACATCAGTGTTCATTAGAAATGATGACATTTCATGTGAGTATAAATATCAATGTGAAAAAGAAAAGGTAGGACGAACCTTGAATGTTTAAGTAATTGGTGAAATGACAGGTGTGTGTGTGTGTGTGTGTGTGTGTGTGTGTGTGTGTGTGTAATTGATTTTCAGTGAATGGTTCAGCTTCTTGTAGGGCCTCCGAGAGAGCCCAGGTGAACCTTTCAATGAGTTGGTATCTGTTTTCAGAACATGGGAATCTCTTAGTCCAATAGTCAATCAGGCAAGCTTTGAGGTCTTGAAGAGTTTCAGTCCTCAGAGATGGTGTCGCAGACCCTTTTGAGCAAACCCTAGGGTATGGTCAGAGCCCTCATTAGCTGGTACCAAGGTGTGACGATTTCAGACAGCATTTCCCAAAGAAGTACCTCTTGAGTCTCTGTCCTTGTCAGTTCCCTACACTTCCTTACACTAGTTATGTGTTCAGTGTGTTTCAGGACAATCCCCACATGCGATTTTTGCTATTTCCTACTAGTCCTATCTGTTTCTCATCTTCTTCTTTTATGGTAGGGGTTGGGAAGCAACCTGTGTGGTGGAGGAAGGGGTGTGGTAGTTGTCTGCCTTCAGAGGACCGAATGATGCCTAGAAATTGTACTGTAGTTTGAGGTCAATTGTCCATCCTCTGAGTGTCAGGAATTCCATCACTTTACTTTGATGCTAGTCTGTTCTTCAAGCTGTCCTCAGAAATAAGGATGTCATCCATCTAGGGAATACTGGTTTGTGTGTATGTTTTCATTTTAGGAAAAGCCTTGCTGTTCCTGAAAATAATACTGTAGAGCACCCTTTCCTGTTCTTATTGGCCATGAGTCAATCTTTTGTGAAGTATTCGTTTATAAATAGACTTTCTATGGTTGGTGAGCAGGAATTCTTTATTGACAAGTCTTTGTCAGTGTGTGTATTGCAAATCTTTACTTCCCAGCCTGCGGTTCACTTTTTCATTTTCTTATGGTCATAAGATAAGGAGAAATGTCACATTTTTATGAGGTCCCACTGAATTCTTTTAAATGGTTAGTGCACCCTATGTCCTACCCCAAGATTGACAGGTTCTACGTTTTCTTTCAGAAATTGTCCAATGGGAAGCACAATCCATCTCAAATTTATAAATTGCATTTTTAATTCTAATAGGGTATTTATAGACTGTTTTGGATTTTCTATGTACACAATCGTATTATCTGTGAATAGTCACAATTATCCCCTCAATTCTTATACTTTTTATTTCTCTTGCCTTCTAACACTGGTAGATTCTCCGATGCCACGTTGAATAGAGCAGCATTGTTTGAAGATTTTAATATACCTTTCTCAATATCTGACAGAAAAAGCAGACAAAACATTGGTAAAAATGTGACCTAATTGACATATAGGGAACATTCCATAATAAGTGCAGAATACATTATTTTCAAGTGGTCATAGACTCTTTACCCAAATAGATGATAGGTGGGGCCACGAATCAAGGCTACAAATGTTAAACCCTGAAATTAACTAGATTCTATTCTTAGACCACAGGGGAATTGAGCCACAGTCATAGCGAAAAGAAAACCAGGAAGTCCTTCAATGTTTAAAAATTAAATGGAACTTTGCTACATATCCTAAAGGTCAGAGAAGGAATCTCAATGGAAATACTGAACCTTTTCTACATGAGGGCTCACACACAATGGCACTTTCTTTGTGAAGATCATAATAATAACCTAGACAGGAGTTGAGCCTTAAGTCAGAGTTCTGCCTGCCCCAGCCACACCTGGCAGCCTTGGCCTGTGGTCCCCCTCAGCTGTCCTATCTGGTGGCCCTGAGCTAAGGGGGTCAACATGGCCATATGGAAATGGGAAGCTCCCCACTCATAGGGATGACGGTGCCCCCTCCCCAGCTGCCCTTTCTGGTTGCTCTGAGCTAAGGGGGTCAACATGGCCATATAGAAATTAGAAGCTCCCCACTCTTAGTGATGACGTCGCTATCGTATCATCCTCACCAGTCCAACAACATGATTCCTGAGTGAAATATGACACAAGAGCGACTTCTTGGCCTTCCTTCAGGTTTGAAAAACATCTGGTGAGTCATCGATTAGGAATATGGATTCAACATGTGTTCTTTCTTCTGGAAAAGAAATAGACCCAATAGCAATTATGGCTTCCTGAGCCCCTGTTCCTGAGAGACATCATACTGGCTCTTTGTAGCATTCTGCCTCTTAAACTTCTCAACTAGGGTGTAGATATTTTTAGGCACATGTTCAGGTGGTTAGACAGGGACTCAGATGATATGAGTCACAGAGGATTTTAGTGTCAGAAACCTAAGTGGGATCCCCAAATTGACTCCAAATCCCTTGTTGTTCCATACAGGGTACTATTTCCCTCTTATCTCTGGTCTTCTCGATCTGGAAACCTATCAAGTATCAGGATTTTCTTGTCATGTGGACAACTGGAACGAATTCAGTGGGCCTTTTCACCTCTGCCAATGGTGATCATTAAGATCATTATCTCAGTGGAGGACCTCTGGGTAAGATACTCAAAGATCCTTAGGAATACAGACAGCATAATATTTTCCTGGTATTAAAGTTACTGAAACCAACTATCTTTTTTAGTCGATTCAGGCTCTGGTATGTTCAGAGGGTGCTGTAAAACAGGTCTGAAATAGTATTTAAAAACACTCAGCTCAGCCTCTTCTACAACGTGAGCCAATGCTTATAAACATGGCTAAAATATTCCCTTACCTACGATGACTTCCCAGCCATCGTAGTGTTTATATGTTATGACTGTGACTTACATTAGTCAACATTTGCAGAGAAAGAACTTAGTGCATCCAGGGAGCACTTCATGTTGAAATTAGTTTGTGACAATGAGCTACTGTGTTTTATTCCGCAGTCCAAGGGAATGGTGCCAGACATCTCTAAGGTGTCTAGCAGTTCTACAATTCTGATTTTAAGTGGTCTGTGTGCTTCAGAGATTTGGGCAGGAGAAGGGCAGGAGTCCAGAGACTGTGAACACTTCTGTCACCTGTGCTGACCATGGAGCAGGCCGCCTTCTGTGGACATCATTTTGATTTCTTGGTACTCTTGGGAAAGGTGCTTTTGTCTCACATTCCTCCATTTAGGAGTAATTATAATGATGAAAGTAATTTTTATCTTATATCATCTGTGGGCCCTGATCCTGGGCTCCCAGGTAAGCTATCCTTTAACATTTTACCCGGCTCAAAATGATTGGGCAAAAACTCAAAGCATGGGCCCTATTTCTGCCCCAAGCACATGTTGTACATCTGCTTCGAGAAGAGAACAATAACCAAAAATACCAACATAAAGATAAGAGAAAATAAAGAACCTCTTTGGCTCCCATAAGATTAAAGTCATACTGACATGTGCATACTGAAAATGCATGAAATCATTGCATTTCCTAAAGCCCAAGTCTTGGAGGGTCTGATAGTCACTGACTATGCCCAGAACCAGGCACACCCCAGCAGGGAGGGCTGATGCAGAAAGGGAAGGGGCAGGACTCTGAGGGTGGTCTGCAGCTAGAGAGGTCCCTAGAAGGGGCCAGGTTGTGTGGGGGCCCCAGCCCACGAGCCCACCCATGCCAGTGCCTGGTGTTGGGTAGAGGAGGCTCCTCTTGTGCCCCCTGCACTTTCAGGGTTCCAGGGGCTTGAGGACTGGTTGCGCAGCATCCAAGGAGCTCAGGCACCACCCTCCCAGATCATTCACCACTTGTGGGTGGAGCTACATCACTGTGGGCTGGCCCAGATTTGCAGTGGGTTGCAGACTTGGGGCAGAAGAAGGGGCACTGAGAGAGAGAGAGTTGCCCTGTGGAGATCCCTGCTGGTGAGTGAGCAGCATGCACTGGGGTGGGGGTCTGGGGGTAGGGTGCGCCTCAGGTGGGAGGCAGGGTTCTGGAAGGGCACGTGGAGAGGGTTCATTGTGGGGACTCAGGTGAGTTTTCTTTTTCCCTTTAAAGTCTCTTCTGCCCCATGTCCTCAACTGGCCTTATCTCCATACCCGTGAACTCCAGGGCGCCCGCTCCCCTGAGCTTTGGTGGGATGGGTTGCAGAATTTCAGAGTTTCCCCTGTTCCCCTGGAAGAGTGCGGGAAAGGACCTCACACAATCCCCACATTTAGTTCTCTGACACAGTGCAGGTGATGCCTCTTGAGCAGTACCCCGAGTTCAGCAGGGTGTGCCCTGGTCCCCCAGGCACAGGTGTGGCAGTAGCAAGCCCCAGAGCCATCCCCCAGCTTCAGCTTTATGCCCCCTGTGCCCCCGGGTTAGTGGTAATTGGCTATTAGAATCATGCAGGAAAATCCTCCAGGTGGGGGCCTGGAGGCGTGCATAAACCAGACCCCACTCTAGTTGCATTGGGAATAGATGAATTGAGGGTTTCTTTAGAAGAGTAAGTCTGCTTTCCAGAAAAGGCAAGGTCATTGGTCTGTTAAGAATGAAGATAATTACTGACAAACAACAAGTATGTGTTGCCCCTTCGCCCAGAAACCGAAGCAGGTGTGCAGGCTTTAGGTCAGAGGTGCCTTCTTGTCCCCAGCTGACAACACTTCTCTGCTCTGGCTCCAAGACACCCGAGGTTTTGAACGTTAGCATCGGAGTCAGCGAGGCAGCTTGTCACAGGACGCCAGTGTTCAGAGAAAGCACAGGTATGTTTGGCAAAATGTCCTATCTATGTCAGGGCTGGAGGTAAAACCTCTCATTATCCCAAAACCTCCTGGGCTTTTCTCTTTTCTCTAGTTGAGCCACAAAGTAAAATTGAATTAGCTGTCAGGATTCTGGGTTTGGTGCAAGAATTACTTAGTTTCCCTGCGGGTAGAACTTTGCAGGGGATCACAATTTCTCTGTCCATTTATTGCTTACAGATGTATTTTGACCATCTGTTTCCTAGGAACCCTCTTTTATTAGAAAGGGAAGGTGAGATTCACTCTGTGCCTGTTTGTAACATCTAATTTGTTCCTTCATCTAACAGTGTTTATTCAATTGGGCCTAAGATATGGTTGAGTGGCCAGCATCTAGAGTTAGGTGGCTTTTTTTTCATCTGATACAGAGTTGGATGATGTCATTTGACAAAGGTGATGTTTCATCATTGATTAGTTTATTCATCCGAAGAGTTAAAATTAGGGTGGAGGGAAAATTGAAAATTATCCAAAGCAGCCTGCTCCTGTTTAAAAGTTGAGCTTGACTTTCTAGTTTTACTAAATGTATTATCTCGATATTTTGAGTTGCCATATTCTCTCTGTAGTTTCTTTGGTGGTGGAGTCAGAAGGAGAGTCTGGGAATTCTTTTGGATAGTGGCATGCTGGTGGCTTCAAGGGGCTTGGCGTCAGGAGCCTTGGGGTGAGGTCTGCAACTGCTTGCCTGACCCTGGGTGCATCTCACAGAGGTTTTGTTTCCTCTTATGAAATTGCCGGCAGATAATGTTCTGCTTAAAGGGGAACCCTCCCATCCTGTTGGTGGCAATGCAAAGTGGTTCAGCCAGTCTGGGAAACAGTGTGGGGGTTCCTCAAAAAGTTAAACATTGAAAAACCCCATGATTCAGCAATTGCTCTCCTATGTAATTACCCAAAGGATACAGAAATGCAGATTCGAAGGGGGTCCATGCACAATGATGTTTATGGCAGTAATGTCCACAGTAGCCAAACTATGGAGAGAATCCCAAAGTCCATGTACTGATGAATGGATAAAGCAGATGTGGGATACCTATATATATAATGGAATATGACCCAGCTTCAAAAAGAATGAAATCTTACCATTTGCAAGGATGTGCATGGACCTAGAGTGTATTAAGCTAAGCAGAATCAGTGAGCTAAGACAAATATCCTATGCTCTCACACTTGTGAAATTTCAGAAAAAAAAAAACAGATGAACAGAGTGGAGGGGTGATGAGAGAGGCAAACAAGGAAATAGACTCAACCTTGGAGAACAAACTGAGTGTTGCTGCAGGACAGGGGCGTGGGGGGAAGAGTTAAATGGGTGAGGGGTATTAAGGATGGTACTTGTGATGAGCACCGGGTACTGTAGGCAGGTGAGGAATCACTAAATCCTACCCCTGAAGCGAATATTCCATGGTATGTGAACTAACTGGAATTTAAGTAAGAGAAGAAAGGAAAACGTGTTCTGCTTCATGAAGAGTGAGGTAAAATTGTAGTGATTTGGGCTGTACTATTCTATAGATGAGAGTTGTAAAACACCCTGTTGTAAGATACACTAGTTTCTTATCACATAAGGAGTCCTCAGAAAGCTGCAATGAAAGATTCAGGTCTCAGAGCATGTTCATGTTCCACTGATATGTTACAGTTTGCACAGGTAGGAAAGAAGGTGGAGAGAAAGGCAACAGAAGGGGAAAGTAGGTGTGAACCTTTCATTAGTTAGCATTATATCTTTCTCACGAAAGCCTTGCGCCAGTGTGATTTTGGAAGAAGAGGGGGAATCCAGGAGCATTGCAGAAGATGGGGGAGTTCCAGGTCTGGGTAAAGCTGACAGGGGTCCCAGATGAGAGCTGAATGCATTCTGCAGCAGGGTATGGGCAGGGTGGGCTCCAAGGGTGGCTGTGGGTCTCCTGGGTGAGAGTTGTGACAGGTGAGGGCTCTGTGCAAGTTCCTGGCTGAGGACAAGTGAGGCACAGGTGGAGAACTGGCAGAGAACCCTCTTCTGGGCCACCAGCCTCACCCAACACACACAGGCTCATCTTCTGTCCCTGTCACTCCAATTCAGACTTCTCCGAAGGTGAGTGAGAACACATCAAGAGCATTCTTAACAGAAGGGAAAGCATATGCAAAGGCTCTGGGGCAGGAGAATTCCAGGTATGTCCAGGAGCAGCAAGAAGGCCCTGTGGCCACAGGAGACAGCTTAGGACATTACCTCAGAGAGGTGAAAGAAAGGCATTCCAGGGCTATAACCCCATGAGACCCTGTTTCACTGGGCCATCCTGGCTACAGTGTTGAGAACAGATGACAGAGTGTTGAAGACGGCAAGGCACGTCAATGACGAAGCTTTTCCAGGAACTCAGGCACTGTGGACCAGACAGGTGGCCTTGGATGGAGTGGTTAGACCTATTTGGGTCCATTTTGAAGATGGAGCTCACAGGATTTGCTGATCGGTTAGCTATTAGGAGCAGGAGAACGGAGGAGTTGGGGTAACTCCCAGCTGTTGTGGGTTGTCCTGATCGAGGGGAAGGAGAGGGTTTCTGGGGGTAGGATGTAGTCCGTGTTCCGCATGCTGAGGAAGGTGCCTTTCCCAGTGGGTCTGCTGAGATTTGTGTCTAGGAGAACCTTTCACATCTCCTCCCTCATCAATGCTCAAGTAAAAGTATCCCCCACTTTTTAAACGTTCACAGGAAGACACTGGGCTTTCTTGAAAGAACTATGTTATTACCCATCTTCAGTAAGAGGAAGAGACCTGAAGAGGATTTCCCTCTTATGAAAAAAGGTGAACAGTGAGAATCACGTTCAGCATCTGTTTTGGGTAGAAGCACAACAGAGGCGGCGTGCACCCCAACCAGCTCCTTCCGCTGGGAACCGCTCTCCGCATCCAGCCACCAGCACTTTGAATGGTGTCTGTGAGCCTCTGCTGTGCTTTATCTTCATTTATGCTGGGCCTCCCTTAGAAACTTGTGTGCTGAGGCCTAAGAAAAGCCAAAGAGAAGGAATTTTGGTGTTTGAGCACACTGTCTAATTGTTCCGTGTAAATTAATGGCCATTCCTTCTTGACATCATTTCTGCTGTGCAAGGTTTCTCAGAAGCCCTGTACTTTCAAAGAGCAGGGAAAACTATACCTCATACTGCGGGGTTAGTTTTAGTCTCCATGCTGGACAGAACATTTCATGACTGTCGGATTTTCTCACTCAAACATTGAGACTTTGACCACCTTTACCCGTTTCTACCACCCCAACCCTGAATCTGGCACCTACCAATCTGCTCTCAGTGTCTATGCGTTCAGTATTTGTTTATTCCTCGTGGAATGTACATGAGATCATCTGGTATTGGTCTTTCTGTGTCTGAGTTACTTGGCATAAGGCCCCCAAGGTCTGTGTTTCCATGTCTGGTTCTTGTGAATAATGCTGCAGTGAACGTGGGAGTGCATCTGTCTTTTTGAGGCAGTATTTTTGTGTTCTCCGAATCAATACTCAGTAGAGCCATTATTGGGTCATGTCGTAGTTGCTTTTATTTTTTCAGGAACCTCCATACCGTTTGTCACAGTGGCTGCACCAATTTCCATTCCCACCAACAGTGCACAGAGTCTCCTCGTCTGCACACCCTTGACCCCACCTGGTGTCTGTCTCTGGGACAATAGGTGTTCCAACAGTTGTGAGGGAATAGCCAATTGTGGGTTTGACTGATGTTTCCCTGACGATATTTAGTGATGTGGAACATCTTTTTCTGTCTGTTGGCACCTGTGTGCCGTCTTTGGAAAGTATCTATTCACATATTCCCCACATTTTTTATACCATTGTTTTTTTTTTGTTTGTTTGTTTTGATTTGTATTAGTGTTGTGTGTATTTTGGATATTAGCGTCTTCTCACACATATGATTCACAGATATTTTTTTCTTATTGGGTCTGTGGCCGTGTAAGGTCTTGCTGGTTTCTTTTTCCGCGTGGAAGATTTCACTTTGAAGTTGTTCCACTTGTTTATTTTTGCTTTTGTTGCCTTTGCATTTGGTGTCCGATCTGAAGACACTTTGTCAAAACCAATGTCGACAGACTTAGTACCTGTGTCTTCTTGGAGGTTTATGGATTCAGGTCTTACATTCATATCATTCATCCATTAAAAATTTTGTGTGTGGTGTAAGAGAGTGACCCAGTTATATTCTTCTGCATTTAGTGTCCAGTTTGCCTGTTACCGCTCACTGAAGAGACAGTCCTTCCCTCATGGCATATCTTCTGCTGCTGTGTCGTAAGTTAGGATCATCTACGTGTGGGTAAGTTTCTGAGCTTTCTGTTCTGTTCCACTGACCTGGTGTCTGTGTTTATGCCAGTACCATCCTGTTTTGATGACAACAGCTTTGTAATCTAGCTTGAAATCCAGGAGTGTGTTGACTGCACCTTTCTTTCTCCAGGTTCCTTTGGGTATTTGGGGTGTTTTGTGATTCCATACAAGTTTGAGGACTGTTTTCTACTTGCTGGAATAATGCCACTGGAATTCAGATAGGGATTTCATCACATCTGTCGATTGCTTTGGGTACAATGGACATGTTCACATAATTAACTCTTCCAGTTAAGGAGCATGGCATATGCTTCCATTTGTTTGTGTTGCCTTCCAAAACTTTGACCCATTCATCCTGCCCCCCCTCGACACACATGCTTTTCATTTCTTTTCTGCCATTTGTTGAGTGTACTATGTCTTTCTCATTCTTGGTTACTTTTATTCCTAGATTTTTTTTATGCAATTGTAAATGGCATTGCTTTTTTAATTTCTCTTTACGACAGTGTGTCATCAGTATACAGAAATGCAAGAAGTTGGGTCATCTGGGTGGCCCCATAGGTGAAGCGTCTGCCTTCAGCTCAGGTCATGATCCCAGAGTTCGGGGATCGAGCCCCGTGTTGTGCTCCCCGCTTAGCGAGGGTCTGCTTCTCCCTCTTTCTGACACTCCCACTGCTTGTGCTTTTTCTCTTCCTGTCGAATAAATACATAAAATTTGAAAATAAATAAAGACAACAGGTCTCTGTATATTGACTTTATATCCTGCAGCTTTCTTGAATTTGTTTATTCTTACAGTTTTTTTTTTTTTTGTGGAATCTTTCAGGATTTCATGTCATTTGCAAATAGTGACAGTTTTCCTGTATGGATTTCATATCTTTCTTTTTTTAAAATGATGTCACCCTACAGTACTTCATTTGTTTTTGATGTAGTGTTCCATGATTCATTGTTTGCATATAACACCTAGTGCTCATTATGACACGTGCCCTCCTTTTTTTTAAAAAGAATTTATTTATTTATTCGACAGATATAGAGACTGCCAGCGAGAGAGGGAACACAAGCAGGGGGAGTGGGAGAGGAAGAAGCAGGCTCACAGCGGAGGAGCCTGTTGTGGGGCTCGATCCCATAACGCCGGGATCACGCCCTGAGCCGAAGGCAGACGCTTAACCGCTGTGCCACCCAGGCGCCCCAACACGTGCCCTCCTTAATACCCATCACCAGGATAACTCATTCCTCTTCCCCTCCCTTTCTGCAACCTTCAGTTTGTTTCCCAGTGTCAGTAGTCTCTCATGGTTCATCTTCCCCTCTCATTCCCACCCCTTCAGTTTTCCCTTCCTTCTTCTAATGTCCTCCATGCTATTCCTTCCGTTCCACATAGGAGTGAAACCATTTGATAATTGTCTTTCTCTGCTTGACTTAATTTCACTTAGCATAATCCCCTCCTGGTCCATCCACGTTGGTGCAAATGGGGGGTATTCATCCTTTCTGATGACTGAGTAATATTCCATTGTATAGATGAACCACATCTTCTTTGTCCATTCATCTGCTGAAGGACATCTTGGCTCCTTCCACAGTTTGGCTATTATGGACATTGCTGCTATGAACATTGGGATACAGGTGCCCCTTCTTTTCATTACTCTGTGTCTATGGGGTAAATACCCAGTAGTGCAATTGGTGGGTCATAGGATAGCTCTGTGTTTAACGTCTTGAGGAACCTCCATATTGTTTTCAAAAGTGGCTGTTCCAGCTTGAATTCTCACGAGTAGTGTAAGAGGGCTCCCCTTTCTTCACATCCTCTCTGACTTTTTTTTTATTTCTGTCTTGTTAATTTTTTTTCAAGATTTTATTTATTCATTCCACAGAGATAGAGACATCCAGCGAGAGAGGGAACACAAGCAGGGGGAGTGGGAGAGGAATAAGCAGGGTCATAACGGAGGAGCCTGATGTGGGTTTCGATCCCATAATGCCAGGATCACGCCCTTAGCCGAAGGCAGATGCTTAACCTCTGTGCCACCCAGGTGCCCCCTGCCTTGTTAATTTTAACCATTCTAACTGGTGTAAGGTGGTATCTCATTGTCATTTTGATTTGTATTTGCCTGATGGCAAGTGATGTGGAGCATTTTTTCATGTGTCTGTTGGCCATTTGTATGTCTTCTCTGGAGAAGTATCTCTTTGTGTCTTCTGCCCATTTTTTGGGTGTCGAGTTTGAGGAGTTCTTTATAGATCTTGGATACCAACCCTTTATCTGTAAAATCATTTGCAGATATCTTCTTCAATTCCATAGGTTGCCTTTTTGTTTTTTGATCATTTGCTTTGCCGAGCAGAAGCTTTTTATCCTGATGAAGTGCCAATAGTTCATTTTTTGCTTTTATTTCCTTTGCCTTTAGAGACGTGGCTTACAAGATGTTGTTGTGTCCAAGGTTGAAGGGTTCTTTTGATTTTGATATGATACAGGAATCCATTATCTTTCTTTCCTGATTGTATTCGAGTCCTCTGTCTTTCTTGGTGAGTCTAGCTAAGTTTGTCAGTTTTGTTTATCTTTCCAAAAAAGGCTGCTCTCATTTTCATTTTTTTTTTTAGTCTCCATTGGATTTATTTATGTATTCATTTTTGTTATTTCCTTATTTCTACTAATTTGGGGCTTTGTTATTTTTTTTCTACTTCTTTACCACATAAATCAGGTTGTTTATTGGAGAGCATTTTCATGGATTGATGAAGATCTGAATTTCTATGAATGTCCCCCATAAAGCTACTTTTGCTGCATTCCATAAGTTTTTGTAGGTTGTCTTTTTCATCAATGTCAAGGTACTTCTAAAATTTTTTTGATTTCTTCTTTGACTGTTGGTTGTTCAGTAGCATGTTGTTAAATCTCCACATATTTTTTAAGATTATTTAAGTATCTGACAGAGAGTGAGACAGCGAGAGAGGGAACGCAAGCAGGGGGGTGGGAGAGGGAGAAGCGGGCTTCCCACTGAGCAAGGACCTGATTTGGGGCTAGATCCCAGGATCCGGGGTCAAGACCTGAGCTGAAAGCACATCCTTAACGACTGAGCCACCCAGGCCCCAAAAATCTCCACCTATTTTTGACTGTCCCATTTTTTTCTTGAGACTGATTTCTAATTTCCTATCATTGTGGTTGGACAAGATTTGAAGCAGAAGGTGAAGAGAGCATTCAGATGAAAGGTTTGTTTCCTGGAGGATTTTCTGAGGGCAGACCATGAGTTCAGTGGGGATGGAGGAAGGCTTTGTGAGACGGGGGGTGGGGTTAACGCTTGTTCGAATTACTGACTACTACCATGCAGGCTGTGTGCTACTGTTCACACCATAGTCCTGATGGACTTGTACTTCATTAAATATTTTCTAGGAGATATAGGCATAGCCTTAACTTAAAGAAAGGTGCCATGTGGGTTCATGGCATGACCCCAGGTCAGCAACCAGAATGTACGGTATTGTGGGGTATCAGAACCAGGCTTTCTGTGGGAAGTGACAGAAATAAGGTATGGTGAGCTCCATGACCATAGGAGAGGTCCCGAGTGACCCACTGGGTGTTGGGTTCTGTGGATCTGTCTCATCAGGTGCTGTGGAATTCAGGGACACCGTCCTGTCTGTGGATTTGTGTGGAGACAGGTAGACATCACTGTCTGGCCAGGAACGAGGGTCGCACTGGACCACCACCAGAGGTGCAGCGTGCGGGGGAGCCACTGCTTGGTTTCCATGAAAGCTGACCAGGGTCCGTGACCGTGATTCCTAGCAGCTGCAGGGGGAGAGGAGGCCGGGGGTGGTGCACACTTCCTAGACTTGTGGTCAGGACTAGTCTGGACCCCACTGAAGTTAGCCACACCGGGCACAGAAGGCACCCAGTCAGTGTAGCTGTGGGCACTGCTCCCATGGCACTTTTGGGCCAGGTCCATGCTGCAACCTCCTGCTTTTCATCATCATCTTCAAGGTCATGTGCCTCTGCTCTTGCCCCATGGCCTCCGGGGTATTGTCCGTCCTCCATCTGGCCCTTGTCCCTGGTGCCCTGTGCAGTCCGATGCCAGGGTAGCCTTCTCAAGACAAACATCTGGCCCTGATGGAAAACTTCCATGGATCTCGTGTGATGCGAAGATGATGCCCTGCCCTGGAAGGGGGCTGCAGGTCCCCAATCAGGAGAGCCATGTCTCCCTTTTCAGCATGGCTTGCCCTCCCCTCAGTCTTCTTCAGGGAAGCTCTCCCCACTTCCTGAGATGACAGCTCTGAACTTAAAAATGAATGTTATTTTACATATCTCTATGCCTTAGTTCATCCATGGCATGTCTTTCAACCCCGTTAGTGGGTTTTTTTAGCAGTTCTGAAGGGCTGTCTGCTCAAGGAGGGGATGACCTGGGTGGGGCAGCTTTCCCTCTCATCTCCCTCAGCCTGTCTCTGAGCCCTGGGGCCAGCTGTCCTACTGAGGATTGAGGGACCCAAGCCAGCCCATCCTGAGCCCAGGCTGTGTCAGCTCATAGACTGATGCTTGTCGGAGCGGTGGGCAGATGGCATGGGCCAGGGGCAGGCAGTGTCTCCTTCTCATTCCTTCCGTCCCTTCCTCCCAGAGGTAGCTCAGAGCAGCCTTCAACCCCTGCATCTCCAGATCCCTTGACCTGTGCCTCCTGTGTTCAGCTGGTGACCTTGGAGTTTCACATGGATTCTACCTCCCGTACCCTCTCCCATAGCAGTTCCTGGATCAGGGGAGGGATCGGACCCTTGTCTGCTTTTGGTCTTCTTCCTGTCCAGCACCAAGCCCACCCACCTTTGCATCTTCCATGTATGTTCTTGGAAGCAAGCCCATCCACAGAGAACCTATTAGCCAAATGGTTCCAGGCAATGAACATTGAAGTAGAGATCCAGGATCCATAATAAATCTGCTCTGAAACCTGTCCCAAAGTCTGTGACTCTCTCACACTGAAACAGAAACAATAATAGCTATCTGGACTGTGAAGTGAAATGTGTCTCTACTTCCAATCTTGAATGCATAGGTGCTGAGCCTGGACTGAAAAGGACCACGGCTCCCGTGGGCTGGGATCCATGGTAAGAACTCAGTGAAATCTGAATTTTAGGCATAGAGTGAATAATTATTGTAGAGTGAATCCTCCCAAGTAGGGCTTTTGCACATTGCACAGGAAAAGCTTTTTCAAAGAGGTTTCTGAAAGAAAAATCTTTTTTTAAAATTTATTTTAATTCCATTAAAGCTAACATACAGTGTTACATTAGTTTCAGGTGTACAGTAGAGTGATTCAGTATTTCTATATATTACTCAGTGGTCATCAAGAAGTGTCCTCTTAATCCCCTTCATCTATTCCACTCATCCCTCTATCCACCTCCTCTCTTGTAACCTTCCGTTTGTTCTCTATTGTTAAGAGTTTGTATTTTGGTGTGTCTCCTTTTTCTCTTTTAGTTATTTATTTTTGTTTGTTTTTTAAATTCCCCATTAGAGTGACATCATATGGGATTTGTCTTTCTCTGACTGACTGATTTTAGTTTGGATAATACTCTCTAGCTCCATCCATGTGTCTGCAAATGGCAAGGTTTCATTCTTTTGCAAGCCGAGTAATACTCCATTGTGTGTGTGTATGTGTGTGTGTGTGTGTGTGTCTGTGTCTGTGTCTGTGTGTGTGTGTGTGTGTGAATACTCACATCTATCATCTCATTTGTCAATTTTTCTACAGACACTTGGGTTGCTTACATATTGTGACATTGTAAATAATGGTGCAAGAAACATAGGGGTGCACGTATCCTTTTTACTTACTGTTTTCCTATTCTTTGGCTTGGAGGGTCCTGCCCATTCCCCCACCCTGAATGACCGGCGTCGCCCCAAGTGGCCCGGGTGGCAGCGGAGGGGCATTTTGAGTACATCGCTGGGGCTTGGGGGTCCCCAATGTCCGGCATCGCGGTGCCAGGCCCTTTGGGAGTGCCCTTCAGGGGCCGACCTAGGGTTAGGGTTAGCCCCCAGGAGGCCGGCAGTCCCAATACGATGGCTGTGGGGCGAGCGGAGGGGTGGGCCGAGGTGAGGGCGCTGGGGAGCAGGATTGTGGGCCCCTGCATTTTGGCGCTGGAGGCTTCAAATATCTCCGGTTTCTCCAGGGCCTTGTCCCTTCTCCCGCCCTGAATGACCAGCGGCGCCCCTAGCGGCCCGGGTGGCAGCATTGTGGGAGGGTGAGTCTGGCTCTGGGGCTTGGAGTCCCAGATCCTGGGCGTAGTGGCACCAGGACCCTTGGGAGGGGCCCCTGGGAGGCTGACCTAGGGTTAGGATTAGCCCCAAGGAGACCTTCAGGCCCAATCCGCACACTGTGCGGCGAGCGGAGGTGTGGACCGAGGAGAGGGCGCTGGGGAGCGGGAGCGTGGGCACCAGCGTTATGGTGTGGGGAGCCTGTGAAGGTCACCTGTGGCTCAGATGGCCCTGCCCTTCTCTCGCTCTCTATGACCGACAGCTCCCCTAGTGGCCCGGGTGGGTACAGTGCGGCAGGGTGAGTCTGGCTCTGGGGCTCTGAGACACCAATCCCCAGAATTGCAGAGCCAGGCTGCTTGGGATGTCCCCACAGGGCCGACCTAGGGTTTTGATTAGCTGCCAGGAGCCCAGCAGGCCCTATCCACCAGCTCTGAAGCAAGCGGTGGGGTGGGCCTAGGTGAGGGCGCTGGCGAGCAGGATCCTGGGAGCCAACGTTTTTGTGCGGGGAGCCTTCAAAGGTCAGCGTGGGCTCAGAGGGCCCTGCCCAATCTCCTGCCCTGATTGACCAGCGGGGCCTCTAGTGGCTCGGGTGGCTGAAGGGCAGCAGGGTGAGTCAGGCACATGGGCTTGGGATCCCCATCCCCAGAGTTGCAACACCAGGCCCCTTGGGAAGGGCTCCTCGGGGGCCGATGTATGGTTACGGTTAGTCTCCAGGAGCACCGCAGGCCCGATACACCACCTGTGCGTCGAGGGGATAGTTGGGGCGAGGTGAGGGTGCTGGTGAACATGAGCCTGGGCCCAAGCGTTTTGGTTTGGTGTGCCTTCGAATGTCTGTAGGGGTTCGGAGGGCCCTCCACTTCTCCTACCCTGAATGAATGGCGGCGCCCCTAGCGGCCCCTGTGGGGCGGGGCGGCAGCGTGCATCTGGCGCAGGGGCCTGGGGGTCCCCAATCCCCGGCGTTGTGGCTCCAGACCCCTTAGGAAGGGAGCTTCAGGGGCTGTCCTAGGGTTAGGGTTAGCGCCCAGGAGGCCGGCAGGCCCAAGTCGCAGGCTGTGCAAGGAGCGGAGGTGTGGGCCAGGTTGAGGGCGATGCCCAGCAGGAGCGTGGTCCCCAGCATTTTGGCGACCTGGGCCTTCGAATGTTGCCATGGCTCGGAGGGCCCTGCCCTGTCTCCTGCCCTGAATAACGAGCGACGCCCCTAGGGGCTCCGTTGGCAGTGGGGCGGCAGGGTGAGTCCTGTGCTGCGGTTCAGGGATCCCCAATCCACAGCGTTGCGGGGCCAGGCCCCTTGGGAGGGGCTCCTCGTGGGCCGACCTAGGGTTAGAGTTAGCACCCAGGAGGCCGGCAGGCCCAATCCTCTGGCTGGGAGGGGAGAGGTGGGTGGGAGGAGGTAAAGGCGCTGGCGAGCGGGAGCCTGGGCCTCTGCATTTTGGCACGGGAGGCTTCAAATGTCTCCGGTTTCTCCAGGGCCCTGTCCCTTCTCCCGCCCTGAATGACTGGCGGTGCCCCTAGCGGCCTGGGTGGCAGGGTTGCGGCAGGGTGAGTCTGGCTCTGGGGCTTGGGGTCCCCGATCCCTGGCGTAGCGGCACCAGGACCCTTGGGAGGGGCCCCTGGGGGGCCGACCTAGGGTTAGGGTTAGCCCCCAGGAGGCCGGCAGGCCCTATCTGCCCGCTGTGCGGCGAGTAGAAGGGTGGGCCAAGGTGAGGGCGCTGGGGAGTGTGAGTGTGGGCACCAGCGTTTTGGTGCGGGGAGCCTTTGAAGGTCACCGTGGGCTCAGAAGTCCCTGCCCCTTTTCTCCCCCGAATGACCGGCGGCACCCCTAGTGGCCCAGGTGGCGATAGTGCAGCAGGGTGAGTCTGGCTCTGGGGCTCTGAGTCACCAATCCCCAGTGTTGCAGAGCCAGGCCACTTGGGATGTGCCCCATGGGGCAGACCTAGGGTTTTGGTTAGCCCCCCGGAGCCCGGCAGGCCCTATCCACCGGCTCTGAAGCAAGCGGAGGGGCGGGCTGAGGTGAGGGCGCTGGCGAGCAGGATCCTGGGAGCCAACGTTTTTGCGCGGGGAGCCTTCAAAGGTCAGCGTGGGCTCGGAAGGCCCTGCCCGATCTCCTGCCCTGATTGACCGGCGGGGCCTCTAGTGGCTCGGGTGGCTGAAGGGCAGCAGGGTGCGTCCGGCACATGGGCTCGGGGTCCCCATCCCCAGCGTTGCGACGCCAGGCCCCTTTGGAAGGGCCCCTCGGGGGCCGACCTATGGTTAGGGTTAGCCTCCAGGAGCCCCGCCGGCCCGATACACCACCTGTGCGTCGAGGGGAGAGTTGGGGCGAGGTGAGGGTGCTGGTGAACATGAGCCTGGGCCCAAGCGTTTTGGTTCGGGGCGCCTTCGAAAGTTGGTGGAGATTCGGAGGGCCCTGTCTATCCTCCCACCCTGAATGAATGGCGGTGCCCCTAGCGGCCTGGGTGGGGAGTAGCGACAGGGTGCATCCGGCGCTGGGGCTTGGGGGTCCCCAATCTCCGGCGTTGCGGCACCAGGCCCCTTGGGAGGGGCCCTTCGGGGGCCAACCTAGGGTTAGGTTTAGCCCCTAGGAGGCCAGCAGGCCCTATTCGCCAGCTGTGTGGAGAGCAGAGTGGTAGACCTAGGTGAGGGCGCTGGTGAGTGGGAGGGTGGACCTAGGTGTTTTGGTGCAGGGAGACCTTGAAGGTCACTGGGGACTCTGAAGGACCTGCCACTTCTCTCGCCCTGAATGACCAGCAGCGCCCCTAGCTGCCTGGGTGGTGACAGTGTGGTAGGGTGAGTCTGGCTCTCGGGCTCTGAGTCACCAATCCCAAGCATTGCAGAGCCAGACCCCTTGGGATGTGCCCCACGGGGCCGACCTAGGGTTTTAGTTAGCCCCCAGGAGCATGGCAGGCACTATCCACTGGCTCTGCAGCAAACGGAGGGGCGGGCCAGGGTGAGGGCGCTGGGGAGCGGGAGCATGGGCACCAGCGTTCTGGCGCGGGGAACCTTTGAAGGTCACCGGGGACTCCGAAGGCCCTGCCCTTCTCTCACCATGCATGACCGGTGGCGCCCCTAGAGGCCCAGGTGGCGATAGTGCGGCAGGGTGAGTCCGGCTCTGGGGCTCTGAGTCACCAATCCCCAGCGTTGTGGAGCCAGGCCACTTGGGATGTGCCCCACGGGGCCGACCTAGGGTTTTCCTTAGAACCAAGAGACCGGCAGGCCCTTTCCAACGGGTCTGAATGAAGCAGAGAGTTGGGCCGAGGTGAGGGTGGTGGTGAACATGAGCCTGGGCCCAAGCGTTTCGGTTCAGAACGCCTTCAAAGGTCGGCGGGGGTTCGAAGTGCCCTGCAGGTTCTCCCACCCTGAATGAATGGCAGCGCCCCTAGCGGCCCAGGTGGTGAGGGGTAGCAGGGTGAGTTAGGCCCTGCAGCTCGGGTATCTCCAATCCCCAGGGATGCGGTGCCAGGCCCTTTGGGTGGAGCCCCTCGGATGACAACTTAGGGTTAGGTTTAGCCCCTAAGAACTCGGCAGGTCCTATTCGCCAGCTGCGTGGAGAGTGGAGCGGCGGACCGAGGTGAGGGCACTGGTGTTTGGGTGCGAGGGCCCGGGCGTTTTGGCGCGAGGGGGACTCGAAAGTCACCGTGTCTCAGAGGGCCCTGCCCGTTCTCCCGCCCTGAATGAACGGCAGCACCCCAAGCCCCTGGGTGGCGGCTGGGTGGCAGGGTGAGTCAGGTGCTGAGGCTCAGGGTCCCCAATCCCCGGCATTGCGGCGCCAGGCCCCTTGGGAGGGGCCCATCGGGGGTCGATCTAGGGTTACAGTTAGCCCCCCGGAGGCTGGTGGACCCGATCAGCATCTGAGCGGCACGCAGCAGGGTGGGCCGAGGTGAGGGCACTGGCGAGCCTGAGCATGAGCCCAAGCGTTTTAGCGTGGGAGGCCTTCGAAGGTCAGTGGGGGCTCGGAGGGACCTGCCCATTCTCCCACTCTGAATGATCGGCGGGGCCCCTAGTGGCTCAGGTGGCTGAAGGGCAGCAGGGTGAGTCCGGCACTTGGGCTCGGTTGCCCCATCCCCGGCGTTGGGGCACCAGGCCACTTGGGAAGGGCCCCTCGGGGGCCGACCTACAGTTAGGGTTAGCTCCCAGGAGGCTGGCAGGCCCTATACACCACCTGTGCGTGGAGCAGAGAGTTGGGTAGAGGTGAGGTTGCTGGTGAACATGAGCCTGGGCACAAGCATTTTGGTTCTGGGCGCCATTGGGGGTTCGGAGGACTCTGCCAGTTCTCCCACCCAGAATGAATGGCGGCGCCCCTAGCGGCCTGTGTGGGGCGGGGCGGCAGGGTGTACTGGGCGCTGGGGCTTGGGGGTTGCCAATCCCCAGAGTTCCGCCGCAAGGCTCCTTAGGATGGGACCCTCAGGGGCCATCCTAGGGTTAGTGTTAGCGCCCAGGAGGCCGGCAGGCCCGATCCGCCAGCTGTGCGAGGAGTGGAGGTGTGGGCCGAGTTGAGGGGGATGCCGAGCGGGAGTGGGGGCCCCAGCGTTTTGGCGTCCTGGGCCTTCGAATGTTGCCATGTCTCGGAGGGCCCTGCCCATTCTCCTGCCCTGAATAGCCAGCGGCACCCCTAGCAGCTCCGTTGGCGGTGGGGCTGCAGGGTGTGTTTGGAGCTGGGGCTCGGGGGTCCCCAATCTCTGTCATTGCGGTGCCAGGCCCCTTGGGAGGGGCCCCTCGAGCGCCGACCTAGATTTAGGGTTATTTCCCAGGGCACCGGCAGGCCCGATCCGCCAGTGTGTGGCAACAGTGGGGTGGGCTGAGGTGAGGGCGCTGGTGAGCGGGAGTGTGGGCCCAAGTGTTTTGGCGTGGGGGGCCTTCAAAAGTTGCCAGGGGACTGGAGGGCCCTGCCCGTTCTCCCGCCCTGAATAACCGGCGGCGCCCCTGGTGCCGCGGGTTGTGGTGGGGTGGCTGGGTGAGTCCGGTGCTGGGGCTCGGAGGCCCCCAATCCCAGGCCTTGCAGCTCCAGGCTCCTTGGGAGGGGCCCATTGGGGGCCAACCTAGGTTTAGGGTTAGCCCCCATGAAGCTGGCAGGCCTCATCCACTGGCTGTGCTGCGAGCAGAGCAGCGCGCTGAGGTGAGGGCGCTGGCATACGGAGGCGTGGGCCCAGCCTTTTGGCGTGCGGGGCCTTCGAAAGTCGCTGGAGGCTCGGAAAGCCCTGTCTGTTCTCCCGACCTGAAAGACCGGTGGTGCCCCTAGTGGCCCGGGTTGCGGTGGGGCAGCACGGTAAGTCCGGAGCTGGGGCATGGGGGTCCCCAATACTCTGCGTTGGGGCGCCAGGCCCCTTGGGAAGGGCCCTCGGGGTCTAAACCAGCGTTAGTATTAGCCCCCAGGAGGCCGGCAGGCCGATCCGCTAGCTGTGTAGAGAGGAGTGGGGCAGGCCAAGGTGAGGGCACTGTAGAGCGGGAGCATTGGCCCAAGCGTTTTGGCGTGGGGGCATTCAAAAGTTGCCAGGGGATGGGGCGCCTGGGTGGCACAGCGGTTAAGCATCTGCCTTCGGCTCAGGGCGTGATCCCAGCGTTCTGGGATCGAGCCCCACATCAGGCTCCTCTGCTGGGAGCCTGCTTCTTCCTCTCCCACTCCCCCTGCTTGTGTTCCCTCTCTCACTGGCTGTCTCTCTGTCAAATAAAAAAAAAAAAAGTTGGCAGGGGTTCAGAGCGCACTTCCGGTTCTACTGCGCTGAAAGCCCGACGGTGCACCTAGCGGCTCGGGTTGCAGAGGGGCGGCAGAGTGAGTCTGGTGCTGGGGCTCGGGGGTCCCCAATCCCCGGTGTTGCAGCGCCAGGCCCCTTGGGAGGGGCCCCTCGGGTGCGACCTAGTGTTAGCGTTAGCCCCCAGGAGGCCCACAGGCCCGATCCGCCAGCTGTGCGGCGAGCAGAGTGGTTGGCCGCGGTGAGGGCGCTCGCGATTGGGAGCGTGGGCCCAAGCGTTTTGGCACGGAGGGCCTTCGAAGGTCGCTGGTGGCTCTGAGGTCCCCGCACGTTCTCCCGCCCTCAATGAGGACAGTGCTCCTAGCGGGCCGGGTCCTGGCGAGGTGGCAGGGTGTCTTGCACTGGTGCTCGGGGGTCGCCAAGCCCCGGCTTAGCGGTGCCAGGCCCATTGGGAGGGGCCCCTCTTGGGCCGACGTATGGTTTGGGTTAGCTCCCAGGAGGCCTTCAGGCCCAATCAGCCAGCTGTGCGGTGAGCGGAGGGGCGGGCCGAGGTGAGGCTGCTGGCGAGCGGGTGCACGGGCCCAAGGATTTGGGCGCTGGGAGCCTTCAAAGGTCTCCAGGTGCTCTGAGGGCCCTGCCCGTTCTCCTGCCCTGAATGACCAGCGGCGCCCCTATCGGCCAGGGTGGAGGCGGGGCAACACATTGAGTCTGGCGCAGGGGCTCAGGGGTCCCCAATCCCCACGTGCCGCACCAAGCCCCTTGGGAGGGGCCCTCGTGGGCCGAACTATGGTTAGGGTTAACCCCCAGGAGGCCAGCAGGCCCGATCCACCGGCTGTGCTGCGAGGGGAGGCGCAGGCCGAGGTGAGGGCGCTGGCGAGAAGGAGCATGGGCCTAAGAGTTTTGGGATGGGGGGCCTTCGAATGTCACAGGGGGCTTGGAGGGCCCTACACTTTCTCCCGCCAAAAATGACCGGTGGCGCCCCTAGCGGCCCGGCTGCCGGCAGAGCAGTAAGGTTAGTCTGGTGCTGGGGTTTGGGGCTCCCCAATCCCCGCATTGCGATGCCAGGCCCCTTGGGAAGGGCCCCTCGGTGGTCGACCTAGGGTTAGGGTTAGCCCCCAGGAGCCACGCAGGCCCGATACACCACCTGTGCATCGAGAGGACAGTTGGGCCGAAGTGAGGGTGCTGGTGAACATGAGCCTGGGTCCAAGCGTTTTGGTTCGGTGCGCCTTCGAAGGTCGGCGGGGGTTCGGAGGGCCCTGCCAGTTCTCCCACCCCGAATGAATGGCGGCGCCCCTAGCGGCCCGTGTGGGGTGGGGCTGCAGCGTGCATCCGGCGCTGGGGATTGGGGGTACCCAATCCCCGGCGTTGCGGTGCCAGGCCCCTTAGGAAGGGACCCTCAGGGGCCGTCCTAGGGTTCTAGTTAACGCTCAAGAGGCCGGCAGGCCCGAGTCGCCGGCTGTGCAAGGAGCGGAGGTGCGGGCCGAGTTGAGGGTGCTGGTGAACATGAGCCTGGGCCCAAGCGTTTTGATTCGGGGCACCTTCAAATATAGGTGGGGGCTTGGAGGGCCCTACCCGTTCTCCCGCCCTGAATGACCGGCTACACTCCTAGCGGCCTGTGTGGCAGCAGGGCGGCAGGGTGAGTCTGGCGCTGGGGCTCAGGGGTCCACAATTCCCGGTGTTGCGGTGCCAGGGCCCTTGGGAGGGGCCCTTGGGGGTCGATCTAGGGTTACGGTTAGCCCCCAGCAAGCCGGTGGACCCGATCAGCGGCTGTGCAGCACGCGGAGGGTTGGGCCGAGGTGAGGGCGCTGGTGAGACTGAGCATGAGCCCAAGTGTTTTAGTGCGGGGGGTCTTCGAAGGTCGGTGCGGGCTCAGAAGGACCTGCCCGTTCTCCCGCTCTGAATGACCGGCGGGGCCCCTAGAGGCTCCGGGGCCTGAAAGGCAGCAGGTTGAGACCGGCACTTGGGTTGGGGTCCCCATTCCCGGCATTGTGGCGCCAGGCCACTTGGGAAGGGCCCCTCCGTGGCCGACCTACAGTTAGGGTTAGCCCTCAGGAGGCCAGCAGGCCCGATACACCGCCTGTGTGTTGAGCGGAGAGTTGGGCAAGGTGAGGGTGCTGGTGAACATGAGCCTGGACCCAAGCGTTTTGGTTCAGGGCGCCTTCGAAGGTCAGTGGGCGTTCGAAGGGCCCTGCCTGTTCTCCCACCCTGAATGAATGGCGGCGCCCCTAGTGGCACGTGTGGGGCGGGGCAGCAGGTTGCATCCAGCGCTGAGGATTGGGGGTTCCCAATCCTTGGCGTTGTGGCGCCAGGCTCCTTAGGAAAGGCCTCTCAGGGGCCGTCCTAGGGTTAGGACTAGCGCCCAGGAGGCCGGCAGGCCCGATCCGCCAGCTGTGTGAGGAGTGGACATGCGGGCCCAGTTGAGGCCAATGGCAAGCAGGAGCATGGTCCCCAGCGTTTTGGCGTCCTGGGCCTTCGAATGTTGCCATGGGTCATAGGGCCGTGCCCGTTCTCCTGCCCTGAATAACCAGAGATGCCCCTAGCGGCTCCGTTGGCGGTGGGGTGGCAGGGTGAATCCCACACTGTGGCTCAGGGATCCCCAATCCCCAGCGTTGCAGGGCCAGGCCCCTAGGGAGGGGCTCCTCGTGGGCCGACCTAGGGTTAGAGTTAGCCCTGATGAGGCCAGCAGCCCCAATCCTCTGGCTTGACAGCGAGAGGTGGGTGGGCGGAGGTAAAGGCGCTGGCGATCGGGAGCGTGGGCCCCTGCATTTTGGTGCAGGAGTCTTCAAATATCGCTGGTTTCTCCAGGGCCCTGTCCCTTCTCCTGCCCTGAATGACTGGCGGCGCCCCTAGCGGCCTGGGTGGCGGGGTTGCAGCAGGGTGAGTCTGGCTCTGGGGCTTGGGGTCCCAGATCCCTGGTGTAGCGGCACTAGGACCCTTGGGAGGGGCCCCTGGGGGGCCAACCTAGGGTTAGGGTTAGCCCCCAGGAGGCTGGCAGGCCCTATCTGCTCGCTCTGCGGCGAGTAGAAGGGCGGGCCGAGGTGAGGGCGCTGGGAAGTGGGAACTTGGACACCAGCGTTTTGGTGTGGGGAGCCATTGAAGGTCACCATGGGCTCAGAAGTCCCTGCCCCTTCTCTCTCCCTGAATGACCGGCGGCGCCCCTAGCGGCCCAGGTGGCGATAGTGCAGCAGGGTGAGTCCGGCTCTGGGGCTCTGAGTCACTAATCCCCAGCGTTGCAGAGCCAGGCCCCTTGGGATGTGCCCCACGAGGCCGATCTAGGGTTTTGTTTAGCCCCCAGGAGCCTGGCAGGCCCTATCCATCGGCTCTGAATCAAGCGGAGGGGCGGGCTGAGGTGAGGGCGCTGGGAGCAGGAGCATGGGAGCCAACTTTTTTGTGCTCCGGGCCTTCGAAGGTCAGCGCGGGCTCAGAGGTCCCTGCCCGTTCTCCTGTCCTGATTGACCCGTGGTCCCCTAGCGGCTTGGGCGGCTGAAGGGCAGCAGGGTGAGTCCGGCACTTGGGCACGGGGTCCCCATCCCCAGCGTTGCGACGCCAGGCCCCTGGGGAAGGGCCCCTCGGGGGCCGACCTATGGTTATGGTTAGCCCCCAGGAGCCACGCAGGCCCAATACACCACCTGTGCATGGAGAGGACAGTTGGGCCGAAGTGAGGGTGCTGGTGAACATGAGCCTGGGCCCACGCGTTTTGGTTCTGGGTGCCTTCGAAGGTCGGCGGGGGTTCGGAGAGCCCTGCCAGTTCTCCCAACCCGAATGAATGGCGGCGCCCCTAGCGGCCCGTGTGGGGAGGGGCGTCAGAGTGCATCTGGCGCTGGGGCTGGGGGTACCCAATCCCCGGCGTTGAGGTGCCAGGGCCCTTAGGAAGGGACCCTCATGGGCTGTCCTAGGGTTCTAGTTAGTGCCCAGGAGGCCGGCAGGCCCAAGTCGCCAGCTGTGCAAGGAGCGGAGGTGCGGGCTGAGTTGAGGGTGCTGGTGAACATGAGCCTGGGCCCAAGCGTTTTGATTCGGGGCGCCTTCGATAGTAGGTGGGGGCTCAGAGGGCCCTACCTGTTCTCTCGCCCTGAATGACCGGCGGCGCCCCTAGCGGCCTGTGTGGCGGCAGGGCGGCAGGGTGAGTCTGGCGCTGGGGCTCAGGGTTCCCCAATCCCCGGTGTGCAGTGCCAAGACCCTTGGGAGGGGCCCTCGGGGGTCGATCTAGAGTTACGGTTAGCCCCCAGGAAGCCGGTGGACCCGATCAGCGGCTGTGCAGCACGCGGTGGGTTGGGCCGAGGTGAGGGCGCTGGCGAGACTGAGCATGAGCCCAAGTGTTTTAGTGCGGGGGGTGTTCAAAGGTCGGTGGGGGCTCAGAATGACCTGCCCGTTCTCCCGCTCTGAATGACTGGTGGGGCCCCTAGAGGCTCTGGGGCCTGAAGTGCAGCAGGTTGAGACCGGCACATGGGTTGGGGTTCCAATTCCCGGCTTTATGGCGCCAGGCCATTTGGGAAGGGCGCCTCCGTGGCCGACCTACAGTTAGGGTTAGCCCTCAGGAGGCCAGCAGGCTCGATACACCTCCTGTGCATAGAGAGGACAGTTGGGCAAGGTGAGGGTGCTGGTGAACATGAGCCTGGGCCCAAGCGTTTTGGTTCTGGGCGCCTTCGAAGGTCGGCGGGGGTTCGGAGGGCCCTGCCAGTTCTCCCACCACGAATGAATGGCGGCGCCCCTAGCGGCCCGTGTGGGGCGGGGCGGCAGCGTGCGTCCGGCGCTGGTGCTTGCTGGTCGCCAATCTCCGGCGTTGCGCTGCAAGGCTCCTTAGGAAGGGACCCTCAGGGGCCGTCCTAGGGTTAGGGTTAGTGCCCAGGAGGCTGGCAGGCCCGAGTCGCCAGCTGTGCGAGGAGTGGAGGTGTGGACCGAGTTGAGGGGGATGCGGAGAGGGAGCGTGGGCCTCAGCATTTTGGCGTCCTGGGCCTTTGAATGTTGCCATGTCTCGGAGGGCCCTGCCCATTCTCCTGCCCTGAATAACCAGTGGCGCCCTTAGCGGCTCCGTTGCGGTGGGGTTGCAGGGTGAGTCCTGAGCTGCGGCTCGGGGATCCCCAATCCCCAGCATTGTGGGGCCAGGCACTTTGGGAGGGGCTCCTCCTGGGCCGACCTAGGGTTAGAGTTAGCACCCAGGAGGCCAGTAGGCCCAATCCTCTGGCTGGTTGGTAAGAGGTGGGTGGGCCGAGGTAAAGGCCCTGGGGAGCGGGAGCGTGGGCCCCTGCATTTTGGCGCGGGAGGCTTCAAATGTCGCCGGTTTCTCCAGGGCCCTGTCCCTTCTCCGCCCTGAATGAGTGGTGGCGCCCCTAGTGGCCTGGGTGGCGGCATTGCGGCAGCGTGAGTCTGGTTCTGGGTCTTGGAGTCCCAGATCCCCAGCGCATAGGCACAAGAATCCTTGGGAGGGACCCTGGAGGGCCGACCTACAGTTAGGGTTAGCCCCCACAAGGCCGGCAGGGTGGATCCACCCTCTGTGCAGGGAGCAGAGGGGCGGGCCGAGGTGAGGGCGCTGGGGAGCGGGAGCGTGGGCACCAGGGTTTTGGCAAGGGGAGCCTTCGAAGGTCGCCAGTGGCTTGGAGGACCCTGTCCGTTCTTGCGCCCTGAATGACCGGCGGCGCCCCTAGTGGCCTGAGTGGCAGCAGGGAGGCAGGGTGAGTCTGGCGATGGGGCCTGTGGTCCTAGTCCCAGACTTGGTGGCCACAGGCCCCTTGGGAGGGGCCCCTCTGGGGCCTGACTAGCTTTAGGGTTACCCCCAGGAGTCCAGCAGCCTGATCCGCTGGCTGTGCGTCGAGCGGAGGGGCGGGCCGAAGTGAATGCGCTGGCAAGCCGGAGCATGGGCCCAAGTGTTTTGGCGTGGGGGGCCTTCAAAGGTCACCAGGGGCTCAGAGGGCCCTGCCTGTTCTCTCGACCTGTGATGACGTTGCCCCTAGCGTGCCGGGTCACGGCGGGGTGGCAGAGTGAGTCTGGAGCTAGGGCTCATGGGTCCCCAATCCCCAGTGTGGCAGCGCCAGGCACTTGGGAGTGGTCCCTCGGGGGCCTACCTAGGGTTAGGGTTAGCCCAAAGGAGGCTGGCAGGCCCGTTCTGCCGGCTGTGCGGTGAGAGGAGTGGTGGTCCAAGGTGAGGGCGCTGGCGAGCGGGAGCATGGGCCCAAGGGTTTTGGCGCGGGACTCCTTCAAAAGTCGCCGGGGGCTCAGAGATCCATGCCCCTTCTCCCGCCCTGAATGACTGGCGGCGCCCCTAGCAGCCCGGGTGGCAGCGGGGAGGCTGGGTGAGTCTGGCGCTCATGCTCGTGGGTCCCCAATATCTGGCCTTGCAGAGCCAGTACCCTTGGGAAGGGTCCCTCGGGGGCCGACCTAGGTTTAGGGTTAGCCCCCAGGAGCCCGGCAGGCCCGATCCGCCAACTGTGTTGCGAGCGGAGTGGAGGGCTGAGGTGAGCGCGCTGGTGAGCAGGAGCGTGGGCCCAAGCGTTTTGGCGCAGGGGCCTTCGAAGGTCGCCGGGGGCTCAGAGGGCCCTGCCCCTTCCTCTGCCCTGAAGGACCAGCGGCGCCCCTAGCAGCCCGGGTGGCGGCGGGGGTGGCAGCGAAAATCTGGCGCTGGGGCTCGATTGTCCCCAATCCCCAGAGTGATGGCGCCAGTCCCCTTGGGAGGGGCTCCTCAGGGGCTGAATTAGGGTTAGGGTTAGCCCCCAGGAGGCTGGCAGGCCCGATCCACTGGCTGTGTGGTGAGCGGAGCGTGGGGCCCAGGTGAGGGCAATGGTGAACAAGAGCGGGGGCCCAAGCGTTTTGGCGCGCGTTGCCTTTGAAGGTCTCAGGGGGCGCGGAGGGCCCTGCAAGTTCTCCCACTCTGAATGAGGACGGCGACCCTAGCAAGCCAGGTCTTCGCAGGGCACCAGGGTGAGTCCGGCACTGGTGCTCGGGGGTTCCCAATCCCCGGCGTGGTGGTGCCAGACCCCTTGGGAGGGGCCCCTCGACAGCCAACCTAGGGTTAGGGTTAGACCCCAGGAGGCTGCCAGGCCCTATCCGCTGGTTGTGCAGCTTGCGGAGGGGCTGGCCGAGGTGAGGGCATTGGTGAGCAGAAGCGTGGGCCAAAGCATTTTGGCGCGGGGGGCCTTCGAATGTCACCGGGGGCTTGGAGGGCCCTGCCCGTTCTCCAACCTAGATGACCGGTGGCGTCCCTAGCGGCCTGGGTGTCGGTGGGGTGGCAGGGTGTGTCCGGCAGTTTGGCTCGGGGGTCCACAATCACCAGTGTGGCAGTGCCAGGCCCCTTGGAAGGGGCCTCTCGTGAGCTGACCTAGGGAAGGGTTAGCCCCCAGGAGGCCAGCAGACCCGAATCGCCGGCTGTGCGGCGAGCGAGGGGTGGGCTGAGGTGAGCACGCTGGCGACCGGGAGCGTGGGCCCAAGCATTTTGGCACAGGGGGCCTTCGAATGTCACCGGGGGCTCGGAAGGCCCTGCCCGTTCTCCCGCCTTGAAAGACCGGTGGCTCCCCTAGCGGCCGGTGTGGTGGTGGGCCGGCAGGGTGAGTCTGGAGCTGGGGCTCGGGGGTCCCCAATCCCCGGCGTGGCAGCGCCGGGCACTTGGGAGTGGTCCCTTGGGTGCCGACCTAGCGTTAGGGTTAGCTCAAAGGAGGCCAGCAAGCCCCATCCACCGGCTGTGCGGATTATGGAGTGGCAGGCCAAGGTGAGGGCTCTGGCTAGCGGGAGCATGGGCCCAAGTGTTTTTGCACGGGGGGCCTTCCAAGGCGCCGGGGGCTCAGAGGTCCCTGCCTGTTCTCCCGCCCTGAATGAGTGTCGGCGCCCCTAGCAGCCCGGGTGGCTGCAGGGCGGCAGGGTGAGTTCGGCGCTGGTGCTTGGGGGTCCCCAAGCAGGGGCATGGCGGTTCCAGGCCCCTTGGGAGGGGCACCTCGGGGGCTGACATAGGGTTTGTGTTAGCCCCCAGGAGGCCGGCAGGCCCGATCTGCCAGCTGTGCAGCGTGCAGAGGGGCAGGCTGAGGTAAAGGTGCTGGAGAGCAGGAGCGTGGGCCCAGGCGTTTTGGCGTGGGGGCCTTCGAAGATCGAGGGTGGCTCGGAAGGCTCTGCACGTTCTCCAGCCGGGAATGACCGGCGGCGCCCCTAGCGGCCCTGGCGGCGGCGGGGCGGCAGGGTGCGTCTGGTGTTGCGGCTCAGGGGTCCCCAATCCCTGGCGTGGCAGTGCCAGGCCCCTTGGAACGGGCCCCTCTGGGGCCGACCTAGGGTTAGGGTTAGCCCCCAGGAGGATTGCAGGCCCGATCCGCCAGCTGTTCAGAGAGTGGAAGGGCTGGCCGACGTGAGGGCGCTGGTGAGTGGTAGCTTGGCCCAAGCGTTTTGGTGCGGGAGGCCTTGGATGTTCCCCAGGGGCTCGGAGGGCCTTGCCAGTTCTCCCACCCTGAATGACCGGCGGCGCCTCTAGCGGCCATGGTGGCAGCAGGGTGCAGGGTGAGTCTGGAGCTGGGGCACAGGGGTTCCCAATCCCCAGTGTGGCGGCTCCAGGCACTTGGGGGGGAACCTCAGGGGCTGACCTAGGGTTAGGGTTAGCTCAAAGGAGGCCGTCAGGCCCGATACACCAGCTGTGCAGTGAGGGGAGTGGCGGGCCGAGGTTAGGGCGCTGGCAAGCAGGAGCGTGGGCCCAAGCGTTTTGGCGAGGGGGCCTTCGAAGTTCGCCGGGGGCTCAGAAGGACCCTGCCCGTTCTCCCGCCCTGAATGACCTGCGGCGCCCCTAGCGGGCCGGGTGATGGCGGGGCTGCAGGGTGTGCTCAGAGTTGGGGTTCGGGGGTCCCCAATCTCTGTCGTTGTGGTGCCAGGCCCCTTGGGAGGGGCCCCTCGGGCGCCGACCTAGAGTTAGGGTTATCCCCCAGGGCACTGGCAGGCCCGATCCGCCGGCTGTGCGGCGACGGTGGTGTGGGCTGAGGTGAGGGCGCTGGTGAGTGGGAGCATGGGCCCAAGCGTTTTGGCGTGGGGGGCCTTCAAAAGTTGCCGGGGGCTCGGAGGGCCCTGCCCATTCTACCGCCCTGAGTAACCAGCTGCGCCCCTGGTGCCCTGGGTTGTGGTGGGGTGGCCGGGTGAGTCCGGTGCTGGGACTCGGGGGTCCCCAATCCCAGGCCTTGCAGCTCCAGGCTCCTTGGGAGGGGCCCATCGGGGGCCAACCTAGGTTTAGGGTTAGCCCCCAGGAAGCTGGCAGGCCTCATCCGCTGGCTGTGCTGTGAGTAGAGCGGCGCGCCGAGGTGAGGGCGCTGGCGTACGGGGGCGTGGGCCCAGCCTTTTGGCACGGGGGGCCTTCGAAAGTCCCTGGGGGCTCGGAAGGCCTTGCCCGTTCTCCCGACCTGAATGACCGGTGATGCCCCTAGTGGCCCGGGTTGCGGTGGGGCGGCATGGTAAGTCCGGCGCTGGGGCTCAGGGGTCCCCAATACTCGGCGTTGGGGCGCCAGGCCCCTTGGGAAGGGCCCTCGGGGTCCGAACCAGCATTAGTGTTAGCCCCCAAGAGGACGGCAGACCTGATCTGCCAGCTGTGTAGCGAGCAGTGGGGCAGGCCGAGGTGAGGGCACTGTAGAGTGGGAGCATGGGCCCAAGCGTTTTGGCGTGGGGGCATTCAAAAGTCACCGGGGGTTCAGAGCGCACTTCCGGTTCTACTGCGCTGAAAGCCCGATGGCGCACCTAGCGGCTCGGGTTGCAGAGGGGCGGCAGGGTGAGTCCAGTGCTGGGGCTCGGGAATCCCCAATCCCTGGCGTTTCGGCACCAGACCCCTTGGGAGGTGCCCCTCGGGCCTGACTTAGGGTTTGGGTTAGCCTCCAGGAGGCCAGCAGGCCGGATCTGCCAGCTGTGCAGCGAGTGGATGGTCGGGCAGAGGTGAGGTTGCTGGCGAGCGGGAGCGTGGGCCCAAGCGTTTTTGCGTGGGGGGGGTTCAAAGGTCGCCGGGGACTCGGAGGGCCCTGCCCGATCTCCCGCCCTGAATGAGGACGTTGCCCCTAGCGGGCCGGGTCGCAGTGAGGCGGTACGGTGAGTCCGGTGCTGGGGCTCGGCAGTCCCCAATCCCTGGCATGGCGGTGCCAGGCCCCTTGGGAGGGTCCCCTTGGGTGCCGACCTAGGCTTAGAGTTATCCCCCCGGAGGCCAGCAGCCCCGATCTGCCCGCTGTACGGCGAGTGATGTGGCGGGCTGGAGTGAGGGTTCTGGCGAGCGGGAGCGTGGGCCCGAGTGTTTTCGCACGGGGGCCTTCGAAGGTCGCCGTTGGCTCGGAGGGCCCTGCCTGTTCTCCCGCCCTTAATGACCGGCGGGGACCCTGGTGGCCCGGGTGGCAGCGGGGCGGGAGGGTGAGTCTGGCAATGGGGCTCGGGGGACACGAAACCCCGGCGTTGTGGCGCCAGGCACCTTGGGAGAGGCACCTCGGGGGCTGACTTAGGTTTAGGGTTAGCCCCCAGGAGGCCGGCAGGCCCGATCCGCTGGCTGTGCGGTGAGTGGAGGGGCGGGCCGAGGTGAGGGTGTTGGCGAGCGGGAGCATGGGCCCAAGTATTTTGGCAAGGGTGGCCTTCGAAGGTCGCCGGGGGCTCGGAGGGCCCTGCCCGTTCTCCCGCCCTGAATGACTGGCAGCGCCCCTAACGGCCCGGGTGGAGGCGGGGCGGTAGGGTGGCTCCAGAGCTGGGGATCTGGGGTCCCCAATCCCCGGCGTGGCGGCGCCAGGCCCATTGGGAGGGGCCCCTCGGGGGCTGATGTAGGGTTTGGGTTAGCCCCCAGGAAGCTGGCAGGCCCGATCCGCCACATGTGCGGTGTGCGGAGGGGCTGGCCTAGGTGAGGGCACTGGCGAGCTGGACCGTGGGCCCAAGCGTTTTGGCGCGGGGGTCTTCGAATGTCGCCCGGGGCTCTGAGGGCCCTGCCCGTTCTCCCACCTGAATGAGGTCAGCGCCCCAAGTGTGCCAGGTCATGGCGCGGTGGCAGGGTGAGACTGCCGCGGGGGCTCGGGGGTCCCTGAGCCCCGGCATGGCAGAGCCAGGCCCCTTGGGAGGGGCCCCTCGGGCACCGACGTGGGGTTTGTGTTAGCTCCAGGAGGCCGGCAGGACCTATCCGTAGGCTGTACTGCGAGCCGAAGGACAGGTCGATGTGATTGCACTGGTGAGTGGGAGTGTGGGCCCAAGCGTTTTAGCGAGAGGGTTTCAAAGATTGCCGGGGGCTCGGAGAGCCCTGCCCGTTCTAACGCCCTGAATGAACGGCGGCACCCCTAGCGGCCCGGGTGGCGGCGGGGCGGCAGGGTGAGTCAGGCGAGGGGGCTTGGGGGACCCCAATCCCAGGCGTGGTGGCGCCAGGCACCTTGGGAGGGGCCCCTTGGGGGCCAACCTAGGTTTAGGGTTAGCCCCCAGGAGGCCGGCAGGCCCTTTCCGCCAGCTGTGTGATGAGCGGAGGATGGGCCGAGGTGAGGGCACTGGCGAACAGGAGCTTGGGCCCAATAGTTTTGGCGCGGGGGGGCTTCACAGGTTGCCAGGGGCTCGGAGGGCCCTGCCTGATCTCCCGCCCTGAATGAGGAAGGTGCCCCTAGCGGGCCGGGTCGCAGCGGGGCGGCAGGGTGAGTTCGGCCCTGGTGCTCGGGGGTCCCCAATCCCTGGCGTGGCAGCGCCAGGCCCCTTGGGAGGGGCCCCTCGTGAGCCGTCCTGGGGTTAGGGTTAGCCCAAAGGAGGCCGGCAGGCCCCATCCACCGGCTGAGCGGATTACGGAGTGGTGGGCCAAGGTGAGGGCTCTGGCGAGCGGGAGCATGGTCGCAGGTGTTTTGGCACAGGGGCCTTCGAAGTTCGAGGGTGGCTCGGAAGGCTCTGCATGTTCTCCAGCCCGGAATGACCGGCGGCGCCCCTAGCGGCCCGAGTGGCGGCGGAGTGGCAGGGTGCATCTGGTGTTGTGGCTCGGGGGTCCCCAATCCCCGGCGTGGCAGTGCCAGACCCCTTGGGACGGTCCCCTCTGAGACCGACCTAGGGTTAGGGTTAGCCCCCAGGAGAATGGCAGGCCCGATCCACCAGCTGTGCAGAGAGTGGAGGGACGGTCCGAAGTGAGGGCGCTGGTGAGTGGTAGCGTTGGCCCAAGCGTTTTGGTGCAGGAGGCCTTGGACATTCGCTGGGGGCTCGGAGGGCCCTGCCCATTTTCACGCCCCATGAGGACATTGCTCCTAGCAGGCTGGGTCGTGGAGGGGCGGCAGGGTGAGCCCGCAACAAGTGCTCGCGGGTCCCCAATCCCTGGCATGGCAGCGCCAGGCGCTTGGGAGTGGTCCCTCGGGGGCCGACCTAGGGTAGGGTTAGCCTAAAGGATGCCAGCAGGCCCGATCTGCCGTATGTGCGGTGAGCGGAGGGGCTAGCCGAGGTGACGGCGGTGGCGAACAGGAGCGTGGGCCCAAGCGTTTTGGCGCAGATGGCCTTTGAAGGTCGCCGGGGGCTCAGAGGGCCCTGCCCATTCTCCCGCGCTGAATGACCGGCACCGCCCCAAGCAGCCCGGGTGGCGGAGGGGCGGTAGGTTGAGTCGGGCCCTGGGGCTCGGGGGTCCCCAATCCCTGACATTGAGGCACCAAGCCCCGTGGGAGGGGCCCCTCGGGTCCGACCTAGGGTTAGGGTTAGCCCCCAGGAGGCTGGCAGGCACAATCCGCCAGCTGTGTGGCAAGCGGAGGGGCGGGCCGAGGGGCAGGCGCTGGAGAGCGGGAGCATAGTCCTAAGCGTTTTGGCGCGGGGGGCCTTCGAAGTTCGCCAGGGGCTCAGAGGGCCCTACCCGTTCTCCCGCTCTGAATGACCTGTGGCACCCCTAGCGGCCCGGATGACGGCGGGGCAGCAGCGTGAGTTTGGCTCTGGGGCTCGGTGTCCCCAATCCCTGTATTGTGGCACCAGGCCCCTTGGGAGGGGCCCATCGGGGGCTGACCAAGGGTTAGGGTTAGCACCCAGGAGGCAGGCAGGCCCGATCCACCAGCTGTGTGACGAGTGGAGGGGCGGGCCGAGGTGAGGGCGCTGGAGAGCGGGAGCGTGGACCCAAGCGTTTTGGTGCGGGGGTCCTTCGAAGGTCGCAGGTGGCTCGGAAGGGCTTGCCCGTTCTGCCACGCTGAATGACCGGCGGCACCC
Source organism: Ursus americanus (assembly GCF_024610735.1). NCBI lineage: Eukaryota > Metazoa > Chordata > Mammalia > Carnivora > Ursidae > Ursus > Ursus americanus. The sequence goes on along the minus strand of NC_142130.1, from coordinate 2,501,503 downwards.
CTAGCAGCCCGGTGGCATCGCGGCGGCCGTGTGAGTCCGGCGCTGGGGCTTGGGGGTCCCAATCCCTGGCGTTGGGCAGCCAGGCCCCTTGGGAGATTCCCTCGGGGGCCGACCTAGGGTTAGGGTTATCCCCCAAGAGCCTGTTAGGCCCGATCTGCCAGCTGTGCAGCGAGCGGAGGGGTGGGCTGAGGTGAGGGCATTGGTGAGCGGGAGCGTGGACCCAAGCATTTTGGTGCAGGTTGCCTTCGAAGATCGCCAGGGGATCGGAGGGCCCTGCCCGTTCTCGCTCCCTGAATGACCGGCGGCGCCCCTAGCGGCCCGGGTGGCGGCGGGGTGACACGGTGAGTCCGGCGGTGGGGCTCGGGGGTCCCCAATCCCAGGCATTGCGGTGCCAGGCCCGTTCGGACAGGCCCCTCAGGGGCCCACCTAGGGCATATGGGTAGCCCCCAGGAGGAGGGCAGGCTTCATCCGCCGGCTCTCTGGCAAGCGGAGGGGCGGGCCGAGGTGAGGGCGCTGAGGGGCGGGAGCGTGGGCTCAAGCATTTTGGATGGGGAGGCCTTCGAATGTCGCCGCGGGCTCGGAGGGCCCTGTCCGTTCTCCCACCCTGAATGACCAGTGGCACCCCTAGCAGACTGGGTGTCAGTGGGGCGGCAGGGTGAGTCCGGCGCTGGGGCTCGGGGGTCCCCACTCCCCGGCATTGCGGCGCCAGGCCCGTTGGGAGGGGCAGCTCCGGGCCCGTCCTAGGGTAAGGGTGAGCCCCCAGGAGGCCGGCAGTTCCGATCCAGCAGCTGTGAGGTGAGCGGAGGGGCGGGCCGAGGTAAGGGTGCTGGCGAGCGGGAGCGTGGGCCAAAGGGTTTTGGCGTGGGGTGCATTCGAAAGTCGCTGGGGACTTGGAGGGCCCTGCCCATTCTCCCGCCCTGAATGACCGGCGGAGCCCCTAGCGGCTCGGGTAGCAGTTGAGCCGCAGGGTGAGTCCGGCGCTGGGGCTCGGGGGTCCGAATCCCTGATGTTGTGGGCCAGGCCCCTTGGGAAGGGCCCCTCAGGGGCCGACCTAGTGTTAGGGTTAGCCCCAAATATGCTGGCAGGCCTGATCCCCTGGCTGTGTGGCGATCGGAGGGGCGGGCCGAGGTGAAGCGTTGGCGAGCGGGAGTGTGGGCCCAAGCGTTTTGGCGCGGGGAGACTTTGAAGTTCGCCAGGGGCTCGGAGGGACCTACCCATTCTCCCGCCCTGAATGACCGGCGGCGCCCCTAGCGGGCCGGGTGGTGGCGGGGCGGCACGGTGTGTTCGGAGCTCGGGTTCAGGGGTTCGCAATCCCTGCGTTGCGAGGCCAGGCCCCTTGGGAGGGGCTCCTTGGGGGCCAACCTAGGGTTAGGGTTAGCCCCCTGGAGGCCGGCAGCCCAGATCCGCCATCTGTGCAGCGAGTGGAGGGGCAGGCCGAGCTGAGGGCACAGGCAAGCGTGATCGTGGGCCCAAGCGTTTTGGCGCGGGGTGCCTTCGAAGGCTATCCGGGGCTTAGAAGGCCCTGCCTGTTCTCACACCCTGAATGATCAGTGGCGCCGCTAGTGGCCCTGGTGTTGGCGGGGCGGCAAGGTGAGTCTGGCGCTGCGGCTCGGGGGTCAGCAATCAGACACGTTGTGGCGCCAGGCCCCATCGTACGAGCCCCTCTGGGGCCAACCTAGGGTTAGGGTTAGCCCCCAGGAGGCCGGCAGGCCCGATCCGCCGGCTGTGGAGCGAGGGGAGGGGCGGGCCGAAGTGAGGGCACTGGCGAATGGGACCGTGGGCCCAAGCATTTTGGCACGGGGCTCCTTCGAATGTCGTCGTGGGCTAGGAGAGCCCCGTTTGTTCTCCCGCTCTGAATGACCGGCGGTGCCCCTAGCGGTCCGGGTGGCAGCGGGACAGCATGGTGGGTCCTGGCTGGGCTCGGGGGTCCCAATCTCCGGCTTTGCCATGCCAGACCCCTTGGGAGGGGCCCCTCGGGAGCCGACCTAGGGTTAGTGTCAGCCCCCAGGAGGCCATCAGGCCCGATCCGCCAGTTGTGCGGCGAGCGGAGGGGCGCGGAGGTGAAGGCGCTGGCGAGCCAGAGCGTGGGCCCAAGCGTTTTGGCTTGGTGGGCCTTCGAAGGACGACAGGGACTCCGAGGGCCCTGTCCCTTCTCCCGCACTGAATATCCTGCGGCGCCCCTAGCAGCCGGGTGGCGGCGGGGCGGCAGGATGAGTCCGGCACTGGGGCTCGGGGGTTCGCAATCCCCGGTGTTGCGCTGCCAGGCTCCTTCGAATGGACCACTCGGGGGCCGACCTAGGGTTAGGGTTAGCCCCCAGGAAGCCGGCAGGCCCGATCTGCCAGCTGTGCGGCGAGCAGAGGGGCGGGCCGAAGTGAGGGCACTGACTAGCGGGAGCGTGGGCCCAAGTGTTTTGGCGCGGGGGGCCTTCGAAGGTCTCCGGTGGCTCGGAGGGCCCTTCACATTCCTCCACCCTGAATGACCGGCGGCGACCCTACTGGCCCGGGTGGCGGCGGGGTGGCAGGTTGAGTCCAACACTGGGGCTCTGGGGTCCCCAATCCCCAGTGTTGTGGCGCCAGGCCCCTTGGGAGGTGCCCCTCGGGGGCCGACCTAGGCTTAGGGTTAACCCCCAGGAGGCCGGTAGGCCCGATCCGCTGGCTGTGTGGCGAACGGAGGGACGGGCCGATGTGAGGGCGCTGGAGAGAGTGAGCCCGGGCCCAAGCGTTTTGGTGCGGGGGACCTTCGAAAGTCGCCAGGGGCTTGGAGGGCCCTGCCCGTTCTCCCGCCCTGAGTGACCAGTGGCGCCCATAGTGGCCCGGGTGGCGGCGGTCCAGCAGGGTGAGTCTGACACTGGGGCTCAGGGGTCCCCAATCCCCGGCGTTGCGGCTCTAGGCCCCTTGGGAGGGGCTCCTCGGGGGCTGACCTAGGATTAGGATTAGCCCCCAGGAGGCCAGCAGGCCCGATCTGCCAGTTGTGTGGCGAGTGGAGGGACGGGCCGAGGTGAGGGCGCTGGCGAGCGGGAGTGTGGGCTGAAGCATTTTGGCGGAGGTACCTTTGAAGGTCGCCTGGGGCTTGGAGGGCCCTGCCGGTTCTCACGCCCTGAATGACCGGCGGCGCCGCTAGCGGCCCGGGTGTCGGTGGGGCAGCACAGTGAGTCTGGCGCTGCAGCTCGGGGTTCAGCAATCAGAGACGTGGCGCCAGGCCCCATCGGATGAGCCCCTCGAGGGCCGACCTAGGTTTAGGGTTAGCCCCCAGGGGGCCAGAGGCCCGATCCACCGGCTGTGCAGCGAGCGGAGGGGCAGGCCGAGGTGTGGGCGCTGGAGAGCGGGAGCGTGTGCCCAAGCGTTTTGGCGTGGAGGGCCTTAAAAGGTGGCCGGGGGCTCGAAAAGCCCTTCCCATTCTTCCGCCCTGAATGACCGGCGGCGCCCCTAGCGGCCCAGGTAGTGGCAGGGCGGCAGGTTGAGTCTAACGCTGGGGCTCTGTGGTCCCAAATCCCCGGCTTTGCGGTGCCAGGCCCCTTGGGAGGGGCCCCTCGGGGGCCGCCCTAGTGATAGTGTTAGCCCACAGGAGGCCGGCAGGCCTGATCCGCCGGCTGTCAGGCGAGCAGAGGGGCAGGCCGAGATGAGGGCGCTGGTGAGAAGGAGCGTGGGCCCAAGCGTTTTGGCATGGGGGGCTTCAAAGGTCGCAGAAGGCTCGGAGGGCCCTGCCCATTCTCCTGCCCTGAATGACGCGCGGCGCCCCTAGCAAACTGGGTGGCCGGGTGGTGGCAAGTTGAGTCCGGTGCAGGGGCTCGGGGGCACCCCATCCCTGGCGTTGCGGTACCCGGCCTCTTCGGCGCCGCCCTAGGGTTAGGGTTAGCGCACAGGAGGCTGGCAGGCTTGCTCCACCAGCTGTGGGGCGAGTGGAGGAGCAGGCCGAGGTGAGGGCGCTGGCGAGCGGGAGTGTGGGCCAGAGCATTTTGGCTTTGGCTCGGGGTGCCTTCGAAGGTCACAGGTGACTCGGAGGGTCCTGCCCGTTCTGTTGCCCTGAAGGACTGGCGAAGCCCCTAGTGCCCCACGTGGTGGTGGGGCGGCAGGGTGCGTCCGGCACTGGGACTTGGGAGTCCCCAATCCCTGGCATGCGGCGCCAGGCCACTTGGGAGGGGCCATTTGAGGGCGACCAAGGGATAGGGTTAGCCCCCAGGAAGCCAGAAGGCCTGATCCACCAGCTCTGCAGTGAGCTTAGGGGTGGGCCGAGGTTAAGGTGCTGGCGAGCAGGAGAGTGGGAGCCAGAGTTTTTGCATGGGGGGCCTTTGAAGGTCGCAGGCAGATCAGAGGGCCCTGCCCGTTCTCCCTTCCTGAATGACTGGCAACGACCCTAGCGCCCTGGGAGCTTGGGGGTGGCAGAGTGAGTCCAGCACTGGGGCTCGGGGGTCCCAAATCCCCGGCATTGAGGTGCCAGGCTCCTTGGGAGGGGCACCTCAGGGACCGACGTAGGGTAAGTGTTAGCCCCCAGGAGTGCAGCAGGCCCGTTCCCCCAGCTCTGCGGCAGGCGTAGGGGCAGGCCGAGATGAGGGCACTGGCGAGAGGGAGTGTGGACCCAAGCATTTTGGCGCGGGGGGACTTCAAAAGTCGCCGGGGGCTTGGAGGGCCCTGTCCGTTCTCTCGCCCTGAAAGACTGGCGGCCCCCCTAGCAACCCGGGTTGCTGTGGGGCGGCAGGGTGACTCCGGCGCTGGGCTCGGGGATCCCCAATCCCTGGCGTTGTGATGCCAGGCCCCTTGGGAGAGGCCCCTCGGGGGCCGACCTAGGGTTAGGGTTCGTCCCCAGGAGGCCGGCAAGCCTGCGCTAAGTGGTTCTGGCAATGTAACAAAAATGCCATACACTTATCTGTAAGAAATAACAGTGTACAGGAACGCTCTTAGCCCTAACATCATCCTTTCTGAATATGGAAGCCAGCCCCAAGGTGGTCGTGGAAGTCTGACGAAAGGGCTAAGCACTTTTCTCTGAGTCACCACACTATACAGGGAAAGACCAATGTACGTCATCTTTCACGAGTAGGAAGCATTAATGAAAAGGTTCTGGAATTTCGAGGACTCTGACCCATCCTTATTGGTAATAAACCACCCTGTACAGGAAAACACCTTCAACTCTCATCAGCCTCCTCAATCCTGATTCCAATTCAACTTTGGGTGTGTAGGACTAGGGAAATGTCCACATCTTATTGCTAAGAAAGAACGATGTCAGAGTAATGCCCTACAAGTCACATCAGCCTTCCTGAAGACGGCAGCAGGAATCAAGGTGGTTATGTTCCCATGAGGTAAGGAAGATGAGCATATAAGTGAGAAACAACAGTGGGCAGGACCTCTCTTCCAACGAACAGTATCTTTGCTTAATGTTGAATCCCTATGGTAAGTGGTTGTAGGCATTTGTGAGGTCAAAATCTTAAGTGTTTTGTAAAACCTCTTGGCCATTCACAGATGATACTAAGGTAGTTGGGGACTCCTAGGCAGTGATTTGCCCACTGTCGAAAATATGAGAAGATAAAAGAGACAGATGAGGTCTCCTCAGGCATTGTCCATTATCCTCATCCTCCGTGAGGATGGCCATCTCTGGACAGCTCAGTGGCAGGGTCTCATTCACAGTGGGGGCATCTGTTCCTCACAGACATCTGGCAGGGAAATGGATTTGGTTCTCTGTGCCAGCCCAGCCACAGCTGAGTGTCACAGCACCCTCTCGTGGGCTCATAAGGGTTTCACTGTCACCAGGCAGGTCACTGTATTTGATAAACCACTGTAAGAGTTTGCAATTGCCTTCATCTGCAACCTCCTAGAAGCAAATGCAGGTCTCTGGTACCATGTGAAGTCATGTGAAGGCATTGTGAGAAAGTGTCCTTTTGCTTAAGAAAAACATGGAGGTGGGGCTCATGGCTGGCTCAGCCAGTTAAGCATGTGCCTTTGGCTCAGGTTATGATCCCAGGGTTCTGGGATCGAGCCACGCTCCATGCTCAGCAGGAAAGGAGGTAGGGAAATAGCTTAGAACCCACAGAGAATGTGAATAAAGGGGAGTGAAATGGAACTTGGTCTGTGTTTTGCTTTAGGGATTGGAAGTTAGTTTTTTCTCAATTGTGATTGTTCTTGAAACAGAGAAGCTGTATTGTTTTTTTTTTACCTTCAATTTTTTCTAATAATAATCTTTTATGATTATATGTTAGTCACTATACAGTATTTCCTTAGTTTTTGATGTAGTGTTCCGTGATTCATTATTTGCATATAACACCCAGTGCTCCATGCAATATGTACCTTCCTTAATACCCATCACTGGACCATCCCAATCCCCCACCCCTCTCCCCTCTGAAGCCCTCAGTTTGTTTCCCAGAGTCCATAGTCGCTCGTGGTTCATTCCCCCTTCTGTTTAGGGTCCATTGTCTAAAGGGACAGACAGTGGAAGTTCACCAAATATAAGATCAAAATTTCATTGTTCATTATAGATGCCGCCAAGTAGTTCCCAGACATTTCATTCTACTGTAGTAATTCATTATACCTCTGCAGGTGCACGTGGAAGACAATTGATGCATGCATAGTGGTAATAAAACACGCCCCTCAGTAGTACAATAAGAGAGGATACATATGTGTAAAATTATTCGACTACAGCTTCCATGCTTTCCCTTTGTTCCTTATTATCTATGAAATTGGACAATTTTTGTTCTCTAGGCTTAAAACTCATTGTCAAGTATTCAGAGTTTTTCAATGCTGATCTTCTCCTGTAAAAGTTACCAAAAATCTAAAATATGTATGATCTTTAAAAAATGCTATATTGAAAATTACAGCAGGGAAGTTTCATTTTGTGAATATTGTGTCAATGGATCTCTATTTTGACATCAGTGTTCATTAGAAATGATGACATTTCATGTGAGTATAAATATCAATGTGAAAAAGAAAAGGTAGGAAGAACCTTGAATGTTTAAGTAATTGGTGAAATGACAGGTGTGTGTGTGTGTGTGTGTGTGTGTGTGTGTGTGTGTGTGTGTAATTGATTTTCAGTGAATGGTTCAGCTTCTTGTAGGGCCTCCGAGAGAGCCCAGGTGAACCTTTCAATGAGTTGATATCTGTTTTCAGAACATGGGAATCTCTTAGTCCAATAGTCAATCAGGCAAGCTTTGAGGTCTTGAAGTCCTCAGCGATGGTGTTGCAGACCCTTGTGAGCAAACCCTAGGGTATGGTCAGAGCCCTCATTAGCTGGTACCAAGGTGTGACGATTTCAGACAGCATTTCCCAAAGAAGTACCTCTTGAGTCTCTGTCCTTGTCAGTTCCCTACACTTCCTTACACTAGTTATGTGATCAGTGTGTTTCAGGATAATCCCCACATGTGATTTTTGCTATTTCCTACTAGTCCTATCTGTTTCTCATCTTCTTCTTTTATGGTAGGGGTTGGGAAGCAACCTGTGTGGTGGAGGAAGGGGTGTGGTAGTTGTCTGCCTTCAGAGGACCGAATGATGCCTAGAAATTGTACTGTAGTTTGAGGTCAATTGTCCATCCTCTGAGTGTCAGGAATTCCATCACTTTACTTTGATGCTAGTCTGTTCTTCAAGCTGTCCTCAGAAATAAGGACGTCATCCATCTAGGGAATACTAGTTTGTGTGTATGTTTTCATTTTAGGAAAGGCCTTGCTCTTCCTTAAAATAATACTGTAGAGCACTCTTTCCTGTTGTTATTGGCCATCAGTCAATCTTTTGTGAAGTATTCGTTTATAAATAGACTTTCTATGGTTGATGAGCAGGAATTCTTTATTGACAAGTCTTTGTCAGTGTGTGTATTGCAAATCTTTACTTCCCAGCCTGCGGTTCACTTTTTCATTTTCTTATGGTCATAAGTTAAGGAGAAATGTCACATTTTTATGAAGTCCCACTGAATTCTTTTAAATGGTTAAAGCACCCTATGTCCTACCCCAAGATTGACAGGTTCTACATTTTCTTTCAGAAACTGTCCAATGGGAAGCTACAATCCATCTCAAATTTATAAAGTGCATTTTTAATTCTAATAGGGTATTTATAGACTGTTTTGGATTTTCTATGTACACAATTGTATTATCTGTGAATAGTCACATTTATCCCCTCAATTCTTATACTTTTTGTTTCTCTTGCCTTCTAACACTGGTAGATTCTCTGATGCAACGTTGAATAGAGCAGGATTGTTTGAAGATTTTAATATACCTTTCTCAATATCTGAAAGAAAAAGCAGACAAAACATTGGTAACAAATCTGACCTAATTGACATATAGGGAACATTCCATAATAAGTGCAGAATACATTATTTTCAAGTGGTCATAGACTCTTTACCCAAATAGATGATAGGTGGGGCCATGAATGAAGTCTACAAATGTTAAACCCTGAAATTAACTAGATTCTATTCTTAGACCACAGGCGAATTGAGCCACAGTCATAGCGAAAAGAAAATCAAGAAGTCCTTCAATGTTTAAAATTAAATGGAACTTTGCTACATATCCTAAAGGTCAGAGAGGGAATCTCAATGGAAATTCTGAACCTTTTCTACATGAGGGCTCACACACAATGGCACTTTCTTTGTGAAGAGCATTATAATAACCTAGACAGGAGTTGAGCCTTAAGTCAGAGTTCTTCCTGCCCCAGCCACACCTGGCAGCCTTGGCCTGTGGTCCCCCTCAGCTGTCCTTTCTGGTGGCCCTGAGCTAAGGGGGTCAACATGGCCATATGGAAATGGGAAGCTCCCCACTCATAGTGATGATGGTGCCCCCTCCCCACCTGCCCATTCTGGTGGCTCTGAGCTAAGGGGGTCAACATGGCCGTATGGAAATTAGAAGCTCCCCACTCTTAGTGATGACGTTGCTATTGTATCATCCTCACCAGTCCAACAACATGATTTCTGAGTGAACTATGACACAAGAGTGACTTCTTGGCCTTCCTTCAGGTTTGAAAATCATCTGGTGAGTCATCTATTCGAAATATGGATTCAACATGTGTTCTTTCTTCTGGAAAAGAAATAGACCCAATAGCAATTATGGCTTCCTGAGCACCTGTTCCTGAGAGACATCATACTGGCTCTTTGTAGCATTCTGCCTCTTAAACTTCTCAACTAGGGTGTAGATATTTTTAGGCACATTTTCAGGTGGTTAGACAGGGACTCGGATGATATGAGTCACAGAGGATTTTAGTGTCAGAAACATAAGTGGGATTCCCAAATTGACTCCAAATCCCTTGTTGTTCCATACAGGGTACTATCTTCCTCTTAACTCTGGTCTTCTCGATCTGGAAACCTATCAAGTATCAGGATTTTCTTGTCATGTGGACAACTGGAACGAATTCATTGGGCCTTTTCACCTCTGCCATGGTGATCATTAAGATCATTATCTCAGTGGAGGACCTCTGGGTAAGATACTCAAAGATCCTTAGGAATACAGACAGTATAATATTTTTCTGGTATTAAAGTTACTGAAACCAACTTTCTTTTTTAGTCCATTCAGGCTCTGGTATGTTCAGAGGGTGCTGTAAAACAGGTCTGAAATAGTGTTTAAAAACACTCAGCTCAGCCTCTTCTACAAAGTGAGCCAATGCTTATAAACATGGCTAAAATATTGCCTTACCTACGATGACTTCCCAGCCATCGTAGTGTTTATATGTTATGACTGTGACTTACATTAGTCAACATTTGCAGAGAAAGAACTTACTGCATCCAGGGGGCACTTCATGTTGAAATTAGTTTGTGACAACGAGCTACTGTGTTTTATTCCGCAGTCCAAGGGAATGGTGCCAGACATCTCTAAGTTGTCCAGCAGTTCTACAATTCTAATTTTAAGTGGTCTGTGTGCTTCAGAGATTTGGGCAGAAGAAGGGCAGGAGTCCAGAGACTGTGAACACTTCTGTTACCTGTGCTGACCATGGAGCAGGCAGCCTTTCGTGGGTATCATTTTGATTTCTTGGTACTCTTGTGAAAGGTGCTTTTGTCTCAAATTCCTCCATTTAGGAGTAATTATAATGATGAAAGTAATTTTTATCTTATATCATCTGTGGGCCCTGATCCTGGGCTCCCAGGGAAGCTATCCTTTAACATTTTACCCGGCTCAAAATGACTGGGAAAAAACCTCAAAGCATGGGCCCTATTTCTGCCCCAAGCACATGTTGTACATCTGCTTCGAGGAGAAAACAATAACCAAAAATGCCAACATAAAGATAAGAAAAAATAAAGAACCTCTTTGGCTCCCATAAGATTAAGGTCATACTGACATGTACATACTGAAAACATAAGAAAGAATCTGTCACTTTCTGGATCTAAGAAGATCCTCACTGTAGTGTGTAACTCTGTATGTAAAACAAAACAGAAAAAAATATATAAGCCTGCCCCAAATGTTCCTTCCCTGGAGCACTCCCTTCTTGGTGAAGATTGTGTCTCCCAGACAGTTGTCCTGACTTGGGTTTGAATAAAGGTTTCTTCCTTTCTCTCTAAAATGTTATTAAAAGTTCATTCATGCAATGTCGACAATAACAGTGTTTTCTATTTAAGTGAGAAATAAATGTTCCACTCTAGTCGCATTGGGAATAGACGAATTTAGGGTTTCTTTAGAAGAGTAAGTCTGCCTTCCAGAAAAGGCAAGGTCATTGGTCTATTGAGAATGAAGATAATTACTGCTAAACAACAAGTATGTGTTGCCTCTTCGCCCAGAAACCAAAGCAGGTGTGCAGGCTTTAGGTCATAGGTGCCTTCTTCTCCCCAGCTGACAGCACTTCTTTGCTCTGGCTCCAAGACACCCGAGGTTTGAACGTCAGCATCGGAGTCAGCGAGGCAGCTTGTCACAGGACGCCAGTGTTCAGAGAAAGCACAGGAATGTTTGGCAAAATGTCCTATCTATGTCAGGGCTGGAGGTAAAACCTCTCATTATCCCAAAACCTCCTGGGCTTTTCTCTTTTCTCTAGTTGAGCCACAAAGTAAAATTGAAGTAGCTGTCAGCATTCTGGGTTTGGTGCAAGAATTACTTAGTTTCCCTGCTGGTAGAACTTTGCAGGGGATCACAATTTCTCTGTCCATTTATTGCTTACACATGTGTTTTGACCATCTGTTTCCTAGGAACCCTCTTTAATTAGAAAGGGAAGGTGAGATTCACTCTGTGCCTGTTTGTAACATCTAACTTGTTCCTTCATCTAACAGTGTTTATACAATTGGGCCTAAGATATGGTTGAGTGGCCAGCATCTAGAGTTATATGGCTTTTTTTCATCTGATACAGACTTGGATGATGTCATTTGACAAAGGTGATGTTTCATCATTGATTAGTTTATTCATCAGAAGAGTTAAAATTAGGGTGGAGGGAAAATTGAAAATTATCCAAAGCGGCCTGTTCCTGTTTAAAAGTTGAGCTTGACTTTCTAGTTTTACTAAATGTATTATCTCGATATTTTGAGGTGCCATTTTCTCTCTGTAGTTTCTTTGGTGGTGGAGTCAGAAGGAGAGTCTGGGAATTCTTTTGGATAGTGGCATGCTGGTGGCTTCAAGGGGCTTGGCGTCAGGAGCCTTGGGGTGAAGTCTGCAACTGCTTGCCTGACCCTGGGTGCATCTCCCAGAGGTTTTGTTTCCTCTTATGAAATTGCTGGCAGATAATGTTCTGCTTAAAGGGGAACCCTCCCATCCTGTTGGTGGCAATGCAAAGTGGTGCAGCCAGTCTGGGAAACAGTGTGGGGGTTCCTCAAAAAGTTAAACATTGAACAATCCCATGATCCAGCAATTGCTCTCCTAGGTATTTACCCAAAGGATACAGAAATGCAGATTCAAAGGGGGAACATGCACCATGATGTTTATAGCAGCAATGTCCACAGTAGCCAATCTATGGAGAGAATCCCAAAGTCCATGCACTGATGAATGGATAAAGCAGATGTGGGATACATATTATATATATATATATATATATATATATATATATATATATATATATATATATATATATATATATATATATATACACACACACACACACACACACACACACACACACACACACACATATATAATGGAATATGACCCAGCTTCAAAAAGAATGAAATCTTACCATTTGCAAGGATGTGGAAGGATCTAGAGTATATTAAGCTAAGCAAAATCAGTGAGGAAAGACAAATATCCTATCTCTCACACTTGTGGAATTTCAGAAAGAAAACAGATGAACAGAGTGGAGGGGTGATGAGAGAGGCAAACAAGGAAATAGACTCAACCTTGGAGAACAAACTGAGTGTTGCTGCAGGACAGGGGCATGGGGGGAAGAGTTAAATGGGTGAGGGGTATTAAGGAGGGCACTTGTGATGAGCACCGGGTACTGTATGCAGGTGAGGAATCACTAAATCCTACCCCTGAAGCAAATATTCCATGGCATGTGAACTAACTGGAATTTAAGTAAAAGAAGAAAGGAAAAAGTGTTCTGCTTCATGAAGAGTGAGGTAAAATTGTAGTGATTTGGGCTGTACTATTCTATAGAGGATAGATGTAAAACAACCTGTTGTAGGATACACTAGTTTCTTATCACATAAGGAGTCCTCAGAAAGCTGCAATGAAAGATTTAGATCTCAGAGCATGTTCATGTTCCACTGATATGTTACGGTTTGCACAGGTAGGAAAGAAGGTGGAGAGAAAGGCAACAGAAGGGGAAAGTAGGTGTGAACCTTTCATTAGTTAGCGTTATAGCTTTCTCATGAAAGCCTTGCGCCAGTGTGATTTTGGAAGAAACGGTGGAATCCGGGAGCTTTGCAGGAGATAGGGGAGTTCCAGGTCTGGGTAAACTGACAGGGGTCCCAGAGGAGTGTTGAATGGATTCTGCAGCAGGGTGTGGACAGGGTGGGCTCCAGGGGTGGCTGTGGTCTCCTGGGTGAGAGTTGTGACAGGTGAGGGCTGTGTGCAAGTTCCTGGCTGAGGACAAGTGTGGCACAGGCAGAGAGCTGGCAGAGAACCTTCTGGGCCACCAGCCTCACCCAACACACACGGCCTCATCTTCTGTCCCTGTCACTCCAATTCTGACTTCTCCGAAGGTGAGTGAGAATACATCAAGAGCATTCTTAACAGAAGGGAAAGCATGTGCAAAAGCTCTGGGGCAGGAGAATTCCAGTTATTTCCAGGAGCAGCAAGAAGGACCTGTGGCCACAGGAGACAGCTTAGGACATGAGCTTAGAGAGGTGAAAGAGGGTGACAGAAAGCTATTCCAGGGCTATAACCCCATGAGAAGCTGTTTCACTGGGCCATACTGGCTACAGTGTTGAGAACAGATTACAGAGGGTTGAAGATGGCAAAGCAGGTCAATTATGAAGCTTTTCCAGGAACTCAGTCACCGTGGAACGGACAGGTGGCTTTGGATGGAGTGGTTAGACCTCTTCTGGGTCCATTTTGAAGATGGAGCTCACAGGATTTGCTGATGGGTTAGCTATTAGGAGCAGGAGAACAGAGGAATTGGGGTAACTCTCAGGTGTTGTGGGTTGTCCTGATCGAGAGGAAGGAGAGGGTTTCTCAGCGGGTAGGAGGTAGTCGGTGTTCAGCATGCTGAGGAAGGTGCCTTTCCCGGTGGATCTGCTGAGGTTTGTGTCTGGGAGGACCTTTCACATCTCTTCCCTCAGCAATGCTCAAGTACAAGTATCCCCCACTTTTTAAACGTTCACAGTAAGACACTGGGCTTTCTTGAAAGAACTACGTTATTACCCAGCTTCAGTAAAAGGAAGAGACCTGAAGAGGATTTCAATCTTATGAAAAAAGGTGAACAGTGAGAATCGCGTTCAGCATCTGTTCTGGGGAGAAGCACGACCGAGGCGGCGTGCACCCCAACCAGCTCCTTCCTCTGGGAACCGCTCTCCGCTTCCAGCCACTAGCACTTTGAATTGTGTCTGTGAGCCTCTGCTGTGCTTCATCTTCATTTATGCTGGGCCTCCGTTAGAAACTTGTGTGCTGAGGCCTAAGAAAAGCCAAAGAGAAGGAATTTTGGAGTCTGAGCACACTGTCTAATTGTTCGTGTAAATTAATGGTCATTCCTTCTTGACACCATTTCTGCTGTGCAAGGTTTCTCAGAAGCCCTGTACTTTCAAAGAGCAGGGAAACCTATACCCCATGCTGCGGGGTTAGTTTTAGTCTCCATGCCTGACAGACCATTTCATGACTAGGATTTTCTCACTCAAACATTGAGACTTTGACCATCTTCACCCTTTTCTACCACCACATCCCCGAATCTGGCACCTACCAACCTGCTCTCAGTATCTATGCGTTCAGTATTTGTTTATTCCACGTGGAATGTACATGAGAGCATCTGGTATTGGTCTTTCTGTGTCTGAGTTACTTGGAATAAGGCCCCCAAGGTCTGTATTTCCATGTCTGGTTCTTGTGAATAATGCTGCAGTGAACGTGGGAGTGCATCTGTCTTTTTGAGGCAGCATTTTTGTGTTCTTAAATCAATACTCAGTAGAGCCATTACTGGGTCATGGGGTAGTTGTATGTATTTTTTCAGGAACCTCCATACCATTTGTCACAGTGGCTGCACCAATTTCCATTCCCACCAACAGTGCACAGTGTTTCCTCGTCTGCACACCCTTGACCCCACCTGGTGTCTGTCTCTGGGACAATTGCTGTTCCAACAGTTGTGAGAGGATAGCCGATTGTGGGTTTGACTGATGTTTCCCTGACGATGATTAGTGATGTCGAACAACTTTTTCTGTCTGTTGGCACATGTGTGCCATCTTTGGAAAGTATCTATTCACATATTCCTCCCATTTTTTTATATAGTTTTTTTTTAATTTGTATGAGTGTTGTGTGTATTTTGGATATTAGCCTCTTCTCACACATATGATTCGCAGATATGTTTTTCTTATTGGGTCAGAGGCCTTTTAAGTTTTTGATGGTTTCTTTTGCCGTGTGGAAGATTTCAGTTTGATGTTGTTCCACTTGTTTATTTTTGCTTTTGTTGCCTTTGCATTTGGTGTCCGATCTGAAGACTCTTTGCCAAAACTAATGTCAATAGACTTAGTACCTGTGTCTTCTTGGAGGTTTATGGATTCAGGTCTTATGTTCAAATCATTCATCCATTAAAAATTTTGTGTGTGGTGTAAGAAAGTGACCCAGTTATATTCTTCTGCATTTAGTGTCCCGTTTTCCTGTTACCGCTCACTGAAGAGACAGTCCTTCCCTCATGGCATATCTTCTGCTGCTGTGTCGTGAGGATCATCTACGTGTGGGTAAGTTTCTGAGCTTTCTGTACTGTTCCACTGACCTGGTGTCTTTGTTTATGCCAATACCATCCTGTTTTGATGACAACAGGTCTATAATCCAGCTTGAAATCCAGGAGTGTGTTGACTGCACCTCTTTCTCCAGGTTGCTTTGCGGATTTGGTGTCTTTTGTGATTCCATACAAGTTTGAGGACTGTTTTCTATTTCCTCGAATAATGACACTGGAATTCAGATAGGTATTTCATCACATCTGTCAATTGCTTTGGGTACGATGGACATGTTCATATAATTAACTCTTCCAGTTAAGGAGCATGGCGTATGCTACCATTTGTTTGTGTTGCCTTCCAAATCTTTGACCCATACATTCTGCCCCCCTGGACACACATATTTTTCATTTCTTTTCTTCCATGTGTTGAGTGTACTATGTCTTTCTCATTCTTGGTTACTTTTATTCCTAGATTTTTTATGGAATTGTAAATGGCGTTGCTTTTTTAATTTCTCTTTGCGAAAGTGTGTCATCAGTATACAGAAATGCAAGAAGTTGGGTCATCTGGGTGGCTCCATAAGTGAAGCGTCTACCTTCAGCTCAGGTCATGATCCCAGAGTTCTGGGATCGAGCCCCGTGTTGGGCTCCCTGCTTAGCGAGGTTCTGCTTTTCCCTCTTTCTGACACTCCCACTGCTCATGCTTTTTCTCTTCCTGTCAAATAAATAAATAATATTTGAAAAATAATGACAACAGGTCTCTGCATATTGACTTTATATCCTGCAGCTTGTTTGAATTTTTTTATTCTAACAGTTTTTTTTTTTGTGTGTGGAATCTTTCGGGATTTTATGTCATTTGCAAATTGTGCCAGTTTTCCTGTATGGATTTCATATCTTCTCTTTTTTTAAAAATTGTTATTCACCCTACAGTACTTCATTTGTTTTGGATCTAGTGTTCCATGATTCATTGTTTGCATATAACACCTAGTGCTCATTATGACAAGTGCCCTCCTTTTTTTTTAAAGAATTTATTTATTTATTCAACAGAGATAGAGACAGCCAGCGAGAGAGGGAACACTAGCAGGGGGAGTGGGAGAGGAAGAAGCAGGCTCACAGCAGAGGAGCCTGTTGTGGGGCTCGATCCCATAATGCCAGGATCACGCCCTGAGCCGAAGGCAGATGCTTAACCACTGTGCCACCCAGGTGCCCCCTGTCTTGTTAATTTTAACCATTCTAACTGGTGTCAGGTGGTATTTCATTGTCGTTTTGATTTGTATTTGCCTGATGGCAAGTGATGTGGAGCATTTTTTCATGTGTCTGTCGGCCATTTGTATGTCTTCTCTGGAGAAGTATCTCTTTGTGTCTTCTGCCCATTTTTTGGGTGTCGAGTTTGAGGAGTTCTTTATAGATCTTGGATACCAGCCCTTTATCTGTAATATCATTTGCAGATATCTTCTTCAATTCCATAGGTTGCCTTTTGTTTTGTTGATTGTTTGCTTTGCCGAGCAGAAGCTTTTTATCCTGATGAAGTGCGAATAGTTCATTTTTGCTTTTATTTCCTTTGCCTTTAGAGACGTGGCTTGCAAGAATTGTTGTGTCCAAAGTTGAAGAGTTCTTTTGATTTTGATATGAGACAGGAATCCATTATCTTTCTTTCCTGATTGTATTTGAGTCCTCTGTCTTTCTTGGTGAGTCTAGCTAAGTTTGTCAGTTTTGTTTATCTTTCCAAAAAAGGCTGCTCTCATTTTCATTGTTTTTTTTTTTTTGTCTTTTTAGTCTTTGTTGGATTTATTTATGCCTTCCTTTTTGTTATTTCCTTATTTCTACTAATTTGGGGCTTTGTTGGTTGTTTTTTTTTTTTCCAATTCTTTACCACATAAATCAGGTTGTTTATTGGAGAGCATTCTCATGGATTGATGAACACTTGAATTTCTATGAATGTCCTCCATAAAGCCACTTTTGCTGCATCCCATAAGTTTTTGTAGGTTGTCTTTTTCATCAGCGTCAAGGTACTTCTAAATTTTTTTTGATTTCTTCTTTGACTGTTGGTTGTTCAGTAGCATGTTGTTAAATCTCCACATATTTTTTAAGATTCTTTAAGTATCTGACAGAGAGTGAGACAGCGAGAGAGGGAACGCAAGCAGCGGGGTGGGAGAGGGTGAAGCGGGCTTCCCACTGAGCAAGGAGCCTGATTCGGGGCTAGATCCCAGGATCCTGGGATCACGACCTGAGCTGAAAGCAGATCCTTAACGACTGAGCCACCCAGGCCCCAAAAATCTCCACCTATTTTTGACAGTCCCATTTTTTTCTTGAGACTGATTTCTAGTTTCATATCATTGTGGTTGGATAAGATTTGAAGCAGAAGGTGAAGAGTACATTCAGATGAAAGGTTTGTTTCCTGGAGGGTTTTCTGTGGGCAGACCATGAGTTCAGTGGGCAGGAGGAAGGTTTTATGAGATGGGGGGTGGGGATAACCCTTGTTAGAATTACTGACTACTACCATGCAGGCTGTGTGCTACTGTTCACACCATAGTCCTGATGGACTTGTACTTCATTAGAAATATTTTCTAGGAGGTGTAGGCATAGCCTTCACTTAAAGAAAGGTGCCATGTGGGTTCAGCAACCAGGATGTATGGTACTGTGGGGGATCAGAAACAGGCTTTCTGTGGGAAGTGACAGAAATAAGATATGGTGAGCTCCATGACCATAGGTGAGGTCCCGAGTGACCCACTGGGTGTTGGGTTCTGTGGATCTGTCTCATCAGGTGCTGTGGAATTCAGGGACACCCTCCTGTCTGTGGATTTGTGTGGAGACAGGTAGACATCACTGTCTGGCCAGGCACGAGGGTCGCACTGGACCACCACCAGAGGTGCAGCGTGCGGTGGAGCCACTGCTTGGTTTCCCCGAAAGCTGACCAGGGTCTGTAACTGTGATTCCTAGCAGCTGCAAGGGGAGAGGAAGCCGGGGGTGGTGCACACTTCCTAGACTTGTGGTCAGGACTAGTCTGGAGCCCACTGAAGTCAACCACACCGGGCACAGAATGCACCAAGTCAGTGTAGCTGTGGGCACTGCTCCCTTGGTACTTTCGGGCCAGCTCCATGCTGCCACCTCCTGCTTTTCATCATCATCTTCAAGGTCATGTGCCTCTGCTCTTGCCCCATGGCCTCTGGGGTATTGTCCGTCCTCCATCTGGCCCTCGTCCCTGGTGCCCTGTGCAGTCCGATGCCAGGGTAGCCTTCTTGAGACAAATATCTGGCCCTGATGGAACACTTCCATGGATCTCCTGTGATGCGAGGATGATGCCCTGCCCTGGAAGGGGGCTGCAGGTCCCCCATCAGGACAGCCATGTCTCCCTTTTCAGCATGGCTTGCCCTCCCCTCAGTCTTCTTCAGGGAAGCTCTCCCCACTTCCTGAGCTGACAGCTCTGAACTTAAAAATGAATGTTATTTTACATATCTCTATGCCTTAGTTCATCCATGGCATGTCTTTCAACCCCGTTAGTGGGTTTTTTTCTTTTTTAGCAGTTCTGAAGGGCTGTCTGATCAAGGAGGGGATGACGTGGGTGGGGTAGCTTTCCCTCTCATCTCCCTCAGCATGTCTCTGAGCCCTGGGGCCAGCTATCCCAGTGAGGATTGAGGAACCCGAGCCAACCCATCCTGAGCACAGGCTGTGTCAGCTCATAGACTGATGCGTGTTGGTGGGCAGCTGGCATGGGCCAGGGGCAGGCAGTGTCTCCTTCTCATTCCTTCCCTCCCTTCCTCCCAGAGGTAGCTCAGAGAAGCCTTCAACCCCTGCATCTCCAGATCCCTTGACCTGTGCCTCCTGTGTTCAGCTGGTGACCTTGGAGTTTCGCATGGATTCTACCTCCCGTACCCTCTCCCGTATCAGTTCCTGCATCAGGGGAGGGGTTGGACCCTTGTCTGTTTTTGGTCTTCTTCCTGTCCCGCACCAAGCCCACCCACCTTTGCATCTTCCATGTATGTGCTTGGAAGCAAGCCCATCCACAGGGAACCTATTAGCCAAATGGATCCAGGCAATGAACATTGAAGTAGAGATCCAGGATCCATAATAAACCTGCTCTGAAACCTGTCCCAAAGTCTGTGACTCTCTCACACTGAAACAGAAACAATAGTAGCTTTCTGGACTGTGAAGTGTCATGTGTCTCTACTTACAGTCTTGAATGCATAGGTGCTGAGCCTGGACTGAAAAGGACCATGTCTTCCGTGGGCTGGAATCCACGGCAAAAACTCAGTGAAATCTGAATTTGAGGCATGGAGTGAATAATTATTGTAGAGTGAATCCTCCCAAGTAGGGCTTATGCACTTTGCACAGGAAAAGCTTTTTCAAAGAGCTTCCTGAAAGAAAAATCTTTTTTAAAATTTATTTTAATTCCAGTAAAGCTAACATACAGTGTTACATTCGTTTCAGGTGTACAATAGAGTGATTCAGTAATTCTATATATTCCTCAGTGGTCATCAAGAAAAGCGTCCTCTTAATCCCCTTCATCTATTTCACTCATCCCTCTATCCACCTCCTCTCTGGTAACCATCCGTTTGTTCTCTATTGTTAAGAGTTTGTATTTCGGTGTGTCTCCTTTTTCTCTTTTAGTTATTTATTTTTGTTTGTTTTTTAAATTCCCCATTAGAGTGACATCGTATGGGATTTGTCTTTCTCTGACTGACTGATTTTAGTTAGGATAATACTCTCTAGCTCCATCCATGTGTCTGCAAATGGCAAGGTTTCATTCTTTTTCAAGCCGAGTAATACTCCATTGTGTGTGTGTGTGTGTGTGTGTGTGTGTGTGTGTGTGTGTGTGTGTGAATACACACATCTATCATCTCATTTGTCAATTTTTCTACAGACACTTGGGTTGCTTCCATATTGTGATATTGTAAATAATGGTGCAAGAAACATAGGGGTGCACATATCCTTTTAAGTTACTGTTTTCCTATTCTTTGGGTAAATACGAGTAGTGTGATTGTTGGATCGTAGGGTAGTTCTATATTTAATTTTTTGAGGAACCTTCATACTGTTTTCCACGGTGGCCACCACAGTTTGCATTCCCACCCACAGTTCGCGAGGATTCCCCTTTATCCCCAACCTCCCAACACCTGCTCTTTGTTGTGCTTTTGATGTTAGCCATTCTGCCAGGTTTGAGGTATTACCTCATTGTCCTTTGGATTTACATTTTCCTGATGATGGATGATGGTGAACATCTTTTCATGGGACTGTTGGCCATTTGTATTTCTTCTTTGGAGAAATGTCTGTCCATGTCTTCTGCCTATTTTTTAACTGGATTATTTGTTTTTGGGGGGTTGAGTAGAATCACTTGTATATGTTTTGGACACTATCCCTTTATTGCATATGATCTTTGCAAATATCTTCTCCCTTTGAGTAGGTTGTCTTATTATTTTTACGTTTTCATTGTTCTTCTGCCGTGTGGAAACTTTTTATTTTGCTGTATTCCCAATAGTTTATTTTTGCTTTCATTTCCTTTGCCTCAGGACACAGTCTAGAAAAACGTTGGTATGGTCCATGTCAAGAAGTTACTGTCTTCCCTCCTGTAGGATTTTTATGGATTCAGGTCTCATATTGAGGTCTTGAAACTGTTTTGTGTTTGTCTTTATTGTGTAAGAAAGCAGTCTAATTTCATTCTTTTGTGCGTAGCTGTCTAGTTTTCCCAACACCATTTGTTGTAGAGACTGTCCTTTTCCCTTTTGATATCGTTGCTTGCTTTGTGGAAGATTCATGGACCACATAATTGTGGGTTTCTGTCTGAACTTGTATCCTGTTCCTTTGGTCGCTATGTCTATTTTTGTGCCGTACTGTCTTGTTAGGATGACTGCAGCTTTGTAGTATAACCTGAAATCTGAAATTGTCAGTCCTCCAGCTTTGTTTTTCTTTTCCACATTGCACTGGCTGTTCGGAATCTTTAGTGGTTCCATACAAATGTGTAGGATTGTTTATTCGAGGTCTTTTGTTCTTTAATTTAAATTCAATTAGCCAACTTACAGTACATCATTCGTTTCAGATGTAGTCTTCAATAAATTTTCAGTCATGTGTAACACCCAGTGCTCATTGTATCGTGTGACCTCCTTAATGCTACTCACCCAGTTACCACCCCCCCAACTTCTCCTCCAACAATCATCAGTTTCTTGCGATAGTTAAGAGTCCATCATGGGTTTTCCACCTCTCTGATGACTTCCCATTCTATTTTCCCTTCCTTCCCCTATGGTCTTCTTCCTTGTTTCTGATATTCCACATAGGAGTGAAAGCATATGATCATTGTCTTTCTTTCATTGACTTATTCCACTCAGCATAATACCCTCCAGCTCCACCCAGGTCGGTGTGATGGTAAGTATTCATCCTTTCTGATGGCTGAGTAATATTCCATTATATATATGATCTACATCTTCTTTATCCATTCATCTATCCATGGTCATCTGCACTCCTTCCACAGTTTGTCTATTATGGATATTGCTGCTATGAACACTGGTGTGCATGTGTCCCGTCTTCACTACCTCTGTCTCTGGGGGTAAATACCCAGTAGTGCAATTGCTGGGACATCGGTAACTTTATTTATAACTTCTTGAGGAAACTCCGTACCATTTTCAAGAGTGGCTGTACCGGACTGCATTCGTACAGGGGTGTAAGAGGGTTCCCGTTTCTCCACATCCTCTCCAACATGTATAGTTTCATGTCTTCTTATTTTTATATATTCGGCCTCGTGTAATATGGCATTTATAGGGGTTTAGATTTGCATTTCCCTGAAGCCAAGTGATATGAAGCATTTATGCATGTATCTTTTGGTCACCAGTACGTCATCATAAGTGAAGCGACTTCCCATTTTAATCCATCTCAAGACCTAAAGCTGGGTACGTCTCTGAAGCTGGATGATGCCATCGGTTGGAAGTGTGGAGAATTTCAAAAGATCTCCATGGAGAGCAAGTTTAAAGGTCAGTGTGAAGCTACTAATTGGATCCGGGGAGATCTCTGAAAGTGGGGGTTGCCTGGGATGGGCTGAGGGGGGCCCTCCGATTTTCCTATGAATTCTTGCTGCAGCCCCAAATGGACAGTTTCCTGCTGTGGGGCAGGCTGAGTCCTCTAGTCGTGCAGAGGTGAGCCCAATGCCTGGTGCCTTGGAGGCAGGCAAATGGGGAGGGACACTCAGCAGAAGACCCAGGGTTAGGTTAGGCCTCAAGAGACAGCAGGTCCGAACTGCCCAGTGCTCAGAGAACTCCCAGGCCGAGTGAGATGAGGGCACAAGGGTGGGTGAGTGTGAGCCTTGGGGTTTCATCCGGAAGCGCCCACAAAGGTCGGGGTTCACCAGAAGGGGCTCTCAGGGTGTGCCCCAATTCTCTTGCCCTGAATGCTCTCTTGTTCCCCAAAATGGTGCAGTTTACTGTGGGCTGCAGGCTGAGTCCTACAGTGGGGCTTGGGTTTCCCCAATCCCCCGGAGTGTGGTGCCAGGAATCTAGGGAGGGACCTCTCTGTGGCCAACCTAGGGTAAGGGTTAGGGTCCAGGAGCCCGGCAGGGACAATCTTTAGGCTGTGGGGCGAGCTCTGTGGATGGCTGAGAGGAGGCCATGGGGGAGGGTGAGAATGGGCCTCAGGGTTGGGGAACGGGGGGCTGCCAATGATGGGGATGGGCTCCAGGGGCCTCCCCAAGTTCTCGTGCCCTGTAGGCTCCGTAGAACCCCAAGGGGCATGGTTTCCTGTCGGGTGGCAAGCTGAGTCCTGCGGTGGGGCACAGATATCCCAATTCCCCGGGTCTGCGATATAAGGCTCCTGGGGAGACCCCCAAACCCGCAGCCGGCTTAGGGCTAGCGTAAGGCCCCAGGAGCCCCGCAGGCTGGATCTGCTGGCTGTATGGCGAGCTACACGAGCTGAGGTGAGGGTGTGGGGAGGGTGAGCGTGGGCCTCAGGGTTGGGGTGCGGGTGGCCGCTGAAGTTCGCTGGTGGCTCAGGAGGGCCCTCCTGGTTCTCCCGCCCTGAATGCTCTATGGCCTCCCAAGGCACACGGTTTCCTGCGGGGTGGCAGACTGAGTCCTGCTGTGGGGCTCAGGTGTCCCGAATCCCTGCAGCTGTGGCTCCAGGCTCCTGGGGAGGGGCCCCTCCACAGATGAACTAGGGTTAGGGTTGGGGCCCAGGAACCCCGCAGGCCAGATCTGCCCACTATGTGGCGAGCTCCGCCGCCGGCTGAGGTGAGGGTGCAGGGTGGGGTGAGCATGGGCTTCAAGGTTGGGTTTAGGGATCGCCGAAGTTCACCGGGTTTCTGGGGGCCCTCCTGGTTCTCCCACCCTGAATGCTCTATAGCCTCCCAAGGGGCACGGTTTCCTGCAGGCTGGCAGGCTTTGTCCTGCAGTGGAGGTCAGGTGTCCCCAGTCCCTGGGGCTTTGGCACCGGGCCCCAGGGGAGGGGCCCTACACACCCGACCTAGGGTCAGGTCTAGGCCCCAGGAACCCGGCAGGCCTGATCTGCTGGCTCTGCCACGAGCTCAGTGGCAAGCTGAAGGGAAGGCATGGGGCGGGATGAGCGTGGGCCTCAGGGTTGGGGTATAGGGGGTCGCCGAGGATCGCTGGGGGCTCAGGGGGGCCCTACCAGTTCTCCTGCAGGGGATGCTCTGCGGCGCCCCAAGGGGCATGGTTTCCTGAGGGGTGGCAGGCTGAGTCCCGTGGTGGGGCTCAGTTGTACCCAATCCCCGGGGTTAGGGTATGGATTAGGGTATGGGTTAAGGTTAGGGTATGGGTTACGGTTAGGGTATGGGTTAGGGATAGGGTAAGGAGAGGGTACGGGTTAGGGTTGGGTTTAGGGGTTACAGGTTGGAGGTTATGGGTTAGGGTACAGATTAGGGTTTAGGGTACGGGTTAGGGTTTAGGGTTTGGGTTTAGGGTTAGGGTTGGAGTACGGGTTAGGTTTAGGGTACGGGTTAGGGTACAGTTTAGGGTAAGTATTGGCCTACCGATTTGGGTACGATTTAGGGTACGGGTACGGGTTAGGGTACAGTTTAGGGTTATGGTACAGGTTAGGTTACGGTTTAGGTTTAGGGTTAGGGTACGGGTTAGGGAACGGGTTAGGGATAGGGATAGGGTACGATTTAGGGTTAGGTTATGGGTTAGGGTACGGGTTAGGGTACAGGTTAGGGTTAGGTATGGGTTAGGGTCCGGGTTAGGGATAGGGCACGGGTTAGGGTATGGGTTAAGGTTAAGGTAAATGTACTGGTTAGGGTTAGGGTACGGGTTACGGTTTAGGGTTTAGGGTTACAGTTAGGGTACGGGTTAGGGTTAGGGTACGGGTAGGGTTTGGGTACGGGTTATGGTCCGAGTTAGGGTATGGGTTAAGGTCAGGGTTTAGGGTTAAGGTTAGGGTACGGGTTAGGGTACTTGTTAGGGTTACGGTTAGGTTTAGGGTATGGTTTAAATTACGGGTTAGGGTACGGTTTACGGTTAAGGTTAGGGTATGGGTTAGGGTACGGGTTAGAGTACGTGTTAGGGTTACGGTTAGGGTTAGGGTACAGGTTAGGGTTAGTTTTAGGGTACGCGTTAGAGTTAGGGTTAGAGTACGGGTTAGGGTACGGGTTAGGGTTAGGTTTAGGGTTAGGTTATGGGTTAGGGGTAGGGTTAGCTGAAGGGGTAGGGTTAGGGGTAGGGTTAGGGGTATGGTAGGGGTCTGGGTAGGGTTAGGGTTTAGGGTTAGGGTTTGGGGTTTGGGGTTAGTGGTTAAGGTTAGGGTTTCATGTTTAGGGTTTCCAGATTAGGGTTAGGGGTTAGGGTTTAGGGTTTAGTGTTAATGTCAGGGTTTAGGGTTTAAGGATTAGGGTTTAGGGTTAGGTTTAGGTTAGGGTTAGGTTTAGGGTAAGGGTTAGGGGTTAGCGTTAGGGTTAGGATTAGCGGTTAAGGTTTGGGTTTAAGGTTAGGCATTAGGGTTTAGGGTTAGGGTTAGACCCCAGTAGGCCAGCAGGACCTATGCCCCGGCTATGCCGCAAGCGGAGGAGTGGGCCAAGGTGAGGGCGATGGCGAGCGGGAGTATGGTATCCAGCGTTTTGTCGCCGGGGGCCTTTGAAAGTCGCTAGAGGCTTGGAGGGCCCTGCCCGTTATCCCGCCCTTAATGACCAGCGGTGCCCCTAGCGGCCCGGGTGGTGGCAGTGTGGCAATGTGAGTCTGGCACTGCGGTTTGGGCGTCCCCAATGCCGTGTGTTGCAGCGCCAAGCCCCTTGCGAGGGGCACCTCTGGGGCCCTCCTAGGGTTAGTGTTAGCTCCCAGGAGTCCAGCAGGCATGATCCGCCAGCTGTGTGGTAGCATAGGACCGGGCCAAGGTGAAGGCGCCGGCAAGCTGGAGCGTGGGCCCAAGCATTTTGGCGCGGGGGGCCTTGGAAGGTCGCCGGGGGATTCAAGGGCCCTGCCGGTCCTCCTGCCCTGAATGGCCAGAGGCACCCTTAGCCGCCCAGGTCGTGGCGGCATGGCATGGTGAGTACGGCGCTGGGGCTCGGGGGTCCCCAATCCCCGGTGTGGCAGCACCAGGCCCCTTGGGAGGGGCCCCTCGGGTGCGACCTAGTGTTAGGGTTAGCCCCCAGGGGGCCGACAGGCCCAATCCCATGGCTGTGTGGAGAGCGGATGGGCACGCTGAGGTGAGGGGGCTGGCAAGTGGGAGCGTGGGCCCAAACGTTTTGGTGCGGGGGGCCTTCGAATGTCGCCGGGGTCTCGGAGGGCCCTGTCCGTTCTCCTGCCCTGAATGACCGGCGACGCCTCTAGCATCGCGCGTGGTGGCGGGGCGTCCGGGTGATTCCGGCGCTGGGACTCGGGGTTCCCAAATCCCCGGTGTTGCGGCTCCAGGTCCCTTGGGCGGGTACCTCGGGGGCCGACCTATGGTTAGGGTTAGACCCCAGGAGGCTGGCAGGCCAGATCTGGCAGCTATGCGACGAGTGGAGGGGCGGGCGGAGGTGAGGCCGCTGGCGAGCGGGAGTATGGGCCCAGGCGTTTTGGCGCGGAGGTCCTTCGGATGTCACCAGGGGCTTGGAGTGCCCTGCCCGTTCTCCCGCCCTGAATGACTGTCAGCTCTCCTAGCGGCCCAGGTGGTGGCAGGTCGGCATGTTGAGTCCAGCCTTGGGGCTCGGGGGTACCTAATCCCTGGGGTTGCTGCGCCAGGCCCCTTGGGAGGGGCCCCTTGGGAGGGGCCCCTTGGATGCCGCCCTAGGGTTAGGGTTAACCCCCAGGACACCAGCAGGCCCTATCTGCTGGCTGTCCAGCGAGCAGAGGGGTGGACCGAGGTGAGCGCCCTGGTGAGTGGGAGCGTGGGCCCAAGCGTTTTGGCACGGGGGCCTTCAAAGGTCACCGGGGGCTTGGAGGGCCCTGCCAGTTCTGCCCCCCTGAATGACCGGGGGCACCCCTAGCAGCCCGGGTGGTGGCATGGGGGCAGGGTGAGACCGCAGTCGGGGCTCGGCTTCCCCAATCCCCGGCGTTGCGGCGCCAGTCCCCTTGGGAGGGGTCCCTCTGGGGCCCAACTTGGGTTAGGGTTAGCCCCCAGGAGGGCGGCAGGCTCGATCCGCCAGCTCTGTGCCAATTGAAGTGGCGTGCTGAGGTGAGGGTGCTGGCGACCAGGAGCGTCGGCCCAAGCATTTTGGCGCGGATGGCCTTCGTAGTCGCCATAGGCTCGGAGGGCGCTGCTCGTTCTCCTGCCCTGAATGACCGGCAGCGCCCGTAGCGGCCCGGTTGGTGACGGGGCGGCAAGGTGAGTCCGGCACTGGGGAGGGGTCCCCAATCCCCGGCGTGGTGGCGCCGGGCACTTGGGAGTGGTCCCTCGGGGGCCGATCTAGGGTAGGGTTAGCCCAAAGGAGGCCGGCAGGCCCAATTCGCCAGCTGTGCTGCAAGCGGAGTGGTGGGCCAAGGTGAGGGCGCTGGCCATCGGGAGCGTGGGCACAAGCGTTTTGTTACGGGGGGGCTTCGAAAGTCGCTGGTGGCTCGGAGGCCCCTGCCTGTTCTCCCGCCCTGAATGAGGACGGCGCTAATAGCGGGCAGGGTCATGGCGAGGAGGCAGGGTGAGTCTTGCGCTGGTGCTCGGGGGTCCCCAAGCCCCGGCGTGGCGGTGCCAGGCCCCTTGGGAGGGGCCCCTCAAGGGGCGACGTATGGTTTGGGTTAGCTCCCAGGAGGCCGTCAGGCCCGATCAGCCAGGTGTGCGTCGAGTGGAGGGGCGGGCCGAGGTGAGGCTGCTGGCGAGTGGGAGCATGGGCCCAAGCGTTTTGGCGCGGGGAGCCTTCGAAGGTCTCCGGGTGCTCTGAGGGCCTTGTCCGTTCTCCCGCCCTGAATGACCGGCAGTGCCCCTATAGGCCAGGGTGGAGGAGGGGCGGCACGTTGAGTCTTGCACAGGGGCTCGGTGGTCCCCAATCCCCACTTTGCAGCGCCAAGCCCCTTTGGAGGGGCCCTCGTGGGCCAACATACGGTTAGGTTTAACCCCCAGGAGGCCAGCAGGCCCGATCCGCCAGCTGTGCCGCGAGCGGAGGCACGGGCAGAGGTGAGGGCGCTGGCGAGAAGGAGCATGGGCCTAAGCGTTTTGGGGCGGGGGGCCTTTGAATGTTGCAGGGGGCTCAGAGGGCCCTGCCCGTTCTCCCACCCTGAATGACCGGCGGCACCCCTATCGGCCCAGGTGGAGGCGGGGCGGCAGGGTGAGTCTGGCGCTGGGGCTCGGGGGTCCAAAATCACGGGCGTTCCGGCACGAGGCCTGTTGGGAGAGGCCCCTCTGGGGCCAACTAGGGTTAGTGTTAGCCCCCAGGAGGCCTGCAGGTCTGATCCGCTGGCTGTGAGGTGAATGGAGGGGCGAGCCGAGATGAGGTCGCTGGCGAGCGAGAGCGTGCACCCAAGCGTATTGGCTTGGGGGGCCTTCGAGGTTGCCAGGGGCTCGGAGGGCCCTGCCCGTCCTTCCGTCCTGAAAGACCGACGGCGCCCATAGCGGCCCAGGTGGCGATGGGGAGGCGTGGTGAGTCCGACGCTGGGTTTCATGGGTTCTCAATCCCCGGCGTTGCGGTGCAAGGCCACTTAAGAGGGGCCCCTCAGGGGTCGACCTAGGTTTAGGGTTAGCACCCAGGATGCCAGAAGGCCCGATCCGCCTGCTGTGCGGCGAGTGGAAGGGTGGCCCGAGGTGAGGGCGCTTCGAGCGGGAGCGTGGGCCCAAGCATTTTGGCATGGGGGGCCTTCGAAGGTCGCCGAAGACTGAGTGCCCTGCCCGTTCTCCCGCCCTGAATGACCGGTGGCGCCCCAAGCAGCCTGGGTGGTGGGGGGGCACAGGGTGAGTCCGGCACTGGGGCTCGGGGTCCCCAACCCGGCGTTGCGGTCCCAGGCCCCTTGGGAGGGTCCCCTCGTAGGCCGACCTAGGGTTAGTGTTAGTCCCCAGGAGGCTGGCAGGCCCGATCCGCCGACTGTGTGGAGAGCGGAAGCGCTGGCCAAGGTGAGGCCGCTGGTGAGCGGGAGCGTGGGCCCTAGCGTTCTGGCGCGTGCAGCGTTCGAAATTTCCCGGGGGCTCTGAGGGCCCTGCCGGTTCTCCCGCCCTGCATGATCCTCGGTTATCCTAGGGGCCTGGGTGGAAGAGAGGGGGCAGGGTGAGTCCGGTGCTTGGGCTTGGGGGTCCCAAATCCCCAGCGTCATGGCACCAGCACCTTGGGAGGGGTCCCTCCGGGGCCGACCTAGGGTTAGTGTAAGTCCCCAGGAAGCCGGCAGGCCCGACCCGCCGGCTGTGTGGCGTCCAGAGGGGCAGGCTGAGGTGAGGGCACTGGCGAGTGGGAGCGTGGGCCCAGGCATTTTGGCACGGGTGCCTTCGAAGGTCACCAGTGGCTCGGAGGGCCCTGCCCGTTCTCTTGCCCTGAATGACCGGCGGCGACCCTAGCGGCTCGGGTGGCCTGGGGGCGGCAAGTTGAGTCCAGCGCTGGGGCTCGTGGGTACCCAATCCCCGGCGTTGCGGTGCCAGGCCTCTTGGGAACCGACCTAAGGTTAGGGTTAGCCCCCAGGAGGCTCGCAGGCCGGATCCGCCGGCTGTGTGGAGAGCGGAAGAGCTGGCCGAGCGGAGGCCACTGGTGAGCCGGAGCGTGGACCCAAGTGTTCTGGCGCAGGCAGCCTTCGAAGGTCGCCAGGGGCTCGGAGGGCCCTGCCCGTTCTCCCACCCTGAATGTCCGGCAGCACGCCTAGCGGCCCGGGTTGTGGCAGGGCAGCAGGGTAGAGTCTGGCGCTGGGGCTCGGGGGTCCCCAATCCCAGGCGTTGCGGCGATAAGCACCTTGGGATGGCCCCCTCGGTGGCCGACCTAGGGTTAGAGTTTGCCCCCAGGAGGCCAGCAGTCCTGATCCGCCCACTCCGCAAGGAGCAGAGGGGTGGTCTGAGATGAGGGTGCTGGTGAGCAGGTGCTTGAGTCAAGCGTTTTGGTGCCGGGGGCCTTCAGATGTCGCCGGGGGCTCAGAGGGCCCTGCACCTTCTTCCGCCCTGAATGACTGGTGGCTACCCTAGCAGCCCGGGTAGAGGACGGACAGTAGGGTGAGTCAGGTGCTGGGGCTCAGGGTCCCCAATCCTCGGCGTTGGGGCGCCAGGCCCCTTCGGAAGGGCTCTAGGGGACCGACCAAGCATTACTGTTAGCCCCCAGAAGGCCGGCAGACCTGATCTGCCGGCTGTGTGGCGAGCAGAGGGGCAGGCTGAGGTGAGGGCGCTGTCGAGCGGAAGCATGGGCACAAGCGTTTTGGCGTGGGGGGGAATTCGAAAGTAGTCGGGGGCTCAGAGCGTCCTTCCCCTTTCTACCACACTGAATGCCCGACGGCATACCTAGCGGCCCGGGTTGCAGAGGGGCAGCAGTGTGAGTCCGGCGCTAGGGCTCGGGGGTCCCCAATCCCCGTTGTTGCAGCGCCAGGCCCCTTGGGAGGGGCCCCTTGGGTGCGACCTAGTGTTAGGGTTAGCCCCCAGGAGGCGGGCAGGCCCGATTCGCCAGCTGTACGGCGAGCGGAGTGTCGGGCGGAGGTGAGGCCACTGGCAAGCAGGAGCCTGGGCCCAGGAGTTTTCGCGGGGGGGGTCCTTCGAAGGTTGCCGAGTGCTCGAAGTGCCGTACACGTTCTTCCGCCCTGAATGACAGGCGGCTACCCTAGCGGCCCAGTTAGAGGAGGGGTGGTAGGGTGAGTCTGGCGCTGGGGCTCGGGGTCCCCAGTCCTCGGCGTTGGGGTGCCAGTCCCCTTCGGAAGGGCTCTAGGGGGCCGACCAAGCATTACTGTTAGCCCACAGGAGGCCGGCAGACCCAATCCACCGGCTGTGCGGCGAGCGGAGGGGCGGACCGAGGTGAGGGCACTGGGGAACGGAAGTGTTGGGTGAAGCGTTTTGCCTGGGGGGGCTTTCGAAGGTCGCTGGGGACTTGGAGGGCCCTGCCTGTTCTCCCGCCCTAAATGACCATAGGGGCCCCTAGCGGCCCCGGTGGCAGTGGAGCAGCAAAGTGAGTCCGGCGCTGCTGCTCGGGGGTCAACAATCCCCAGCGTTGCAGCCCCAGGCCTCTTGGGAGGGCCCCCTCAGGTGCCGACCTAGGGTTAGGGTTACCCCCAGGAGGCCGGGAAGCCCGGTCTGCCGGCTGTGTGGCGAGCGGAGGGGCAGGTTGAGATGAGGGCATTGGCGAGTGGGAATGTGGGACCAAAGTTTTAGAGGGAGGGTCCTAGAAGGTCGCCAGGGGCTCAGAGGGTCCTGCCCGTTCTCCCTCCCTGAATGACCGACGGTGCCCCGCGCAGTACTGGTGGCAGCGGGGCAGCAGGGTGAGTCTGGCACTGGGTCTCGGGGGTCCCCAATGCCCGGCGTTGTGGCGCCAGGACCTTGGGAAGGGCCATTTGGGGGTCAACCTTGGGTTAAGTTAGCCCCCAGGAGGCCCACAGGCCCGATCCGCCAGCTATGCGGCGAGTGGAGGGGTGGTCCGAGGTATGGGCACAGGCGAGCAGGAGCTTGGGCCCAATCGTTTTGGCACGGGGGGTCTTCGAAGGTCACCAGGGCCTTGGAGGGCCCTGCCTGTTTTCCCGCCCTGAATGACTGATGGTGCTCCTAGCAACTGGGGTGGCGGCGGGGTGCCACGGTTAGTCCCGCACTGGGGCTCGGGGTCAGCAATCCCAGCCGTTGTGGCGCCAGGCCCCATCAGAGGGGCCCCTCGGGGGCTGACCTAGGGTTAGGTTTAGCCACCAGAAGGCCGGCGGGCCTGATCCACTGGCTATCCGGTGAGCGGAGGGGCAGGACAAAGTGAGGGCGCTGGCATGCCGGAGCCTGGGTTCAAGCGTTTTGGCGCGGGGTATCTTTGAAGTTCGCTGGGGGCTCAAAGGGCCCTGCCCATTTTCCAGCCTTGAATATCCAGCGGCAACCCTAGCGGCCCGGGTGGCGGCGGGGCGGCAGGGTGAGTCCGGCGCTGGGGCACGGGGTTCCCCAATCCCCGGCGTTATGGCGCCAGGCCCCTTGGGAGGGGCCCTTTGAGGACAGAACTAGGGTTAGGGTTAGCCCCCGGTAGGCCGGCAGGCCCTATCCGCCAGCTGTGCGTTGAGCGGAGGGGTGGGCCGAGGTGAGGGCTCTGGAGAGCGGGAGCGAGGGCCCAAGCGTTTTGGCATGGGGGGACTTCGATGGTTGCCGGGGGCTTGGAGGGCCTTGCCCATTCTGTCGCCGTGAATGACCGGCGGCGACCCTACCAGCCCGGGTGGCAGCGGGGCAGTAGGGTGAGTCTGGCGCTGGGGATCGGGGGTTCCCGATCCCCAGCATTGCTGCGCCAGGCCCCTTGGGAAGGGCCCCTAGTGGGCCAAACTAGGAATAGGGATAGTCCCCAGGAGGCTGGCAGGCCCGATCCGCTGGCTGTGAGTCTAGCGGAGGGACGGGCCAAGGTGAGGGTGCTGGCGCGTGGGAGCATGGGCCCAAGCGTTTTGGCGCGGGGGGCCTTTGAAAGTTGCCTGGGGCTCAGAGGGCCCTGCCCCTTCTCCCGCCCTGAATGACCAATGGCACCCCTAGCGGACCGTGTGGCAACGGGGCAGCAGGGTGACTCTGGCGCTGGGGCTTAGGGGTCCACAATCCCTGGCGTTGCGGCGCCAGGTGCCTTGGGAGGGGCCCCTCGTGGGCTGACCTATGGTTAGGGTTAGCCCCCAGGAAGCCAGCAGGCCCGATCGGCCAGCTTTGCGGTGAGCGGAGGGGTAGGCCGAGGTGAGGGCGCTGACAAGTGGGAGTGTGGGCACAAGCGTTTTGTTGAGGGGGGCCTTCGAAGGTCGCCCGTGGCTCGGAGGGCCCTTCCTGTTCTCACGCCCTGAATGACCGATGGTGCCGCTAGCGGCCCGTGTGGCGGGGGGGCGGCATGGTGAGTCCGGCTCTGTGGCTCAGGGGTCAGCAATCCCAGGCGTTGTCGTGCCAGGCCCCATTGGACTGGCCCCTCGGGGGACGACCTAGGGTTAGGGTTAGCCCCCAGGAGGCCGGCAGGTCCCATCCGCCAGCTGTGCGGCGAGTGGAGGGGTGGGCCGAGTGAGGGCGCTGGCGAGCGGGAGCGTGGGCCGAAGCATTTTGTCGTGGGGGTCCTTCAAAGGTCTCCAGGGGCTCAGAGGGCCCTATCTGTTCTCCCGCCCTGAATGACAATTGGCTCCCCTAGTGGCCCGGGTGTGGCGGGGCAGCAGGGTGAGTCCGGCGCTGGGGCTCAGGAGTCCTCAATCCCTGGCGTTGCGGCACCATGCCCCTCGGGATGGGCCCCTAGGGGGCCTACTTAGGGGTAGGGTTATCCACCAGGAGTCTGGGAGGCCCGATCCGCCAGCTGTGCGGCGAGCGGAGTGGCGGACTGAGGTAAGGGCACAGGTGAGCGGGAGCGTGGGCTCAAAGCGTTTTGGTGCGGGGGGCCTTCAAAAGTCGCCGGTGGCTCGGAGGGCCCTGCCCGTTCTCCCTCCCTGAATGACTGGCGGTGCCCCTAGTGGCCCAGGGGGCGGTAGGGCGGGAGGGTGAGTCTGGCGCTGGGGCTCGGGAGTCCCCTATCCCCGGTATTGTGGCAATAGGAACCTGGGATGGGCCCCTGGGGGCCCACCAAAGGTTAGGGTAACACCCAGGAGGCTTGCAGTCCCGATCCACAAGCTGTGCAGCGAGCGGAGGGGCGGACCGAGATAAGGGCACAGGGAGCGGGAGCATGGGCCCAAGCGTTTTGGCGCGGGGGGGCCTTCGAAGGTCGCCAGGGGCTCGGAGGGATCTGCCCGTACTCCCTCCCTGAATGACCGACGGTGCTCCTAGCGGCCCGGGTGGCGGCAGGGCAACACAGTGAGTCCAGCGCTGGGGTTCGGGGGTCCCCAATACCCGGGGTTGCGGCGCCAGGCCCCTTGGGACGGGCCCCTCGAGGGCCGACCTAGGGTTAGGCTTAGGCCCCAGGAGGTCGGCAGTCCCTATCAGCCGGGTGTGCAGCGAAGGGGTGGGCCGAGGTGAGGGCGCTAGCGAGTGGGAGCCTGTGTCCAAACGTTTTGGCGCGGGGGGCCTTCAAAGGTCGCCGGAGGCTCAGAGGGCCCTGCCCGTTCTCCCGCCGTGAATGACCGGCGGCACCCCTAGTGGCCCGGGTAGCAGCGGGGTGACACGGTGAGTCCGGCACTGGGGCTCGGGGGTCCCCAATGCCCTCTGTTGCGGAGCCAGGCCCCTAGGGATATGCCCCTCGGGGGCCGACCTATGGTTAGGGTTAGCCCCTAGGAGTCCAGCAGGCCCGATCCGCCTGCTGTTTGGAGAGCGGAGGGGCGGGCCGAGGTGAGGGCGCTGGCGAGCGGCAGCATTGGTCCAAGCGTTTTGGCATGGGGTCCTTCGAAAGTCGCTGGGGGCTCGGAGGGCCCCGCCCGTACTCCCACCCTGAATGACCGGCAGCGCCACTAGCGGCCCGCGTGGCGGCAGGGTGGCACGGTTAGTCCAGCGCTGGGGCTCGGGTGTCAGCAATCCCAGGCGTTGTGGCGCCAGGCCCCATCGGATGGGCCCCTCGAGGGCCGACCTAGGGTTAGGGTTAGCCCACAGGAGGCCTGCAGGCCTCATCAGCCGGTTGTGCGGTGAGCGGAGGGGCGGGCCAAGGTGATGGTGCTGGCGATGGGGAAGTTGGGCCCAAGCGTTTTAGCGAGGGAGGTATTCGAAGGTTGCCTGGGGCTCAGAGGGCCCTGCCCCTTCTCCCTCCTTGAATGACCGGTGGTGCCCCTACCATCCCAGTTGGCGGTGGGGCAGCAGGGAGAGTCTGGCGCTGGGGCTCGGGTGTCCCCAGTCCCCGGTGTTTCGGTGCAAGGCTCCTTGGGCGGGGCCCCTCGTGGGCCGACCAAGTGTTAGGGTTAGCCCCCAGGATGCCGACAGGCCTGATCTGCAGCCTGTGCGGCAAGTGGAGGAGTGGGCTAAGATGTGGGTGCTGGGGAGCAGGAGCGTGGGCCCAAGCATTTTCGCAAGTGCGGCCTTCAAATGTCGCCAGGGGCTTGAAGGTCCCTGCCTGTTCTCCCGCACTGAATGACTGGTGGCGCCCCTAGCGGCTCGGGTGGTGTCGGGTCGGCAGGGTGAGTCCAGCGCTGGAGCTCGGGGGTCCCCAAAATCCGGCGTTGCTGCGCCAGGCCCCTTGGGAAGGCCCGCTCGGGGGTCGACGTAGGGTTAGGGTTACCCCCAGGAGGCCAGTAGGCCCGATCTGCCAGCTGTGCGATGAGTGGAGGGGCGGGCTGAGATGAGAGCACTGGCCAGCGGGGAATGTGGGCCCAAGCATTTTGGCACGAGGCGCCTTCAAAGGTCGCCAGGGGCTTGGAGGGCCCTGCCCATTCTCCTGCTCTGAATGACCGACGGCGTCCCTTGTGGCCCGGTTGGCAGCGGGGTGGCAGGGAGAGTGTGGCACTGGGGCTCGGGGTTCCCCAATCCCCGGCTTTGCGGCGCCAGGGCCTTTGGGAGGGGCCCCTTGGGGACGGACCTAGGGTTAGGTTTAGCCCCCGGGAGGCCGGCAAGCCTGATCTGCCGGCTGTGTGGCCAGCGGAGGGGCGGGCCGAGATGAGGGTGCTGGCGAGCGGGAACATGGGCCCAAGCGTTTTGGCGCGAGTAGCCTTCGAAGGTCGCCAGGGGCTAAGGGGGCCTTGCCCGTTCTCCCTCCCTGAATGACCAGCAGCGCCTCTACCAGCCCGGTTGGTGGCGGGGAAGCAAGGTGAGTCCGGTGCTGGGGCTCAGGGGTCCACAATCCCCGGCATTGCAGCAGCAGGTGCCTTGGGAGGGGCCCCTCGTGGGCCAATCTAGGGTTAGGGTTAGCCCCCAGGAGGCCGTCAGGCCAGATCAGCCAGCTTTGCGGTGAGTGGAGGGGCGGGCCGAGGTGAGGGCGCTGACAAGTGGTAGCGTGGGCACAAGCGTTGTGATGCGGGGTGCCTTCGAAGGTCGCCCGTGGCTCGGAGGGCCCTGCCTGTTCTCACGCCCTGAATGACCGGTGGTGCAGCTAGGGGCCTGGGTGGCAGTGGGGCGGCACAGTGAGTCTGGCGCTGGGGCTCAGTTGTCCCCAATCCCTTGTGTTGCGGCTCCAGGCCCCTTGGGATGGGCCCCTAGGGGGCATACATGGGGTTAGGGTTAGCCCCCAGGAGGCTGGGAGGCCCAATCCGCTGGCTGTGCGGTGAGCGGAGGGGCAGGCCGAGGTAAGGGCGATGGCGAGTGGGAGCATGGTCCCAAGCGCTTTGGCGCGGGGGCCTTCGAATGTCGCTGGGGGCTTGGAGGGCCCTGCCGTTCTCCCGCCCTGAATGACCGGTGGTGCCCCTTGTGGCCCAGGTGGCGGTGGGGGGCATGGTGAGTCTGGCGCTGGGGCTCAGGAGTCCCCAATACTCGTCATTGCAGTGCCAGGCCCCTTGGGAGGGGCCACTAGTGGGTAGGCCTAGGGTTCGGGTTAGCCCCCAGAAGGCCCGCAGGCCCGATCCGCCAGCTGTGCGGCGAGTGGAGGGGAGGGCCGAGGTAAGGGCGCTGGCGAGTGGGAGCGTGGGCCGAAGCGTTTTGTCGTGGGGAGCCTTCAAAGGTCGCCTGGGGCTCAGAGGGCCCTACCCGTTCTCCCGCACTGAATGACCGGTGGCTCCCCTAGTGGCCTGGGTGGTGGCGGAGCTGCAGGGTGAGTTAGGCGCTGGGGCTCGGGAGTCCTCAATCCCTGGTGGTGTGGCGCCATGCCCCTTGGGATGGGCCCCTAGGGGGCCTACCTAGGGTTAGGGTTATCCACCAGGAGGCTGGGAGGCCCGATCCATCAGCTGAGCGGCGAGCGGAGTGGCAGACTGAGGTAAGGGCACAGGTGAGCGGGAGCGTGGGCCCAAAGCGTTTTAGTGCGGGGGGCATTCAAAAGTCGCCGGTGGCTCGGAGGGCCCTGCCCGTTCTCCCTCCCTGAATGACTGGCGGTGCCCCTAGCGGCCCAGGGAGCGGTAGGGCAGGAGGGTGAGTCCGGCGCTGGGGCTCGGGAGTCCCCTATCCCCGGTATTGTGGCAATAGGAACCTGGGATGGGCCCCTCGGGGGCCCACCAAAGGTTAGGGTAACACCCAGGAGGCTGGCAGTCCCGATCCACAAGCTGTGCAAGGAGCGGAGGGGCAGAACGAGGTGAGGGCGCAGGCGAGTGGGAGCATGGGCCAAAGCATTTTGGCGCAGGGGGCCTTTGAAGGTTGCCAGGGGCTCGGAGGGATCTGCCCGTACTCCCTCCCTGAATGACCGACAGTGCTCCTAGCGGCCCGGGTGGCGGCGGGGCAACACAGTGAGTCCAGCGCTGGGGTTCAGGGGTCCCCAATACCCGGGGTTGCAGCGCCAGGCCCCTTGGGACGGGCCCCTCGAGGGCCGACCTAGGGTTAGGCTTAGGCCCCAGGAGGTCGGCAGTCCCTATCAGCCGGGTGTGCAGCGAAGGGGTGGGCCGAGGTAAGGGCGCTGGTGAGTGGGAGCGTGGGCCGAAGCGTTTTGTCATGGGGAGCCTTCAAAGGTCTCCCGGGGCTCAGAGGGCCCTACCGGTTCTCCCGCACTGAATGACCGGCGGCTCCTCTAGCGGCCCGGGTGGTGGCTGAGCTGCAGGGTGAGTCCGGCGCTGGGGCTCAGTAGTCCCAAATCCCGGCGTTGCTGCGCCAGGCCCCTTGGGATGGGCCCCTAGGGGGCCTACCTAGGGTTAGGGTTAGCCCCCAGGAGGCTGGGAGGCCTGATCCGTGGGCTGTACGGCGAGAGGAGGGTCAGGCCGAGGTAAGGGCGATGGCGAATGGGAGCGTGTTCCCAAGCGCTTTGAGGCAGGGGGCCTTCGAAAGTCGCTGGGGGCTCGGAGGGCCCTGCCGTTCTCCCGCCCTGAATGACTGGTGGTGCCCCTTGTGGCCCGGGTGGCGGTGGGAGGCATGGTGAGTCCGGCGCTGGGGCTCAGAAGTCCCCAATCCTCCTCATTGCGGCGCCAGGCCCCTTGGGAGGGGCCACTAGGGAGTCGACCTAGGGTTCGGGTTAGCCCCCAGAAGGCCCACAGGCCCGATCCGCCATCTGTGTGGCGAGCTGAGGGGATGGCCGAGGTAAGGGCGCTGGCGAGCAGGAGCGTGGGCCCTAGCGTTTTGGTGCGGGGGGCCTTCGAAGGTCGCTGGAGGCTTGGAGGGCCCTGCCCCTTCTCCCTCCCTGAATGACCGGCGGTGCCCCTAGCGGTCCAGGTGGCGGTAGGGCAGGAGGGTGAGTTGGGCGCTGGGGCTCGGGATTCCCAAATTCCCGGTGTTGGGGCAATAGGAACCTGGGATGGGCCCCTCGGGGGCCCACCAAAGGTTAGGGTAACACCCAGGAGGCTGGCAGTCCCAATCCACTGGCTGTGCTGCGAGCGGAGGGGCGGACCGAGGTGAGGGCATAGGCGAGCGGGAGCATGGGCCCAAGCGTTTTGGCGCGGGGGGCCTTCGAATGTCACCAGGGGCTTGGAGGGATCTGCCTGTGCTCCCTCCATGAATGACCGACAGTGCTCCTAGCGGCCCAGGTGGCGGCGGGGCAACATGGTGAGTCCGGCACTGGGACTCGGGGGTCCCCAATCCCAGGCATTGCGGTGCCAAGCCCCTACGGAGGGGCCCCTCAGGGGCAAACCTAGGGTTATGGATAGCCTCCAGGAGGAGGGCAGGCCTCATCCACCGGCTCTGCACCGTGCGGGGGGTGGGCCGAGTAGAGGGCGCTGGCAAGCAGGAGCGTGGGAGCCAGAGTTTTTGCGCGGGGGGCCTTCGAAGGTTGCAGGGGGATAGGAGGGCCCTGCCCGTTCTCACTTCCTGAATGACTGGCAACGCCCCTAGCGCCCTGGGTGCTTGTGGGGTGGCAGAGTGAGTCCAGCACTGGGGCTCGGGGTTCCCAAATCCCCGGCATTGCGGTGCCAGGCTCCTTGGGAGGGGCCTCTCGGGGGCCGACCTAGGGTAAGTGTTAGCCCCCAGGAGTCCAGCAGGCCCGTTCCCCCAGCTCTGCAGCAGGCGGAGGGGCAGGCCGAGGTGAAGGTGCTGGCGAGAGGGAGTGTGGGCCCAAGCGTTTTGGCGCGGGGGGCCTTTGAATGTCGCCGGGGCTTGGAGGGCCCTGCCCATTCTCTCGCCCTGAATGACTGGCGGTGCCCTTAGCAGCCCGGGTTGCTGTGGGGCGGCAGGGAGACTCAGGCGCTGGCCTCGGCGGTCCCCAATCCCCGGCGTTGTGGTGCCAGGCCCCTTGGGAGGGGCCCCTTGGGGGCTGACTAGGGTTAGGGTTTGTCCCCAGGAGGACGGCAAGCCCAGCGCTAAGTGGTTCTGGCAATGTAACAAAAATGCCATACACTTATCTGTAAGAAATAACAGTGTACAGGAACCCTCTTAGCCCTAACATCATCCTTTGTGAATATGGAAGCCAGCCCCAAGGTGGTCCTGGAAGTCTGACGAAAGGGCTAAGCACTTTTCTCTGAGTCTCCACACTATACAGGGAAAGACCAAAGTACATCATCTTTCACGAGTAGGAAGCATTAATGAAAAGGTTCTGGAATTTCGAGGACTCTGACCCATCCTTATTGGTAATAAACCACCCTGTACAGGAAAACACCTTCAACTCTCATCAGCCTCCTCAATCCTGATTCCGATTCAACTTTGGGTGTGTAGGACTAGGGAAATGTCCACATCTTATTGCTAAGAAAGAACGATGTCAGGGCAATGCCCTTCAAGTCACCTCAGCCTTCCTGAAGACGGAAGCAGGAATCAAGGTGGTTATCTTACCATGAGGTAAGGAAGATGAGCATATAAGTGAGAAACAACAGTGGGCAGGACCTCTCTTCCAACGAACAGTATCTTTGCTTAATGTTGAATCCCTATGGTAAGTGGTTGTGGCCATTTGTGAGGTGAAAATCTTAAGTGTTTTGTAAAACCTCTTGGTCATTCACAGATGAGACTAAGGTAGTTGGGGACTCCTAGGCAGTGATTTGTCCACTGTCAAAAATATAAAAAGATAAGAGACAGATGAGGTCTCCTCAGGCATTGTCCTTTATCCTCATCCTCCGTGAGGATGGTCATCTCTGGACAGCTCAGTGACAGGGTCTCATTCACAGTGGGGGCATCTGTTCCTCACAGACATCAGGCAGGGAAATGGATTTGGTTCTCTGTGCCAGCCCAGCCACAGCTGAGTGTCACAGCACCCTCTCGTGGGCTCATAAGTGTTTCACTGTCACCAGGCAGGTCATTGTATTTGATAAACCACTGTGAGAGTTTGCAATTGCCTTCATCTGCAACCTCCTAGAAGCAAATGCAGGTCTCTGGTACCATGTGAAGTCATGTGAAGGCATTGTGAGAAAGTGTCCTTTTGCTTAAGAAAAACATGGAGGTGGGGCTCCTGGCTGGCTCAGCCAGTTAAGCATGTGCCTTTGGCTCAGGTTATGATCCCAGGGTTCTGGGATCGAGCCCGGGCTCCCTGCTGAGCAGGAAAGGAGTTAGGGAAATAGCTTAGAACCCACAGAGAATGTGAATAAAGGGGAGTGAAATGGAACTTGGTCTGTGTTTTGCTTTAGGGATTTAAGTTAGTTTTTTCTCAATTGTGATTGTTCTTGAAACAGAAAAGCTGTATTGGTTTTTTTTTTACCTTTAATTTTTTTCT
This sequence comes from Ursus americanus, assembly GCF_024610735.1. Lineage (NCBI taxonomy): Eukaryota > Metazoa > Chordata > Mammalia > Carnivora > Ursidae > Ursus > Ursus americanus. The sequence continues at coordinate 2,461,317 of NC_142130.1, read as the reverse complement.
ACTAATAATTTTTTATTATGATATGTTAGTCACTATACAGTATTTCCTTAGTTTTTGGTGTAGTGTTCCGTGATTCATTATTTGCATATAACACCCAGTGCTCCATGCAATATGTACCTTCCTTAATACCCATCACTGGCCCATCCCAATTCCCCACCCCTCTTCCCTCTGAAGTCCTCAGTTTGTTTCCCAGAGTCCATAGTCTCTCATGGTTCATTCCCCCTTCTGTTTAGGGTCCATTGTCTAAAGGGACAGACAGTGGAAGTTCACCAAATATAAGATCGAAATTTCATTGTTCATTATAGATGCCGCCAAGTAGTTCCCAGACATTTCATTCTACTGTAGTAATTCATTATACCTGTGAAGGTGCACGTGGAAGACAATTGATGCATGTATAGTGGTAATAAAACACGCCCCTCAGTAGTAGAATAAGAGAGGATGCATATGTGTAAAATTATTCGACTACAGCTTCCATGCTTTCCCTTTGGTTCCTTATTATCTATGAAATTGGACAATTTTTGTTCTCTAGGCTTAAAACTCATTGTCAAGTATTCAGAGTTTTTCAATGCTGATCTTCTCCTGTATAAGTTACCAAAAACCTAAAATATGTATGAATTTTAAAAAGCGCTATATTGAAAATGACAGCAGGGAAGTTCCATTTTGTAAATATTGTGTCAATGGATCTCTATTTTGACATCAGTGTTCATTAGAAATGATGACATTTCATGTGAGTATAAATATCAATGTGAAAAAGAAAAGGTAGGAAGAACCTTGAATGTTTAAGTAATTGGTGAAATGACAGGTGTGTGTGTGTGTGTGTGTGTGTGTGTGTGTGTGTGTGTGTGTGTAATTGATTTTCAGTGAATGGTTCAGCTTCTTGTAGGGCCTCCGAGAGAGCCCAGGTGAACCTTTCAATGAGTTGATATCTGTTTTCAGAACATGGGAATCTCTTAGTCCAATAGTCAATCAGGCAAGCTTTGAGGTCTTGAAGAGTTTCAGTCCTCAGCGATGGTGTTGCAGACCCTTGTGAGCAAACCCTAGGGTATGGTCAGAGCCCTCATTAGCTGGTACCAAGGTGTGACGATTTCAGACAGCATTTCCCAAAGAAGTACCTCTTGAGTCTCTGTCCTTGTCAGTTCCCTACACTTCCTTACACTAGTTATGTGTTCAGTGTGTTTCAGGATAATCCCCACATGTGATTTTTGCTATTTCCTACTAGTCCTATCTGTTTCTCATCTTCTTCTTTTATGGTAGGGGTTGGGAAGCAACCTGTGTGGTGGAGGAAGGGGTGTGCTAGTTGTCTGCCTTCAGAGGACCAAATGATGCCTAGAAATTGTACTGTAGTTTGAGGTCAATTGTCCATCCTCTGAGTGTCAGGAATTCCATCACTTTACTTTGATGCTAGTCTGTTCTTCAAGCTGTCCTCAGAAATAAGGACGTCATCCATCTAGGGAATACTAGTTTGTGTGTATGTTTTCATTTTAGGAAAGGCTTTGCTGTTCCTGAAAATAATACTGTAGAGCACCCTTTCCTGTTCTTATTGGCCATCAGTCAATCTTTTGTGAAGTATTCATTTATAAATAGACTCTATGGTTGATGAGCAGGAATTCTTTATTGACAAGTCTTTGTCAGTGTGTGTGTTGCAAATCTTTACTTCCCAGCCTGCGGTTCACTTTTTCATTTTCTTATGGTCATAAGATAAGGAGAAATGTCACATTTTTATGAAGTCCCACTGAATTCTTTTAAATGGTTAGTGCACCCTATGTCCTACCCCAAGATTGACAGGTTCTACGTTTTCTTTCAGAAACTGTCCAATGGGAAGCTACAATCCATTTTCTCTGTCCATTTATTGCTTACAAATGTCACATTTTTATGAAGTCCCACTGAATTCTTTTAAATGGTTAGTGCACCCTATGTCATACCCCAAGATTGAGAGGTTCTACGTTTTCTTCAGAAACTGTCCAATGGGAAGCTACAATCCAATTTCTCTGCCCATTTATTGCTTACAAATGTATTTTGACCATCTGTTTCCTAGGAAACCTCTTTTATTATTATTATTATTATTATTATTATTATTATTATTATTATTATTTTAAATTGCATTTTTAATTCTAATATGATATTTAAACACTGTTTTTGATTTTCTATGTACACAATCGTATTATCTGTGAATAGTCACAATTATCCCCTCAATTCTTATCCTTTTTGTTTCTCTTGCCTTAAGACACTGGTAGATTCTCCGATGTCACAATAAATAGAGCATCATTGTTTGAAGATTTTAATATACCTTTCTCAATATCTGAAAGAAAAAGCAGACAAAACATTGGTAACAAATGTGATCTAATTGACATATAGGGAACATTCCATAATAAGTGCAGAATACATTATTTTCAAGTGGTCATAGACTCTTTACCCAAATAGATGATAGGTGGGGCCAAGAATCAAGTCTACAAATGTTAAACCCTGAAATTAACTAGATTCTATTCTTAGACCACAGGGGAATTGAGCCACAGTCATAGCGAAAAGAAAATCAAGAAGTCCTTCAATGTTTAAAATTAAATGGAACTTTGCTACATATCCTAAAGGTCAGAGAGGGAATCTCAATGGAAATTCTGAACCTTTTCTACATGAGGGCTCACACACAATGGCACTTTCTTTGTGAAGAGCATTATAATAACCTAGACAGGAGTTGAGCCTTAAGTCAGAGTTCTGCCTACCCCAGCCACACCTGGCAGGCTTGGCCTGTGGTCCCCCTCAGCTGTCCTTTCTGGTGGTCCTGAGCTAAGGGGGTCAACATGGCCATATGGAAATGGGAAGCTGCCCACTCATAATGATGACGGTGCCCACTACCCAGCTGCCCTCTCTGGTGGCTTTGAGCTAAGGGGGTCAACATGGCCGTATGGAAATTAGAAGCTCCCCACTCTTAGTGATGACGTTGCTATTGTATATTCCTGACCAGTCCAACAACATGATTTCTGAGTGAAATATGACACAAGAGTGACTTCTTGGCATTCCTTCAGGTTTGAAAATCATCTGGTGAGTCATCTATTCGAAATATGGATTCAACATGTGTACTTTATTCTGGAAAAGCAATAGACCCAATAGCAATTATGGCTTCCTGAGATCTTGTTCTTGAGAGATATCATACTGGCTCTTTGTAGCATTCTGCCTCTTAAACTTCTCAACTAGGGTGTAGATATTTTTAGGCACATTTTCAGATGGTTAGAAAGGGACTCGGATGATATGAGTCACAGAGGATTTTAGTGTCAGAAACCTAAGTGGGATCCCCAAACTGACTCCAAATCGCTTGTTGTTCCATACAGGGTACTATTTCCCTCTTATCTCTGGTCTTCTCAATCTGGAAACCTATCAAGTATCAGGATTTTCTTGTCATGTGGACAACTGGAACGAATTCAGCGGGACTTTTCACATCTGCCCATGGTAATCATTAAGATCATTATCTCAGTGGAGGACCTCTGGGTAAGATACTCAAAGATCCTTAGGAATAGAGACAGTATAATATTTTTCTGGTATTAAAGTTACTGAAACCAACTATCTTTTTTAGTCCATTCAGGCTCTGGTATGTTCAGAGGGTGCTGTAAAACAGGTCTGAAATAGTATTTAAAAACACTCAGCTCAGCCTCTTCTACAAAGTGAGCCAATGCTTATAAATATGGCTAAAATATTCCCTTACCTACGATTACTTCCCAGCCATCATAGTGTTTATATGGTATGACTGTCACTTACATTAGTCAACATTTGCAGAGAAAGAACTTAGTGCCTCCAGGGGGCACTTCATGTTGAAATTAGTTTGTGACAACGAGCTATTGTGTTTTATTCTGCAGTCCAAGGGAATGGTGCCAGACATCTCTAAGGTGTCTAGCAGTTCTACAATTCTGATTTTAAGTGGTCTGTGTGCTTCAGAGATTTGGGCAGGAGAAGGGCAGGAGTACAGAGACTGTGAACACTTCTGTTACCTGTGCTGACCATGGAGCAGGTAGCCTTCTGTGGGATTCATTTTGAATTCTTGGTACTCTTGTGAAAGGTGCTTTTGTCTCAAATTCCTCCATTTAGGAGTAATTATAATGATGAAAGTAATTTTTATCTTATATCATCTGTGGACCCTGATCCTGGGCTCCCAGGGAAGCTATCCTTTAACATTTTACCCGGCTCAAATTGATTGGGCAAAACCTCAAAGCATGGGCCCTATTTCTGCCCCAAGCACATGTTGTACATCTGCTTCGAGAAGAAAACAATAACCAAATATGCCAATATAAAGATAAGAAAAAATAAAGAACCTCTTTGGCTCCCATAAGATTAAAGTCATACTGACATGTACATACTGAAAACATAAGAAAGAGTCTGTCACTTTCTAGAATCTAAGAATATCCTCATTGTGGTGTGTAACTCTGTACTTAAAAGAAAACAGAAAAAAATATATAAGCCTGCCCCAAATGTTCCTTCCCCGGAGCACTCCCTTCTTGGTGAAGATTGTGTCTCCCAGGAAGCTGTTCTGACTTGGGTTTGAATAAAGGTCTCTTCCTTTCTCTCTAAAATGTTTTTAAAAGTTCATTCACGCAATGTCGATAATAACAGTGTTTTCTATTTAAGTGAGAAATAAATGTTCCACTCTAGTCGCATTGGGAATAGACGAATTTAGGGTTTCTTTAGAAGAGTAAGTCTGCCTTCCAGAAAAGGCAAGGTCATTGGTCTATTGAGAATGAAGATAATTACTGCTAAACAACAAGTATGTGTTGCCCCTACGCCCAGAAACCGAAGCAGGTGTGCAGGCTTTAGGTCAGAGGTGACTTCTTGTCCCCAGCTGACAACACTTCTCTGGTCTGGCTCCAAGACCCCCGAGGTTTTGAACGTCAGCATCGGAGTCAGCGAGGCAGCTTGTCACAGGACGCCAGTGTTCAGAGAAAGCACAGGTATGTTTGGCAAAATGTCCTATCTATGTCAGGGCTGGAGGTAAAACCTCTCATTATCCCAAAACCTCCTGGGCTTTTCTCTTTTCTCTAGTTGAGCCACAAAGTAAAATTGAAGTAGCTGTCAGCATTCTGGGTTTGGTACAAGAATTACTTAGTTTCCCTGCAGGTAGAACTTTGCAGGGGATCACAATTTCTCTGTCCATTTATTGCTTACAAATGTATTTTGACCATCTGTTTCCTAGGAACCATATTTTATTAGAAAGGGGAGGTGAGATTCACTCTGTGCCTGTTTGTAACATCTAATTTGTTCCTTCATCTAACAGTGTTTATTCAATTGGGCCTAAGATATGGTTGAGTGGCAAGCATATAGAGTTAGGTGGCTTTTTTTTCTGATACAGACTTGGATGATGTCATTTGACAAAGGTGATGTTTCATCATTGATTAGTTTATTCATCAGAAGAGTTAAAATTAGGGTGGAGGGAAAATTCAAATTTATCCAAAGCAGCCTGTTCCTGTTTAAAAGTTGAGCTTGACTTTCTAGTTTTACTAAATGTATTATCTCGATATTTTGAGGTGCCATATTCTCTCTGTAGTTTCTTTGGTGGTGGAGTCAGAAGGAGAGTCTGGGAATTCTTTTGGATAGTGGCATGCTGGTGGCTTCAAGGGGCTTGGCGTCAGGAGCCTTGGGGTGAAGTCTGCAACTGCTTGCCTGACCCTGGGTGCATCTCACAGAGGTTTTGTTTCCTCTTATGAAATTGCCTGCAGATAATGTTCTGCTTAAAGGGGAACCCTCCCATCCTGTTGGTGGCAATGCAAAGTGGTGCAGCCAGTCTAGGAAACAGTGTGGGGGTTCCTCAAAAAGTTAAACATTGAACAACCCCATGATCCAGCAATTGCAATCCTAGGTATTTACCCAAAGGATACAAAAATGCAGATTCAAAGGGGGTACATGCACCATGATGTTTATAGCAGCAATGTCCACAGTAGCCAAACTATGGAGAGAATCCCAAAGTCTATGCACTGATGAATGGATAAAGCAGAAGTGGGATACATATATATAATGGAATATGACCCAGCTTCAAAAAGAATGAAATCTTACCATTTGCAAGGATGCGGATGGACCTAGAGTGTATTAAGCTAAGCAAAATATTTGAGGAAAGAGAAATATCCTATGCTCTCACGCTTGTGGAATTTCAGAAAGAAAACAGATGAACGGAGTGGAGGGGTGATGAGAGAGGCAAACAAGGAAATAGACTCAAACTTGGAGAACAAACTGAGTGTTGCTGCAGGACAGGGGCATGGGTGGAAGAGTTAAATGGGTGAGGGGTATTAAGGAGGGCACTTGTGATGAGCACCGGGTACTGTATGCAGGTGAGGAATCACTAAATCCTACCCCTGAAGCGAATATTCCATGGCATGTGAACTAACTGGAATTTAAGTAAAAGAAGAAAGGAAAAAGTGTTCTGCTTCATGAAGAGTGAGGTAAAATTGTAGTGATTTGGGCTGTACTATTCTACAGATGAGAGATGTGAAACACCCTGTTGTAGGATACACTAGTTTCTTATCACATAAGGAGTCCTCAGAAAGCTGCAATGAAAGATTCAGGTCTCAGAGCATGTTCATGTTCCACTGATATGTTACAGTTTGCACAGGTAGGAAAGAAGGTGGAGAGAGAGGCAACAGAATGGGAAAGCAGGTGCAAAACTTTCAATACTTAGCATTATAGCTTTCTCATGAAAGTATAGCGATTTTGGAAGCAGAGGTGGAATCCGGGAGCTTTGCAGGAGACAGGGGAGTTCCAGGACTGGGTAAAGCTGACAGGGGTCCCAGAGGAGAGCTGAATGCATTCTGCAGCAGGGTGTGGGCAGGGGTGGCTGTGGGTCTCCTGGGTGAGAGCTGTGACAGGTGAGGGCTGTGTGCAATTCCTGGCTGAGGGCAAGAGAGGCACAGGCGGCGAGCTGGCAGAGAACCTTCTTCTGGGCCACCAGCCTCACCCAACACACAGCCTCATCTTCTGTTCCTGTCACTCCAATTCAGACTTCTCCGAAGGTGAGTGAGAACACATCAAGAGCATTCTTAACAGAAGGGAAAGCATGTGCAAAGGCTCTGGGGCAGGAGAATTTCAGGTATGTCCAGGAGCAGAAAGAAGGCCCTGTGGCCACAGGAGACAGCTTAGGACATGACCTCAGAGAGGTGACAGAAAAAACCATTCCAGGGCTATAACCCCATGAGACCCTGTTTCACTGGGCCATCCTGGCTACAGTGTTGAGAACAGATGACAGAGGGTTGAAGATGGCAAGGCAGGTCAATGACGAAGCTTTTCCAGGAACTCAGGCACTGTGGACCAGACAGGTGGCCTTGGATGGAGTGGTTAGACCTCTTCTGGGTCCATTTTGAAGATGGAGCTCACAGGATTTGCTGATAGGTTAGCTATTAGGAGCAGGAGAACGGAGGAGTTGGGGTAACTCCCAGCTGTTGTGGGTTGTCCTGATCGAGGGGAAGGAGAGGGTTTCTGGGGGTAGGAGGTAGTCCGTGTTCTGCATGCTGAGGAATGTGCCTTTCCTGGTGGATCTGCTGAGGTTTGTGTCTGGGAGAACCTTTCACATCTCCTCCCTCAGCAATGCTCAAGTACAAGTATTCCCCACTTTTTAAACGTTCACAGTAAGACATTGGGCTTTCTTGAAAGAACTACGTTATTACCCAGCTTCAGTAAGAGGAAGAGACCTGAAGAGGATTTCCCTCTTATGAAAAAAGGTGAACAGTGAGAATCGCGGTCAGCATCTGTTTTGGGGAGAAGCATGACAGAGGCGGCGTGCACCCCAACCAGCTCCTTCCGCTGGGAACCGCTCTCTGCATCCAGCCACCAGCACTTTGAATTGTGTCTGTGAGCCTCTGCTGTGCTTTATCTTCATTTATGCTGGGCCTCCGTCAGAAACTTGTTTCCTGAGGCCTAAGAAAAGCCAAAGAGAAGGAATTTTGGAGTCTGAGGACACTATCTAATTGTTCCGTGTAAATTAATGGCCATTCCTTCTTGACACCATTTCTGCTGTGCAAGGTTTCTCAGAAGCCCTGTACTTTCAAAGAGCAGGGAAACCTATACCCCATGCTGCGGGGTTAGTTTTAGTCTCCATGCTGGACAGAACATTTCATGACTGTCGGATTTTCTCACTCAAACATTGAGAGTTTGAACACCTTCACCCGTTTCTAGCACCCCATCTCCGAATCTGGCACCTACCAATCTGCTCTCAGTATCTATGCGTTCAGTATTTGTTTATTCCACATTGAATGTACATGAGAGCATCTGGTATTGGTCTTTCTGTGTCTGAGTTACTTGGCATAAGGCCCCCAAGGTCTGTGTTTCCATGTCTGGTTCTTGTGAATAATGTTGCAGTGAATGTGGGAGTGCATCTGTCTTTTTGAGGCAGTATTTTTGTGTTCTCCAAATCAATACTCAGTAGAGCCATTACTTGTCCATGTGGTAGTTGCATTTATTTTTTCAGGAACCTCCATACCATTTGTCACAGTGGCTGCATCAATTTCCATTCCCACCAACAGTGCACAGTGTCTCCTCATCTGCACACCCTTGACCCCACCTGGTGTCTGTCTCTGGGACAATTGCTGTTCGAACAGTTGTGAGGGGATAGCCGATTGTGGGTTTGATGATGTTTCCCTGACCATATTAAGTGATGTCGAACAACTTTCTCTGTCTGTTGGCACGTGTGCCATCTTTGGAAAGTATCTATTCACATATTCCCCCCATTTTTTATACAGTTTTTTTTGTTTTGATTTGTATGAGTGTTGTGTGTATTTTGGATATTAGCCTCTTCTCACACATATGATTCGCAGATATTTTTTTCTTATTGGGTCAGTGGCCTTTTTAGTTTTTGCTTGTTTCTTTTGCCGTGTGGAAGATTTCAGTTTGAAGTTGTTCCACTTGTTTATTTTTGCTTTTGTTGCCTTTGCATTTGGTGTCCGATCTGAAGACTCTTTGCCAAAACTAATGTCGAGAGACTTAGTACCTGTGTCTTCTTGGAGGTTTATGGATTCAGGTCTTATGTTCAAATCGTTCATCCATTAAAAATTTTGTGTGTGGTGTAAGAAAGTGACCCAGTTATATTCTTCTGCATTTAGTGTCCAGTTTGCCTGTTACCGCTCACTGAAGAGACAGTCCTTCCCTCATGGTGTATCTTCTGCTGCTGTGTCCTAAGTTAGGATCATCTACGTGTGGGTAAGTTTGTGAGCTTTCTGTTCTGTTCCACTGACCTGGTGTCTGTGTTTATGCCAGTTCCATCCTGTTTTGAAGACAACAGCTTTGTAATCTAGCTTGAAATCCAGGAGTGTGTTGACTGCACCTTTCTTTCTCCAGGTTACTTTGGGTATTTGGGGTCTTTTGTGATTCCATACAAGTTTGAGGACTGTTATCTATTTCCTCGAATAATGCCGCTAGAATTCAGATAGGGATTTCATCACATCTGTCGATTGCTTTGGGTACGATGTACATGTTCACATAATTAACTCTTCCAGTTAAGGAGCATGGCGTAAGTTTCCATTTGTTTGTGTTGCCTTCCAAATCTTTGACCCATACATCCTGCGCCCCTTGACACACGTGTTTTTCATTTCCTTTCTGCCATGTGTTGAGTGTACTGTCTTTCTCATTTTTGGTTACTTTTATTCCTAGATTTTTTTTGATGCAATTGTAAATGGCATTGCTTTTTTAATTTCTCTTTGTGAAAGTGTGTCATCAGTATACAGAAATGCAAGAAGTTGGGTCATCTGGGTGGCCCCATAGGTGAAGCGTCTGCCTTCAGCTCAGTTCATGAACCCAGAGATCTGGGATCGAGCCCCCTGTTGGGCTCCCCGCTTATCGAGGGTCTGCTTCTCCCTCTTTCTGTCACTCCCCCTGCTCGTACTTTTTCTCTTCCTATCAAATAAATAAATAAAATCTGAAAAAAAAGACAACAGGTCTCTGTATATTGACTTTATATCCTGCAGCTTTCTTGAATTTGTTTATTCTAACAAATTTTTTGTGTGTGTGTGGAATCTTTCGGGATTTCATGTCCTTTGCAAATATTGATAGTATTCCTGTAAGGATTTCATATCTTTCTCTTTTTTTAAAATGATGTTAGTCACCCTACAGTACTTCATTTGTTTTTGATGTAGTGTTCCATGATTCATTGCTTGCATATAACACCTAGTGCTCATTATGACACGTGCCCTCCTTTTTTTTTTTAAAGAATTTACTTATTTATTTGACAGATATAGAGACAGCCAGCGAGAGAGGGAACACAAGCAGGGGGAGTGGGAGAGGAAGA